>NC_138131.1:11897126-12556126 GCF_964188305.1 Podarcis bocagei
TTTTCGACGACTGGCTTTATACACCCATGCTTTCAGCCAGCACGTTCCAGGGGTTCGACTCGGACGAGGAACCGACACGAGACACACGTTCCCCGGAGGGGTCACCCTCGGGATCTGCCTCAGAACCCTCGTATTGGTGGGACGATAGACCAGAGGAGCAGTGGCGCAGGAAGTGGCTGGAGGGTCCAGGACGAGCAACGTCCCCAGAAGGAAACGAGGGAGAGACGGACATGGACGTGTTCGGGGACGACCTGGGCTTCGAGCACGGCGGCACAGAGATGGAAGCGGAGGTGACCGTTGTCGACGAGAGCAGGGAGGAAGAACCGGAAGTCTTCAGTTGGAGGCCCGCCACGGGAAGCGAACTGTATCCGGCATTCGTCCCCATGACACTGCAGCACCCAGCTCCCGCACCGGAAGGAGGGGAGGGGGGAAGGGGGGGCTTCGAGGGGGGGATGGATGTCAGGGGTTCAGGAGCAGAGGCGAGGGCAAGGGAGGAAACAGAGAGCGAGGGGGAGGAGTCCGAAGAGAAAATGAGTGATGACGACGACCCGAGATCGCCAAGTCTTTCCAGTGAATCAGAAGATTCACAGAAAGGAGCGCCAGTGGCCAGAGCAAGGGGGGAGCCTAGGGGGACACCCCAGGAAGAAGGGTCCAGAGGGGGCTCAGAGGGCAGCAGTTGGAAATCGGGGCCAGCGTCACCAACAGAGCGCAGTGGAGAGGAAGGGCGCCAGGTATCGAGCTCTGGCAGCTCGCAGCAGGGGGGAGGGCACGAGTCAGGAGTGGCCACACCTCCATCGGGGAGCGAAGAAACGGTTAGGCGGAAAGTGGAAGGTTGGGCGCGCGCGCCAAGTTCAAATGCACAGGAAGGTGGTGCAGTAAGCAGCCCGGAAAGGGAACCAGGTCCTAAAGCCCGCCGCAAGGAGACAGAAGGGTCCGGGGGGTCAGCGTCAGAAGAGTCCCGGAAGGAAGAGACCCCGGGGGGCAGAGGGACCCAGAGAAGGACGGTCAGGCGGAAAAGGTGGAGTAAGGCTAGGATATTAAGCTGGTGTACAAGGGGCGGAGACTCAGACGGAGCTTCGCCGGTCTAACCCATAAGACGTAGAGCTGCACGCGGCAGCTTGAGAATGGAAACTGTAACTCAATAAAGACTTTTATAAAGTGAACGCTGGCTAGCGTGATCCTCTGTGAGCTAGGATCTGGAAGCAGCTCTGACAGATATTAATAAAAATTATACACAATGACCAAGCGGGTTTCCTACCGGGCAGACAAATAAGAAACAACACAAGAAATATAGTAAATGTCATTGAATATCTGTCCGATAAATGTGATAAACCAGCAAGCTTAATATTCGTGGACGCGGAGAAAGCTTTCGATAATGTAATCTGGGAATTTATGATGAAAAATTTGGAGGTAATGGAGGTGGGCCAAGAATTCCTTAATGGTATAAAGGCAATTTATACAGAACAGAAGGCAAGACTGATAGTTAATAATGTCATTACTGAAGATATAAAAATATCTAAAGGAACAAGGCAGGGATGCCCGCTTTCGCCATTGTTATTTATAGTGGTCCTGGAAGTCCTATTAAATGCAATCAGACAAAATAAGCAAATTAAAGGGGTAACATTAGGTTTAAATGAGTATAAAGTCAAAGCCTTCACAGATGATGTGGTTTTGACTGTGGAAGAACCTATAGAAAGTACAAAGGAGATTTTGAATGAGATGGAACAATTTGGAAAGATAGCAGGATTCAGATTGAATAAGAGAAAGACCAAAATGATTGTTAAAAACATGGACCAAGATAAGATTGAACTATTACAGCAACGAACGGAGATTGAGGTGGTAAAAAAGGTTAAATATTTGGGAATTTGGCTTTCTAGCAAGAATATTGACTTATACCAAAACAACTACATCCCAGTTTGGAAAGGAATAAAGAAAGATCTGGAGGTCTGGGCCAGAATGAAATTATCATTCTGGGGAAGAATATCTATGGTAAAAATGATGGTGCTTCCTAAGTTGTTATTTTTATTTCAAACTATACCCATAATAAAAGGTACAAAAATTTTCAAAGAATGGCAAAAGGCGATCTCAAGATATGTCTGGGAAGGGAAGAAGCCTAGAATTAAATTTAAGTTACTAACAGACACAAAAGAAAGAGGTGGCTTCGCCCTACCAGACATGAGACTGTATTACGAGGCAGCATGTTTGTGCTGGTTAAAAGAATGGGTAAAGTTGGAAAACAAGGAACTATTAGATCTGGAAGGGTTCAATAATAAATTCGGGTGGCACGCGTACCTATGGTGCGACAAAAAGAGGGTGCACAAGGGATTTGGTAATCACATTTTCAGAGGTTCACTAATAGAGGTTTGGGATAGATACAAAAACATACTGGAACCAAAAGTCCCGCACTGGTTATCCCCGCTAGAGATAATGTGTGTCAAGAAAATTAATATGAGAGGAAAGTGGGGAAAATATGGAGAAATGGTTACCAACGAAGGAGGGAAGTGGAAAGTAAAACCATATGACCAAGTTAAAGTGTTTACATATGATTGGCTGCACTATTTTCAGATAAATGAAATGTTTAAAAAAGAGTTGAAGGAAAGGGGTTATGAGGAAAAAGAATCAACTTTCCAAAAAGATGTAATAAATAATGAATACAAAAATCTGTCAAAAATGAATAAAATACTGTTGGAGTGGTATACGAAGGACGAGGAAGTGAAATCGGTGATGGTTCAGTGGGCAAGGGATTTTGGATACAATGTCCAACTTGAGGATTGGGAAAGATTGTGGAGAGAGAATATAAAGTTTACGGCATGTACGTTATTGAAGGAAAATATGATGAAAATGCTCTACAGATGGTACATGACTCCCGTAAAATTGGCAAAGATATATAAGGTTGATAACAAATGCTGGAAGTGTAAACATAAAGAAGGGACATTCTTTCATCAGTGGTGGGAGTGTAAGAAAGTTAAAAGTTTTTGGGAAGAGATTTACAACGAAATGAAAAAGATGCTAAGATATACCTTTGTGAAAAAACCTGAAGCTTTTTTATTAGGTATTGTAGGAAAGGACATCAGAAGAAAGGACTGCAAACTTTTCCAGTATGCTGTAACGGCAGCCAGAATCGTATTGGCCCAGAAGTGGAAGCAGGAGGAAATTCCAACGGTAGAAGAGTGGAGAGTAAAACTGACAGAATATGCAGAACTGGATAAATTAACAGGGAAAATCAGATATACTAAAGATCAAAAATTTATTGAGGACTGGGGGAAATTTGTGGGTTATCTGGAAAATAACTGTGGTGTAAATACAACGCTAGTGGGGTTTAAAGAGGCACTGTAAAGAATTACTAAGTATTGTTTATTAGAAATAATGGAGGAAGGGAGGAACAAATGGCAATATGAAAGAAGGAAATGTGTACCAAAGTTATTGCTACGAATGATTGTCAGTGACGTTGTAGGAAGTCTAAAATGGATATGATTTGCTGTATTATGGATAAAATGTATGACTAGTTGGATTAATCTTATAATAATAATAAAAAAGAAATTTGGCCACCAAGGAAGGTATAGCTCTAGTGACGTTATTCAGCAAGTGTAAAACCTGGTTTTCTCCGGATAGGAAGCTAGATTGACATAGGAGTGGGTCTATAAAATTATGTCTAACCTCTGTATAAGAAGGGCAAGTCAAGAGAATGTTTTCGGTGGACTCAACCACACCCATGGCACAATGACAGGTTCTCTGGGCGTATGGTACTCCCCTGTACCTTCCCCACAATATTGCAGAGTCAAGGACATTTAATCTAGCCGCTGTAAGAAGTCTACGGTATTCCACATAGTGAATTTCTGCAAGGTAGGGGGCTGGTATGGTCCGATAAATCTGGTCCCCTAGGAACATCCCTGGTTTTACCTGGCCTATGTCCTCTTGTCTGGCAATGTCACTCAGTCTCCGGGAGATCACAGCTCTAGCTTGATTGTACGTCATAGACTCAAAGTAAAGGTGAGACAATCCGCAGGATTGAACCTCGTTAGTGACCGCCCTTTCCCACGATGATTGGAAATCGTCCCTCAATATCAAGGGGGCAATACCCACTGGTTTAAAACAAAGCTTGAGCCATAGCCAGAGCTTCGTCTTCAAGGCCACATGCCGTAGAGCTTGCCAGCCGACTTCTAATCTCATAACCGCGCCCGCTACCGAGGGGAGAATCGTAAGGATGGCTCTAAGGAATCGCGTTTGGATAGAATCCAATTTCAAAAAAATCCCTACGGGAGCCTAAAGAGATGCCCACCAAAAGGAGGGGGAGGACTTTCATTTGAAAGAGTCTCAAAGCTATCTTCACTGATTGAGCCTGATTCTTGGCATATAAGGATCTAATCTGGATGGCTGCTTTAGATGCGTTAGTTGTTATATAGTCTCTATGGGCCAGAAAAGACCTATTTGACCGTATTACTTGTCCCAGATATTTAAAGCAGTTAACCTGCTCTAAGGGGATCCCGTTCATCGACCATCGATGGAGTCTCGGTCGGGCAGAGAAGACCATCATCTTGGTCTTAGCATAGTTGGGTTGGAGCTCATGCTGATCACAGTATTCATGTAGAGCTTGCAACATTCTCCTCAGTCCAATAGGGGATCTGGCAAGAAGTGTGGCGTCATCCTCATACAGAAGAACATTCAAAGATCGGCCTGCTAATTTGGGGTGGGTGGGTGGAAAGCATCATTGGCCACGTGAGTCACCAGTGAGTTAATGTAAAAATTAAACAATGCTGGGGCCAATAGACAACCCTGTCTTACCCCTCTATTGGTGGTAACAGGGTTGGAGACTAGGCATTTATTGTCTAGCCTGATTCTCAGGAAGCTGTTTCTATGGAGGCGGATAATCAGATGAAGGAGACGACGATCGATCTTTGTAGCAGCCAGTTTTGTCCATAGCTGCTTTCTAGAGATTCGATCAAATGCCTGCTTAAGGTCAATAAAAGCCACATGAAGAACCTTTGGGGCTTTGCCGGCATACTTTTCCGCCAGGTGATTCAAGGTTAATATTTGGTCTGTAGTAGATCTTCCAGGGCGAAAACCCGCCTGTTCATCGGCAATGATATTGTCGTCCTCCATCCATTTCGATAGTTTGTTTAGCAGGTACCCCGAGTAAATCTTCCCAATGACATTTAGCAAGCTGATTGGACTAAAGTTGCTCGGCTCTGTACGTGGGCCTTTCTTATGTATTAATACAATCAACGCCGAGCTCCAACTTGAGGGAAATTTTGCAGTTTTGTTTATATACGTGTAAAGTGCTGCTAAAAGTGGGATCCACCAATCTTTATTTGTTTTGATGGCATCAATGGATATAAGGTCATCACCGTGGGCTCTCTTCTTTAATTGCCATGCTAATAACCAGGCTCAGGTTATGTTTCAGGCTGTGTCTCTGTTTCAGGCTCCGGCGCTGTATCAAACACTGTTGCAGACTCAGGCTGTGGCACTATGGCTGTAGCTGTGGCTCTGGTTCTGTTTCAGGCTCTGGCACTGTATCAAGCACTGTTTCAGGCTCAGGCTCAGGCTTCTGCTCTTTATTAGGCTTTGTGTCAGTCTTTGGCTCTAGCACTTATTCTAGCTCTATTTCAGGCTCGGCCTGTGTCTCAGCCTTTGTCTCTGTTTCACGCTGTTTCTCTGTTTCAGGCTCCGACGCTGTTTCAAGCCCTGTATCTGCCTCTGCCTCTGTTTCAGGCTCTGGCACTCTATCAAGCACTTTTTCTGGCTCTGGCTCTCTTTCAGGCTCTGGTTCTGAATTAGGGTTTTGTTCTGGCTCTGGCTGTGTCTCTGGATCTGGCTGTGTCTCTGCTTCAGGCTCCTATGCTGTATCAAGCACTGTATCAGGCTCTGCCTCTCCGTCTGCCCCTGGCTACGTTTAAGCATCAGGCTCAGTTTCAGACACTGTCTCTGTTTCAGGATCCAGCACTCTATCAAGCACTATTTCAGACTCAGGCTGTGGATCTCGGCTGTGGCTCTAGGCTCCGTCTGTGGCTCTGTCTGTGGCTCTGGCTCTCTTTCAGGGTCTGGTTCTGAATGAAGATCTGGTTCTGACTCTGATTCAGGGTCTCATGATGGCTCTTCCTCTGCCTCTGACCCAGCTATGTTTCAGGGTCTGGCTCTCTTTCAGACTCTGGTTCTGAATTAGGGTTTTGTTCTGGCTCTGGCTGTGGCTCTGGCTCTGGCTCCAGCTCCGGCACTGTATCAAGTACTGTTGCAGACTCAGGCTGTGGCTCTAGGCTGTGGCTGCAGCTATGTTTTGCGCTCCGGCCCTGTATCAAGCCCTATTTCTGGCTCTGGCTCTGGCTCTGGCTTTCATTCAGCTCTGGCTCTGGCTCTGGCTCTGATTCATCTTCTCCCTCTGACTCTGATTCAGGGTCTCGCTCTGGCTCTGGCTCTGGCACTCTATCAAGGACTGTTTCAGACTCAGGCTGTGGCTCTGCCTCTGTTTCAGGCTCAGGCTCTGTTTGAGGCTGTGTCTCTGTTTCAGGCTCCGGCACTGTATCAAGTACTGTTGCAGACTCAGGCTGTGGCTCTAGGGCCAGACGGGCTAGACGGCCTACCGGCAATATATTATAAAAAAATGGAGGACTTACTGTCTGACCCATTAAGAAGTATCATGAACAGAGACTTCCGAGTTAGCGCGAAAGGCTAATGGCGGATTGCCTCCGAGCTCCGGAGGGAATCTGCTCTGTAGAAGACGGGTCTTGCCGCCGTGGTGACGCGGGGACCCTCAAAAACCACAGGCGCTGAAGCCTGTGGACTTGGTGACTCGTCGGGCACCATTTGCACCCCCTCCCGACCTGCGAAGAAGCCTTTTTAAAGGCTTCGGAGCGGGGGACGGAGAGTAGCGCGGTGCTGAGAGTAGACCGCTTCTTCTATGGAGTGAAGCCGCATGCCATGGCCGGAGAGCGCTGACTTCTTTCTTTGAACATTTGGACTTTAAAAGTAACAACCCGTGAGTAGTACAGAAATTGGAACTAAAAATAGTTTTTTCTGAATTTGGCACGATCGGGGGAGGTGGCAATAAAAGTAACTTTGCTGGAGGATAAGAACTGATTTTAAGAGCTGAAGTGCAACCCCCAGGGACCCGGGAGTGATCCGCGAGAGAGCCTGCTGAGGAGACATAAAGAGTTTGACAGCTGTCAAATTAGCTGTCAAAGTTGGAAAATGAAAAAAAAAATTGGTTTCTGCTATCTTTGCTGGTTATTTTTGTTACAATTTGACTTTAAACTGTTGAAAATAAAGAAGAATAGAAACAAATTAACTTGAATGTTGGATTGGAGGTGGAAGGAATATTAAGTAACTAGAATCCCTCTAGAGGGGGTTCTGAGACATTACAATGGCTGCAGGTGGAAAAATACAGGCTGAGCTGGATAGAATGTTTTTTCTCTTGGGAAAGTTACAAGGTCAGAGTGAAGCTTTGGCTACAAATGCTACAACTTTGAATTTAAAAGTAAACAAACTTGTTGAATGTGTCAAGGACTTGACTCAAGAAACCTATGCAGCTGAACAAGAAGAGATATGTGCTGTTTCAGAGGAGTGGGAAGGAGGAGCTGAAATGCCGCAGACGACAAAGGAGAGCCAGAGGCCTGCTAAGATAGATGCTAAGAAAAACAAGATTTGGATTATGAGAGCTTGGTTTGAATTAGAGAATGAAGAATGGAGGGATCTCCCTATGGGGAGATCTGAAGACCTATGGATTACAAATCTGATCAAGGCGAAAGTTGGAGCTTTGGGGACATTTGGGACATTTGGACTTAAAAGCAACAAGAAACAAGATTTGGGCTCCACTTTTGAACATGGAGGTCTGGTTGGAAGAAACATAGACCCTATAGGGACAGAGCTTCTCCGAGACCTGATGTCTAATATAAAGGACTACCAAAAAAACCGGCAGAGAGGGACTGAGAGAGATTTGAGGGCCTCGGACGTGAGATCTCCAGGCTGATAGTTGATGGACTGATGGACATTTTTGGGGGATCGAAACCGGGAAAGGGGGGGTGAGAGATTTAGAATCCAAAGGGTGAATAATTATTTGTTGTTTTTCTGTTATTTTGTTTTGCAATTAATATAAAAATTGGGAAATTCGTGGAAGGGAATTTGGGTCGACCTTAGAAAAGGGTGTAAAGAATGAGTATTGTTGTTTAAATTGAGGTCTATAAGTTAAAATTGGTTAATTAAGATGAATTAAGTATAATAATAATAAGGTAAAAGTTGGGGACAAGAACTTGCTGAGCTAATTATTGGAATTGGAATACAAGAAGGGGAGGTATGGGGAAGTCAGGGAAAGATGTTAAGAAAATAAGGATTTGAAACTATACTTGTTATTTGTGTTGTGTTTGTTTGTGCTTTTGTGTTTGTTTAAAACTTTAATAAAAATGTATTTAAAAAAAAAAGAAGTATCATGAACAACATCTTAAAAGACGGAACCATGCCGGATTCTTGGAAAGACAGCCTTATTGCATTAATTCCAAAACAGGGAACGGACAATCTACTTATTAACAACTATAGGCCTATCGCACTTCTAAAGAACGATTATAAATTATATGCAAATATTTTAGCCGAAAGATCAAAAAAAGGCTTCCAGATGATGATACACAATGACCAAGCTGGCTTTTTGCCCGGGAGGCACATTTATAGCAACACTAGAAACATTATAAACTTATTAGCGTATTTAGACTTAAGAATAGAAAAGAAGGCAGTCTTAATGGCTATAGATGCAGAAAAAGCTTTCGACAGGGTATCCTGGAAATTTATGAAAGGTCTATTACACCATATGGATTTTGGTATACAGTATATAAAAGGGATTGAAGCAATATAATCAAAACAAAAAGCTAAAATCATAATCAATGGAAATTTATCACAGGAGTGTGAAATCAGTAAAGGGGTCAGACAAGGTCGCCCACTATCCCCCTTAATGTTCATATTAACATTGGAAGTTTTATGTCAACAAATTAGGGAAGAAAAAGAAATAAAAGGGGTTATGCTGGGAAATAGAAGTTACAAAATGAGGGCATTTGCTGATGATTTAATTATAACTACGGAGCAACCAAAACAGAGTTTAAGAAAGGCGTTGGAAATAATATATGGCTACGGTAAAGTTGCGGGGTTCAAAATGAATTTAAACAAGACAAAACTATTAGTTAAAAATATGTCGCCAGATGAAAAAGCAGAATTAGAACAAATAATACACATTAAAATCTACCCCAAAATCAAGTATTTAGGATTATGGATAACACCAAAGAATATTAACTTATATGAAGATAATTATACCCATTGTTGGAAGGATATCAAAAGACAGTTGGAGACATGGACAAGGTTAAATTTATCATTCCTGGGCCGCATTTCGGTAATTAAAATGATAGTTTTACTGAAGCTACTCTTTCTATTCCAAACGATTCCAATTACAGGAAAGACCAGCAGTATCAACAAGTGGCAAAAAGAAATTTCTAAATTTTTGTGGAAGGGTAAAAGACCAAGAGTAAAGCACAAGATATTAATAGATACTGTAGAAAGAGGTGGCTACGGGTTACCGGATTTGAAGCTATATTACGAAGCCTCATGTCTTCTCTGGTTGAAAGATTGGTATTTATTCAAAAATTGGGATATTTTAGATCTAGAAGGTCATGACACCCTGTTGGGTTGAAATGAACGACAGACGAGTAGGTAGGTGTCATACGGGAGGCGTCTCTCGAGCAAGCCTCGGAGACTCCCTTTTATTGGATATTATACAGCGTTTGCCACGTGTGTGCTTGTTGCTGATTGGTTAACATAAGTACAAAGCAAGGGTTGTATATAAGACATTAATTATTGCATATAAGACATTAATCATAGACAGGTTAAAGGTTGGGAAAAGGAACGCGGAGTTTACACAGGTATGGTTTCGGACTGCCCGTACCAGAGTGGTACGAAAAGGAATGTACAAGGAGGGGTAAGTACAGATTGATATTGTAATGGGAATTGGGGTTGCTCGTGCGTAGAGGATGCTGAAGTTCTAGGCAATGTTGCCTGGCTAAACCTTTCCCTGGCTGGACACCTCCACCTCCCCCCAGACCCCCCCTCACCTCCGTCCCTTTCCTTTGGCCTAACTTCCTCCCTTCCCTCTGACGGCGATGCGGGAAACCGGAGACTGAATGCCACAGGCGAGACCTGGTTCACGATAGGGAACGGGCCGGTGAAACGGGCGTCCAGCTTCCACGAAGGTCGAGAAGGGTGGAGGTGGCGAGTGGAGAGCCATACCAGGTCACCGACGTGGAGTTCCGGCCCCACCTGGCGGTGGCGGTCGGCCTGGACCTTGTACGCCTCCTTGGCCTGGTGTAGCTGCTCCATCAACAGCTGTTGCTGGGACTGGAGCTCCTGAAGCCACTCTGTCACCGCAGGGACCGCAGATGCCGGCAGCACATCCGGAAACAACCGTGGATGAAAACCGTAACTGGCCTGGAACGGGGCCTGCTGGGTGGACGCATTCACCGCGTTGTTGTAAGCGAACTCCGCCAATGCTAGGTGGTTGACCCAGTCATCCTGCTGGTAGCTGCAGTAACACCAGAGGTACTGTTCCAGCACCGCGTTCGCCGGTTCCGTCTGGCCATCAGTCTGTGGGTGGTAGGCAGATGAGAGACAGACCTCTGTTCCGAGGGCCTGGTGCAAAGCACGCCAAAACCGGGACGTGAACTGAACGCCACAGTCGGACACCAAACGCTCAGGTAGGCCATGCAGGCGGAAGACATGCTGAAGGTACAGCTGAGCGGTTTCCTTAGCTGAGGGTACGGATGGGCAGGGGGCACAGTGCACCATCTTCGTGAAATGGTCAGAGAAAACTAGAAGGCAGGTGCAGCCACGAGACGGGGGTAGCTCCACTACAAAGTCCAGAGAAACCGTGTGCCAAGGACGTGGTGGAACCGGCAATGGCTGAAGAAGGCCGGGGGGTCGCCCAGTAGGCCCCTTGGCCCGCCGGCAGACATCACATCCAGCGACGTAGCGAGCCACGTCAGCCTTCAGACGGAGCCACCAAAACTCACGGCTTACCAGATGGGTGGTCCGATACCGCCCAAAGTGCCCCGCTGCTGGAGCATCATGGGTCATCCTGAGAACCTCAGCCCGCAGCGGCCCTGGCGGGATGTACAGGCACCCATGGTGCAGCAGAAGGCCCTGATGCAGGACCAGCCCCGGGTACTGAGGGCATGACCCTTCGGCCAGTTCCTGGAGTCGTTCCTGGGCCCAAGCGTCGACCCGCTGCTGTTCCCGCACCCGAGCCTGCAGTGGCTCAGCCTCCTGGGTGGCCAGGAATGCAGCCTGGGTAGGATCGTGGTGGGTACTGCCTGCTGTACCGTGTCTGCGTTGTCTTCAGGTTTCCGGGACAGGGCATCCGCCTACTGGTTTTGGGAGCTAGGGATGTAGCGGATCCGGAACTGGAACCGGGAAATAACAACGCCCACCGGATCTGCCTTTGGTTCAGCTTGCGGGTGGTCTGGAGGTACTCCAGGTTCCGGTGGTCGGTTCTCACCTCCACCGGGTGTCGTGCCCCCTCAAGATGGTGGCACCAGACCTCAAAAGCCACCTTGATGGCCAGTAGTTCCCACTCCCATACAGTATAGTTACGCTCCGCTGGCAGGAGCTGGCGGGAATAAAAGGCGCAGGGTAAGAGTGGCGCATCAGGTCCGTACTGCTGAGACAAGACGGCACCGAGAGCCGTACTGGAGGCGTCGGTCTCTACCACAAAGGGTCGAGAGGGGTCGGGATGTTGTAAGATCGGCGCTCTCTGGAAACAGGCCTTCAACCCCTGAAACGCCTCCTCTGCCTCGCTGTCCCAGGAAAACGCCGTCTTGGGGCGCAGTAGCCGGGTCAATGGGGTAGTGCGACGAGCATAACCCGCAATGAAGGTCCAGTAATAGTTGGCGAACCCCAGGAAACGCTGTAGGTCCTTGCGGTTCCGAGGTGCCGCCCATTCCCGAACCGCTGCCACCTTCCCAGGATCCATCTGCACCCCATCTGGAGAGAGTCGGTGACCCAGAAAGTCCACTGTCTGCTGATGGAACTCGCACTTGCTGAGCTTCGCATACAGGCGGTGCTCCCGCAAGTGCTGCAACACGGTCCGGACATGGCCCTCGTGGCGAGCCGGGTCACGGGAGAAAATCAAAATGTCATCCAGGTACACCACCACGTACTTGTCCAGCAAGTCCTGGAACACGTGGTTAATGTACCGTTGGAACACAGCGGGCGCGTTGCACAATCCGAAGGGCATAACCAGGTATTCGAACTGCCCGTACCGGGTCCCGAATGCTGTTTTCCACTCATCCCCGGCTCGGATCCTAATTAAATTGTAGGCCCCCCGGAGGTCAAGCTTGGTGAACATCTGCGCCCCTTGCACCCGCTCCAGCAACTCCGAAATAAGGTGCAAGGGGTACCGGTCCGGGATGGTAATTTTGTTCAGGGCCCGGTAATCATGGCAAAGGCGAAGCTCCCACATTTCTTCTTAACGAAGAGTACTGGCGCAGCGGTGGGTGAGGTAGAAGGCCTAATGAACCCACGCTCCAGGTTCTTGCGCAGGAAGTCCTGCAAAGCTTCGCGCTCTGGCTCTGTTAGAGAGTATAAGCGACTCACCGGCAGGGGCGCTCCGGGCTGGAGGTCTATGCCGCAGTCAAAAGACCGATGCGGCGGCAGCTGGTCTGCCCCCCGTTCCTCGAACACGGCTTGGTAGTCCCGGTACACGGCTGGGAGCGTGGGTGCTGCCTCCTCAGTGGGTGCGGCCGCTAGCATCTCGGACCGAGCATGGGGGCATGGGTCTGGGAAGTGCACAGTCCAATTAACCCAGTCAATCTGAACATTGTGAGCCTCCAACCAGTCCATTCCAAGCACCAGGGGGAACCGGGGCATGGAGGCAATGTCCAAAGTTCGCACCTCCTGGTGCTGCTGAAGACACAGGACCAAGGGTTGGGTCTCCCAAGTGACGGCACCTGAACGCAGGAGTCGTCCGTCGATTGCCTCCACCTGTACCGGTTCTGGCTTGTTCTGAAGTGGCACCTGATGATGAGCGGCAAAGGCAGCGTCCATATAGGAGCGGGTTGCCCCCGAATCTACCAGAGCGTGGGTAAGAATCCAGGGCCCACCTGGAGGGTAGAGACGCACTGGAACCATGAGATGTCGCTACTCCACTAGTGAGGGCCCCTCTTGCATGGTTTGGGACCCCACGTTGCTAGGGCCTTCGGCTACCGAGGTTGGTGGTTTTCCTGCGACTGGCATTTTCCTGGGACAGGAACGGGCGTAATGTCCACTCCCACCGCAGTAAAGACACAGGTTTCCCTCCCGACGCCGCGTCTTCTCCGAGGGGGAGAGGCGAGGTCGCACAGCCCCGAGCTGCGTTGGCTCGACTGGCAACTCGGCTGTGGGCGTGGACCTGTTGGGAAGGACGGGCGCTAGGAGCCGGGGGTGCTGGCGGTCCCGGGCCTGGCGACGGTCCTCCAACCGATCGTCTATCTGCAGGCTCCGCTGAATGACGGCGTCCAGCGTGGTGGGACGCTCCATCATGGCCAACTGGTCCAGTATCTCGTCCGACAGTCCCTGCAGATACTGGTCCCATAGTGCAGAGTCATTCCAAGACAAGTCTTGTGCCAACAGCCGAAATTCTGTGGCGTAGGCGGCTGTGGACTTGTCCTGTCTCAACTGACGAATCGCCCGATTGGCTTGGCTCTCCTTCAGAGGGTTGCCAAACACAGTCTCTAAGAGGTTACAAAATCCCACATAGTCCGTTAACAAAGGAGAGTCTTGCCGGAGCAGTGGCAAAGCCCACTTGGCCGCCTGGTCCTTTAACAAACTGATCAGAAAGTGCACCTTGGTGCGGTCGTCAGGGAAGTTCCGGGCTCGCCCCTGAATATACAACTTGGCCTGGGTGAAGAACATGGGGAAACTGGCCAGGGTCCCATCAAATTTCTCTGGCAAAGCCACTGGGTACTTGCCTGGAGCTGGGGCGTCGCCCCCAGGATCTGTAAAGGCTTCCAACCGCTGCTGAAGCGCCGCAACCACATCGCTTAACTGCTGAACGGTGTGGGTCAAGGCCTGGTTCTCCTGGGCCAATGCCACCAGCGCAGCTGCCTGGTCAGCCATGGCCTCTGGCTGTTCCCGAACGCACCCCAACGAAGGGGGAGTGCGGGTGTGGCGGGAGCAAACTGTGCTGGTCCCGGGGGGAAGGTTACTGTTACCGTAGTCCAAGTTCAGTCCTAAGTCACTAGCCTGGAGATAGTCCACAAAGTGCGAGGTGAGGTCCAAAACAGGGAGCCGGGCGGGGACAGGAACACTCGAAGATCAGAAGCAGGAAGCCGGGCGGGGAACAGGAACACTGGAGGAACAGGACTGGATGCTGGCCGAAACAGCTTTTCAATGACGACGTTGCTCCCGCAACCTGGGACCAGGCTGACTGCCCTTTATCTTCTCTAAGGCCAGGGGCGGTCCCGGCCCCCAGGAACCCCGCCTCGCCTGGCCTTAAGGCGAGCACTCCTCCTGGGAGAAACCAGTTCCCTTCGCCTCTCTGCCCTAAGCCTCTGCAGTTCAGGAGAGGCCGAAGGGTTACTGGGCCCCGGGGAAGGCTCACCTGTAGACACTGAGTCCTCAAGCACCTCTGGGGCCAGAATGGTTTCACCTGGTGCCTGCTCCTGAGGATCCGGCACAGGTGCAGGCTCCTCAGAATCTAGGCCTTGCCCCAGTTCAGCCGGCCCTGGAGGCGGGGACTCCTGTGCCGGCTGGGATTCCTCCGGTTCACTCTCAGAATCGGAATCCCAGGCCATCACAAGCAAGCTCATGAGCTTCCTCCAGAACCGGGAAGTAAATTGCTTCCCTCGGTCGGACAAAACCCTCAAGGGGGCGCCATGCAGTCTGAAGATGTGATCCACAAACAGCCTGGCAGTTTCCTCTGCCGTCACCGCATGCGAGCAAGCGATAAAATGGCACATTTTTGTTAATAGGTCAACAACCACAATGACAGCTGTTTTCCCTCCTCCCATGGTTTTCCCGGTGTGGGTAAAGGTTCCAGTATTCCCATGGTCGCCGCCCTCTCCCCCTTTGCTCGCTGGCAGCAGTCACACCCTCGTACGTACTCCCGTACATCTTCCCTCATCCTTGGCCACCAGAACTGCCTGGTGACCAGCAACATGGTCTTGTGTTGACCGAAATGCCCCGCCGTCGGGTTATCATGGAGTTGTTTGAGTACCCTTCTCCTCAAGTCATCCCCTGGTACATATAGTGCTCCCCTGTAATATAGTACCCCATCTTTCTCCTCAAACCCCCCATGGTTTTCCCCCGTGCCTCTGAGTTCCCGGATTTTCGTTTGGGCGAACTCGTCATCCCTCGTCAGTCCTACTAGTTCTCGTGTCTCAACTAACACTCCCCCCACACCCATCGGTTCTCGGGAATCACATGTTGTGCTTCTGGTGGTCCTTCTCCTTTTCCACAGATTGATATTGTAATGGGAATTGGGGTTGCTTGTGCGTAGAGGATGCTGAAGTTCTAGGCAACGTTGCCTGGCTAAACCTTTCCCTGGCTGGACAGCCCTTCCTCCGTGGCTGTGTCAGTCGCTGGCAGAATCCGTCAGTGGGCGTTTCCTGAATTTCTTCCAAGATAAAAATTCCTTGACGCCCAGTCTCCGCCTAGTCTCCCTGCGCGGAAGTTTTCTGCGCAGAGTAGGCGTAGCCAGCGGAGGTCCTGGACTCTCCCCGCTGGTCTCTGTGGAAGAGTCTTGGAGCCCTCTCTCCGAAGTCCTTCCCTGGTCCCCTTCCTCCCCGGTGTCATGCTGATAACCTTCCCCAAAGGGAGTGTTTTCTCTCCCTCTGCTGGTCCCTTCTCCTGCATGGTCGGGGAGCCTTACCTCCACTCTTGGCTCCGATGGCAGTTCCCTGACATCCACCTCCCCCCAGAACCCCCCTCAACTCCGTCCCTTTCCTTTGGCCTAAATTCCTCCCTTCCCTCTGACGGCGATGCAGGAAATCCCCTGAAGGAGCTACCCCCATCCTCTGAAGATTCAAACATAGCTCTCCACCTGCTGCTATCTCTTTGTACCGGATCACCCTCCCAGTCCGATTCCTCACCCTCAGATTCCTCTCCTTCCTCCTCGTCGGACGCCGGAAACCCCACAAACTCTTCTTCCTCATCTGTAGTGCCAAATTGCTCCTCCCAGAACCTCGCTACCGGTTTGGGCTTCCTTGGGAACCTGCTGTGAAACTCCCCCCTGAGATCCTCTTTTTTTTTAAATAAATTTTTTATTGGTTTTTCACAATTTTTATAAACACAAACATTACACAATACAAACAAACAAACACATAAACAAACATGTATAATTTCGAGTCCTTTTTTCTTTTTTTAAAAAATAAATATTTTATTCAATTTTCAAACATAAAATAAAAATCACACAATAAACACACAAATTCCCTTCCCCAAAAAAATAACAAACCAAAAAAGAAAACAGATACAATTACACCCACAAACAATATAGAAAAAGAAAAGTAAAGAAAAAAGAAAAAACACAACTATTCATAACCTTTTTTATATAACTAACTGGACTTCCTCACATCTCCCTTACCCTGCATTCTCTATAATAAAAGTATCAGCAAATTGTTACCATCTTTGATTTCTTATTTTGTACTTCTCAAATGTTATCTTTCTAAGCTTAAAGCAAATTTTGTCAATTACTTAAAACTTAAAATAAACATAATATTACTTTAAGTTTCAATTCTTTCTTGCATCTCACTTAATTTTCAATATCTCACAATAAAGTTACTGGAACCATATTTTTCTAAATCGTGCAGTTTCTTAACATTCATACAATTTATACTGTTTTTGTAAATAGTCCTTTAACTTTTTCCAATCCTCTTCCGTTGTTTCTTCTCCCAAATCTCGGATTCTGCCAGTCATTTCAGCCAGTTCCATGTAATCCATCAATTGCGTCTGCCACTCTTCCAGTGTGGGCAAATCTTGTGTCTTCCAATATTTTGCAATAAGTATTCTTGCTGCTGTAGTCGCATACATAAAAAAGGTTCTGTCCTTCTTTAACACTTTCTGGCCGACAATGCCCAAGAGGAAGGCTTCTGGTTTCTTAGTAAAGGTATATTTAAATACCTTTTTTAACTCATTGTAGATCATTTCCCAGAAGACCTTCACTCTTGGACAAGTCCACCAGAGGTGAAAGAATGACCCTTCAGCCTCCTTACATTTCCAACATTTATTATCAGACAGGTGATATATTTTTGCAAGCTTGATTGGGGTCATGTACCACCTATATATCATTTTCATAATATTTTCCTTCAGGGCATTACATGCCGTGAATTTCATTCCGGTGGTCCATAACCTTTCCCAGTCCTCAAACATGATGTTATATCCAATGTCCTGAGCCCATTTTATCATAGCTGATTTAACTGTCTCATCCTGAGTATTCCATTCAAGCAGCAAGTTATACATTCTAGAAAGTACCTTGGTCTTTGGTTCTAACAATTCTGTTTCTAATTTCGATTTTTCCACCTGGAATCCTTTCTTTCTGTCTAGATTAAAAACCTCTTTAATTTGAGCGTAATGTAACCAATCTCGCACCTTATTCTTTAATTTCTCCAAGCTCTGCAACCCCCAATTGTCTACAAATTTTTCTATTATTTCCCAATATTTCGGCCAGCCGGCCTCCATATTGAATCTTTTCCGGGCCTTAGCCTCAATTGGTGATAACCACCTTGGGGTCTTATTTTCTAATAAGTCTTTATACTTTGTCCAGACAATAAATATTGCTTTCCTGACAATATGGTTTTTAAACCCTTTATGAACTTTTACCTTGTCGTACCACAGATATGCATGCCAACCAAAAGTATTATTAAACCCTTCCAGATCTAGGACATCAGTGTTTTCTAAGAGTAACCAATCTTTCATCCAGCAGAAAGCTGCAGCTTCGTAATATAACCTTAAGTCCGGCAGGGCAAATCCCCCTCTTTCCTTTGCATCAGTTAGAATTTTAAATTTTATTCTGGGTTTTTTGCCCTGCCAGACAAACTTAGAAATATCTCTCTGCCACTTTCCAAAACATTCCACTCTGTCCACAATCTGTAGGGTTTGAAATAAAAACAACATCTTTGGCAATACATTCATCTTTATAGCTGCAATTCGACCCAACAAGGAAAGTTTCAATCTTGACCAAGTTTCTAGATCCTTCTTGATTTCTGACCAACATTTTTCATAGTTATCTTTAAATAAGTTCAAGTTTTTAGCAGTCAAGTTAACCCCTAGGTATTTCACCTTTTTAACCACATTTAATTCAGTCTCTTTCTGAAACCTTTCTGACTCCAAAGGTGTCAAATTTTTCTCCAAAACCTTAGTTTTTTGCTTGTTCAGTTTAAATCCCGCCACCCGACCAAACTCATGAATCAATTCTAAAACTCTTTTCGTACTAGATTCTGGCTCCTGTAATGTTAAAACCAAGTCATCTGCAAAAGCTTTAAGTTTGTACTGTTTCACTCCGACCTGTATTCCTTCCACCAACCGGTCCTCCCTGATCATGTACAAGAGCACCTCCAGGACTGAAATAAATAACAAAGGGGATATAGGGCAACCTTGTCTTGTTCCTTTTTCAATTTTAAACTCTTCTGACACCACATTATTAACTATCAATTTAGCTTTTTGTTCTGAATAAATTGCCTCTATCCCATTTTCGAACCCCTGTCCCACTCCCATCCCTTCAAGATTTTTCTTCATAAACTTCCAAGATATATTGTCAAAGGCCTTCTCCGCATCTATAAAAATTAACACTGCTTTAGTGTTCATGTTTGTTTGCAAAAGCTCCAAAATGTCAATAATGTTCCTAGTATTGTCAGATAAATGTCTACCTGGGAGAAAGCCTGCCTGGTCCTTATGAATTACTTCATTCAAGACTTTTTTAAGTCTACCTGCCAAAATGTCTGCAAAAATTTTGTAATCCACATTTAGGAGTGAGATGGGACGGTAGTTCTTGAGATGAGTCTTTTCAGTTTCCAATTTGGGAATCAATGTGATGAATGCTTCTTTCCACGATTCCGGTGCCTTCTTCCCCTCCATAATCTGATTGCAAACCTCCATTAATGGTTGTATCAAGAGGTCTTTCAATGTCTTATAGTACTTGGAGGTAAGTCCATCCGGCCCTGGAAATTTGCCTAATTGCATATTCTGAATGGCACCTTCAATTTCTTGTTGTGTTATTTTATAATTCAGGATTGTTCTCTTTTCCTGGGATAACTTTGGTAGTCCATTAATTTTTAAGAATCGATCTATCTCAGTCTCTTTTTGCTGCCCTTGCGTGTAAAGTTGTTTGAAATATCTCTGGAAACATTTTCTAATTTCCTCGGGGTTCTGGATGTTTCTTCCATCAATCTCTAAATTTGTAACCGTATTCAGTTTTTGTCTCTTTTTCAACTGCCATGCTAGCAGTTTCCCACATTTGTTTGCTGATTCAAATGACCTTTGTTTCATTAATTTAATTTTCCACTCGACTTCTTGGTTTATCAATTTGGCATATTGTGCTTGGTGAAATTTAATTTCTCTCAGGATCTCCTGTGATTTTGGTTTTACTCTTAGTTTTTTCTCACCATCTCTTATCCTCTCCAAGATCTTATCCTTTTTCTCATTCCAAAGTCTTTTCTTTATAGTATTCTGTTGTATCAGAAACCCCCTCATAACAGCTTTGCTTGCATCCCAGATTACTCTTTTTTCCACTGTAGTATTCAAATTTATTTCAAAATAATCTTTTAAAGTCTTTTGGGCCTTCTTCACAATCTCCTGATCTCTTAACAAGGTGTCATTCATTTTCCATCTGAAGGAGCTGATTGGAATTAATCTCATTTCCATTTTCATAGCGTTATGGTCGGAGCAGGTTTTAGGGCAGATTTCCACTTTTCTAGTCTTAGGTGCCAGTCCTCTAGTTGTCCATATTTGGTCGATTCTTGTCCATGTCAGATGGGCTTCAGAAAAGAATGTTCCTTCTTTTCCTAGGGGGTTCTTTGTCCTCCAAATGTCAATCAAATCCAAATTGTCAGTTAACTCAAAAAAAGTTTTAGGTAGTCTGCCATCTTTCGTCAAATTTTGATTTTGTGACTTATCCATGTTTGTAGAGACCACCCCATTCATATCTCCCATCATAATGATGTTGGTATAATCCAGATAGTCCAGCATTGTCTCATGCAGCTTCTTATAAAATTCTGATTTCCCCTCATTCGGTGCATAAATTCCTAATATTAAAAACTTTTCTCCTTGAGTCTGTATCTCGATTGTCAAAATTCTTCCTTGCTCATCTTTGAATAAAAATTTTGGTGACAGGCTCTCCTTTGCATAAATCACCACTCCTCTTTTCTTGACTCTGTCCGATGAAATAAATTCTTGGCCTAGTCTTTTATTAATTAGCACTTTTCTATGGAGCCTAGTCACATGCGTTTCCTGCAAGCAGATAATGTCCAATTGTTCTTTTCTCAATACATGAAATATTCTTCTTCTTTTTTCCGGGGAATTCCCACCATTAATATTCCAACTGAGGAGCTGCAGAGACATCCTGGATGGCGTCTCTTTCTTTTGATCCTCTGGTCCCAACGGTGCAGGTACCGGTGCGGGTGCTGGTGCTGGCGGAGGTGGTGGTCAAGACCCAGGTCCTACTGCTCCTTTCTGAAGGTCCTCTCCGTGGTCGTTCAAAAACTTGCCTTGATCTTCTGCTGTTTTAATTTTAATTTTCTTTCCTTTAAAACTGAAAGATAGTCCTTGGGGAAATTCTCACCTGAAGGGAATTGAATTACTTTTCAGTAGTCTTGTTAATTCTGTATATGTAGATCTGAGGTCCAAAAGTTGCTTAGGAATATCCTTGTAAATTTCTGCTCTGGTACCTTGAATAACAAATGATTTTTCAAAATGAAGGCTTAATATTTTGTCTCTCTCTTGCTTGGATCTCAGAATAATCAAACAATCTCTGGATCTATCTTTCTTCACCAATCTTCCCAGTCTGAAAGCACTTACGATTTTAAAGTCCTTGTCTTCAATAGCCCAAAACTTTAAAAATTCTGATGTCAGATAGCCTATTAAGTCCCCCTGTTCAAGTTCTGGGATAGCTCTCAATCTGAGATTGTTCTCCCTATTTCTCAGTTCAATCATAGACAGGTAGGCCTGCTGTTCACTTATCTGTTTGTGCAAAGGCTTTACCTCCACCTGTACTGCTTCAACCTTTCGGTTGGCTTCCGCGGCTTTTTGGTTCGCTTCCTCAGCTAATTTACGGTTTTCTGCAGTTATTTCCTGAAGATTCCCAATTACTTGTGTATGTTGAGCAACTTGTTCAGTCAGTTTACTGATACTGGCTGTAGCTTGGTCAATTTTAGCCGAATGCTCATCTGCTTTCTTATTTAAACTTTCCAATTGTCCCAAAATTTGTTCTAAAACAGCTGCAGATCCTCCTGTAGCCATATCTTCTAATGATGTCTGCTCAGTTTCCCCTTCATGTATCTCTAAAACAGCTGGGACAGATGATCTGCGTGGCTGAGAAGTTAAAGTTGTTTGCACTAGTTGTTTAGCTTTCGCTTTAGCCAATCTTGTTTTGCCCGTACCACTCATTCCAGTCCTGTCTACGTGCCAAGGTCAAACTGTGTAAAGTCCCATGGGAATCACAATTCCAGAGAGTAAACAACAAAGCAGTAGAGAATAAAAACAAAAAGTGGGTCTCAGACAGCTATAAGTCCAAAATCCTCTAGGGGGAGTGTAGCGATGCCTCAGAAAAGAAAATAAAGTTGTTCCGCCATTAAAGTCCAAACAGTTTTAAACCACAATGGAAGGATCCTTCAGCTCCCTTTTAGCATGCAGAGCTTTCCCAGAGTTGAAACAAAGTCTCTAAAGAGGTGCGAGAAACAGTTTCCCCATTTGTATCCAGTCTATAACGCTTCACTGTATCACTTTCAGTAGTTAAACAGTCTCAGCAATTTGACAGTTCTTTTTTAATCTGGCAGCCCGTGAATTTGGGCTTCTCCGTCATTTGTAATCCACAAAAAGAGGATGGAGAATCCAGTCCGTAACCAACAAAAGTTAGAACAAAAGTTAACCCTCTTAATGTCTTAAAAACAAATTCAGATGTTGCACAAAAACCCCAACTTCTAAAAGTCACTTTGAAAAGATTCCAGCTTGTCAAGTTCTATGCTTTAATTCTTTAAGCACTGCAAGGAGACGGACTTCCTGCTTGCGTCCCCCGCTTTCCCCAAATTTAATCACTTTAGGTCCCGAAATTCTTAAATTCCCCTTACTCACGGGTTTGTAGTTTTGAATCAAATATTCCAGGAAAAAAGGTCGGCGCTCATCGGCAGCAGCTGCGCGGCTTCACTTCCGCAGAAAGAGCGATGAACTCACAGCACCGCGCCAGCCCTTCCACGTTCCGGAGCCCCTTACGGGGTTCCTTCTTCGTTTTGGGGGGCGCTTCTGGTGCCCGCCGAGTCCCACGGCCAGAGGCTCACTCTACCTGTGGTTTTTCTTTATGGGTCTCCGCTTCGCCATAGCGGGCGACCCTTTTCTGCGCAGCTCCCCTTCACAGCGCAAAGGGGACCGCCATTGCCGTTTCGCGCCACCTCCGGAAGTCTATTTGTTCTAATTCTGCTTTTTCATCTGGCGACATATTTTTAACTAATAGTTTTGTCTTGTTTAAATTCATTTTGAACCCCGCAACTTTACCGTAGCCATATATTATTTCCAAAGCCTTTCTTAAACTCTGTTTTGGTTGCTCTGTAGTTATAATTAAATCGTCACCAAATGCCCTCATTTTGTAACTTCTATTTCCCAGCATAATCCCTTTTTCCACCTTGGGCCTGGGGGTGGGCCCCATACGCCACCTCAGCATATAAGGCTCCAAGGAGGCCTCGGGACATTGCTGCTGTTGCTTTGCTGGTGAGTCTTGGGGAATACCGCTCCCCCCTGATGCCCTTTTCCACCTTGGGCCTGGGGGCGGGCCCCATACTCCACCTCAGCATATAAGGCCCCAAGGAGGCCTTGGGACATTGCTGCTGCCGCTTTGCCGTGAGCTTGTGGGGAGGACCACTCCCCCCTGAAGCCCTTTTCCACCTTGGGCCTGGGGGCGGGTCCCATACTCACCTCCGCAGCTTATGGGGCTCCAGGGAGGCCCGGGGGTGTGGGTGGGGTGGGTGTTTAGTTGAGTGGGGGAATTTGTTTAATTTAATTATGTTGTGTTTGTAACTTTTTTTTATAGTTTTATTGTTCTGTTTGTTTTTTGTATAGGCTTTAATTTGATTTTAAGGGGAGGGGTCAGGGCTGCCTGGGAGTGGGTCCCAGCAAACAAAATGGCTGGGGCAGTTTCCACAGGGGGGGATGCACTCGGACAACCGATCTCAGTGATCATGGGAGGAGTTACGCTAAGACCAGACCATGTCATTACCGAGGAAGCAGGCTTAGTTGTTGTCTGAGGACTATCCCTGCCTCCAGGTCTGGTCCTGACCGGAAGGATACTGGAATCAACAAGGGAAACCCACATGACCTGAAAGTGTTACTGTGCAATGCCAGGTCAATGATGAATAAAACCACTGCCATCCACGACCTGATTGTGGATGGAGGCTTTGACCTGGCATGTGTGACAGAGACCTGGTTGGATGAAGCAGATGGGCCTGTCCTTGCCGCTGCATGTCCACCAGGTTTCTCTTAAGCACAGCAACCCAGGCCTTGTGGGCGGGGAGGGGGGTTGCAGTGATTTTTAGGAAGTCATTAGTTTGCGCCGGGTGTCCTATTGGAAAGACCCAGTTCTCTGAGTGCATGTTCTGGAAGTTGGGCAATAAGGGCAGTACAGGATTCCTATTGGTGTACCGACCTCCTCGCTGCACCAAGGATTCCCTGCCCGAGCTGCTTCAGGTCGTGGCAGATGTCCTCGTGGAGACACCTAGTTTGGTTGTCCTAGGGGATTTTAACATCCATGCCGACACGACCTTACAAGGGGCCGCTCGGGACTTCGTGGAAAGCATGGCCTCCATGGGGCTGCCCCTGAATAAGTCTGGCCCAACTCATAGCCACGGGCATGCCTTAGACCTGGTGTTCACCTCTATGGATGTTGGTGATCTGATATTAAGTACAAGCGAAACCAAAGAAGTGCCATGGTCAGATCACTTCCTGGTGCAACTGGACTTCTCCGCGACCCTTCCCCTCTGCAGGGAGGTGGGACCGATTCGGATGGTCCGCCCCCACCACTTAATGAATCCAAATGGTTTCCAGAGAGCGGTAGTGGATGTTTTATCCCATGTTGATGGCCTTTCAGCTGATTCCCTGGTGGCCCGCTGGAATGTGGAGTTAACCTGGGCTATTGACTGTTTGGCTCCAAAGCGCCCTCTCCGATTGCATGGAGCCCGGACAGCCCCGTGGTTTTCCACGGATCTGAGGGCAATGAAACAATCGTTGAGACGGCTAGAGCGCCGGTGGCGGATAACCCATTCTGAATCTGACCGGACACGGGTTAGAGCTCAATGTCGAGCCTACCAAGTGGCGATAGCGACGGCGAAGAAGACTTTCTTCACCGCCTCTATTGCATCTGCGGAAAACAGCAGCAGGAGACTCTTTCAGGTGTTTCGCAATTTAGCGGAACCACCTGCTCCATCAGGGCCCAGTAGGGGCAACATGATCTCCTGCAATGACTTTGCAAAGTTTTTTGCAGATTAAGTCGCTCAGATTCGATAAGAGGTAGACTCCACCGTGGGAGCAGGGCCGGGGCGGGAGAGTGCTAGAGTCCTGTCTAGTCAAGTTGTGTGGGATCAATTCCAATCTGTTACCCCCGAGGATGTGGACAGGCTGCTTGGACGAGTGAAACCAACCACTTGTCTCCTTGATCCTTGCCCATCCTGGCTTATTAAAGCTAGCCGGGAAGGACTGGGCGATGGGCTTCGTGGGGTGGTGAATGCTTCCCTCCGTGAAGGAGCCTTCCCAGACTCGCTGAAAGAGGCGGTTATTAAACCGCTTCTTAAAAAACCATCTTTAGATGCGGCCACGATAGCCAACTATCGCCCAGTCTCAAATCTTCCATTCTTGGGCAAGGTGATTGAGCGAGTGGTTGCTGAACAACTCCAGGCACGCCTGGAAGAAGTGGACCATTTGGATCCCTTCCAGTCGGGATTCAGGCCTCATCATGGGACTGAAACTGCCTTGGTCGCACTGGTTGATGATCTCCGGCGGACTAGGGACAAAGGTGAGAGCTGTTTCCTAGTTCTGCTGGATCTCTCAGCGGCGTTTGATACCATCGACCATAACATCCTACTGGACCATCTTGAGGGGCTGGGAGCTGGGGGCACTGTTATACAGTGGTTCCGCTCCTTCCTCCTGGGCCGTGTTCAGAAAGTGGTGGGGGGGGATGAGTGTTCAGACCCCTGGGCCCTCACTTGTGGGGTGCCTCAGGGTTCTGTCCTCTCCCCCTTGCTTTTCAACATCTACATGAAGCCGCTGGGAGAGATCATCAGGGGATTTGGGCTGGGTGTTCATCAGTATGCAGATGATACCCAGCTCTACCTCTCTTTCAAATCAGAACCAGTGAAGGCAGTGAAGGTCCTGTGTGAGTGCCTGGAGGCGGTTGGAGGTTGGATGGCGGCTAACAGATTGAGGTTGAATCCTGACAAGACAGAAGTACTGTTTTGGGGGGACAGGAGGCGGGCAGGTGTGGAGGATTCCCTGGTCCTGAATGGGGTAACTGTGCCCCTGAAGGACCAGGTGCGCAGCCTGGGAGTCATTTTGGACTCACAGCTGTCCATGGAGGCACAGGTCAAATCTGTATCCAGGGCAGCTGTTTACCAGCTCCATCTGGTATGCAGGCTGAGACCCTATCTGCCTGCGGACTGCCTTGCCAGAGTGGTGCATGCTCTGGTTATCTCCCGCTTGGATTACTGCAATGCGCTCTATGTGGGGCTACCTTTGAAGGTGACCCGGAAACTACAACTCATCCAGAACGCGGCAGCTAGACTGGTGTCTGGGAGCGGCCGCAGAGACCACATAACACCGTCTTGAAAGACCTACATTGGCTCCCAGTATGTTTCCGAGCACAATTCAAAGTGTTGGTGCTGACCTTTAAAGCCCTAAACGGCCTTGGTCCAGTATATCTGAAGGAGCGTCTCCACCCCCATCGTTCTACCCGGACACTGAGGTCCAGCACCGAGGGCCTTCTGGCGGTTCCCTCACTGCGAGAAGCCAAGTTACAGGGAACCAGGCAGAGGGCCTTCTCGGTAGTTGCGCCCGCCCTGTGGAACGCCCTCCCACCAGATGTCAAAGACAACAACAACTACCAGGCTTTTAGAAGACATCTGAAGGCAGCCCTGTTTCGGGAAGCTTTTAATGTTTGATGTATTATAGTATTTTAATATTCTTTTGGAAGCCGCCCAGAGTGGCTGGGGAAGCCAAGCCAGATGGGCGGGGTATAAATAATAAATTATTCTTATTCTTATTCTTATTCTTATTATTCCCTAATTTGTTTACATAAAACTTCCAATGTTAATGTGAAAATTAAGGGGGATAGTGGGCCAGCTTGGTCATTGTGTATCATCATCTGGAAGCCTTTTTTTGATCTTTTGGCTAAAATATTTGCATATACTTTATAATCGTTCTTTAGAAGTGCGATAGGCCTATAGTTGTTAATAAGTAGATTATCCGTTCCCTGTTTTGGAATTAATGCAATAAGGCTGTCTTTCCAAGAATCCGGCATGGTTCCGTCTTTTAAGATGTTGTTCATGATACTTCTTAATGGGTTCTGAATTAGGGTTTTGTTCTGGCTCTGGCTGTGTCTCTGGCTCTGGCTCCGGCTCCAGCTCCAGCTCCGGCACTGTATCAAGTACTGTTGCAGACTCAGGCTGTGGCTCTAGGCTGTGGCTGCAGCTATGTTTTGCGCTCCGGCCCTGTATCAAGCCCCATTTCTGGCTCTGGCTCTGGCTTTCATTCCGCTTTGGCTCTGGCTCTGGCTCTGATTCATGTTCTCCCTCTGACTCTGATTCAGGGTTTCGCTCTGGCTCTGGCTCTGGCACTCTATCAAGGACTGTTTCAGACTCAGGCTGTGGCTGTGGCTCTGCCTCTGTTTCAGGCTCAGGCTCTGTTTGAGGCTGTGTCTCTGTTTCAGGCTCCGGCACTGTATCAAGTACTGTTGCAGACTCAGGCTGTGGCTCTAGGCTGTGGCTGTTGCTGTTGCTCTGGTTTGGGCTGTGGCTCTTTTTCAGGCTCTGGTTCTGAATGAGGGCTTGGTTATTGCACTGATTCATGGTCTCGCTCTGTCTCTGGCTGTGTCTCTGTTGCACCTCAAACGGTGGTTTGTTGTTGTTGTTGTTGTTGTTGTTATTTTTATTTTCTTTCTGGGGTGGGACAAATGTTTAGTTGGGGCGGGGATTATTTTAAGTTTAGCATAATTGTTTCTTGCTTTGTTTTTCTTTTACTATTTTTTAAGGTTATTGTATAGTTTGTATTTTGCTTTTGAAGGGGAAAGGGTCAGGGCTGCCTGAGAGGGGGCCTCAGCCAACAGAATGGCTGGGGCAAGTTCCCTACGGGGTGTGTGTGTGTATTGGAACACCCAATCTCTTTTATCGTGGGTGGGAGGAGCAGTTGCGCTATGTTGGTATTAAAGGGTTAAGAAGCTCTAATCAAGACGCTCTAATCACTGAGCAGCTGGAGGTCGTTAAGCTTCCTGGAATGTGAGTTTGTATAAATAGTCAACTCACTCGTGTGTTTGCTCCTTCCCCCTTCCTTTTCGTTTGGGGCGTGTTTGCTGAAATGTGTGATTCTTCACCAGGGTTTTTTGTTTTGTGTAAATAAACCTTTTATTTGAGTTCCAAACCGCTTGCTCCAAGATTCCTTTATTGACAAGATGCTGACTCTCCAGCCCTTCTTGAGCCGCTGTGCGAAATGCTCTGCTGTAATGGGACATTGTGGCATCGGAAGCGCACTGGACATTTGATAAGCATTAAACTAATTAAAGTTTAATGGGACAGGTTATGGGTGTTTGTACGTCAAGAAGGAGATAAGGAGTGCAGTTAAGAGTGATTTATGCAAGGACTGGAGCGAAGACAGAAGCGGTTGCCGACAATGAAAGCCTTCAAAGCAGCTTGAGTCCTGCAACGTGCCTAGGAAAAGTTTTAAAGAGGCACTGCGCAGTTTGTACTCGCTGGAAGACGCCTTATTCCTCGAGGAGCCACCTCAGCAGCTGGGAGACGGTCTACAGGTCTGTGAGTATCGTTCCTAAGCCCCAGGGAGGATGGCAGAGTCCCAGGAAAGTTTTACTGTCCCCTTTACGCGACTCAATGGGAAAAATTGGCAAGATTGGAAGGCTAGAGTAAGGGTTTGGTTGCAAGCAAAAGAGTTGTGGAGTTGTACTGATGCACCGCCTTTACAGGCAGCTGCAGACGCGTCTGCAGAAGACAAAGCAGCAGCGGCAGCTTCTCAGAAACGCGACAGGAAAGCCCAAGGTCTACTAGTTTTGGCAGTGGGACCAGAGCAAATGCCTTATGTTTCTGAGTTAAAGAACACGCATGAGGTCTGGACGGTTCTGCAGCGGCTAAATTCCAGAAACACTGCGGGGGCCAAGATCCATGCTACAAGATGTTTGTTTGATTTACGTCTCCAACCGGGAGCATGTGTGAAAGAACATATTGCCAAAATGGTGTCTGCCTTTAATCAACTAAGACAGCTGGGCATTCCTTTCTCTATGGAGCAGCAGTCATACATATTGTTGTCTTCTCTTGATAAAAGCTATGAGACTCTAGCTTTAACTTTGGAAGCTATGCCTTCATCTGAATTAACCCTTGAATACATTTCTTCTCGACTTGCTGATGAACAGGATAAAAGGCAAAGAGAAAGAGGTTTGTCTTCAAAGGGGAGTTATGCTGTGCCTAAGAGTGGGGATGCTGAGTTTGAGAACACAGTAAATGCTTTTGCAGCTAGACACTGTTTTCGCTGTGGTTCCTCTTCCCAT
The DNA here is from genome assembly GCF_964188305.1 of Podarcis bocagei. Classification (NCBI taxonomy): domain Eukaryota; kingdom Metazoa; phylum Chordata; class Lepidosauria; order Squamata; family Lacertidae; genus Podarcis; species Podarcis bocagei. The sequence continues at coordinate 11,926,075 of NC_138131.1, forward strand.
TTAATCAGGAATTGTACACGTGAACCTGGTCAAGATAGCACCAAGGCCGTTGCCCCTAGTTACCAGACAAGGAGTTCCAGGGGACGTCGAAGAAGAGGAGGAGGTCGTGGCTACTCCCACAGCACACAGCACATGGCTTCAGCAATGGCGTTGATGCAAGGGCGTGGCCAAGGCAGCAATCTACGCTGGTTGATCGACAGTGGTGCATCTCACCACCTGGTGGCGCCATCTAGTGTCCGTTTGCAGAATTGCAGGCATTTGCAAACCCCTAAAGTTGTGACAATGGCAGATTCAACTAAACGTTCCTTAGAGACTGTAGGCACAGTGTTTTTGAAGTGTTTGCAAACAGAAATTGATGCCTACGTGCTAAAGGGAATGAAGGGGTGTATTTTGTCTGTGTCAGAGCTTGATAGAAATGGGTTTAAAACTGTGTTTGAAAATGGGGTTTGCACTATTTCAAAGAATAACGTATCTCTTTTGCAGGTGGAATGCAGAGATGGGTTATATTATTTTGAGACAAGTCCAGATGAAGTTGAACAGGTTCATGCTGGTTGTGTGAACTCACCTACCCATAATTCTTGTGTTCATTTATGGCATCGCCGTTTGGGACATATTAATTTTCAGTATGTTAAAAGGCAACCTGAGTTATCAGAAGGGTGCAAAATGAAAAAATGTACTAAGTATTTGGATTGTACTGCATGCAAAAGGGCGAAGGTTCATAGATGCAGCTATCCCAGTTCAAATAGGAAATCTGACAAAGTATTCCAACTTGTGCATATGGACCTATGTGGCCCAATGCCTGTTGCTAGCATGGGAGGTTCGAGGTATGCACTGTGTCTCTCAGATGACAAAACAAAGGTCACATGGTTTTTTCCTCTCAAAACAAAAGCAGATACTGCAGAAACAGTTAAAAATTGGGTTCATGCAGTAGAACTTGAATTCGGTACTAGAGTACTTGCTTTTCAGACAGACAGAGGGTCAGAATTTACCGGGTCTGTGTTGCAGAATTTATTTAAGAAAAAGGGAATTAAGCATCGTCTGTCTACACCTTATTCCCCCCAAGAAGGAGGTGTGGTCGAACGCAAAAACAGGGTTCTGCAAGAGTTGGCAAACTCTATGTTGTTTGATGCTAAACTTCCTCAAAGTTACTGGGCGGAAGCCTGGCAGACGGCTACTCATGTTCTGAACCGAGTATATAATTCGGTAATTGATACTACGCCATATTTTGCTTTATATGGGAAGAAGCCCAAAGTTAATTACTTTCGGGTGTTTGGATCTCAAGCCTATGTACTTATCCCAAAAGCGTTAAGGAAAAAGGGAAGTCCAAGGGCTAGGAAACTCATCTTTTGTGGGTACGAACCACACGCCAAATCTTGGAGGTTCGTGAACCCAGATGGGGATACTACAAGAGTGGTCCTCAGTAGGAGCGCTGAATTTTGTGAGCAATCCGGATGGACTCACTTACATGCTAACCCTGACATTTTGAGAGATGATTTAGGCATTTATGCTGAGAAAGAAAGTCCAGAGGGTGTTGAGCCAGAAGGGGATGGTGCACATGGTCCAGATGCAGATTCTGACCAGGCACAAGGTTCTTCTCCTAAGGTAGGAAAGCCAGAATCTAAGAGTGTTCCAACATCGCCAGTCAGTAGGCCTAGCAGACAGCAAAAGCGAAGCAGGTCGCCTGCAACACCAAGCCCAAGGGAGGTATCTAAACGGAGGTCTTTATCCCTAGAAGCACGTCCAGACATAAAGTCTGAGACAGATTCTGACAGCCAACGGTCAGAGGGGGCACAAGAGGAGCAATTGCGCAGGTCAAAACGTGCCACAAAGGGCAAGCCGCCAGAGCGGTTTAAGGTGACAAGTGTATACGTAAATATGGCACAGTGTGAGCCAGATAGCTATGTAGAGGTACAACAGCTTCCAAGCTCAGAAGCCGCAAAGTGGCAGGAAGCAATGGAAAAAGAGATGGCTTCAATGAAGTCTCTCGGTGTGTTTACAAGTACAGAGCTTCCAAAAGGCCAACAAGCTGTAGGTTGTCGATGGGTATATCGTTTAAAGCCCACAACTACTGAGGAGTTGCAATATAAAGCCCGACTAGTTGCAAAAGGGTTTTCGCAGCGCAAAGGAGTTCACTATTCTCAAATTTATGCCCCTACTTCAAGATCGGAGTCATTAAGAATGCTTTTAGCCTCTTCAGCTAAGAAGGGAAATAAGCTGTTTCATTTTGATGTCAATGTGGCTTATTTAAATGCAGACTTACAGGAGGAAGTCTATATGACGCCACCACCAGGTTTTGAAGGAGACAAGCCAAACCAGGTCTGGCGCCTACACAAATCCATTTATGGGTTGAAACAGTCCGCCCGTAATTGGAATTCCTGCTTAAACGATGCTCTAGAGAGCATGGGGTTCAGAAAGAGCGCAGCAGATGCGTGTCTTTATCTAAAAGGCTCGGGATGTGAACAAGAAGCAGTTTTGATATTTGTTGATGATTTATTATACAGTGGAAAGGACGATAAACTTGCACAACAATTTGCCACAAAGCTTGGAGAAAGGTTTCAGATAAAATCACTAGGCAATGTATCTGTTTATCTAGGAGTTAAAATTCAGCAAGATGAAGATGGGAACTATTGGCTCAGCCAAGAAGCTAAGATCCAGCAGTTGCTGGAAAGGTTTAAAATGGACAACTGTGCTGGTGTTAAAACCCCAATGGAGTTAAGTTACACAAAGGATGCTCAAACTGAGCAACAGGCAGAGTTCTGTAATCCCGGGGTTTACCAGTCAGCGATAGGCAGTCTACTCCACATTGCACAGTGGACTCGGCCCGATATAACATATGCTGTCAACATGCTGTGTAGACAAGCTGAAAAACCATCAATGCATGCTTGGCAAGGAGTAAAAAGAGTTTTAAGGTATCTCCAAACTACCAAAAGGTTTCGCTTAAAACTATCAGCAGAGGGCAGCACTCAACTTGAATGTTGGGCTGACAGCAGTTGGGCTGATGCTGGACCAGATAGAAAATCAGTGTCAGGAATGGCGATAAAATTTGGAAATGCACTAATTGGTTGGAGATCAAGAAAACAATCACTTATAGCTTTAAGTTCAACTGAATCTGAATTCAATGCATTATCAGATGTATGTAGAGAACTGGAATTTTATAAGCAACTGGTACAAGAATTGTTTGGAGAATGTTCCCTACCTATCAGAGTGTGGGAAGACAATCAACCTTGTATTAAACTAGCTAAATCAGGTCAATTCAAGGCATACACAAAACACTTGGATATCCGTTATCAAAATGTATGCCAAAGTGTAAAACAAGGTTTAATTGAACTAAAGTATTGTCCAAGCCAAGAAAATCTCGCAGACGGTTTTACAAAAGCTTTGAGTCCGCAATCTCATAAATGTTTCTGTTCAGGTTTAAATTTGAATTAAGGTTGGTACAGCTCAGTGTTACGAGCGAGAGGGGGTGTTGGTATTAAAGGGTTAAGAAGCTCTAATCAAGACGCTCTAATCACTGAGCAGCTGGAGGTCGTTAAGCTTCCTGGAATGTGAGTTTGTATAAATAGTCAACTCACTCGTGTGTTTGCTCCTTCCCCCTTCCTTTTCGTTTGGGGCGTGTTTGCTGAAATGTGTGATTCTTCACCAGGGTTTTTTGTTTTGTGTAAATAAACCTTTTATTTGAGTTCCAAACCGCTTGCTCCAAGATTCCTTTATTGACAAGATGCTGACTCTCCAGCCCTTCTTGAGCCGCTGTGCGAAATGCTCTGCTGTAATGGGACATTGTGGCATCGGAAGCGCACTGGACATTTGATAAGCATTAAACTAATTAAAGTTTAATGGGACACGCTAAGACCAGACCACGTCTTTACCGAAGATCTGGTTCTGACTCTGATTCTGATTCTCTGATTCTGGCACTCTATCAAGGGCTGTTTCAGACTCAGGCTGTGGCTGTGGCTGTGGCTGTTGCTCTGGTTCTGTCTCTGGCTCCGGCTCTTTCTCAGGCTCTGGTTCTGAATGAGGGCTTGGTTCTGGCACTGATTCAGGTTCTCGCTCTGGCTCTGGCACTCTATCAAGGACTGTTTCAGACTTAGGCTGTGGCTCTGGCTCTGTTTCCATTCTTACAATGGAATGTACACAAAACAATAATCCTTTCTATATAAATTTTCCAATACATTCTGAAAACATAATAAATCCTTAATTGTTGTCCACCTCCTTTTAGTTCCTTTATCACTCGAATGCTAGCACGGAGTCAAAACTATTATTGTATTTTTGAACATATCTTGTATAACCATCCCATTTTTCTGCAAATTTTTGCTTTGAGATTCCTCTGAGTTTGCTAGTCAATTGAGCCGTCTCCACCAATTCCTGTAATTTGATTTGCCAATCTGTTATTTTTGTAGCCTCGTGATCTTTCCATCCCTTGGCCACAAGTATACGAGCTGCTGCGGTTGCATACAAGAATACCTCTTAGATTTTTTGGGATCTCTTTATCTAAAATACTTCATAGAAATGCCTGTTTTTTTCGTAAAAGTTATCCCCATCATCTTTTTTAATTCATCGTATATCCCCCCCCCCAAAAAAAAATCTTAATCTTTTCACACGTCCACCACATGTGGCTCATGTCACCGTTATTTCCTCCACATCTCCAACAAGCATTCGCCAATTTTTTATACATTCTTGATCATCTGGAAGGAGTGAGGTACCACCTATGAGCCATTTTCATCATGTTCTCTCTTATATTATAGCTGGCTGTAAATTTCAAATTTACATTCCATCAGTTTCCCCCATCTTTTAGCATAATTGGACGGCCCACATCTTGGGCCCACTTTATCATTGAATCCTTAACCTCCCCATCCATTACTTCGTAGTCTAAAAGAAGTCTATACATTTTTGCGATTATTTTGGTTTTACTATTCAGTAGTTCTCTTTCAAATCTTGAAGGCTCCTTTTCAAAACCTATCTGCTTATCCTGTCTAAACACTTCATTCACCTGGAAGTAATCTAGCCAAGTAGAAAAGTGATCTTTTATTTTCTCATAACTTATCAATATTAGTTGAACCTCCTCCCCCCCCTTAATATTGTGTTATACATTATCCAGTTCTCTTTGATGTTGTTGCTTTTTTTAACAGCGATTGCTTCTAGTGGAGAGTTCCATCTTGGGGTTTTCTGTTCTAAATATCTTTTGTATTTTCCCCATACCTTATATATAGCATTTCTTATTATATGATTTGAAAAACTCCTATGCGTCTTTATTTTCCCATAATTAAGATAGCCATGCCACCCAAAACGGGTGTTGAAGGAAAGCATTGCTTTTGCACATGACCATGGCATGATGGGAAGCATTGCTTCTGCACATAACTGTGGCATGATGGGAAGTCTTGCTTCTAAGCTTTGTTCTGCTCATGCTGCACAAACCGTACTGATGCTAAGACATTCCCTCATCACCCTGGTACGTTCTGTTCACCTTGAGTTCACACCATATCAATCTGTACTTACCCCTCCTTGTACATTCCTTTTCGTACCACTCTGGTACGGGCAGTCCGAAACCATGCCTGTGTAAACTCCGCGTTCCTTTTCCCAACCTTTAACCTGTCTATGATTAATGTCTTATATGCAATAATTAATGTCTTATATGGAACCCTTGCTTTGTACTTATGTTAACCAATCAGCAACAAGCACACACGTGGCAAACGCTGTATAATATCCAATAAAAGGGAGTCTCCGAGGCTTGCTTGAGAGATGCCTCCCATATGACACCTACCTACTCGTCTGTCGTTCATTTCAACCCAACATCTGGTGACCCTCGACGTGCCAGATCCCTTTACGCAGCCTCATACTTCACTCGACTGGAAAAGTCTCAGCGCGCTACACTGTGAGTATGGGGGGGGGGGAGCTTACAAAGTCCCAAAAAGAGCATGCTAAAGAGCAGTTTCATTTAGTCAGACAGAGAGTAGCAGGTGTGCATATTTCCTTGAAAGAAATTGAACGATTGTTATGTCATATTGCTTGTGAGTGCCCCTGGTACCCAGAAATAGGGTCCTTGGGGATGGAGACTTGGCATTCATTGTCTGCTCACTTGGCAGAAGTGTGCGGATGCCGTCGCTAGATTAGGTCCCCAGGCGTCTCCGTCGGCACCCGCACCAGACAATTCCCCACCAACTGCCCTGCCACCTGCCCTTTTAGCCACAACAGACAATCTACCTCCTTACCCAAAGCTTTTGCCTCCATCGCAACTTTCTCTAACCCCCCCCCTTCGCCTCAGCCCACATCCCCCCATCCCCCCTACCCTCCCTCCTTCGCCTGCTCCTACAGGAGCCGTGCGTGCTGCACTTTTTCAAGCTAGACAGGAAGGAATTCTTTCCTTGGAGGAGGAGGCGGGGTGGGCCGGGGAACTGCCGTCTGCTTTCCCTATTTCTTATACTAACCCTGGCACTGCGCAACAACAAATTATGTATGAGACGCTTCCTTATTCTATTCTGAGAGAATTAAGGAAAGCCATTACTGATTCCGGCCTAAAATCCACTTATGTGACAGGAATGCTGGAGGGAATAGCAACTGGTTATACAATGCTACCTCAAGATTGGAAAGATCTGATGCGCATGCTGTTATCCCCGGCTCGGTATGTAGTTTTTCAAAGTGAATTTAAGCATTGCGCAGTAGCCCTGGCTGATCCACAGCATTCAGCCAACCAACTCTTTGGTGCTGGTCCGTATGATAATATACCAGCCAAAGCGCAATTAACACCTTTACATTTTAGTCACACCGAGACCTGTGTGCAACACGCCTTTCGCAAAGTCCCTGTCTCAGGACAACCACTTAGCTCCTTTGTTAATATTAAGCAACAACATTTGGAGCCCTACCATCAATTTATAGATAGATTGAAAGAATCAGTCACTAGGCAGATTGATGACGCTCCAGCTCAAAATGAATTGATGAAAAAATTGGCTTTCGAAAATGCAAGTACTGACTGGAAAAAGGCTTTGCAGTCGATCATACATCGCCCTAAATATGACCTGGCCGATATGATTCAAGCCCGTGCAGATGTTGGAAGCCAGAGTCATGCGATGTCCTTGCTTGCCGGTGCCATCCAGGCTGGCAACAAGCCCACTGGGAACTGCTTCAACTGCAAGCGCCCAGGTCATTTTGCTAAACAATGCAGAGCCCCTGGCGGGGGTGCAAACAGGAATGGTGATGCCAATAAGTCTAAGCCTTCCAAGAAATGCCTGAAGTGCGGTAAAGGCTATCATTGGGCAAATCAGTGCAGGAGTTCGGGAAACTCCTTAGGGGCCCCACTCCCGGGCCAGGACAAATAGGGAGCCCTCCGCCATTAGTCTCTACTATTAAAACATCTCAAAGGATACACGCTCTGATTTTACCATCGACTTAATTAATCAAGAAACCAAAGACACTGTTTTACCTGGTGAAATTGTGCCTATGCCCACCCAACTACCTCCTAAAGTCGCAGGTTTAATTTTACCCAAATTTTCTGCAGCAAAAGAAGGAATCCAGGTTATTCCAGGAGTTCTGGATCCTGACTATGTGGGCACAATAATGGTTCAACTTTGGAGCCACATGCCCATGCAGTTAAAAAAGGGTGAGTCCTGGGCGCATTTGGTGGTGCTCCCTTCTCACCCTACTGTTTCTATTATTGATAGTAATTTGCACGAGCTCTCTCCTTTTTCTCCACAGCTGTTAGCTGTAATCCAGCGGATTGGTCATCAGAAACTTCTTCGTAAGTACAAGATAAATGGCAAGGTTCTGGAAGGCTTGATTGACACAGGCGCTGACATTTCTGTAATTTCCAGTAGTTGTATGTCTTCTTGGTAGTACAAATCTTGCTGTGAAATCTTGCTGTGAAATGTGTCTGACAGTGTGATTTCCACAAAGGGGGGCAATTTTTTGTGTGTAACTGTTTTTATGTTTAATGTCTTATTGCTTACACACCAATGGAGAATTCTCATGCATTTTATACTTTCTAATAGCTCACACTATTGTGTAGTCCAATGTTTAGATCAATTTATAACCACATTTCATTGTTCCACCTGACACTCTGCCAACTTTCCCTATCCATTTTAAAATGTGTTAAACCTCGTTTTGCCAAGGACAAGCTTTTGGATCCATAAAACACCAGGTACATGAAGGTGCATATGCTTTGGTTTAGCAGGAATGATCCCTTATAGAGTTAAATTGACTTATTTGGACAAAATGCCCTTTTAAGAATGGTTTTCTTTTAACAGATTGGTTTGAAGAGTTGAGAACCATGGGGCAAGAAAAAAATTCAAATTGGACTCAGTTTGAATTGGGCAAGTGTATCCAGGCTGCAATTAGCTTTTTGGTCCTTAAAGTGCAAGTGAGCAACTCCCCAAGACTGCAAGACCAGAGCCTATAATAATAAAAAGAAATCCCATGGAATGGCCAAGGCGAAGACATTTCTCTCATGACGTGTCCAAAACCTGTGCCAGCTGTGGTGGGTGCCAGGCAACATGGTAAATATGAAAGCCCTAAGTGGATTCACCAGGGATTGCCACTACTGTGACACCATGCCGATGTGAGACCACAGATGAGCTACCTTGACACCTGAGAACACAAAAATGGCGGGGGGGAAGCAAACTGCACTTTTCAGTCATTAGTGGACCTTCCTGCTAAATGTAAAGCATAGACCACTATTGAGAAAATATTTCTTCCAAGGTGCTAGAATACCACAAGTAACTGAGCAACAAAATATTAATTTTACGTGATATCCTATGTCTAACTATGTGCACTGTTACACCATTATATTTCTATGCAAATATCCTTAAAGAAGCATGATATCCAAGTCCCTTTCAGGTTAACATGGACACACACACTTGGGACGGAGAATAGCAGGTTAATATTTACCACCTTAAATAAAGTAGCCACCTTTGCAATCTTATCTCCGAAGGGGCGAACTGTAGCAGGAACCCCCCCCCCCAATCATTCTGTTTGTACAAACTTCACACACACTCACACTCACACATTACATACGCCACATTTCTGTTATAAATTCATAGAAAATCAACCATACATCGGATTTGCACTGTTCCATTTTTATATTACTCCATATGACAAGGACTATCAAAGGGGGGTGACTTGGTTCTGGTCATCCATAATCCCTTCACCATCCCAGCACATCCACAGGAGCCCTGCCCAGTTGCTATATCAACCCTGATAATCCCAGACAGAAGACAATCAAAATCACAAAGAACTTGCATATGGTAGTGGATTCAGCATGGACTGAAACAAAGGACAATAATCAGATCTTCCCTCTGGGTGCAGGAAACTGCAAACTCCCCTTTGTCTCCTGGAAGTGACTCGTGGGCAGGGGGAAAGGAGGAACCAGCCAGGTGACAGGACACTCAGGTTACCACCACAACTCCTCCCTCAACCCCTCCTTTCTGTAATGTATGCATGATGTTTCTGGGGGTGGGCTTGACCTAGAGGATGGGAATTTCAAAAGTTTTTATAAGGTCTTGCACACCATCTTTCTGGGTCTTTCCTCTCTCTTGCGAGTGAGGGGAACACCCTGTTGCAACAGTTCAATAAAGGCCAAGCCTACAGGCTGCTGTTTTGCTCCAAGTTATCCTGGTTGGTGTCTTTGTTTTTGTCCAAGGGAGCCCTCGGATTTTTCCGGTAACACTGGGACCCCACGTGGCCCCTTGAGTCTGCCTCTGCAGTTTGGGGTGTAGGTGGGCCTCAAACCTCTTCCCAAAGCGTACAGTGGCTGCCTGTTTCTCTGCCTGATAGCTCTGAAACCATTGCATATATCCAGCCCTGTGTGTTAAAAATCCATCTCAATCTGTGGGGCAGAGACTTACTACAACAATTACAAGCTACCATTCAATTAAATGAGTAAGCTTGCACTCCCCCTCCACTGGAAATCAACCACCCCGGTATGGGTAGAACAATGGCCCATAACGGGGGGAAAGCTACTTGCTTTAGTGCTCATTTTCAGCGTTTTGTTTTTGCCTCTTTCTGCTTCCGCTCTTAATAGCGGTAACTCCACACCAACAAATGTGTGGGAATCTTTTGCAAAGACCCTCAATATTTCTTCCTTTTGCCTAACCCAACAGGTATCAATAGGTGAAATCCTTGTCTCCTGCCTTATCCCTGTTTGCCATGACCCTTTTGACATACAAAATGATACCTGGTTTTTCTCATCCCTACCCCAAAACGATTCTCTCCGCACCCTTGGTTATTCCGGTTACCACAACTGGGGTAACCAAGTGCGCCGACGCCCACCTTTGGCCATTGATTTGTTGACCCCATACGTGGCTTCTTTTAATGTCACCTGTGCCCGTATGGTCAATTGCACAAAATCCAACTGTGTGGAAATGGGCAAGGATAATTTCCACTGCTCTAATTATGTCAATATTTCTTATGTATATAAATACAAAGAACTACCTGCTGGCTGGTTCTGGACGTGTCCTGGCTATACATTTAATTACATTCCAGCAAACATCAGCCATGGCACACCCTGCTGCTTAAGCCGTTTGTCCATCGTATTACCCAAAAAGCATCATTTGACCCGCTCTCGATATCGCCGCTCTATTGCATTGACTAACGATTGTGACGATTCAATTTCTCTTCCCAGTAGGTCTGAATATATCTCTTTAGCTGTTTCTCTCCTAGGAGTCCCTGGATTGGCTGTACGCAATAGTAGGAACATTAACTCTTTAGCTTGTTCTGCAGCAAAAGCCCTGAATTTTACTTCTTCTAAATAAAGAGCAGAGTGAACTCCAGCATGGTCTTCTGCAGAACCGCGCTGCTATCGATTATCTATTGATGCTTCATCATTACGGCTGTGAACAAGTGGACGACATGTGTTGTTCTAATATTACTGATAATTCCAAAGCCACCCAAAAGCTGCTTGCGATCCCAAACCGGAAGTCTCAAAAAACGACCATTCTTCATTTGCAAAATCTTACACACCACATTAAATAGGACGTTGGATTTTCTGGACTGTGGGACTCATTCACCCAGTGGCTCACTGGCTGGTTGCCAAACCTGAATTGGCTTCGTAATCTCTTTCAATATGCCATTATTATAATATGTATATTGATTTTGCTATGTTGCTTCCTTCAATGCATTCCTGGACTCATAAGTCTTTTGTCTTGGTTTCTCTCTCCCCCTCAGCCACCCAATAAAATCATTGCTGCCTACTTTGAGAAAGTGCAGCACCAGCAGTAAACATTAGGGGAGATGTGGCGAACTTATTTCGGGCATGCGCTGGCATACCACGTATCCCGAAGTATTTTTGTCTTATTCACCCAGAACACCTCGCAAATAAGAAAAGAAAGGGGGAGATGAAGGAAAGCATTGCTTTTGCACATGACCATGGCATGATGGGACGCATTGCTTCTGCACATAACTGTGGCATGATGGGAAGTCTTGCTTCTAAGCTTTGTTCTGCTCATGCTGCTCAAACCGCGCTGATGCTAAGACATTCCCTCATCACCCTGGTACGTTCTGTTCACCTTGAGTTCACACCATATCTGTCAGGGAACTGCCATCGGAGCCAAGAGTGGAGGTAAGGCTCCCCGACCATGCAGGAGAAGGGACCAGCAGAAGGAGAGAGAACACTCCCTTTGGGGAAGGTTATCAGCGTGACACCGGGGAGGAAGGGGACCAGGGAAGGACTTCGGAGAGAGGGCTCCAAGACTCTTCCACAGAGACCAGCGGGGAGAGTCCAGGGCCTCCGCTGGCTACGCCTACTCTGCGCAGAAAGCTTCCGCGCAGGGAGGCTAGGCGGAGACTGGGCGTCAAGGAATTTTTATGTTGGAAGAAATTCAGGAAACACCCACTGACGGATTCTGCCAGCGACTGACACAGCCACGGAGGAAGGGCTGTCCAGCCAGGGAAAGGTTTAGCCAGGCCACGTTGCCTAGAACTTCAGCATCCTTTACGCACGAGCAACCCCAATTCCCATTACAATATCAATCTGTACTTACCCCTCCTTGTACATTCCTTTTCGTACCGCCCCAAAGGTGTGGGTATAGGCAAGGGTGTAGGTGCAGGCAAAGGCCCAGGCCCTGGAATTCCAAAAATCCCTTTCTGAAGGTCTTCTCCGTAGTCGTTCAGAAACTTTTCTTTGTCCTCGGCTGTTTTTATTTTCACTTTCTTCCCTTTAAATGTAAAAGATAGTCCTTGGGGAAATTCCCACCTAAAAGGAATCGAGTTGCTCCTCAGCAGTTTAGCAAGCTCTGTGTATATAGATCTGAGATCCAAAAGTTGTTTTGGGATATCTTTGTAAATTTCTGCCCTCCTGCCTTGGATTACAAGTGACTTTTCGTAATGTAGGCTTAATATTTTACCTCTTTCTTCCTTGGATCTCAAGGTAATCAGACAGTCTCTAGGTTTGTCTTTCCTTGCTACTCTTCCAAGTCTAAAAGCAGTCACAATTTTAAACTTATCTTCTTCCAAGGGCCAAATTCTTTTGTTAGAAAGTCAATTAAATCCCCTTGTTCAAATTCAGGAATTGACCTCAGTCTCAGGTTGTTTTCCCTACTACGTAATTCTATCATAGACAGGTAGGCCTGCTGTTCGCCAACCTGTTTGTATAGTGGTTTTACCTCCTCTTTTACTGCTTCAGCTTTTTGATTGGCTTCCACAGCTAATTTACGATTTTCTGTGGTGGCTTCCTGAAGGTTCCCAATTGCTTGTGCATGCTGAGCAACTTGTTCAGTCAATTTGTTAACACTGGCTGTAGCTTAGAATAGAATAGAATAGAATAGAATCATAGAGTTGGAAGAGACCACAAGGGCCATCGAATCCAACCCCCTGCCAAGCAGGAAACACCATCAGAGCACTCCTGACATATGGTTGTCAAGCCTCTGCTTAAAGACCTCCAAAGAAGGAGACTCCACCACACTCCTTGGCAGCAAATTCCACTGTCGAACAGCTCTTACTGTCAGGAAGTTCTTCCTAATGTTTAGGTGGAATCTTCTTTCTTGTAGTTTGGATCCATTGCTCCGTGTCCGCTTCTCTGGAGCAGCAGAAAACAACCTTTCTCCCTCCTCTATGTGACATCCTTTTATATATTTGAACATGGCTATCATATCACCCCTTAACCTCCTCTTCTCCAGGCTAAACATGCCCAGCTCCCTTAGCCGTTCCTCATAAGGCATCGTTTCCAGGCCTTTGACCATTTTGGTTGCCCTCCTCTGGTTGCCCTCCTCTGTCAGTGTCCTTCTTGAATTGTGGTGCCCAGAACTGGACACAGTACTCTAGGTGAGGTCTGACCAATTGATCAATTTCAGCTGAATGCTCATCTGCCTTTTAATCCAAACTTTCCAATTTTCCCCAAATTTGTTCTAATACTGAGGCAGATCCTCCTGCAGCTATACCTTCTAGCAAAGTCTGCTCAGTTTCTTCCTCTTGTGCCCCCAAGATAGCAGGGACAGATGATCTGCGTAGCTGTGTAGTCAAAGTTGTTTGCGTTAATTGTTTAGCTTTAGCTTTAGCCGATCTTGTTTTCCCAAAGCCACTCATTCCACTCCTGTCTACGTGCCAAGGTCAAACTGTGTACAGTCCCATGGGAATCCACAAGTCCAGAGAATAAACAATAAAGTAGAAAAAAAGGAGAAAAACAAGTCCCAAATAGTTGTAAATCCCAAATCCTCTAGGGGGAGTTCAGTCGTGTCTCAAGGGAAGCGGTAAATTTGTTACTCCTAAAGCAAGTTATAACCAAAACTTCAAAACTTTTTAGCAATGTCCAAACAGCCATATATTTCCAGAAGACCCTCAGCTCTCTTGCAGCTAGCAGAGATAATCCTTAAAGTGGAACAATGTCTCTAAAAAGTGCCAGAAACAATGTTTCGATATATCCAAGCCAATAGTGCTCAAATGTAGCAGTTCTAAATAGCAGCAACAAAATACACAATCTGACAGTTCTATTAATCCGGCAGTCCGAGCACCTGGCTTCTCAGTAAAATTTCTAAGCTCACGGGGAGAAGGTAGAGCAGGTCCAGAACCATAAGAAATTAAATCCCTTAGTCTCTATTAAAGCAACTCAAGCAAGGCACGAATTGAAACCTTTTTCCGCCACTTCAAAGGCTTCAGGCAAATCAAAGTCTTTTGCTTCGGAACTTTAAGCAGAACCGGGAGACGGACTTCCTGGTTGCGTCTCCCGCTTTGGCCGAATTTTACATTTAATTTGGTCTCAAATTCCTTCAATCCCTCTTACTCACGGGTTAAAGCTTTTCAGATCGGATGTTCCAGGAAAAAAGGTCAGTGCTCATCGGCAGCAGCTATGCGGCTTCACTTCCTCAGAAAGAGGGATCGACTCACAGCACCGCGCCACCCCTCCACGTTCCGGAGCCCCTTACGGGGTTCCTTCTTCGTTTCGGGGGGCGCTTCTGGTGCCCGCCGAGTCCCACATCCACAGGCTAACTCTACCTGTGGTTTTCCGGTGTGGGTCTCCGCTTCGCCGTAGCGGACGACCCGTTTCTGGGGAGCTTCTCCTTCACCGCGCGAAGGAGACCGCCATTGCCGTTCGCGGCGCCTCCGGAAGTCCGAAGGTCAACCAGGATCTCAAGCCGGATGCCTGGAGAATGGCCAGTTACCTCTCACTGCGACTGAGAATCCGACAGAAAAGAAGGCAGTCTTAATGGCTATAGATGCAGAAAAAGCTTTTGACAGGTTATCCTGGAAATTTATGAAAGGTCTATTACACCATATGGATTTTGGTATACAGTATATAAAAGGGATTGAAGCAATATAATCAAAACAAAAAGCTAAAATCATAATCAATGGAAATTTATCACAGGAGTGTGAAATCAGTAAAGGGGTCAGACAAGGTCGCCCACTATCCCCCTTAATTTTCATATTAACATTGGAAGTTTTATGTAAACAAATTAGGGAGGAAAAAGAAATAAAAGGGATTATGCTGGGAAATAGAAGTTACAAAATGAGGGCATTTGCTGACGATTTAATTATAACTACGGAGCAACCAAAACAGAGTTTAAGAAAGGCGTTGGAAATAATATATGGCTACGGTAAAGTTGCGGGGTTCAAAATGAATTTAAACAAGACAAAACTATTAGTTAAAAATATGTCGCCAGATGAAAAAGCAGAATTAGAACAAATAATACACATTAAAATCTACCCCAAAATCAAGTATTTAGGATTATGGATAACACCATAGAATATTAACTTATATGAAGATAATTATACCCATTGTTGGAAAGATATCAAAAGACAGTTGGAGACATGGACAAGGTTAAATTTATTATTCCTGGGCCGCATTTCTGTAATTAGAATGATAGTTTTACCGAAGCTACTCTTTCTATTCCAAACGATTCCAATTACAGGAAAGACCAGCAGTATCAACAAGTGGCAAAAAGAAATTTCTAAATTTTTGTGGAAGGGTAAAAGACCAAGAGTAAAGCATAAGATATTAATAGATACTGTAGAAAGAGGTGGCTACGGGTTACCGGAATTGAAGCTATATTACGAAGCCTCATGTCTTCTCTGGTTGAAAGATGGGTATTTATTAAAAAAATTGGGATATTTTAGATCTAGAAGGTCATGACACCCGTTTTGGGTGGCATGGCTATCTTAATTATGGGAAAATAAAGACGCATAGGAGTTTTTCAAATCATATAATAAGAAATGCTATATATAAGGTATGGGGAAAATACAAAAGATATTTGGAACAGAAAACCCCAAGATGGAACTCTCCACTAGAAGCAATCGCTGTTAAAAATAGCAACAACATCAAAGAGAACTGGATAACATATAACACAATATTAAGGGGGGAGGAGGAGGGTCAACTAATATTGATAAGTTATGAAAAAATAAAAGATCACTTTTCTACTTGCCTAGATTACTTCCAGGTGAATGAAGTGTTCAGACAGGATAAGCAGATAGGTTTTGAAAAGGAGCCTTCAAGATTTGAAAGAGAACTACTGAATAGTAAAACCAAAATAATCGCAAAAATGTATAGACTTCTCTTAGACTACGAAGTAATGGATGGGGAGGTTAAGGATTCAATGATAAAGTGGGCCCAAGATGTGGGCCGTCCAATTATGCTAAAAGATGGGGGAAACTGATGGAATGTAAATTTGAAATTTACAGCCAGCTATAATATAAGAGAGAACATGATGAAAATGGCTCATAGGTGGTACCTCACTCCTTCCAGATGATCAAGAATGTATAAAAAATTGGCGAATGCTTGTTGGAGATGTGGAGGAAATAACGGTGACATGAGCCACATGTGGTGGACGTGTGAAAAGATTAAGATTTTTTTTGGGGGGGATATACGATGAATTAAAAAAGATGATGGGGATAACTTTTACGAAAAAAACAGAGGCATTTCTATGAAGTATTTTAGATAAAGAGATCCCAAAAAATCTAAGAGAGGTATTCTTGTATGCAACCGCAGCAACAAGATATGTTCAAAAATTCAATAATAGTTTTGACTCCGTGCTAGCATTCGAGTGATAAAGGAACTAATAGGAGGTGGACAACAATTAAGGATTTATTATGTTTTCAGAATGTATTGGAAAATTTATATAGAAAGAATTATTGTTTTGTGTACATTCCATTGTAAGAATGGAAACAGAGCCAGAGCCACAGCCACAGCCTAAGTCTGAAACAGTCCTTGATAGAGTGCCAGAATCAGAGAATCAGAATCAGAGTCAGAACCAGATCTTCGGTAAAGACGTGGTCTGGTCTTAGCGCAACTGCTCCTCCCACCCACGATAAAAGAGATTGGGTGTTCCAATACACACACAGGAACTTGCCTGTAGGGAACTTGCCCCAGCCATTCTGTTGGCTGATGCCCCCTCCCAGGCCGCCCTGACCCTTTCCCCTTAAAAAGCAAAATACAAACTATACAATAACCTAAAAAAATAGTAAAAGAAAAACAAAGCAAGAAACAATTACGCTAAACTTAAAATAATCCCCGCCCCAACTAAACATTTATCCCACCCCAGAAAGAAAATAAAAATAACAACAACAACAACAACAACAACAACAACAACAACAACAACAACAAACCACCGTTTGAGGTGCAACAGAGACA
Source organism: Podarcis bocagei (assembly GCF_964188305.1). NCBI lineage: Eukaryota > Metazoa > Chordata > Lepidosauria > Squamata > Lacertidae > Podarcis > Podarcis bocagei. The sequence continues at coordinate 11,943,113 of NC_138131.1, forward strand.
CAGCCAGAGACAGAGCGAGACCATGAATCAGTGCAATAACCAAGCCCTCATTCAGAACCAGAGCCTGAAAAAGAGCCACAGCCCAAACCAGAGCAACAGCAACAGCCACAGCCTAGAGCCACAGCCTGAGTCTGCAACAGTACTTGATACAGTGCCGGAGCTGGAGCTGGAGCCGGAGCCAGAGCCAGAGACACAGCCAGAGCCAGAACAAAACCCTAATTCAGAACCCATTAAGAAGTATCATGAACAACATCTTAAAAGACGGAACCATGCCGGATTCTTGGAAAGACAGCTTTATTGCATTAATTCCAAAACAGGGAACGGACAATCTACTTATTAACAACTATAGGCCTATCGCACGTCTAAAGAACGATTATAAATTATATGCAAATATTTTAGCCGAAAGATCAAAAAAAGGCTTCCAGATGATGATACACAATGACCAAGCTGGCTTTTTGCCCGGGAGGCACATTTATAGCAACACTAGAAACATTATAAACTTATTAGCGTATTTAGACTTAAGAATAGAAAAGAAGGCAGTCTTAATGGCTATAGATGCAGAAAAAGCTTTCGACAGGGTATCCTGGAAATTTATGAAAGGTCTGTTACACCATAACGGATTTTGGTATAAAGTATATAAAAGGGATTGAAGCAATAGAATCAAAACAAAAAGCTAAAATCATAATCAATGGAAATTTATCACAGGAGTGTGAAATCAGTAAAGGGGTCAGACAAGGTCACCCACTATCCCCCTTAATTTTCATATTAACATTGGAAGTTTTATGTAAACAAATTAGGGAATAATAATAATAATAATAATAATAATAATAATAATAATAATAATTTCTTATTTTAACCCGCCCATCTGGCTGGGCTTCCCCAGCCACTCTGGGCGGCTTCCAAAAGAATATTAAAATACTATAATACATCAAACATTAAAAGCTTCCCGAAAAAGGGCTGCCTTCAGATGTCTTCTAAAAGCCTGGTAGTTGTTGTTCTCTTTGACATCTGGTGGGAGGGCATTCCACAGGGCGGGCGCAACTACCGAGAAGGCCCTCTGCCTGGTTCCCTGTAACTTGGCTTCTCGCAGTGAGGGAACCGCCAGAAGGCCCTCGGTGCTGGACCTCAGTGTCCGGGTAGAACGATGGGGGTGGAGACGCTCCTTCAGATATACTGGACCAAGGCCGTTTAGGGCTTTAAAGGTCAGCACTAACACTTTGAATTGTGCTCGGAAACGTACTGGGAGCCAATGTAGTTCTTTCAAGACCGGTGTTATGTGGTCTCTGCGGCCGCTCCCAGTCACCAGTCTAGCTGCCGCGTTCTGGATGAGTTGTAGTTTCCGGGTCACCTTCAAAGGTAGCCCCATGTAGAGAGCATTGCAGTAATCCAAGCGGAAGATAACCAGAGCATGCACCACTCTGGCAAGGCAGTCCGCAGGGAGATAGGGTCTCAACCTGCGTACCAGATGGAGCTGGTAAACAGCTGCCCTGGATACAGATTTGACCTGTGCCTCCATGGACAGCTGTGAGTTCAAAATGACTCCCAGGCTGCGCACCTGGTCCTTCAGGGGCACAGTTACCCCATTCAGGACCAGGGAATCCTCCACACCTGCCCGCCTCCTCTCCCCCAAAAACAGTACTTCTGTCTCGTCAGGATTCAAACTCAATCTGTTAGCCGCCATCCAACCTCCAACCGCCTCCAGGCACTCACACAGGACCTTCACTGCCTTCACTGGTTCTGATTTGAAAGAGAGGTAGAGCTGGGTATCATCCGCATACTGATGAACACCCAGCCCAAATCCCCTGATGATTTCTCCCAGCGGCTTCATGTAGATGTTGAAAAGCAAGGGGGAGAGGACAGTATGCTAATATGCCGGCCAAGAGTGTAAAAAGAGGTTAAACATGGAGCCTGGCACGCTTCCGTTTGCGCAGCTTTGCTGTTGTCCGTGCCGATCCAAAAATCCTTCCTGCGTCTCTCTCTTGCCGGTAGCAGAGCGCACACAGCGGCAAGAAGCAATTGCAGCGTGTGAGTAATAAATTCAGAGCAGACACAAAGGCGTTCCTTATCTTCTTCTTAGCCTTTAATCATGTAGAATAACAGCATAAATTCAGACCTGGCAAAAGTTCTGCCATTCTCTCCCTCTCGCATAGCGTACCAGAGGCACACTGAAACACTCAGAGTCAAACCACTCCCTTAAGTGTTTCTAACCACGCCTCAGGAAAGAGACGTCACACAGAACTCTTTAACCCTGTGAGTTCTGAAACCAATAACACCCCCTCTCGTCTTGAATCCTGAGGGAAACTGTGAACCTCTGTTTACAGACCTCTTTGAGTTCAATTCACCTCCCATTGCCTTTTGCCTCCCACTGGCATCTATCACAGGCAATTGTTGAATCCCTTCCACACTCCCAGAATCACACTGTGCGAAACCAACCCACGCACTGGTGACCTGAAACCTCTCAGGTGGAATCCCCTTTGTGGTGCGAGTTGACCGCCGGAGCATAACCTCGGGCGCTCCTCCTGACCCACTGGGATCAGCAAGTGTGTCTCCCAGCACAGAAGACTCCCCCTCTGACTTGCTGCGTCTTCGGGCCTCCTGCACTTGGCTAACAGGAGATGAAGGCTCGCTCTTGGGTTCCCTCTTAACCTGTGGAGAAACCCACCCCTGTGCTTGACCATCATCAGCAACCTGGTCTTCAGCAACAGGCTCCACCTCTGCCTCTCCTTCCTCCCTTTCTTCCTCCCCCTCAGAATCGGACAAGCATTCTGAGAGAAAATCAGAACCAACCCTAGGCCGTGACCAACCACCCTGCTCAAAGAACTCAGCATGCTTGCTGACCAGCAGCTTGGTCTGATCACCCTCTGGGTATGCAAACTTCCACCCATTTGTTGCAGGATCATACCCACAGAAGATCATGTCCTGGTACCTAGGACCACCCTCCTTCCGTTGCGCTGTTGGTATTGGCACTGAAGCCTTGGAACCAAACGAACGGAAGAAATGCACCTGTGGCTTCCTCTTGTGCAACAGAAAATACGATGTGTCACCTACAGTGTGATTGTAGGACCTGTTAAAAACAAAGCTGGCAAATTTCCAAGCTTCACTCCAAAAGCTCTGAGGCAGCCCAGAGTCACACAGTAAAACCCTGACAGCTTCAGCCAGTGTTTCACTCCTGTGCTCTGCCATGCCTCTCTCTTGAGGAGACTTTGCACCCGTCACCTGGTGACGAATTCCCTTTTGCTTGAAAAACTCCTTCAGAGCAGACCCAGTGAACTGTGACCCACGGTCGCTCCTGAACTCTTGCACTTTGGTGGAGAACCTTAGTTCCACCTCCGCAACCCAATCCTGGATAAGTTGCGCCGCTTCCCCCTGCGTTCTGAGAGAGAAACACCATAAATTCCGAGAAAAATCATCTGCCAACGTTAGCAAAAACCTGGCCCCTCCCAGACTCTCACACTTCATGGGTCCTGCAAGGTCTGTGTGAACCAACTCAAAAGGTTTTGTGGTTACCCTCTTTACCCCGGGAAACCTGCACCTTTGAACCTTGCTGCATGCCCTGCACTCTAGGGATCCCTCACATGGTGTGATTTTACAACCCTTGGTGCAGCCGGGCAACCTCTTAACATCTTCCAAACAAGCATGAGACATTCTCTTGTGCCATATATGAACACTTGAATCATGGCTGGGAACACTAGCACACTGCGCCTGTGCTTTTCCGGCATTCCCCCCACCCTCTAGAGGTGTTTCCAGAACAAAGAGATTGTTCTTGCATGCCACGTTGACAAGTTGTCTCCCCCCTCTGAAAATGGAACAGGCATCATTTTCAAAACAAATTTTGTATCCTTGTGTCATAAGAGCTGGTACAGATAACAGGCAACAATTCATCTCTGGCACAATGTAGCACTCCAGCTCCGCCTGCAAAACAGAAATATACACATCAGCAACATTAGAAACTGACTTTTGTGTCCCATCAGCTAACGTAACAGTCGTTCCAGCTGAAACAGCCCTGCAATTCCGCAGCTCCCCAGCAGATGGCGTCCCAATGAGGTGATGACTCGCTCCTGAATCAACAACCCACTGCACATCTGTGTCCCTGCTGGTATTGTTTTTCAAAGTTGCCAGAGAAGCCGTGAGATGATAACAGTCTCCCTTCTCTGAGTCACGTCCTTCCTTCGCGTTCCCACGCTGGCCTCCTCTCCAAGACTGGTTCCCATGGGAAACGACCTTGGAGACATCCTGCCCGGCCTCTCTGCTCCTCTGCGGACAAGCCCGTTTAAGGTGGCTGTTAGACCCACAGACATAACATCGACGAGTGGAAAAAGCCTGAACACAGCTCTCATCTGGCTTGCCCCCCCCCCTTGCAACCGGTGGAGCTTCCTGCACCAGACCTGCCCTCTCAGACACGCCTCTCCTGTTCGTCCGAAAGACGCCCTGTCACGTACGAGAGAGTCAAATCCTGTAGACTCATGGATTCCATAGACAGACACAAATTGTCATAGCTTTTGTCCAGAGAGCTGAGCAAAATATAAACCTTCAGCTCCTCTGAGAAGTTGACTTGCAACAACCGCAACTCATTGAAAACAGAGAGCATCTCAGTAACATGCTGTCTGATGTTCCCACCGGGACGCAGCTTCATCTCAAACAAGCATCTGGTGGTGTGGATCTTTGCACCAGCCGTGGTTCTGTGGTGCACCCTCTCAAGAGCTTGGTAGGCCTCCTGAGCAGTTTCAAGCCCTTCAACCAGGGGAAGTTGGGAGCCCTCCAAACTGAGCACTATTGCCCCCAGGGCTTTCTGGTTTTTCCTCTGTGACGCGTGAGCAGCCGCTATGTCTGCCGCCGCTGCTCCTGCTGCAGGTGGTGGTAGAGGGGGCCCCTGGGTCGCCTCCCACAACCCCTTGGCTACCAGCCAGGCCTTTAGCTTCCGGCTACATTCGGCCCAATTCTGTCCGTTTAATTTTTCGAAGGGAACGGAGAATGATTCACGATCGTCTGCCATCTCCTCAACCGGGGGCTAAGCGTACTCATGTCTCGGCAGTAGCTTCCTCCGCCTCCCGGCTCCGGCAGACCGTTCCTCCCCAGCGAGCTCCTTCCAGCTTCAAAGACACAGCTCCAGAGCTCCAGCTGGACCCAGCAACCTTTCAACCAGCTTGCTGGCTTCCCCCACACGTGGGACGTTCCTGCAACAGCTTCAAAGCGTTGGCAAACTGTCCATAACCTATGCTAATATGCCGGCCAAGAGTGTAAAAAGAGGCTAAACATGGAGCCTGGCACGCTTCCGCTTGCGCAGCTTTGCTGTTGTCCGTGCCGATCCAAAAATCCTTCCTGCCTCTCTCTCTTGCCGGTAGCAGAGCGAACACAGCGGTGAGAAGCAATTGCAGCGTGTGAGTAATAAATTCAGAGCAGACACAAAGGCGTTCCTTATCTTCTTCTTAGCCTTTAATCATGGAGAATAAAAGCATAAATTCAGACCTGGCGAAAGTTCTGCCATTCTCTCCCTCTCGCATAGCGTACCAGAGGCAGACTGAAACACTCAGAGTCAAACCACTCCCTTAAGTGTTTCTAACCACGCCTCAGGAAAGAGACGTCACACAGAACTCTTTAACCCTGTGAGTTCTGAAACCAATAACAGACAGAACCCTGAGGCACCCCACAAGTGAGGGCCCAGGGGTCTGAACACTCATCCCCCACCACCACTTTCTGAACACGGCCCAGGAGGAAGGAGCGGAACCACTCTATAACAGTGCCCCCAGCTCCCAGCCCCTCAAGACGGTCCAGTAGGATGTTATGGTCGATGGTATCAAACGCCGCTGAGAGATCCAGCAGATCTAGGAAACAGCTCTCACCTTTGTCCCTAGTCCGCCGGAGATCATCAACTAGTGCGACCAAGGCAGTTTCAGTCCCATGATGAGGCCTGAATCCCGACTGGAAGGGATCCAAATGGTCCGCTTCTTCCAGGCGTGCCTGGAGATTTTCAGCAACCACTCGCTCAATCACCTTGCCCAAGAATGGAAGATTTGAGACTGGGCGATAGTTGGCTATCGTGGCCGCATCTAAAGATGTTTTTTTAAGAAGCGGTTTAATAACCGCCTCTTTCAGTGAGTCTGGGAAGGCTCCCTCACGGAGGGAAGCATTCACCACCCCACGAAGCCCATCGCCCATTCCTTCCCGGCTAGCTTTTATAAGCCAGGATGGGCAAGGATCAAGGAGACAAGTGGTTGGTTTCACTCGTCCAAGCAGCCTGTCCACATCCTCGGGGGTAACAGATTGGAATTGATCCCACACAACTTGACTAGACAGGACTCTAGCACTCTCCTGCCCCGGCCCTGCTCCCACGGTGGAGTCTACCTCTTATCGAATCTGAGCGACTTAATCTGCAAAAAACTTTGCAAAGTCATTGCAGGAGATCATGTTGCCCCTACTGGGCCCTGATGGAGCAGGTGGTTCCGCTAAATTGCGAACCACCTGAAAGAGTCTCCTGCTGCTGTTTTCCACAGATGCAATAGAGGCGGTGAAGAAAGTCTTCTTCGCCGTCGCTATCGCCACTTGGTAGGCTCGACATTGAGCTCTAAGCCGTGTCCGGTCAGATTCAGAATGGGTTATCCGCCACCGGTGCTCTAGCCGTCTCAACGATTGTTTCATTGCCCTCAGATCCGTGGAAAACCACGGGGCTGTCCGGGCTCCATGCAATCAGAGAGGGTGCTTTGGAGCCAAACAGTCAATAGCCCTCGTTAACTCCACATTCCAGCGGGCCACCAGGGAATCAGCTGAAAAGCCATCAACATGGGATAAAACATCCACTACCGCTCTCTGGAAACCATTTGGATCCATTAAGTGGCGGGGGTGGACCATCCGAATCGGTCCCACCTCCCTGCAGAGGGGAAGGGTCGCGGAGAAGTCCAGTTGCACCAGGAAGTGATCTGACCATGGCACTTCTTTGGTTTCGCTTTTACTTAATGTCAGATCACCAACATCCATAGAGGTGAACACCAGGTCTAAGGCATGCCCGTGGCTATGAGTTGGGCCAGACTTATTCAGGGACAGCCCCATGGAGGCCATGCTTTCCACGAAGTCCCGAGCGGCCCCTTGTAAGGTCGTGTCGGCATGGATGTTAAAATCCCCTAGGACAACCAAACTAGGTGTCTCCACGAGGACATCTGCCACGACCTGAAGCAGCTCGGGCAGGGAATCCTTGGTGCAGCGAGGAGGTCGGTACACCAATAGGAATCCTGTACTGCCCCTATTGCCCAACTTCCAGAACATGCACTCAGAGAACTGGGTCTTTCCAATAGGACACCCGGTGCAAACTAATGACTTCCTAAAAATCACTGAAACCCCCCCTCCCCGCCCACAAGGCCTGGGTTGCTGTGCATAAGAGAAACCTGGTGGACATGCAGCGGCAAGGACAGGCCCATCTGCTTCATCCAACCAGGTCTCTGTCACACATGCCAGGTCAAAGCCTCCATCCACAATCAGGTCGTGGATGGCAGTGGTTTTATTCATCATTGACCTGGCATTGCACAGCAACACTTTCAGGTCATGTGGGTTTCCCTTGTTGATTCCAGTATCCTTCCGGTCAGGACCAGACCTGGAGGCAGGGATAGTCCTCAGACAACGACTAAGCCTGCTTCCTCGGTAATGACATGGTCTGGTCTTAGCGTAACTCCTCCTCCTACCCATGATCACTGACATTGGTTGTCCGAGTGCATCCCCCCCTGTGGAACCTGCCCCAGCCATTTTGTTTGCTGGGACCCACTCCCAGGCAGCCCTGACCCCTCCCCTTAAAATCAAATTAAAGCCTATACAAAAAACAAACTAACAGAACAATAAAACTATAAAAACAAAAAACAAAGTTACAAACACAACATAATTAAATTAAACAAATTCCCCCACTCAACTAAACACCCACCCCACCCCACACCCCCGGGCCTCCCTGGAGCCCCATAAGCTGCGGAGGTGAGTATGGGACCCGCCCCCAGGCCCAAGGTGGAAAAGGGCATCAGGGGGGAGCGGTATTCCCCAAGACTCACCAGCAAAGCAACAGCAGCAATGTCCCGAGGCCTCCTTGGAGCCTTATATGCTGAGGTGGAGTATGGGGCCCACCCCCAGGCCCAAGGTGGAAAAAGGGATTATGCTGGGAAATAGAAGTTACAAAATGAGGGCATTTGGTGACGATTTAATTATAACTACAGAGCAACCAAAACAGAGTTTAAGAAAGGCGTTGGAAATAATATATGGCTACGGTAAAGTTGCGGGGTTCAAAATGAATTTAAACAAGACAAAACTATTAGTTAAAAATATGTCGCCAGATGAAAAAGCAGAATTAGAACACATAATACACATTAAAATCTACCCCAAAATCAAGTATTTAGGATTATGGATAACACCAAAGAATATTAACTTATATGAAGATAATTATACCAATTGTTGGAAAGATATCAAAAGACAGTTGGAGACATGGACAAGGTTAAATTTATCATTCCTGGCTGCACCCCCCATAAATCCCAGGGGGGAAACCCTGGGGGATAGGCTTCCCGGCAGCGTGGGAGTGGCTTTTGCACAGCTTGGAGTTTTTTCGCAACAGCGGAAAGACGCCCAGGGTGGAGCCGCGAGCACACGAACGGGAGAGCACCGACTCCGTGCTGCAATGCCTCCAGCTTCTGCTGAGAAGGGCGATAAATCTTCGTCAGATAAGAAAGGACTCTCCAGTGTGTGGTGTGCTGAGGTATTTAGAGAATTTGGAAACTAAACTGAGAGAGTCTGGGATGATTAAGGATTTACAAAAGGAATACACCCGTTGGTGAGCGGAAAATGGCGCAGACAATTATATCGCAGACAGTTTAAAAGGGCAATATCTACAAGCGGCCGGACTGAGTGAGTATTGAATGCTGCAGCAATTCTTGACAATTTGAAATAATTATTGGCCATAAAGTTGGCCTAAAAAGAAGATATAAAGCGACAAAAGAGGGTGCCAGTTGGATGAGAAGCTTGTCGGATGGGTTTTTCCTTTTTAATGTTTTGTAAACACACTGTTTCTTTTTATGGAGGACAAAGCCGCAGAGAAATTTTGGACTTAAAAGTTAGGAGAAGGGGACTGAAGGCGGCATAGAGATAAAGAGACAAATAAGGATACTTTAATAGGAGCTCCGTGGGAGAAACCGTGGAGGAATTAAACAAAGCGAAGAGTACTAAACGCTAAGGGGACTCCCCCACGTGGGTTCTGCTTCCCTCGCCCATTTCCTCCCTAGTTGGATTTATTGTTTGCTGCTACCCGACGTCCTCGCCCACCCTGCTGGACCTTTCTCCTCCTCTGCTTTGTCCCCCTTGCCCCTCACTTCTATACTCCTCTTCCTACATTTAACTAAGGCAATGGACAGATTGGTGGACCTTTCTTTATTTGCTGAGGAAAGAGAAATGGATTATAAAACCTAAAAGTGGCTTTGCCTTTTAGACTGGAAAGAAAATAGACTTTTAGCGTGACAACATTGGCTAAACAGCTAATCTAAAACGGTCTCATAGCCTAATAGATTTATTGGCTCTCACCTTAATAGACTCTGGGGAGCTTTCACTTAATATAGTAAGCTTAATAGTCTCATTTGTTTATTATTGGTTTAAGTGGACTACTCTAATAAGGGACAAAGTACTCCGGTTTGAGAGTTATCACTAAGATTTACAACACCTTCCTTTACACGGATTAGGCCAGCAAGTGGCTGAAGCTTGGAGAAACCAAATCGGATCGATCAGAAGGAGATAAAAAGCATAGACAAACTTGAGAAGACACCTTAACACCCTAAGTGTTAAAAACCCACATATATGTTAAAGAAGGCTTAGTTTGATTATCTGAAGAGAAGGAGATTGTGAGCCCCTAAAGGGGAGAGACCTAGTGACAACACATATAGTGGAAATAAGGTTTAAGATGTTGGGGGAAAATGGGAAAAAGGGGGGAGGAACCCCAACGGATAGAAAGACATCTAGACAAGAGGAAATTAAAGACCTTGATATTCTATGGCTTAAAATCAAAGAGGAGTTTAAACAAAATGAAAGCCATCTAGAAAGTAAACTAGAAGAAATGCAGGAGATGATAGATAGGAGGATAGAAGGAGCAGTAGGAGAACTCTCCATAAAAATTCAAGAACTATCTGTCAAATCCAAAGCATTTGAGGAAACCAATAAAAAACTGCAAAAAGACATGAGAGAACAGAAAAAAGAGACTGAAAAAATAAAGGAAGAGATGAGAGAGGTGAATAAAACGCAAGAACAAATCTGGGATAATATTGCTATGACAGAAATGCGACAGAAACAATTGCACCTAAAATTTAGAGGAGTAGAGGAAGAGACAAATGAGAATATAAAGGAAAAGATGACCAAAGAGTTAGCAAAATGGTTAGATCTGAAAGAGGAAGATGTCGCATACACAATTGAAAACTCTTTCAGAATAAAAATGAGAATAGCCCAAAATAGGACAAAAAGACCTCTTGGAGACTGTTTAGTAATATTTAACTCAATTGAGATGAAGAATTTAATATTAAAAACGAGTTATCATAAAAAGCTAATAATTGGTGGCAGGCCAATAATTGTTCTGAAGGAAATCCCAGTTAGAATTTTACGCAAAAGGGAGGGATATAGACAAATAGTGGCAGTCCTGAAAAGAAACAGGATACGATACAGATGGGAATTTCCTGAAGGAATTGCTTTCTTCTTTAAGGATAAGAAATTCAAGTTGACAGACCAACAGGAAGTGGAAAAATTTATGAGGAGATATGAGAAAGAACTTGGCAAGGCAGAAGATAATACCAGAGACAGAGAAGGAGGTGGGGGTGGGAGGGGGGAGGGGGGAGGGAGGGAGGTTGGGAGGGGGGAAGGAGGGAGAGGGCGGGGGGAGGGGAATGAAGAGGGACTAGAGAGCGGCGAAGAAGCGGAGGAAGTGGAGGAAGAAGGTTAGGAAGAGAAAGAGGAGCAACCAGAACTTAGTTTTAGTAATGTCTTTGAAGTTTTTGTCCTGGAATGTAAATGGTGTAAATGAAAAATCCAAAAGGAATAAAATAATGAAAGTTTGTCGCAGACGTAACACTTCCTGTTCCCTCTAGGAGGCTTCGCTTTCACTGCTCCCGGTGCTAGGGCTCTGGTTGCTGACTGAGCCCTTGCAGCTCCAACCTCCATAGGTTCCGCTCCTCCTCCTGGCGGAGGCGTGGATTGCGCACGCGCTGCTTCTCTGGGAAGGAAGGAGTAGCCCCTGGCTGGTTCGCGCCCTCCACGCCCTTCGTCCCTGCTCCACGGACGTTCTTCCAGCCGCACTCCCACCGCCAGCGCCCTCTGAACGATCTCCTGCGTGTTCCGGGGTCTCTCCCCCCTTGCAATTTCATCTTTAACCGCGCTGTTCAATCCTTCCCAAAACAGGTCTCTGACTGGAGCCGAATCTCTGTCCCATTCCAGGGCACTGACCAATGCGAAAAAGCGGGCATGGTACTGCCTTACGCTGGCCCTCCCTTGCTTCAGTCCATGTACCTCCTTCCGAGCAAGATCCACGTCTATGCTTGATAAAAAGCACCCATCCATCGCTTTAATAAAGGCATCCGCATTTTGGAGCGCCGGATCCTTATCTCTCCACAAATTGCGCAGCCATGCTTTAGCATCTCCATGCAAATGGGACATGATAAATCCCACCTTCTCTTGCTCATCTCTAAAGTCTTTGTTCAGCAGTTGCAGTGCACACATTACGTCTGCTCTAAAGTTGGGGTACTGTTGTAAATTCCCATCGAAGTGAGAGACTAGACCGCCTGTTCGTCTCCCCAACCCAATCCCCTCCGGTCTGGGTGTCAGTTGCCCTTGCTTTGTAAGCATTTCCAACCTGACCTGGAGATCTCTGTAGGCGGCATCTGCTTCCTCCTCTCTCTTCCTGGATGCAAGTATCTCGACATTCAGTCGTGTCACTGCTTCTCTGAGATCCGCTATCTGCTGTTCGGCCGTCATATTGTCTGCCGTTCGTGAGCTCGCTAGTAGGCACCCGCCTTCTCTCCTCTCCGCGAGGGTGCAGATGCCCACAACGTGAGACGGAGCTTACTGTCAGAGCTGCTTCCAGATCCTAGCTCACAGAGGATCACGCTAGCCAGCGTTCACTTTATAAAAGTCTTTATTGAGTTACAGTTTCCATTCTCAAGCTGCCGCGTGCAGCTCTACGTCTTATGGGTTAGACCGGCGAAGCTCCGTCTGAGTCTCCGCCCCTTGTACACCAGCTTAATATCCTAGCCTTACTCCACCTTTTCCGCCTGACCGTCCTTCTCTGGGTCCCTCTGCCCCCCGGGGTCTCTTCCTTCCGGGACTCTTCTGACGCTGACCCCCCGGACCCTTCTGTCTCCTTGCGGCGGGCTTTAGGACCTGGTTCCCTTTCCGGGCTGCTTACTGCGCCACCTTCCTGTGCATTTGAACTTGGCGCGCGCGCCCAACCTTCCACTTTCCGCCTAACCGTTTCTTCGCTCCCCGATGGAGGTGTGGCCACTCCTGACTCGTGCCCTCCCCCCTGCTGCGAGCTGCCAGAGCTCGATACCTGGCGCCCTTCCTCTCCACTGCGCTCTGTTGGTGACGCTGGCCCCGATTTCCAACTGCTGCCCTCTGAGCCCCCTCTGGACCCTTCTTCCTGGGGTGTCCCCCTAGGCTCCCCCCTTGCTCTGGCCACTGGCGCTCCTTTCTGTGAATCTTCTGATTCACTGGAAAGACTTGGCGATCTCGGGTCGTCGTCATCACTCATTTTCTCTTCGGACTCCTCCCCCTCGCTCTCTGTTTCCTCCCTTGCCCTCGCCTCTGCTCCTGAACCCCTGACAATATCTTTTTTAATCTCTTAGCTAGAATTCCTGCAAAGATCTTATAGTCTGTGTTTAGTAGCGAGATAGGCCTGTAGTTCTTAATTTGGGTTAGGTCCGAATCTTGTTTTGGAATTATTGTAATAAATGCCTCTTTCCATGTTTCTGGAATGTCCCTTTCTTTTAAGATGTTGTTCATTACTTCGATCAACGGGGTCGCCAATGTGTCTTTCATTTCTTTGTAATAACTAGATGTAAACCCATCCGGGCCCGGTGCCTTTCCTCTTTTTAATTCTTTTATCGCTTCTTCTACTTCTTCTTTATGTATTGGGGCATTCAACTGTTCTTTTTGGTCTGTCGGGATCTTCCTCACCATCTTCTCTTTTAAATATCTTTCTATTTTCTTCTTGTTATTCCTTTCTTTATTCCTATATAATTGCTTATAAAAATCCACGAATCCTTTCCTGATTTCTTTCGGATCTGTTGTTTCTTCTCCATTTACCTCAATTTTACTGATTGTGTTTTGTTCTTTTCTCCTCTTAACCTGCCAAGCGAGCCATTTTCCTGATTTATTAGCAAACTCAAAACTTTTCTGTCTTAACCTTTTAATATTCCATTCAACCTCTTTGTTTATCAACATTGCAAATTGGGTTTGGAGAGTCTTTATTTCCTGCTTTATCTTCTTGTTGTTGGGTTTTTTAATCAGTTTTTGTTCATTGTTCATAATCTGTCTTAAAATCTCTTTTGTCTTTTTTTCTTTGTTATTTTTTTTCAACACGTTCTGCTGGATAAAAAGGCCCCTCATTACTGCCTTACTTGCGTCCCACACCACACTCATTTTTGTCCCTTTGTCCATGTTGTCCATAAAATATTCAGATAGGTTTTTTTGTGTTTTTTCGACGAACTTTTGATCATCCCATAAGTTATCATTCAACCTCCACCTAAAAGTTCGCTCTTCAAAGCCTTTTAACTCCATTTCTATTGGATTGTGGTCTGAGATCACTTTGGCCTGTATTTCGATTTTTTGAATTCTTGGGGTTAACTCATTCGATACCCATATTTGATCTATTCTTGACATTGATTGATTCGGTTCTGAGTGGTATGTGAATTGCTTTTCCAATGGGTGCCTGAGTCTCCAAATATCGATTAAATTACAATTCTTAGTCATCGTGAAAAATGTCTTAGGTAGCTTCCCTTCTTTATTCTTCACTTTTCTTAATCTGTCCATTTCTGTTGAGACCACACCGTTCATGTCTCCCATTATTATGATTTTTTGATCCATGTATTCAAATAGTTTCCCCTCCAATAGTCTAAAAAATTCTGTCTTATTCCCATTTGGTGCGTAAATCCCGACAATTATCAGTTTTTCACCTTGCCAGCTAATTTGAGCCGCTATAATTCTCCCTTCTTCATCCTTAAATAATTGGTGAGATTCAATTTTGTTTTTGATATATAATACAACACCTCTTTTTTTCTCCTTATCCGAGGAAATAAATTCATTCCCTAACCTTTTGTTAATCAGAATTTTCCTATGTTTTTTGGCCACATGCGTTTCTTGTAGGCATATGATGTCCAAATTCTTTTTTTTAAGGATATGTTCAATTCTGTTCCATTTTTTCTTATCGTTCATCCCATTAATATTCCAATTCCATAATTTTAGCGTCATTCTTCTTACCACTGTTTAAATTTGAGTTTTAACCTTATAGTCTTTCTGTCTCTTCTCCTTCTTCTTCTTCTTCCTCTTCTTCTGTTTCCTTCCCGGTCTGTTCTTCTTCTTCTCCTGATTCAAATTCCTCCCTTAATCTTATTCCTCCTTCTGCCCCTTTGGTCTCTTCCTCTCCCAGTTGTAATTCTTTGTATCTTCTTGTAAATTTTCCTATTTCCTCAGGACTTGTCAATCTTCTTTTTACCCCTTTGTAAAAGAACGAGACTCCTTCCGGAAATTCCCATCTGAAATCAATCTTGTTTTTCTTAAGCAATTGCACCAGTGGTTTGTATGCTTCTCTTCGTTTCAGCAACCTTATTGGGATGTCTTTAAATATAATTATGTAATTCCCATCAATATATAATCTCTTCTCTCTGTTCCTTTGCAAAATCAAATTTCTCATCTCTCTATCTTTGAAAGTAATTAAACAATCCCCCGGGAATTTCTTTATCTTACTTGACTTAATTTTCATTCTGAATGCATTTTGTATTGTCTTTGCCACTTCTTCCTCCGATAGCTCCATCCACTGCGCAATTTCCTTTATCAATCTTCCTTTTATATTTTCATTTTGTATTTCCGGTACTTGCCTCAGTCTCAAATTCACTTCTCTCTGTTTCAGTTCGTTCATCGCAATAGAATCTTTTATTTCTTCCTGTATTTTATTTAAATCTGCAATCTCATTTTTCATCTTCTCTTCTTCCCGCTTCATCTCTTTCATTTCCTGTTTTGTCTTCTTAAATCCCTCATCCACTCTCTTTGAAACCTCTTTAATCTGTCCTTTTAATTCACTGACTGTCTCCTCAATCTTTTTGTCCATATTCCCAATTTTTTTATCTACCTGTTCTAATTTTGTCTCCAAGTTTTTTTCGCTTTGTTTTATTTCTGCAAACATCTTCAATATTTCTGTTCTAAAGTCTGTTTCCTGCTTTGAGGCTCTCCTATCTGTTGGAGTCCCCCCCCCCTCTGCCCCTTTTTTCTGTGTGTGCGACATTTTCTTAGATTTCGAAGTATCAAATATTAATACTGTGTAGTTCCTTACCAATTACAATTGCAAATACACTTAGATATTCTTGGAATAACCACCAGAAACAGGAAATACAGACTAAGAAAAAAAATTACAAATTACAACTTTTTTAGCACTTCGCCCTCCAAGTCGTATAGTTGACTATTGTCACGTCCCCCACTAAAATTTGAGGGGAGTTAGTTGTCTGTCGACTCTGTCCGTATTCTTCTTGCCCCCATTCGGGCTAGTCCTACCAGGGCGATAATTAAGCTGCACTCTAATTTGAAGTTCCAAATGTAGTCCAAAAGATAATAGAAAAAATAAATAGAAAAAATCAAATTAAGGTTTCAGATATATTCCAAAGTTCAAGTTCCAATAAGTCTATAATAGTCTATGCTTATTTTATTTATCCCTTGCAAAAAGTTTTGGTGCTAAGCGGTTCGGATAAAGTCAGTCCATTAGGAGAGGGAGAGGTCTCTCAAAAACAATTATTTCTCTGTTATTTCACAAGTCCTAAGGTACCTCAAAAGAGGTTTTCAGCATCGAATTGTAATGTTTAGTTTAGACCACTGGGGGGACTCAAACCCTACCGAGTTTGGGAGAAAAATCCTTAAACACCTTCAGCTCTTCACTTTTCGAAACAAAGGTAGAGAACAGAAAAAAATAGTAAACGAGAACCCCAAAAAACCACCCAAAAAGACGCTAAAGTATTTTTATCTTCTCTGTCAAAATGTCTTTTAAAGTCTTTTAAAGTCACTTAATATGGCGTCAGAGGTCCTTCTTAACCTAGGGTTAATATGGCGTCGGAGGTTCTTCTTAACGTGACAGTATGTTCACAGGAATATTGCCAAATAGTTCTCTCTATCTTTCTGTTGCCTCAATTACAGCTGAGATCTCTCATTTATCACGGAGCTCCTCTGCTCCCCCTTGATATCCTCCCTCTCTTCTTTCTTGTGAAGAAAAAAAGGTTACTTTCTTCTTAACGTAGTTCACCGTAGTTCCAAACAGTAACAGTTACAGGGGAGACAGAAACAGTAACCGCTAGCGGCAACTTACTTTCGCTTTAGGCTCTGCATACAGCCCTGCGCCTTTTTAATGATGTCAGACGACTGCTGAACTCGAGCTCTTCTCTTTTTTTAATCGGAGACTTCCTTGTTGTTATTACTCACCAGTTCTTACAAGTTTAGATGTTATGAATCCGAATTTCTATATTTCGAGAGCGGAGCGCTATTCCCTGCAGGCTCGGGGCTTCGCTAGTTAGCCGCTGCAATGGCTGCCCGATTGCCCGCTGCTCGTTCCGCCGCACTCTTCACCTCTTTTTCGGAGGCTACCTGGCGGCCGGCCGGACAGCTTTCAGGCACCGCCGGGAACCTGGACCTCTAGACACCCTCCAGAGGTTCGACAAGAGGTTTTTATCGCCCTAAAAACCTCCTTTTCCGGCCAAAAAAGCTAGGGCTTTCCCACCGGAAAAAACCCTCGCCTGCAACGGGTTCCGCGCTCCACCGGAAGTCGGCCAAATTTCTTTTTTTAGCTTTTAAGCGTCGCAAGATTATAATAGACTGTATTGATATGGGGCTATCTGTTTAGCCCATTTTAGTGTTGGCTAAGTTCTAAAAATTTCCTGGAGCTTTTAACTGCGTATTGACAAATGGACTTTTTTTGTGACTGACGGTCGTATAAAAGGTTGATGATGATGATTAAAGAAGAGAGAGGCAGAAAGGCATATAAATAGAGTTAAGTGCAAAGGCAAAATAATAAACAACCCTAAAGAAATCAGAATCAGAGTCAGAACCAGAACCAGATCTTCGGTAAAGACGTGGTCTGGTCTTAGAGCAACTGCTCCTCCCACCCCCGATAACAGAGACTGGGTGTTCCAATACATCCCTCCGTAGGGAAACTGCCCCAGCCATTCTGTTGGCTGAGGCCCCCTCCCAGGCAGCCCTGACCCTTTCCCCTTAAAAATCAAAATACAAACTATACAATAACCTAAAAAAATAGTAAAAGAAAAACAAAGCAAGAAACAATTATGCTAAACTTAAAATAATCCCCGCCCCAACTGAACATTTGTCCCTCCCCAGAAAGAAAACAACAACAACAACAACAAACCACCGTTTGAGGTGCAAAAGAGAAACAGCCAGAGACAGAGTGAGACCCTGAATCAGTGCCATAACCAAGCCCTCATTCAGAACCAGAGCCTGAAAAAGAGCCACAGCCCAAACCAGAGCAACAGCCACAGACATAGACTAGAGCCACAGCCTGAGTCTGCAACAGTACTTGATACAGTGCCGGAGCCTGAAACAGAGACACAGCCTCAAACAGAGCCTGAGCCTGAAACAGAGGCAGAGCCACAGCCACAGCCTGAGTCTGAAACAGTCCTTGATAGATTGCCAGAGCCAGAGCGAGACCCTGAATCAGAGTCAGAGTGAGACCATTAATCAGAGCCAGAGCCAGAGCCAGAGCTGAATGAAAGCCAGAGCCAGAGCCAGAAATAGGGCTTGATATAGGGCCGGAGCGCAAAACATAGCTGCAGCCACAGCCTAGAGCCACAGCCTGAGTCTGCAACAGTACTTGATACAGTGCCGGAGCTGGAGCTGGAGTCAGAGCCAGAGGCAGAGGCACAGCCAGAGCCAGAACAAGAACAAAACCCTAATTCAGAACCAGAGCCTGAAAGAAAGCCAGACCCTGAAACATGGCTGGCTCAGAGGCAGAGGAAGAGCCATCATGAGACCCTGAATCAGAGTCAGAACCAGATCTTCATTCAGAACCAGAGCCTGAAAGAGAGCCAGAGCCACAGACAGAGCCACAGACGGAGCCTAGAGCCACAGCCTAGATCCACAGTCTGAGTCTGCAACAGTACTTGATACAGTGCCGGAGCTGGAGCCAGAGCCAGAGACACAGCCAGAGCCAGAACACAACCCTAATTCAGAACCAGAGCCTGAAAGAGAGCCAGACCCTGAAACATAGCTGGGTCAGAGGCAGAGGAAGAGCCATAATGAGACCCTGAATCAGAGTCAGAACCAGATCTTCATTCAGAACCAGACCCTGAAAGAGAGCCAGAGCCACAGACAGAGCCACAGACGGAGCCTAGAGCCACAGCCGAGATCCACAGCCTGAGTCTGAAATAGTGCTTGATAGAGTGCTGGATCCTGAAACAGAGACACTGTCTGAAACTGAGCCTGACGCTTAAACGTAGCCAGGGCAGAGGGAGAGGCAGAGCCTGATACAGTGCTTGATACAGCATAGGAGCCTGAAGCAGAGACACAGCCAGATCCAGAGACACAGCCAGAGCCAGAACAAAACCCTAATTCAGAACCAGAGCCTGAAAGAGAGCCAGAGCCAGAAACAGTGCTTGATAGAGTGCCAGAGCCTGAAACAGAGGCAGAGGCAGATACAGGGCTTGAAACAGCGCCGGAGCCTGAAACAGAACCAGAGCCACAGCTACAGCCATAGTGCCACAGCCTGAGTCTGCAACAGTGTTTGATACAGCGCCGGAGCCTGAAACAGAGACACAGCCTGAAACAGAACCTGAGCCTGGTTTGTTGGCTTTTTGCAGTATGGTAGCGCTGCAGAGAGCTTACTGGGGAGACCTTGCATTAAAAAGGGACTCAAAAATAGCTTAAAGAAGGTTTTAATAAGAAAAACAAAAACTCCATTTACACTAAGTATATTAACAAACAAACCAGACCCAACCACCAACACATCCCCTACGGTAATGGGAGAGCTAGGTGCTGCTCCTTATATACTCTACCCAGATGCTGACACACCTTAATCAAATACAACTCAGCAGCACCTGCTATGTTTCACAGCTGTAAAGCTGGGTCTCGTTAGTTTCTCTGGCCCTTGCTCCGGCCCCTTAAAGACATACACATGGAGTGGAACAATGATGAACCTTTACATTTAAAGAAACCATTCAACATGGTTATTAGCATGGCAATTAAAGAAGAGAGAGGCAGAAAGGCTTATAAATAAAGTGCAAAGGCAAAATAATAAACAACCCTAAAGAAATAGAGAAACGATTTCTCGAATTCTTTAGAGAAATCTATAAGGAAGGAAATGAAACAACAGAAGAAGTTAAAGAACATTTAGAACAGAACTGTCTTCCGAAACTTACTAAAGAACAAAAAGAATTGTTGAATGCCCCTATTACATCGTACGAAATTCAAAGAGCAATTAAGGAAGCAAAGATAGGAAAGGCACCAGGGCCAGACGGCCTACCGGCAATATATTATAAAAAAATGGAGGACTTGCTGTCTGACCCATTAAGAAGTATCATGAACAACATCTTAAAAGACGGAACCATGCCGGATTCTTGGAAAGACAGCCTTATTGCATTAATTCCAAAACAGGGAACGGAAAATCTGCTTATTAACAACTATAGGCCTATCGCACTTCTAAAGAACGATTATAAATTATATGCAAATATTTTAGCCGAAAGATAAAAAAAAGGCTTCCAGATGATGATACACAATGACCAAGCTGGCTTTTTGTAAACAAATTAGGGAATAATAATAATAATAATAATAATAATAATAATAATAATAATAATAATAATAATTTATTTATACCCCGCCTATCTGGCTGGGCTTCCCCAGCCACTCTGGGCGGCTTCCAAAAGAATATTAAAATAATACAATACATCAAACATTAAAAGCTTCCCGAAACAGGTCGCCCACTATCCCCCTTAATTTTCATATTAACATTGGAAGTTTTATGTAAACAAATTAGGGAATAATAAGAATAAGAATAAGAATAAGAATAAGAATAATTTATTATTTATACCCCGCCCATCTGGCTGGGCTTCCCCAGCCACTCTGGGCGGCTTCCAAAAGAATATTAAAATACTATAATACATCAAACATTAAAAGCTTCCCGAAACAGGGCTGCCTTCAGATGTCTTCTAAAAGCCTGGTAGTTGTTGTTCTCTTTGACATCTGGTGGGAGGGCATTCCACAGGGCGGGCGCAACTACCGAGAAGGCCCTCTGCCTGGTTCCCTGTAACTTGGCTTCTCGCAGTGAGGGAACCGCCAGAAGGCCCTCGGTGCTGGACCTCAGTGTCCGGGTAGAACGATGGGGGTGGAGACGCTCCTTCAGATATACTGGACCAAGGCCGTTTAGGGCTTTAAAGGTCAGCACCAACACTTTGAATTGTGCTCGGAAACGTACTGGGAGCCAATGTAGGTCTTTCAAGACCGGTGTTATGTGGTCTCTGCGGCCGCTCCCAGTCACCAGTCTAGCTGCCGCGTTCTGGATTAGTTGTAGTTTCCGGGTCACCTTCAAAGGTAGCCCCACGTAGAGTGCATTGCAGTAATCCAAGCGGGAGATAACCAGAGCATGCACCACTCTGGCAAGGCAGTCCGCAGGCAGATAGGGTCTCAGCCTGCATACCAGATGGAGCTGGTAAACAGCTGCCCTGGATACAGATTTGACCTGTGCCTCCATGGACAGCTGTGAGTCCAAAATGACTCCCAGGCTGCGCACCTGGTCCTTCAGGGGCACAGTTACCCCATTCAGGACCAGGGAATCCTCCACACCTGCCCGCCTCCTGTCCCCCCAAAACAGTACTTCTGTCTTGTCAGGATTCAACCTCAATCTGTTAGCCGCCATCCAACCTCCAACTGCCTCCAGGCACTCACACAGGACCTTCACTGCCTTCACTGGTTCTGATTTGAAAGAGAGGTAGAGCTGGGTATCATCCGCATACTGATGAACACCCAGCCCAAATCCCCTGATGATTTCTCCCAGCGGCTTCATGTAGATGTTGAAAAGCAAGGGGGAGAGGACAGAACCCTGAGGCACCCCACAAGTGAGAGCCCAGGGGTCTGAACACTCATCCCCCACCACCACTTTCTGAACACGGCCCAGGAGGAAGGAGCGGAACCACTCTATAACAGTGCCCCCAGCTCCCAGCCCCTCAAGACGGTCCAGTAGGATGTTATGGTCGATGGTATCAAACACCGCTGAGAGATCCAGCAGAACTAGGAAACAGCTCTCACCTTTGTCCCTAGCCCGCCGGAGATCATCAACCAGTGCAACCAAGGCAGTTTGAGTCCCATGATGAGGCCTGAATCCCGATTGGAAGGGATCCAAATGGTCCGCTTCTTCCAGGCGTGCCTGGAGTTGTTCAGCAACCACTCGCTCAATCACCTTGCCCAAGAATGGAAGATTTGAGACTGGGCGATAGTTGGCTATCGTGGCCGCATCTAAAGATGGTTTTTTAAGAAGCGGTTTAATAACCGCCTCTTTCAGCGAGTCTGGGAAGGCTCCCTCACGGAGGGAAGCATTCACCACCCCACGAAGCCCATCGCCCAGTCCTTCCCGGCTAGCTTTTATAAGCCAGGATGGGCAAGGATCAAGGAGACAAGTGGTTGGTTTCACTCGTCCAAGCAGCCTGTCCACATCCTCGGGGGTAACAGATTGGAATTGATCCCACACAACTTGACTAGACAGGACTCTAGCACTCTCCCGCCCCAGCCCTGATCCCACGGTGGAGTCTACCTCTTATCGAATCTGAGCGATGTTAAAATCCCCTAGGACAACCAAACTAGGTGTCTCCACGAGGACATCTGCCACGACCTGAAGCAGCTCGGGCAGGGAATCCTTGGTGCAGCAAGGAGGTCGGTACACCAATAGGAATCCTGTACTGCCCCTATTGCCCAACTTCCAGAACATGCACTCAGAGAACTGGGTCTTTCCAATAGGACACCCGGTGCAAACTAATGACTTCCTAAAAATCACTGCAACCCCCCCTCCCCGCCCACAAGGCCTGGGTTGCTGTGCATAAGAGAAACCTGGTGGACATGCAGCGGCAAGGACAGGCCCATCTGCTTCATCCAACCAGGTCTCTGTCACACATGCCAGGTCAAAGCCTCCATCCACAATCAGGTCGTGGATGGCAGTGGTTTTATTCATCATTGACCTGGCATTGCACAGTAACACTTTCAGGTCATGTGGGTTTCCCTTGTTGATTCCAGTATCCTTCCGGTCAGGACCAGACCTGGAGGCAGGGATAGTCCTCAGACAACAACTAAGCCTGCTTCCTCGGTAATGACATGGTCTGGTCTTAGCGTAACTCCTCCTCCTACCCATGATCACTGACATCGGTTGTCCGAGTGCATCCCCCCCTGTGGAAACTGCCCCAGCCATTTTGTTTGCTGGGACCCACTCCCAGGCAGCCCTGACCCCTCCCCTTAAAATCAAATTAAAGCCTATACAAAAAACAAACTAACAGAACAATAAAACTATAAAAACAAAAAACAAAGTTACAAACACAACATAATTAAATTAAAAAAATTCCCCAACTCAACTAAACACCCACCCCACCCCACACACCCGAGGCCTCCCTGGAGCCCCATAAGCTGCGGAGGTGAGTATGGGGCCCGCCCCCAGGCCCAAGGTGGAAAAGGGCTTCAGGGGGGAGCGGTCCTCCCCACAAGCTCACGGCAAAGCGGCAGCAGCAATGTCCCAAGGCCTCCTTGGAGCCTTATATGCTGTGGTGGAGTATGGGGCCCGCCCCCAGGCCGAAGGTGGAGAATGGGCTTAAGGGGGGGCGGTCCTCCCAGAGACTCACCGGCAAAGCAACAGCAGCAATGTCCCGGGCCTCCTTGGGGCCTTATATGCTGAGGTGGAGTATGGGGCCCGCCCCCAGGCCCAAGGTGGAAAAGGGCATCAGGGGGGAGCGGTCCTCCCCAAGACTCACCAGCAAAGCAACAGCAGCAATGTCCCGGGGCCTCCTTGGAGCCTTATATGCTGAGGTGGAGTATGGGGCCCACCCCCAGGCCCAAGGTGGAAAAAGGGATTATGCTGGGAAATAGAAGTTACAAAATGAGGGCATTTGCTGACGATTTAATTATAACTACAGAGCAACCAAAACAGTTTAAGAAAGGCGTTGGAAATAATATATGGCTACGGTAAAGTTGCGGGGTTCAAAATGAATTTAAACAAGACAAAACTATTAGTTAAAAATATGTCGCCAGATGAAAAAGCAGAATTAGAACAAATAGACTTCCGGAGGTGGCGCGAAACGGCAATGGCAGTCCCCTTTGCGCTGTGAAGGGGAGCTGCGCAGAAAAGGGTCGTCCGCTACGGCGAAGCGGAGACCCATAAAGAAAAACCACAGGTAGAGTGAGCCTGTGGCCGTGGGACTCGGCGGGCACCAGAAGCGCCCCCCAAAACGAAGAAGGAACCCCGTAAGGGGCTCCGGAACGTGGAAGGGCTGGCGCGGTGCTGTGAGTTCATCGCTCTTTCTGCGGAAGTGAAGCCGCGCAGCTGCTGCCGATGAGCGCCGACCTTTTTTCCTGGAACATTTGATTCAAAACTACAAACCCGTGAGTAAGGGGAATTTAAGAATTTCGGGACCTAAAGTGATTAAATTTGGTGAAAGCGGGGGACGCAACCAGGAAGTCCGTCTCCTTGCAGTGCTTAAAGAATTAAAGCAAAGAACTTGACAAGTTGGAATCTTTTCAAAGTGACTTTTAGAAGTTGGGGTTTTTGTGCAACATCTGAACTTGTTTTTAAGACATTAAGAGGGTTAACTTTTGTTCTAACTTTTGTTGGTTACGGACTGGATTCTCCATCCTCTTTTTGTGGATTACAAATGACGGAGAAGCCCAAATTCACGGGCTGCCAGATTAAAAAAGAACTGTCAAATTGCTGAGACTGTTTAACTACTGAAAGTGATACAGTGAAGCGTTATAGACTGGATACAAATGGGGAAACTGTTTCTCGCACCTCTTTAGAGACTTTGTTTCAACTCTGGGAAAGCTCTGCATGCTAAAAGGGAGCTGAAGGATCCTTCCATTGTGGTTTAAAACTGTTTGGACTTTAATGGCGGAACAACTTTATTTTCTTTTCTGAGGCATCGCTACACTCCCCCTAGAGGATTTTGGACTTATAGCTGTCTGAGACCCACTTTTTGTTTTTATTCTCTACTGCTTTGTTGTTTACTCTCTGGAATTGTGATTCCCATGGGACTTTACACAGTTTGACCTTGGCACGTAGACAGGACTGGAATGAGTGGTACGGGCAAAACAAGATTGGCTAAAGCGAAAGCTAAACAACTAGTGCAAACAACTTTAACTTCTCAGCCACGCAGATCATCTGTCCCAGCTGTTTTAGAGATACATGAAGGGGAAACTGAGCAGACATCATTAGAAGATATGGCTACAGGAGGATCTGCAGCTGTTTTAGAACAAAATTTGGGACAATTGGAAAGTTTAAATAAGAAAGCAGATGAGCATTCGGCTAAAATTGACCAAGCTACAGCCAGTATCAGTAAATTGACTGAACAAGTTGCTCAACATACACAAGTAATTGGGAATCTTCAGGAAATAACTGCAGAAAACCGTAAATTAGCTGAGGAAGCGAACCAAAAAGCCGCGGAAGCCAACCGAAAGGTTGAAGCAGTACAGGTGGAGGTAAAGCCTTTGCACAAACAGATAAGTGAACAGCAGGCCTACCTGTCTATGATTGAACTGAGAAATAGGGAGAACAATCTCAGATTGAGAGCTATCCCAGAACTTGAACAGGGGGACTTAATAGGCTATCTGACATCAGAATTTTTAAAGTTTTGGGCTATTGAAGACAAGGACTTTAAAATCGTAAGTGCTTTCAGACTGGGAAGATTGGTGAAGAAAGATAGATCCAGAGATTGTTTGATTATTCTGAGATCCAAGCAAGAGAGAGACAAAATATTAAGCCTTCATTTTGAAAAATCATTTGTTATTCAAGGTACCAGAGCAGAAATTTACAAGGATATTCCTAAGCAACTTTTGGACCTCAGATCTACATATACAGAATTAACAAGACTACTGAAAAGTAATTCAATTCCCTTCAGGTGGGAATTTCCCCAAGGACTATCTTTCAGTTTTAAAGGAAAGAAAATTAAAATTAAAACAGCAGAAGATCAAGGCAAGTTTTTGAACGACCACGGAGAGGACCTTCAGAAAGGAGCAGTAGGACCTGGGTCTTGGCCACCACCTCCGCCAGCACCAGCACCCGCACCGGTACCTGCACCCTTGGGACCAGAGGATCAAAAGAAAGAGACGCCACCACCAAAGGAATAGCAGACGGATCCAGGATGTCTCTGCAGCTCCTCAGTTGGAATATTAATGGTGGGAATTCCCCGGAAAAAAGAAGAAGAATATTTCATGTATTGAGAAAAGAACAATTGGACATTATCTGCTTGCAGGAAACGCATGTGACTAGGCTCCATAGAAAAGTGCTAATTAATAAAAGACTAGGCCAAGAATTTATTTCATCGGACAGAGTCAAGAAAAGAGGAGTGGTGATTTATGCAAAGGAGAGCCTGTCACCAAAATTTTTATTCAAAGATGAGCAAGGAAGAATTTTGACAATCGAGATACAGACTCAAGGAGAAAAGTTTTTAATATTAGGAATTTATGCACCGAATGAGGGGAAATCAGAATTTTATAAGAAGCTGCATGAGACAATGCTGGACTATCTGGATTATACCAACATCATTATGATGGGAGATATGAATGGGGTGGTCTCTACAAACATGGATAAGTCACAAAATCAAAATTTGACGAAAGATGGCAGACTACCTAAAACTTTTTTTGAGTTAACTGACAATTTGGATTTGATTGACATTTGGAGGACAAAGAACCCCCTAGGAAAAGAAGGAACATTCTTTTCTGAAGCCCATCTGACATGGACAAGAATCGACCAAATATGGATAACTAGAGGACTGGCACCTAAGACTAGAAAAGTGGAAATCTGCCCTAAAACCTGCTCCGACCATAACGCTATGAAAATGGAAATGAGATTAATTCCAATCGGTTCCTTCAGATGGAAAATGAATGACACCTTGTTAAGAGATCAGGAGATTGTGAAGAAGGCCCAAAAGACTTTAAAAGATTATTTTGAAATAAATTTGAATACTACAGTGGAAAAAAGAGTAATCTGGGATGCAAGCAAAGCTGTTATGAGGGGGTTTCTGATACAACAGAATACGATAAAGAAAAGACTTTGGAATGAGAAAAAGGATAAGATCTTGGAGAGGATAAGAGATGGTGAGAAAAAACTAAGAGTAAAACCAAAATCACAGGAGATCCTGAGAGAAATTAAATTTCACCAAGCACAATATGCCAAATTGATAAACCAAGAAGTCGAGTGGAAAATTAAATTAATGAAACAAAGGTCATTTGAATCAGCAAACAAATGTGGGAAACTGCTAGCATGGCAGTTGAAAAAGAGACAAAAACTGAATACGGTTACAAATTTAGAGATTGATGGAAGAAACATCCAGAACCCCGAGGAAATTAGAAAATGTTTCCAGAGATATTTCAAACAACTTTACACGCAAGGGCAGCAAAAAGAGACTGAGATAGATCGATTCTTAAAAATTAATGGACTACCAAAGTTATCCCAGGAAAAGAGAACAATCCTGAATTATAAAATAACACAACAAGAAATTGAAGGTGCCATTCAGAATATGCAATTAGGCAAATCTCCAGGGCCGGATGGACTTACCTCCAAGTACTATAAGACATTGAAAGACCTCTTGATACAACCATTAATGGAGGTTTGCAATCAGATTATGGAGGGGAAGAAGGCACCGGAATCGTGGAAAGAAGCATTCATCACATTGATTCCCAAATTGGAAACTGAAAAGACTCAACTCAAGAACTACCGTCCCATCTCACTCCTAAATGTGGATTACAAAATTTTTGCAGACATTTTGGCAGGTAGACTTAAAAAAGTCTTGAATGAAGTAATTCATAAGGACCAGGCAGGCTTTCTCCCAGGTAGACATTTATCTGACAATACTAGGAACATTATTGACATTTTGGAGCTTTTGCAAACAAACATGAACACTAAAGCAGTGTTAATTTTTATAGATGCGGAGAAGGCCTTTGACAATATATCTTGGAAGTTTATGAAGAAAAATCTTGAAGGGATGGGAGTGGGACAGGGGTTCGAAAATGGGATAGAGGCAATTTATTCAGAACAAAAAGCTAAATTGATAGTTAATAATGTGGTGTCAGAAGAGTTTAAAATTGAAAAAGGAACACGACAAGGTTGCCCTATATCCCCTTTGTTATTTATTTCAGTCCTGGAGGTGCTCTTGTACATGATCAGGGAGGACCGGTTGGTGGAAGGAATACAGGTCGGAGTGAAACAGTATAAACTTAAAGCTTTTGCAGATGACCTGGTCTTAACATTACAGGAGCCGGAATCTAGCACGAAAAGAGTTTTGGAATTGATTGAGGAGTTTGGTCGGGTGGCGGGATTCAAATTGAATAAGCAAAAAACTAAGGTTTTGGAGAAAAATTTGACACCTTTGGAATCAGAAAGGTTTCAGAAAGAGACAGAGTTAAATGTGGTTAAAAAAGTGAAATACCTAGGGGTCAACTTGACTGCCAAAAATCTGAACTTATTTGAAGATAACTATGAAAAATGTTGGTTAGAAATTAAAAAGGACTTAGAAATTTGGTCAAGATTGAAACTTTCCTTGTTGGGACGAATTGCAGCTATAAAAATGAATGTATTGCCAAAGATGTTATTTTTGTTTCAAACCCTACAGATTGTGGACAGAGTGGAATGTTTTGGAAAGTGGCAGAAAGATATCTCGAAGTTTGTCTGGCAGGGCAAAAAGCCCAGAATAAAATTTAAAATTCTAACTGATGCAAAGGAAAGAGGGGGATTTGCCCTGCCAGATTTAAGGTTATATTATGAAGCTGCAACTTTCTGCTGGATGAAGGATTGGTTTCTCTTAGAAAACACTGATGTCCTAGATCTGGAAGGGTTCAATAATGCTTTTGGATGGCATGCATATTTGTGGTACGACAAGGTAAAAGTTCATAAAGTGTTCAAAAACCATATTGTCAGGAAAGCAATATTTATTGTCTGGACAAAGTATAAAGACTTATTAGAAAATAAGACCCCAAGATGGTTATCACCAATGGAGGCTAAGGCCCGGAAAAGACTCAATATGGAGGCCAGTTGGCCGAAATATTGGGAAATAATAGAAAAAAATGGAGACAATTGGAGGTTGCAGAGTTTGGAGAAATTGAAGAATAAGGTGCGAGATTGGTTACATTACGCTCAAGTCAAAGAGGTCTTTAATTCGGACAAAAAAATAGGATTCCAGGTGGAAAAATCGAAATTAGAAACAGAATTGTTAGAACCAAAGACAAAGGTACTTTCTAGAATGTATAATTTGCTGCTTAAATGGAACACTCAGGATGAGACTGTTAAATCAGCCATGATAAAATGGGCTCAGGATATTGGGTACAACATTATGTTCGAAGACTGGGAAAGGTTATGGACCACCGGTATGAAATTCACGGCATGTAATGCCTTGAAGGAAAATATTATGAAAATGATATATAGGTGGTACATGACTCCAGTCAAACTTGCAAAAATATATCACCTAGCTGATAACAAATGTTGAAAATGTAAGGTGGCTGAAGGGACATTCTTTCACCTCTGGTGGACCTGTCCAAGAGTGAAGGCCTTCTGGGAAATGATCTACAATGAGCTAAAAAAGGTATTTAAATATACCTTCACTAAGAAACCAGAGGCCTTCCTCTTGGGCATTGTCGGCCAGAAAGTGTTAAAGAAGGATAGAACTTTTTTAATGTATGCAACAACAGCAGCAAGAATACTTCTCGCAAAATACTGGAAGACACAAGACTTGCCCACACTGGAAGAGTGGCAGGCGCAATTGATGGACTATATGGAACTGGCCGAAATGACTGGCAGAATCCGAGATCTGGGAGAAGAAACAATGGAAGAGGATTGGAAAAAGTTTAAAGACTATTTACAAAAACAATACAAATTGTATGAGTGTTAAGAAATTGTACGATTCAGGAAAACATGGTTCCAGCAACTCGTCTGAAAGATTGAGAAAGTTAGGTGATATGTAAGAAAAGGTCGAAACTTAAAATAATGTTATGTTCAATGTAAGTTATAAGTAATTGTTAAAAATTACTTTAAGATTAGAAGTATAACATCTGAGAGGTATAAAATAAGAGCCGAAACAAGGTAATAATTTGCTGGCACTTTTATTATGGAGAATGCAGGGTAGGGAGATATGAGGAAGTCCAGTTAGGTATACAATACAATATTATGAACAGTTGTGTTTTTCTCTTTCTTTTTCTTTTTCCTTTCTTTTCTCTTTTTTCTTTTACTTCTATATTGATATGTGATTTTCTATTTTATGTTTGAAAACTGAATAAAATATTAAAAAAGAACAAATAATACACATTAAAATCAGCTCTAGCTTGATTGTACGTCATAGACTCAAAGTAAAGGTGAGACAATCCGCAGGATTGAACCTCGTTAGTGACCTCCCTTTCCCATGATGATTGGAAATCGTCCCTCAATATCAACCCACTGGTTTAAAACAAAGCTTGAGCCATAGCCAGAGCTTCGTCTTCAAGGCCACATGCCGTAGAGCTTGCCAGCCGACTTCTAATCTCATAACCGCGCCCGCTACCGAGGGGGGAATCCTAAGGATGGCTCTAAGGAATCGCGTTTGGATAGAATCCAATTTCAAAAAATCCCTACGGGAGCCTAAAGAGATGCCCACCAAAAGAAGGGGGAGGACTTGTCAGTGTTTGTAAAAAGCAAAAAAAGATGGAAAGGGTTCTGACCTCCCTTTGTCTCCTCAGCCTGGTCCTCGGACCCTTGTCGGCACAAAAGAGTCCACGAGAATATCCTTGCAGAGTTTTATTCTTAAAAGTCCTTGTGCAAAACACGACTGAATAACTATACACACCAGCACCAACCAACCCAAACACCAGCCACAGCCCAAACTAACATTTCTCACTTATATATACAACTTGGTGCAGACCGCTGAGTCATGCTGACCCAGCTTTATTCGCATTAAAGAAACAGCGGCCATTTTAGCCGTGACACCCCTTCTGTTTCTTAAATGCGAAAAACCCCAACAGAAACAATACATACATACAATACGTTATATACACAAACCCAGTTTTGTCATCAATTCATTATGACATGTTGCTGGCAAAGGCTTGGTAAACAAATCAGCAATATTATCTTGTGATTGACAATACTCCAGTTTGATTACCCCATTCTGTACACAATCTCTCACATTCACATGACGGATAGCAATATGTTTTGATGCAGATTTCATTATTTCTGAGCCCGCTAATGCAATGCACGATTGGCTATCTTCATACACTTGGATAGGCAAATCTACTTTACAATCTAGATCTTTCAGTATCTGTATAAACCACATGATTTCATTGCATGCTAGCGACAGGCTCCCATATTCTGCCTCACAGGATGAGGTCGCAACAAATCCTTGTTTCTTTGACCTCCATCCAATTATGGAATTGGCAAACATCATAACCATTCCACTTGTAGATTTTCTAGTAGCTACACAGCTTCCCCAGTCCGCATCAACAAATACTTCTAGTTTTTCATCTTGTGTACTAGATATCTTTAAACATACATTAATGTCCCCTTTAGATATCTGATAAGCCTTTTCAAAGCACACCAATCGGCAGTACTGGGTTTAGATACACGTTGGCTCAGAACATTTGTAGCACATGCAATGTCTGGCCTTGACCACTGACTTAAATACAACAGTGATCCTATTTTTTGAGTGATACAACTCAGGCTGATCAAATTCATCATCACACACTGTCTTTGGGAAATCTGGTGTCATGGGAGTCTGAACTGGCTTTCAGTTTTTCATGCCAAACTGCTCTATCAAATGAAGAATTTTCTCTTTCTGGCTCAACAGGAAGCTTCCACCAGCTTCCTGCCTTACTTCTACTCCCAAGTAATTGCTTACAGGCCCTAAGGCTTTAAGCTTAAACCTCTTTTCCAATTGACTTGTGAGCTTCTGGATCTCAGCTGTGGAACTCCCTGCCACAAGCAAGTCATCAACAAAGACTAAGAGCATTAGATATTTGTTGCCTGTCCCCTTGGTGTACAGACATGGATCAGCCACACTCCTTTTAAAACCAATTTTTACAAGGGCTTCATTTAAACACTGGTTCCAACACCTTCCACTTTGTTTGAGACCATAAACAGCCTTTCTCAAACGCCAGACTGCACCATTCCCCTCTTCAAACCCAGGGGGTTGTCTCATTAACACTTCATGGTCTAAATTTGCATGCAGATATGCAGCATCAACATCAAAATGGTGCACTGCTAGTTGTCTTACAGCAGCAATGGAAAGCATTAAACGAAAAGTTTCACTCTTTACCGTGGGAGAAAACACTTCATCATAACTCTCCCCTTTAATCTGAGTGAACCCTCTGGCTACTAATCTGGCTCGAAAACGTGGTTCCCCAGATGCAAGGGTTTTCCTTTTGTAAACCCACTTGCATGACACCACTCTGCCACCAGGTGGCGGCATTATGACCTCAAACACTTTGTTACGTTTAAAAGAGTCCATTTCTTCTTTCATAGCTTGTTCCCACAAAGCACGTTCCCCAGGGGGTAAGTCTAAGACTTCATGATAACTTTGTGGTTCCACACAACTCACATTGCATACTCTCACTCCTCCTAGGGTCAAACGTTGAGGAGGTACACCCTTGTTTGAACGCTGGGAGCGTCTAGGCACAACTACTTCTTCTTCCCCCCTTATCTCTGGCTCTTCTTCCTCTTCCTCTAGAGAAGTATTATCTATTGCCACATCTTTTGGGGAAATCTGTGCCTCTTCCTCATCCTGCTCCTGTGTTGCCAATGGCTGAGAAGAAGCCTCTTCTCTTACTTGCAGGGGCAGTAGGCAGTCAGGGTTGGCATGGATCGCAGTCCATCTGTCCTGGTCAGCGAAGTCTGCGCTTCGTGACAGAACCACGCGTCCTGGGCATAAATTGAAACGCCACCCTTTGCCATAGGACTGATATCCCACAAACCGCAGTTTCTGCGCTCTAGCGCCCCCTTTCTGGCGCTGAGCTTTGGGAATGTTTACATGTGCCCAAGAACCCCAATTATGGAGCATTGTCCACTCTGGTTCTTTCCCAAACAACATACGATATGGTATATCTTTTATAGAGCTAGACCAGGTTCTATTAGTCAAAAAGTTTGCGGTCAGAAAAGCCTCGCCCCACAGCCTATGGTTGTGGCCCAATCCTGCATCCACTAGCAGGCAGTCCTTTACTGACTGTATCACAGCCCCACGTCTTTCACACAGACCATTTTCAGCAGGGCTATAAGGGTTAGTCAAACGGTGAGTGATCCCCTTACGTCGCAACCATGTCCCAAATTGTTTGTTCAGAAATTCTCCGCCCCTATCTGTTTGCAACTGCACAACAGGGCGAGCAAAGAGCTTTTCAGCTTGGGCAACCCATTCTCTGAATGTGGGGAAACACTCAGATTTCTGCTTTAACAAAAACAACCAACTAAAACGTGATTTGTCATCTATTACCAGAAAAGCATATCTGGCGCCCCCTTCAGTCTTCTGTGGAAAAGGGCCTATCACGTCACAATGGACAAGTTCTAAAACCTCTTTAGATACTCTGTCGCTTTTAGAAGCCACAGGCTTCCTCTTAGATTTGGCCATTTTACATACATTGCAATCTAGGAAACAGTTACAGCTATTTACTTTTAGGTTCTTGCACACCTTTTGCATCTCTGAAAGCACACGGAAATTGGCGTGACCCAGTTTTCTGTGCAGTTCATGTACACACCCCTTATGAACTGGCAAATTATCCTGAACCACCTGGGCTGCTTTAACAGGCTTGTCCTGCATTACATATAACCCATTTTCCATCTTTGCATGGCCACATACCTGAGTTCCATTATTTATCAGACAGCCATCCTGCGTGAACTTAACACTAGACCCTGCATTAATCAAACAGCTTACAGACAGTAAACAATAGTCCAAACTGCTGACAAACAGAGTCTCTGGTAGAGTAGTGTTCAAGCACTGCAGGAAACATGTTCCCTGGCCATCAATCTTGCTTCTACGACCATCAGCAAGATAAATTGAGTCTTTTCCATCAGCTGGCTTCTCCAGGGTCCTAAAGTCCTCCCGACTATTGCAGATAATCCTGCTGCTGCCAGAGTCCAGCAACCATGTTCCTCGAGGTATCTTTCTCTCCTCTCGAGAAAATGCAGACACAAACTGAGCAGAACACATGTTCTTCTTCCCTGAAGAGAACCCCTTCTGCTTACGTTTCTGTGTCGATTGCTGTCTCTGCTCCATGTCGTCTCCTGGAAGTCTTGCCCTGCATTGACGTTGGAGATGCCCGGGTTGGTTGCATCTATAGCATCTCCTCACCGCCATGGCCAAGTCCAACCCTTGGCGTTGCTCCATTGGCAGATTCTGCTGCTGGCCCCCTCGGCTGTAACTCCTCCGTTCTTGGAGTTCAGCCTGTCTATCTGACCTTCTTTCTGCTTCTTCGGTCAATCTACCAACCACATACTCAAGGGTCAGATCTCGGGGACGCATACTCTCCATGCTGTTAATCACAGGCAACCAGCTTTCAGGAAAACTTGAAAGGATAATGTAGGTTTGGTCAGTCTCATCATAACGCTTACCTCTCTGCTGTAGTTGAAGAAACAGAGATTTCAGCGTTTGAAGATGAGTTGCCAAACTCTCACCTTCTTTCATAACAGTCCTGAACAGCCTTCTGGTCAGAGAAATTATAGTTCCAGCAGTTTCTCTGACATGCATTGCCCTTAATAAATTCCAGCACTCAAACGCTGTGCTGGCATTTGCTACATGCAATAACTGAGAGTTGCTCAAACACAGCATAATTTGGGCACGGGCCCTTTCATCTAGCCGTTTTTTCTCAGCAGAGATCGGCCTGCTAATTTGGGGGGGGGGGGGTGGAAAGCATCATTGGCCATGTGAGTCACCAGTGAGTTAATGTAAAAATTAAACAATGCTGGGGCCAATAGACAACCCTGTCTTACCCCTCTATTGGTGGTAACAGGGTTGGAGACTAGGCCTTTATTGTCTAGCCTGATTCTCAGGAAGGTGTTTGTATGGAGGCTGATAATCAGATGAAGGAGACGATGATCGATCTTTGTAGCAGCCAGTTTTGTCCATCCATTTCGATAGTTTGTTTAGCAGGTACCCCGAGTAAATCTTCCCAATGACATTTAGCAAGCTGATTGGCTTAAAGTTGCTCGGCTCTGTACGTGGGCCTTTCTTATGTATTAATACAATCAACGCCGAGCTCCAGCTTGAGGGAAATTTTGCTGTTTTGTTTATATAAGTGTAAAGTGCTGCTAAAAGTGGGATCCACCAATCTTTATTTGCTTTGATGGCATCAATGGATATAAGGTCATCACCGGGGGCTCTCTTCTTTAATTGCCATGCTAATAACCATGCTCAGGTTATGTTTCAGGCTGTGTCTCTGTTTCAGGCTCCTGCGCTGTATCAAACACTGTTTCAGGCTCAGGCTCAGGCTTCTGCTCTTTGTTAGGCTTTGTATCAGTCTTTGGCTCTAGCACTTATTCTAGCTCTATTTCAGGCTCGGCCTGTGTCTCAGCCTTTGTCTCTGTTTCACGCTGTTTCTCTGTTTCAGGCTCTGGTGCTGTTTCAAGCCCTGTATCTGCCTCTGCCTCTCCCTCTGCCCCTGGCTACGTTTAAGCGTCAGGCTCAGTTTCAGACAGTGTCTCTGTTTCAGGATCCAGCACTCTATCAAGCACTATTTCAGACTCAGGCTCTGGCTCTGGCTCTGGCTCTGATTCATGTTCTCCCTCTGACTCTGATTCAGGGTTTCGCTCTGGCTCTGGCTCTGGCTCTGGCTTTCATTCAGCTCTGGCTCTGGCTCTGGCTCTGGCACTCTATCAAGGACTGTTTCAGACTCAGGCTGTGGCTGTGGCTCTGCCTCTGTTTCAGGCTCAGGCTCTGTTTGAGGCTGTGTCTGTTTCAGGCTCCGGCACTGTATCAAGTACTGTTGCAGACTCGGGCTGTGGCTCTAGGCTGTGGCTGTGGCTGTTGCTCTGGTTTGGGCTGTGGCTCTTTTTCAGGCTCTGGTTCTGAATGAGGGCTTGGTTATGGCACTGATTCAGGGTCTCGCTCTGTCTCTGACTGTGTCTCTGTTGCACCTCAAACGGTGGTTTGTTGTTGTTGTTGTTGTTTTCTTTCTGGGGAGGGACAAATGTTCAGTTGGGGCGGGGATTATTTTAAGTTTAGCATAATTGTTTCTTGCTTTGTTTTTCTTTTACTATTTTTTTAGGTTATTGTATAGTTTGGGGCCTCAGCCAACAGAATGGCTAGGGCAAGTTCCCTACGGGGGTGTGTGTATTGGAACACCCAATCTCTGTTATCGCGGGTGGGAGGAGCAGTTGCGCTAAGACCAGACCACGTCTTTACCGAAGATCTGGTTCTGACTCTGATTCTGATTCTCTGATTCTGGCTCTCTATCAAGGGCTGTTTCAGACTCAGGCTGTGGCTGTGGCTGTTGCTCTGGTTCTGGCTCTGGCTCTTTCTCAGGCTCTGGTTCTGAATGAGGGCTTGGTTCTGGAACTGATTCAGGGTCTCGCTCTGGCTCTGGCACTCTATCAAGGACTGTTTCAGACTTAGGCTGTGGCTGTGGCTGTGGCTCTGTTTCCATTCTTAAAATGGAATGTACACAAAACAATAATCCTTTCTATATAAATTTTCCAATACATTCTGAAAACATAATAAATCCTTAATTGTTGTCCACCTCTTTTTAGTTCCTTTATCACTCGAATGCTAGCACGGAGTCAAAACTATTATTGAATTTTTGAACATATCTTGTATGTTCAAAATTTTTGCTTTGAGATGCCTCTGAGTTTGCTAGTCAATTGAGCCGTCTCCACCAATTCCTGTAATTTGATTTGCCAATCTGTTATTTTTGGAGCCTCGTGATCTTTCCATCCCTGGGCCACAAGTATACGAGCTGCTGCGGTTGCATACAAGAATACCTCTCTTAGATTTTTTGGGATCTCTTTATCTAAAATACTTCATAGAAATGCCTCTGTTTTTTTCGTAAAAGTTATCTCCATCATCTTTTTTAATTCATCGTATATTCTCCCCTCCCCCCCAAAAAAACCTTAATCTTTTCACACGTCCACCACATGTGGCTCATGTCACCATTATTTCCTCCACATCTCCAACAAGCATTCGCCAAATTTTTATACATTCTTGATCATCTGGAAGGAGTGAGGTACCACCTATGAGCCATTTTCATCATGTTCTCTCTTATATTATAGCTGGCTGTAAATTTCAAATTTACATTCCATCAGTTTCCCCCATCTTTTAGCATAATTGGACGGCCCACATCTTGGGCCCACTTTATCATTGAAGCCTTAACCTCCTCATCCATTACTTCGTAGTCTAAAAGAAGTCTATACATTTTTGCGATTATTTTGGTTTTACTATTCAGTAGTTCTCTTTCAAATCTTGAAGGCTCCTTTTCAAAACCTATCTGCTTATCCTGTCTGAACACTTCATTCACCTGGAAGTAATCTAGGCAAGTAGAAAAGTGATCTTTTATTTTCTCATAACTTATCAATATTAGTTGACCCTCCTCCCCCCCTTAATATTGTGTTATACGTTATCCAGTTCTCTTTGATGTTGTTGCTTTTTATTTAACAGCGATTGCTTCTAGTGGAGAGTTCCATCTTGGGGTTTTCTGTTCCAAATATCTTTTGTATTTTCCCCATACCTTATATATAGCATTTCTTATTATATAATTTGAAAAACTCCTATGCGTCTTTATTTTCCCATAATTAAGATAGCCATGCCACAGGGATGTTCCTAGGGGACCAGATTTATCGGACCATACCAGCCCCCTACCTTGCAGAAATTCACTATGTGGAATACCGTAGACTTCTTACAGCAGCTAGATTAAATGTCCTTGACTCTGCGATATTGTGATCACAGATATTGTGGGGAAGGTACAGGGGAGTACCATACGCCCAGAGAACCTGTCATTGCGCCATGGGTGTGGTTGAGTCCACCGAACACATTCTCTTGACTTGCCCTTCTTATACAGAGCTTAGACATAATTTTATAGACCCACTTCTATGTCAATCTAGCTTCCTATCCGGAGAAAACCAGGTTTTACACTTGCTGAATAACGTCACTAGAGCTATACCTTCCTTGGTGGCCAAATTTCTTTTTTTAGCTTTTAAGCGTTGCAAGATTATAATTGACTGTATTGATATGGGGCTATCTGTTTAGCCCATTTTATTTTTTTTTTATAAAATTTTTATTGGTTTTTCAGAATTTTTAAAGACAAACAAACACAGAAAGAACAAACATACATGTATAAATTCATAACATATTTTCGTAAACCTCTTTTCTGGGACTTCCCCATACCTCCCCTTTCTGCATCCCAATGTCCAAAGTTTTGTAGCAACTCCCAATTGTTACTTTTCAACCTCTGTCATCTTAGTCCTCTCTATGTTCTGATCTTATATCACTGTATCCCTTTGTTTCTAAAAACCACAGCACATTAACATTCATTAAGTTTATAGTAGTCCTTAAGGTAACTTTTAAATTTTCTCCATTCTTCTTCCACCGTCTCTTTTCGTTGGTCACGGATTCTGCCTGTCATCTCAGCCAATGTCATATAGTCCATCACTTTCATCTGCCATTCTTCCAGAGTGGGTATCTGTTTAGCCCATTTTAGTGTTGGCTAAGTTCTAAAATTTTCCTGGAGCTTTTAACTGCGTATTGACAAATGTACTTTTTTTTCTGACTGACGGTCGAAAAAAGGTTGATGATGATGATTAAAGAAGAGAGAGGCAGAAAGGCATATAAATAGAGTTAAGTGCAAAGGCAAAATAATAAACAACCCTAAAGAAATAGAGAAACGATTTCTCGAATTCTTTAGAGAAATCTATAAGGAAGGAAATGAAACAACAGAAGAAGTTAAAGAACATTTAGAATAGAACTGTCTTCCGAAACTTACTAAAGAACAAAAAGAACTGTTGAATGCCCCTATTACATCGTACGAAATTCAAAGAGCAATTAAGGAAGCAAAGATAGGAAAGCCAGCAGGGCCAGACGGCCTACCGGCAATATATTATAAAAAAATGGAGGACTTACTGTCTGACCCATTAAGAAGTATCATGAACAACATCTTAAAAGACGGAACCATGCCGGATTCTTGGAAAGACAGCCTTATTGCATTAATTCCAAAACAGGGAACGGACAATCTACTTATTAACAACTATAGGCCTATCGCACTTCTAAAGAACGATTATAAATTATATGCAAATATTTTAGCCGAAAGATCAAAAAAAGGCTTCCAGATGATGATACACAATGACCAAGCTGGCTTTTTGCCCGGGAGGCACATTTATAGCAACACTAGAAACATTATAAACTTATTAGCGTATTTAGACTTAAGAATAGAAAAGAAGGCAGTCTTAATGGCTATAGATGCAGAAAAAGCTTTCGACAGGGTATCCTGGAAATTTATGAAAGGTCTGTTACACCATAACGGATTTTGGTATACAGTATATAAAAGGGATTGAAGCAATGTAATCAAAACAAAAAGCTAAAATCATAATCAATGGAAATTTATCACAGGAGTGTGAAATCAGTAAAGGGGTCAGACAAGGTCGCCCACTTTCCCCCTTAGTTTTCATATTAACATTGGCAGTTTTATTTAAACAAATTAGGGAAGAAAAAGAAATAAAAGGGATTATGCTGGGAAATAGAAGTTACAAAATGAGGGCATTTGCTGTCGATTTAATTATAACTACGGAGCAACCAAAACAGAGTTTAAGAAAGGTGTTGGAAATAATATATGGCTACGGTAAAGTTGCGGGGTTCAAAATGAATTTAAACAAGACAAAACTATTAGTTAAAAATATGTCGCCAGATGAAAAAGCAGAATTAGAACAAATAATACACATTAAAATCTACCCCAAAATCAAGTATTTAGGATTATGGATAACACCAAAGAATATTAACTTATATGAAGATAATTATAACAATTGTTGGAAAGATATCAAAAGACAGTTGGAGACATGGACAAGGTTAAATTTATCATTCCTAGGCCGCATTTCGGTAATTAAAATGATAGTTTTACCGAAGCTACTCTTTCTATTCCAAACGATTCCAATTACAGGAAAGACCAGCAGTATCAACAAGTGGCAAAAAGAAATTTCTAAATTTTTGTGGAAGGGTAAAAGACCAAGAGTAAAGCACAAGATATTAATCAATACTGTAGAAAGAGGTGGCTACGGGTTACCGGATTTGAAGCTATATTACGAAGCCTCATGTCTTCTCCGGTTGAAAGATTGGTATTTATTAAAAAATTGGGATATTTTAGATCTAGAAGGTCATGACACCCTGTTGGGTTGAAATGAACGACAGACGAGTAGGTAGGTGTCATACGGGAGGCGTCTCTCGAGCAAGCCTCAGAGACTCCCTTTTATTGGATATTATACAGCGTTTGCCACGTGTGTGCTTGTTGCTGATTGGTTAACATAAGTACAAAGCAAGGGTTCCATATAAGACATTAATTACTGCATATAAGACATTAATCATAGACAAGTTAAAGGTTGGGAAAAGGAACGCGGAGTTTACACAGGCATGGTTTCGGACTGCCGTACCAGAGTGGTACGAAAAGGAATGTACAAAGAGGGGTAAGTACAGATGGATATTGTAATGGGAATTGTGGTTGCTCGTGCGTAAAGGATGCTGAAGTTCTAGGCAACGTTGCCTGGCTAAACCTTTCCCTGGCTGGACAGCCCTTCCTCCGTGGCTGTGTCAGTCGCTGGCAGAATCCGTCAGTGGGCGTTTCCTGAATTTCTTCCAACATAAAAATTCCTTGACGCCCAGTCTCCGCCTAGCCTCCCTGCGTGGAAGTTTTCTGCGCAGAGTAGGCGTAGCCAGCGGAGGTCCTGGACTCTCCCCGCTGGTCTCTGTGGAAGAGTCTTGGAGCCCTCTCTCCGAAGTCCTTCCCTGGTCCCCTTCCTCCCCGGTGTCACGCTGATAACCTTCCCCAAAGGGAGTGTTCTCTCTCCCTCTGCTGGTCCCTTCTCCTGCATGGTCGGGGAGCCTTACCTCCACTCTTGGCTCCGATGGCAGTTCCCTGACATCCACCTCCCCCCAGAACCCCCCTCACCTCCGTCCCGTTCCTTTGGCCTAAATTCCTCCCTTCCCTCTGACGGCGATGCGGGAAATCCCCTGAAGGAGCTACCCCCATCATCTGAAGATTCAAACATAGCTCTCCACCTGCTGCTATCTCTTTGTACCGGATCACCCTCCCAGTCCGATTCCTCACCCTCAGATTCCTCTCCTTCCTCCTCGTCGGACGCCGGAAACCCCACAAACTCTTCTTCCTCATCTGTAGTGCCAAATTGCTCCTTCCAGAACCTCGCTACCGGTTTGGGCTTCCTTGGGAACCTGCTGTGAAACTCCCCCCTGAGATCCTCATCCCTGATGGTCTCCGCAGGAACCCACGTGTTTTCCGACTCAGGTTCCCCCTCCCAAGCCACCAAATACTCCACTTCCCCTCCTCTCAATCTTGAATCAAGTATTTCCGTGGCTTGACTGCTGAGTTCCCTCTCCTCTATGCATGGGTGAGTGGGGACCTCTCTCTCTCGCCCCGGAAATTCCAGCCCCTCCCTGTACAGAGAGAGTAGGGACCTATGGAACACCGGGTGTAGTTTCATACTGGTCGGCAACTTGAGCCGAAAGGCCACTGGATTGACCTGCTGGGTTACCTCGAAAGGTCCCAGCCGCCTGGGCCGCAATTTCTTGCACCCTCCCTTGAAAGGTAACCCCTGGGTTGACAACCACACCCAGTCCCCCACCCGTATGGTTTCTCCTTCCTTGTGGTGCTTGTCTTCATGCCTCTTATACACTTCCTTGGCCCTTTCCAAGTTCATTTTAAGTTGTTGGTGTAAGGCTTCCATCTCTTCCACAAACTGCTCCTCTGCTGGCACACTCTACCTCTCCTCCCCACCCCCTGGGAAAGCCCTGGGATGACACCCGTAATTGGCCATGAACGGGCTCATCCCCGTGGACACGTGTTCCGCGTTATTGTACGCAAATTCTGCCAGCCCCAGTTTATCCACCCAGTCGTTCTGCCTCTCGCTGACATAGCAGCGTAGATATTGTTGGAGTATACTGTTCGCTCTTTCCGCTTGTCCGTTGGTCTCTGGGTGTCTGGCCGTCGAGAAGCTCACCTCGACTTCCAGCAAGCTCATGAGCTTCCTCCAGAACCGGGAAGTAAATTGCTTCCCTCGGTCGGACAAAACCCTCAAGGGGGCGCCATGCAGTCTGAAGATGTGATCCACAAACAGCCTGGCAGTTTCCTCTGCCGTCACCGCATGCGAGCAAGCGATAAAATGGCACATTTTTGTTAACAGGTCAACAACCACCATGACAGCTGTTTTCCCTCTCGATTTGGGCAAATCTGTCATAAAATCTATGGACACCACCTCCCATGGTTTTCCCATTGTGGGTAAAGGTTCCAGTAGTCCCGCGGGCACCGCCCTCTCCCCCTTTGCTCGCTGGCAGCAGTCACACCCTCGTACGTACTCCCGTACATCTTCCCTCACCCTTGGCCACCAGAACTGCCTGATGACCAGCAACATGGTCTTGTGTTGACCGAAATGCCCCACCGTGGGTTATCATGGAGTTGTTTGAGTACCCTTCTCCTCAAGTCATCCCCTGGTACATATAGTGCTCCCCTGTAATATAGTACCCCATCTTTCTCCTCAAACCCCCCATGGTTTTCCCCCGTGCCTCTGAGTTCCCGGATTTTCGTTTGGGC
The DNA here is from genome assembly GCF_964188305.1 of Podarcis bocagei. NCBI lineage: Eukaryota > Metazoa > Chordata > Lepidosauria > Squamata > Lacertidae > Podarcis > Podarcis bocagei. Next base: position 11,985,281 of record NC_138131.1, read on the forward strand.
GAACTCGTCGTCCCTCGCCAGTCCTACTAGTTCTCGTGTCTCAACTAACATTCCCCCCCACACCCATCGGTTCTCGGGAATCACATGTCGTGCTTCTGGTGGTCCTTCTCCTTCCTGATACTCCGGCTTCCAGGAGAGGGCGTCTGCTCTGACGTTTTCCTCTCCCGGCACCTATCGAATCTCGAAGAAAAACTTGGAGAATTCTTGAGCCCACCGCACCTGTCGTTGGTTGAGTACTCGTGCAGTCCTCCAGTACTCTAGGTTCTTATGGTCCGTGCACACCTGGATCTTGTGCTGCGCCCCTATTAACAAATGTCTCCAGCGCCTAAAGGCTTCATAAATAGCCAGCAGTTCTCGATCATACACCGTGTAGTTTTGCTCAGACTTGCTCAGCTTTCTCGAGAAGAATGCGCACGGCCTCCAGCTGGACTTGTCTCCCGGCTGGAGAAGCACCGTCCCTACCGCTCTGTCTGACACGTCTGTCTCCAACCTCATTGGCTTTTGCAGATCCACGTGCAAGAGCTGCTCTTCCGAAGCAAACACCTTTTTTAGCCTTTCGAAAGATTGCTGTGCCTTTTCTGTCCAGACGAACTTCCTTTTGCTACTGAGACAATCGGAGATGGGTGAGGTTAAGTGGGCGAAGTTTTTGATGAACTTCCGATAGAAGTTCGCAAACCCCAGGAACCTCCCAGGGCCCGCCCTGACAGACGCCTCATGTTACACCTGCCTCTCTCGTCTCCCGTGATTTTTCATTCCTACACTCCTCGTTGTCCGAATAGATTAACACGTCATCTAGAAAGGCCACGCAATTCTTGTATAGCAAGGATCCCAACACATGGTGCATGAAAGATTGAAAACAGGCGGAGCCTGATTGTAATCCGAAGGGCATAACGAGGTACTCAAAGGCTCCCAGAGGGGTGAACATGGTGGTTTTCCATTCAGCCCCTTCCCTCATCCTAATCAAATTGTACTCCCCCTGAAGGTCCAGCTTGGTAAAGATCTTTCCCTTCCCCACCCGGGTTAAAATATCGTCAATCCTGGGCATTGGGAAGGTCACGGGTTCCGATACAAGGTTGAAGGACCTGAAATCTACGACCAATCTGGGCTGTTTAATGTCCTTTTTGTCCGCAAAGAACACCGGACTGCCTCCCACTGCCCTTGATTCCCTTATGAAGCCTCTTTTCAGGTTCTTGTCAATAAACCCCCGCAACTCCTGCATCTCCTTGTCCGACATGGCGTACAATTTACCCACTGGGAGCTGAGCTCCTGGTAGTAGGTTGATTTGACAGTCGAAGGGCCTATGGGGGGGTAGTTTATCCGCTTCCTTCTCGCTGAAAACATCCTGCAGGTCAGCTTATTGTGGCGGTAGCTTCCCCTTCTCTACCACTGCCCTTCCTGCTACCTGGGCCACGGCTACCCTCGGGACTTCCCCACCGTGACAGTGTTCCAAACAGTGAGCTGACCCAAAGGTCACTGTCCGCTGGTGCCATGCCACCACTGGATCATGTAGCGCCAACCAGCTCATTCCCAGGATGACTGATGGTCCTGCCAGTCTGGCTACATGAAAGGCAAGGGTTTCTGTGTGTCTGGAGACCCTCATTCTCATGGGGGGAGTCTGGTGCGTCACCTCCCCTCCCAGGAGTTCCCTGCCATCAATGGTCGTAACTTGTAAGGGGCACTCTAGCGGCAGGAGGTGTAACTGGTGCTCCAGCGCGAAATCCTTGCTGAAAAAATTACAGGAACTGCCTGAGTCCAGCAGTGCCTTAACCTTGATTGGGTGCCCATTAGGGAGTTCTAGCACCACCTCTATGGCTATGGCTGCTTGGGGGGGGGGTCTGGCTTGGGCACTTTTACTGGTTGCTTGCCTGGCTGCTGTGCCCGCTGATCGGCAGCCAAGCGTTGGTGTTTCCCTGCTCCTTAGTGCCCTCCTCCTCACAGTCAGCAGCCCCCACCATTCTTTGCCATGCCTTCCTTTGAGGGCAGACCCTGGCAAAATGCCCTGGCTGTAGGCAGAGGAAACACTTCTTGGCTGGTTTTTCCTCTTTCCCCTCCTTCTTTCGTCCTTCGTTGGAGTTTGAAACCCCGCACGCTCGTGCCCCCCAATCTCCATTGGTTCCTCGGGCTGGGAAAGTGGCTCTTGTCAGCATCGCCCTAGAGCCAGTGCGCCAACTGGACTCATGTACCTCAACCCCGACTGGGCTAGGCGAGCTGGGAAGCACCGCCAGAGACCTCATTCTCACAGGAACAGGTCGCAGTGCTGTGGACTCACAGCTCAGAGCTGAGAGCACCGGATTCACTGTCTCAATAATACAGTCATTGCGCAGCAGAGTTTTGCAGAGTCTTGCAGAGTATAAACCACTCGGAGAGCAGCTCTGTAGAATATCTTCCTTTTATTCTGTAACTACAACTATGATACAAAACTATATACAGAGCTGAATATTCTAAGCATAAATCAATGCTACACTGAGAGTCTGCAGCTGCACTTAGCAGCAATCTTATCTCTAGAATCTCTAACACTCGCACTTTCTCCGATACACTGACTGACTGTCTCTCACTCTCACACACAAAATGCCTCCTCTCTGGAGAGTCAGCAGAGACCATCAGGAGATCATCAGGAGATTCTTGGGTATGGGAGGGGTGAAATCTCCTCATCCTCCGGTATTTCAGGAATGCGGTTGTCATGCCAACGCTCTCCTCTCCACTCCCGTCTCTCTTGCACGCACGCTTCTTGCCGTACTCCAATCGCAAGCACAGCCTTAGTCAGCTGATCCATCGACTGAGGGCTGGGCGCACGGGAAAGTTCGTCTTTCACTGAGGGGGATAAGCCTTCCTCAAACAGCATTTGCACTGGTTCCGAGCTCAGTTCCCACCCCAGTTTATGGATAAGCATCGCAAAACGCGACCAGTACTCTCTAAGTGTCTGCCCCCCTTGTTTGCACGCCATTAGTTCCCTGCATGTCACACTCTGCTCCACTCCACTTGCGAACATGGCGTCCATGGCGCCAATTTTTTTTCGAAGATCCTTTAGGGCAGCATTCTGCGTCGCCATTAATGGCCGGATCCATTCCCTAGCAGCGTCCTGAAGATGCCCGATAATGTAAGCAACTCTCCCCTCATCATCAGCAAAGTCATCATACTGCAGTTCCAGCGCGTACTGTACCTCCGTCCTGAATGCATTATAGTCTCTTGGGTTCCCCCCAAACTTGTGCACCAGTCCCGGTACCTTCTTTGCGATGGGGGTGGGCCTTCCCCGGGCATCCTGAGTCCTCCGTTCATCTAGCCGCGCCTCTAACACAGCAAGCTGCTTTTCCAAATCTCGGTTTCTCTCCTCCAGATTTGGCGCTGCCGCTGCTCCCTCTCCGGCGCCTGCTCCTCCGGATTGACTCATGATGCTGCCTGTCCTGTCGTGGTGCGCGAGCAACGTCAGGGACTGACTGATTGCTGTAATGGGAATTGGGGTTGCTCGTGCGTAAAGGATGCTGAAGTTCTAGGCAACGTTGCCTGGCTAAACCTTTCCCTGGCTGGACAGCCCTTCCTCCGTGGCTGTGTCAGTCGCTGGCAGAATCCGTCAGTGGGCGTTTCCTGAATTTCTTCCAACATAAAAATTCCTTGACACCCAGTCTCCGCCTAGCCTCCCTGTGCGGAAGCTTTCTGCGCAGAGTAGGCGTAGCCAGCGGAGGTCCTGGACTCTCCCCGCTGGTCTCTGTGGAAGAGTCTTGGAGCCCTCTCTCTGAAGTCCTTCCCTGGTCCCCTTCCTCCCCGGTGTCACGCTGATAACCTTCCCCAAAGGGAGTGTTCTCTCTCCCTCTGCTGGTCCCTTCTCCTGCATGGTCGGGGAGCCTTACCTCCACTCTTGGCTCCGATGGCAGTTCCCTGACAGATATGGTGTGAACTCAAGGTGAACAGAACGTACCAGGGTGATGAGGGAATGTCTTAGCATCAGCACGGTTTGAGCAGCATGAGCAGAACAAAGCTTAGAAGCAAGACTTCCCATCATGCCACAGTTATGTGCAGAAGCAATGCTTCCCATCATGCCATGGTCATGTGCAAAAGCAATGCTTTCCTTCATCTCCCCCTTTCTTTTCTCATTTGCGAGGTGTTCTGGGTGAATAAGAAAAAAATACTTCGGGATACGTGGTATGCCAGCGCATGCCCGAAATAAGTTCGCCACATCTCCCCTAATGTTTACTGCTGGTGCTGCAATTTCGCAAAGTAGGCAGCAATGATTTTATTGGGTGGCTGAGGGGGAGAGAGAAACCGAGACAAAAGACTTATGAGTCCAGGAATGCATTGGAGGAAGCAACATAGCAAAATCAATATACATATTATAATAATGGCATATTGAAAGCCAATTCAGGTTTGGCAACCAGCCAGTGAGCCACTGGGTGAATGAGTCCCACAGGCCAGAAAGTCCAACGTCCTGTTTAATGTGGTGTGTAAGATTTTGCAAATGAGAGATTTGCTTTTGGATGGCTTTGGAATTATCAGTAATATTAAAACAACACATGTCGTCCACTTGTTCACAGCCGTAATGATGAAGCATCAATAGATAATCGATACCAGCGCGGTTCTGCAGAAGACCATGCTGGAGTTCACTCTGCTCTTTATTTAGAAGATGAAGCGCTTGAGAAGTAAAATTCAGGGCTTTTGCTGCAGAACAAGCTAAAGAGTTAATGTTCCTACTATTGCGTACAGCCAATCCAGGGACTCCTAGGAGAGAAACAGCTAAAGAGATATATTCAGACCTACTGGGAAGAGAAATTGAATCGTCACAATCGTTAGTCAATGCAATAGAGCGGCGATATTGAGAGCGGGTCAAATGATGCTTTTTGGGTAATACGATGGACAAACGGCTTAAGCAGCAGGGTGTGCCATGGCTGATGTTTGCTGGAATGTAATTAAATGTATAGCCAGGACACGTCCAGAACCACCCAGCAGGTAGTTCTTTGTATTTATATACATAAGAAATATTGACATAATTAGAGCAGTGGAAATTATCCTTGCCCATTTCCACACAGTTGGATTTTGTGCAATTGACCATACGGGCACAGGTGACATTAAAAGAAGCCACGTATGGGGTCAACAAATCAATGGCCAAAGGTGGGCATCGGCGCACTTGGTTACCCCAGTTGTGGTAACCGGAATAACCAAGGGTGAGGAGAGAATCGTTTTGGGGTAGGGATGGGAAAAACCAGGTATCATTTTGTATGTCAAAAGGGTCATGGCAAACAGGGATCAGGCAGGAGCCAAGGATTTCACCTATTGATACCTGTTGGGTTAGGCAAAAGGAAGAAATATTGAGGGTCTTTGCAAAAGATTCCCACACATTTGTTGGTGTGGAGTTACCGCTATTAAGAGCGGAAGCAGAAAGAGGCAAAAACAAAACGCTGAAAATGAGCACTAAAGCAAGTAGCTTTCCCCCCGTTATGGGCCATTGTTCTACCCATACCGGGGTGGTTGATTTCCAGTGGAGGTGGAGTGCAAGCTTACTCATTTAATTGAATGGTAGCTTGTAATTGTTGTAGTAAGTCTCTGCCCCACAGATTGAGATGGATTTTTAACACACAGGGCTGGATATATGCAATGGTTTCAGAGCTATCAGGCAGAGAAACAGGCAGCCACTGTACGCTTTGGGAAGAGGTTTGAGGCCCACCTACACCCCAAACTGCAGAGGCAGACTCAAGGGGCCACGTGGGGTCCCAGTGTTACCGGAAAAATCCGAGGGCTCCCTTGGACAAAAACAAAGACACCAACCAGGATAACTTGGAGCAAAACAGCAGCCTGTAGGCTTGGCCTTTATTGAACTGTTGCAACAGGGTGTTCCCCTCACTCGCAAGAGAGAGGAAAGACCCAGAAAGATGGTGTGCAAGACCTTATAAAAACTTTTGAAATTCCCATCCTCTAGGTCAAGCCCACCCCCAGAAACATCATGCATACATTACAGAAAGGAGGGGTTGAGGGAGGAGTTGTGGTGGTAACCTGAGTGTCCTGTCACCTGGCTGGTTCCTCCTTTCCCCCTGCCCATGAGTCACTTCCAGGAGACAAAGGGGAGTTTGCAGTTTCCTGCACCCAGAGGGAAGATCTGATTATTGTCCTTTGTTTCAGTCCATGCTGAATCCACTACCATATGCAAGTTCTTTGTGATTTTGATTGTCTTCTGTCTGGGATTATCAGGGTTGATATAGCAACTGGGCAGGGCTCCTGTGGATGTGCTGGGATGGTGAAGGGATTATGGATGACCAGAACCAAGTCACCCCCCTTTGATAGTCCTTGTCATATGGAGTAATATAAAAATGGAACAGTGCAAATCCGATGTATGGTTGATTTTCTATGAATTTATAACAGAAATGTGGCGTATGTAATGTGTGAGTGTGAGTGTGTGTGAAGTTTGTACAAACAGAATGATTGGGGTGGGGGGGTTCCTGCTACACCAGCAACTACTGGCAATTACAGAAATGTCCATGCCTGTGTCAATCAAGCCTTCCAGAACCTTGACATTTATCTTGTACTTACGAAGAAGTTTCTGATGACCAATCCGCTGGATTACAGCTAACAGCTGTGGAGAAAAAGGAGAGAGCTCGTGCAAATTACTATCAATAATAGAAACAGTAGGGTGAGAAGGGAGCACCAACAAATGTGCCCAGGACTCACCCTTCTTTAACTGCATGGGCATGTGGCTCCAAAGTTGAACCATTATTGTGCCCACATAGTCAGGATCCAGAACTCCTGGAATAACCTGGATTCCTTCTTTTGCTGCAGAAAATTTGGGTAAAATTAAACCAGCGACTTTAGGAGGTAGTTGGGTGGGCATAAGCACAATTTCACCAGGTAAAACAGTGTCTTTGGTTTCTTGATTAATTAAGTCGATGGTAAAATCAGAGCGTGTATCCTTTGAGATGTTTTAATAGTAGAGACTAATGGCGGAGGGCTCCCTATTTGTCCTGGCCCGGGAGTGGGGCCCCTAAGGAGTTTCCCGAACTCCTGCACTGAATTGCCCAATGATAGCCTTTACCGCACTTCAGGCATTTCTTGGAAGGCTTAGCCTTATTGGCATCACCATTCCTGTTTGCACCCCCGCCAGGGGCTCTGCATTGTTTAGCAAAATGACCTGGGCGCTTGCAGTTCAAGCAGTGGGCTTGTTGCCAGCCTGGATGGCACCGGCAAGCAAGGACATTGCATGACTCTGGCTTCCAACATCTGCACGGGCTTGAATCATATCGGCCAGGTCATATTTAGGGCGATGTATGATCGACTGCAAAGCCTTTTTGCAGTCAGTACTTGCATTTTCGAAAGCCAATTTTTCATCAATTCATTTTGAGCTGTAGCGTCATCAATCTGCCTGGTGACTGATTCTTTCAATCTATCTATAAATTGATGGTAGGGCTCCAAATGTTGTTGCTTAATATTAACAAAGGAGCTAAGTGGTTGTCCTGAGACAGGGACTTTGCGAAAGGCGCGTTGCACACAGGTCGCGGTGTGACTAAAATGTAAAGGTGTTAATTGCGCTTGGGCTGGTATATTATCATACGGACCAGCACCAAAGAGTTGGTTGGCTGAATGCTGTGGATCAGCCAGGGCTACTGCGCAATGCTTAAATTCACTTTCAAAAACTACATACCGAGCCGGGGATAACAGCATGCGCATCAGATCTTTCCAATCTTGAGGTAGCATTGTATAACCAGTTGCTATTCCCTCCAGCATTCCTGTCACATAAGTAGATTTTAGGCCGGAATCAGTAATGGCTTTCCTTAATTCTCTCAGAATAGAATAAGGAAGCGTCTCATACATAATTTGTTGTTGTGCAGTGCCAGGGTTAGTATAAGAAATAGGGAAAGCAGACGGCAGTTCCCCGGCCCACCCCGCCTCCTCCTCCAAGGAAAGAATTCCTTCCTGTCTAGCTTGAAAAAGTGCAGCACGCACGGCTCCTTTAGGAGCAGGCGAAGGAGGGAGGGTAGGGGGGATGTGGGGGATGTGGGCTGAGGCGAAGGGGGGGTTAGAGAAAGTTGCGATGGAGGCAAAAGCTTTGGGTAAGGAGGTAGATTGTCTGTTGCGGCTAAAAGGGCAGGTGGCAGGGCAGTCGGTGGGGAATTGTCTGGTGCGGGTGCCGACGGAGACGCCTGGGGACCTAATCTAGCAACGGCATCCGCACACTTCTGCCAAGTGAGCAGACAATGAATGCCAAGTCTCCATCCCCAAGGACCCTATTTCTGGGTACCAGGGGCACTCACAAGCAATATGACATAACAATCATTCAATTTCCTTCAAGGAAATATGCACACCTGCTACTCTCTGTCTGACTAAATGAAACTGCTCTTTAGCATGCTCTTTTTGGGTCTTTGTAAGCTCCCCCCCCCCCATACTCACAGTGTAGCGCGCTGAGACTTTTCCAGTCGAGTGAAGTATGAGGCTGCGTAAAGGGATCTGGCACGTCGAGGGCCACCAGATGTTGGGTTGAAATGAACGACAGATACGGGAGGCGTCTCTCGAGCAAGCCTCGGAGACTCCCTTTTATTGGATATTGTCAGGGGTTCAGAGACAGAGGCACAGGTGAGGGAGGAGACGGAGAGCGACGAGGAAGAATCCCAGGACAGTGAGGAAGAGGATGACAATGACTTGAGATCTTCCATGAGTCTCTCAAGTGAATCGGAGGATTCTCAGGAGGGGGCGCCCCTAGTCAGGACAAGGGGGGTCACAGGGGGGACCTGCCAGGAGCAGGGAAGCAGCAGGGAGACCCCGAGCGGGAGTGGGAGATCGGGACCGGCTTCCCAGCAGGAACGAAGGGAAGAGAGGGGAGTTCCCAGTGTGACACACGGAGCGGAGCAGGAAAGAGACAGGGGAAGGAGATCGGGGGAGGACGTCCTGCCGGAAGAGGCGGAGAGTAGTACAGGGAGTAGTGTAAGTGTCAAGAGGAAGGTCAGGGGTAGCGAACGCGCGCCAAGTTCAAATGTGGAGGCGCGCGGAAATGGAGAAAGCCCGGAGGAGGAGCCTAGCCCCAAAGCACGAAGGAGGGGGGAACAGGCGTCTGGGGAATCCGCTTCAGGAGAGAGCAGGAGGGAAGGAATCCAGGGGGGGCAGAAAGACCCTGCGGAAAAGGAAAGACAGGAAGAGGTGGTCTAGCACAAGCCTCTTAAGTTGGTGCAGAGGCGGGACCGATTCAGAGGGGACTTCAAATGTCTGACGTTAGAGACGCAGGGCTGCGCGCCTCGGTTGTGGAACCAATAATGAACTGCAATAAACATCCCTGTATATAAGAAGAGCTTGGCGTTGGTCTTTTGTGAGCTGAGACCTGAGGCAGCCCTTGACAGTAAGTCCCCTCCCAAACTACGCAAATTTTTTTTTTTTGCAAAGCTCACGAAGTTTGGCAGCCATGAGTATGGAGCAGCAGATAGCTGAGCTACGCAACGCAGTCTCCCGGCTTACCACTGAGGTAGTGGTCTCCCAGAAGAAGGGGGAAGAGGCGGAAAAGCGGTGCCAAGATCTGCAAGCCAGGTGGGATCATGCATGCCAAGTGGGGTTCCCGGGGACCAAAGCTGCTGGAGTAGCACTGGGCAGAAGAGGGGGCAACTTGGTAGCCCACTTCGATGGGAACCTGCAGCAATACCCCAGTTTTAAAGCAGACGTAGAATATGCGTTGCATTTGCTTCGCGACGACTTTAAAGATGAGGAGGAAAAGGTGGGTTTCATTGTGTCCCACTTGCATGGGGAAGCAAGGGCTTGGCTGCGCAATCTGTGGCGCGAGGATTGCCCTGCTCGAAGGGACTCTGATGAATTTATCAAATGCATGGACGCTTGCTTTCAGTCTAGCGTGGATGTGGATGTGGCACGCCAGCAAATCCATGGTTTAAGGCAAGGCAAGGCTTCAGTACGTCAGTACCATGCTTGCTTTTTCGCCTTGCTGAATGTGCTGCGATGGGAGAAAGATTCTCTGGCTGTCAGAGACTTATTTTGGGAGGGGCTCTCTGGCCCGGTGAAGGACGAATTGGCTAGGGGGGACAGACCTAAAACCCTGGCAGACGTGGTGCAGCGTGCGCTTGCCATTGGAGTGCGCCAGGAAGAACGCCCTTGGCGCAATGAGGGGGGTAGCCAGCTTCACGCACGGTCTAGAGTGCCTCCTTTGTTTCCCAGAGATCCAGGACGCCCACGTCTCTCCCCTCAGCTGCAGCCAGGGGAGGAGCCTATGGAACTGGGGAGTGCAAAGGCTCAGTCAGTGGCCGGAGCCCCAGCGTCCGGAACAGTCAAGAAGAAGCCTCCTAGAGGGAACAGGAAGTGTTACATCTGTGACAGTGCAACGCACATGGCGAAAGAGTGTCCCCAGAGGCTCCGGCAGCACACTGCAGCCTTGGCAACAGTAACTGCAGCAGCACAGCATGAAGAGCAGTCTCAGGGAAACGACAATGCCTGGCTGGAATCAGCAATGTTGGGGCACAGCCAGGCGAGTCAGTAGAGCAGTCCCCAGCGCTTTTGCAGCCTACAGACCCCCTGCCACCCAAACCTGTAGTGCAGCTCACTGCAACCCTCCAGCTACCTACCCTGGAGGTCCCCATCACAATTGACAGTGGGAGCAACGCAGACTTTGTGGGGGTGCAGTTCGTCAAGCAGCATCGCATAGAGCTTCTGCCAGCCACGCTGCCATTGAACGTTGTCACAGTGGATGGCAGGAAGCTGCTGGGGGGGGGCAAGTGGTACAACAGATGCCGCCCATGGTGATGCAGATTGGCAATCACCGAGAAGTCATCAGTTTCAACGTCACCCGCCTGTCAGACACGCCTATAGTGTTAGGCATGAGTTGGCTGGATAGGCACAGCCCGACCATGGCGTGGTACCAGCGGCAGCTCACCTTCGGCTCGTCCTATTGCGCGCAGCATTGCATCCAGACCGGTCAGGAGGAGGAGGGCCAAGAGGAGGGGCAGCAGCTACGTCTCAGCATGGCGCAAGCAGTACCCCTCAAGTACAAGGGGTTTTTGGAGGTTTTCTGCGAAAAGGAGGCTGACCAGTTGCCACCTCACCGGCCCTACGATTGCGCTATTGACCTCTTGCCAGGGACAACGCTGCCGCCTGTGAAGCTGTATTCCATGTCCGAGGAGGAGCTGCAGGAGCTCAGGGAGTTCATAGATCACAACCTGCAGCGGGGATTCATCCGAGAATCGAAGGCTGTAGGGGGCAGTCCTGTGTTTTTTGTGAAGAAGAAGGACACGCCCCAAAAGAGGCTGATCGTAGACTTCAGATTCATAAACTCTAAGACAAAGCCCGCGGCCTTTCCCATGCCCAAGATTGACGACCTGCTCGCGACGGTGCGGAAAGGGAGGATCTTCACCAAGTTGGATCTCCGCGGAGCTTACAATCTCATACGCGTGCGAGAGGGTGATGAGTGGAAGACGGCCATGTTCACGCCGTTGGGCACCTACGAATACAGAGTTATGCCGTTTGGTCTCCAAAATGGCTCCCACTTTTTCCAAGCTTTTATGCATCACGTGCTAGCGGGACTCCTCTACAAGAAGTGCGTATGTTTCCTCGACGACATTCTGATCTTCTCAGAATCGCCGGAAGCTCACGAGAGCGACGTGAAGGAGGTCCTGCAGAGGCTACGGGAGCACAGGCTCTACGCCAAGCTGGAGAAGTGCCAATTCGACGTGACGGAGGTGGATTTTCTGGGCTATAGGCTGTCCGACAGGGGACTAGCCATGGACAGCGCCAAGGTCCGCGCGGTGTTGGACTGGAAGAGCCCGCGAAATCGGAAAGAGGTCCAGAGGTTCGTCGGCTTCGCCAACTTTTACCGCAAGTTCATCAGGGGTTTCGCCAAGGAGACGGCAGCTATCACGGGCACTCTCAGCTCCAAGAAGAAGAAGTTCACCTGGACGGACCAAGCGGAGCAGTCCTTCAGGAGACTTAAGAGTCTCTTCGCGTCCGAAGAACAGCTGCTACACGTGAATCCTGGCAGGCCCATGAGGGTTGAGACTGACGCATCTGACAGAGCGGTGGGGGCCGTCCTCTTACAGGAAGACCCGCAGGGAAACTGGAGGCCCTGTGCTTTCTACTCCCGGAAGCTCAGCAAGTCGGAGCAGAACTACACCATTTGGGACAGGGAGTTGCTGGCCATCCACGCAGCTTTCAAGGCGTGGAGGCACTTTCTCATCGGAGCCAAGCACACCGTGCAGGTCCGCACGGACCACAAGAACCTAGAGTACTGGCGCACGGCGAAGCTACAGAGCCAGAGGCACATACGCTGGGCGGAGTTCTTTGCGGATTTCGATTCCAGGATAGAGTACATCCCAGGCGACAACAATGTCATAGCAGATGCGCTCTCCAGGAAACCGCAGTATCTCGAGGCAGCGGCACCAGTGGCAGCCAAGCACATTTTTGCACCGCAGGCGTGGGCGTGCGCTTCAGCCGCCGTGGACCTGGAGGCGGTGCGTCGTGTTAGGATATTTCCGTTCCACCTTAAAAGGGAGCAGGCTTTTGTAAGTAACAGAGTCTGCGCATGTCCTAGTCACAGGATGTTTATGTCTGCTGTTGTTTCCTTTCGTTTTGTCAGTCGGCCAAAGATGCTGACACAGGACGGTCAGAGGCGCTGACTGAGAATGGATGTGTTTTCTTTTGTTCTGTTCTACGCTAAATAAAGTCTGTAAATATGCTAAATATACTCTTCTGCGGTGCAAGCTTTTGGCTGTGTTTCTGCTGATAAAGAGGGTGCACTAGCCTAGGAATGCGGCTAGGAATTTCCAAAGGCTTCGTGTCCCTAACTGTTGGATCTGCATGACTACGGGAGGCCGATGGATGTCCAGAACTCCGGCTTGGGGGCTCAGATGGACGTTATCTCCCTGGCAGTTTCCCAACAACAAGGTTATGGGCCCAGATTCACAGCACCTACAGGAGAGTAAAGCTGCAACAGACTGCGTTTGAGAGGTATGAAGGGGGGAAAAGCGAAAGAAAGGGACGCTTTTTCTGTTTTACCTCGGCAAAGAGCCTTTGATCTCCGGCAAGGCTTAATTGGCCTGGGAGCTGAGCCAAAAAGGCTTCGTGATTAATGGCTGCCAAGATAAGGAGTCTTTCAAGGCATAAGACTCACGGCTAAAGTAAAAGCTGGAATGGAGTTTTTCCAAGCTTCTGGAAATGCTGAATCCCCTAAGTTGGATGGGCAGAATTATGAACCCTGGGCAAAATGGTGTGAATCTTTGCTGCGTCAGTTTGGGGTCTGGCATGTTGTTTCTGAAGCCCCCCCAGTTCCTCTGACAGAGAGATGGACATCGCAGAATTCGAAAGCGATTGACGTAATAGTCCTATCCGTATCTCTTGAGGAAATTAAGACGCTGGCTGGCAACACCACTGCACGTGGAATGTGGTCTGCTTTAATGAAAGCTCACAAACAAATAATCCCAGCCCAGAGTTTGACTGCATCGGAGGTCCTAGCTGTTTCCCAGAATGCGAATGAGTGCAGGGATGCTGAGGGCACCGGTTGCAAGCTGCAGGGGGAGCTGACCGTCACGTCATCCCAGGCAGCATTCCAGCCTCCAGGGGGAGCCAAGGAGTCGGCAGCTGAGAGCTCTGGTTCTCATGGGAACCAAGGCCATCGCCTTTGCAGAGGCCGGAAAGGCAAAGGTAAACAGAACCACAGGCAGACACCTGCAGATGGCCAGGAGCAGAGGGAGGGTGAAGAGCCCGCGTCAGAGAAAAATAAAGCGTTGTTTGCTGGCACAGCTTCACCAAAGGCTAAAGGCACGTCTGCTGACCAGAAGCAGGGGGGCAAGCTGCAAAAGCCCACGCCAGTGGAAAGCAAGGTTTTGCTTGCTGGAACAGCTTCACCAAAGGCTAAAGGCACGTCTGCTGGCCAGGAGCAGCAGGGGGGCAAGCTGCAAAAGCCCACACCAGTGAAAAATGAGGGTTTGCTTGCTGTAAAGACTGCTCCAACAGCCAAAGGCAGGTTTATTGTGGATTCAGGTGCCACCCGCCACGTTTCCAAGGACAGGCATCTCTTTATCTCCTTCAAGCCTCAGGAAGGTGAGATCCACCTGGCTGATGGAAGGACGTTGAAAATTGCAGGAGAAGGGACTGTGAAACTTGCAAGTCTGCACACTACCATCAGTAATGTACTGTATGTTCCAGGAGCTGCGAGCAACTTGTTGAGCGTCCCACAGCTTACTGGACGTGGTTTTCAGATTTCCTTCAAGAGGAGCGTCTGTGTCATCAGTAAAGGCAAAGAGGACTATTTGCATGCAAAGTTTATAGATGGTTTGTTCCATATAACTTATGATGACACTGTTGTTGTATCTAATGCTGATTCTTGTTGTGTTGCACAAACTAACAAAGTTCTTCATGCAGGTTGCATTCATGATGCGCATCGAAGATTTTGTCACCTCTCTTGGAAAGCACTGGCCAAGATTCCAGAGGTGGTTGAGGGTTTGAACATCAAACCCTGTAAATTTCACATGAAATGTGTATCTTGTGCAGAGAACAAGGTGAAGGCTGCTCCAAAAGGCAAGGAGTCTAGCAGGCAGGCTTCCAAACCCTACCAGCTAGTACATGCGGACCTGGTTGGGCCACTTGCGCCCTCTATAGGAGGAGCAAGGTACTTCATGATTCTGATTGATTCTTTTTCTAGGTACATTCATGTGTATTTGCTCGAACAGAAATCGCAAGCGTTTCCAAAGTTTAAGGCATTCTGTGCTTGGTTGCAGAATGTGCACGGTAAACGTATTTCTTGCTAGTTTACTGATCGGGGCGGGGAGTTCACTTCTCAGCAGTTTGAAGCTTTCCTGACTGAGAAGGGAATCCAGCATGACATGTCAACGCCCAGATCGCCATGGATGAATGGTCTTGCGGAGAGAGCAAATCAAACATTGCTGCAAGGAATAAAAACCTTGTTGCATGATGCCAATCTCCCTGATAAGTTTTGGGGGGAGGCTTTGGGGAATTTGGTTTACAGTTATAATCGCAGATTGTCGTCACCCATTGGTTGTACCCCCTATGAGAAGATGTTTGGCAAGAAACCCAACACCAAACACATGAGAATTTTTGGTTCGGACATGTGGGTACGCACACAACAAACCAACAAGCTTGGGAAGCGTGGGGCACATGGTTTGTTCATGGGGTACGAAAAAGGTGCATACAGGGTATGGATGACTGACTCTAAGTCCATTAAGTTCACAAGGAGTGTTGAGTACAATCCTAAGTGGGGGGAAAATGTGGGAATTTTCCAGAGTTACCCAGAGGAGGATGAAGGTGATGTCAAGCAAGCAGCTAAAGCTGAGGAAGCTGCTGAAGATGATGAGGATGAGGATGATGATGATGATGATGATGATGATCGGAGTTCGGATTCCAGTTCAGTGGGCGGCGCTGCTGCTGCTGCTGGTGTCAGTGACAGTGATGACACAGCAGACTGCAAGAGCGCACAGGCCTCAGTCAGACCATCTGATGCGTCTGACAATGAACTGGAAGAACCACTGTTCACCATTGGTCACTTTTCTCCTAAGAAAGAGGAGATGAGTCCAGAAGACTTGCGTCTAGTACGCAGATCTGAAAGGGCGACCAAGGGCAGACCTCCAAAGAGGTATGCTGATGAGTTTGCTAAGACAGCAACTGCTGTTCTTAGTAGCTCAGAGAAGGTATGGGAACCTTGAAGCTTCAAAGAGGTTCAGGAGTTAACCTCTAAAGATGCTGAGCCTTGGCTTAATGCCATGAAGGCTGAAGTTGATTCCTTGAACAGGAACCAAACTTGGGAACTGGTACCGGTAGTCCCAGGAATGAGACTGGTTGGCAGCAAATGGGTCTTCAAGGCCAAGACAGACCAGAATGGCAAGGTAGTCAGACACAAAGCCAGATTGGTTGCCAGAGGTTTTTCACAGGTACCAGGACAGGATTACCACGAGACCTACTCTCCCACAGTCAAATATGAGAGCATTCGGCTGATGCTCAAGGTCGCTGCGGAGGAGAAACTGCATGTTTCCCACCACGACATTAATACAGCTTTTTTGTACGGGATTTTGGGGGAGGAGCTGTACATGCTTCCACCTGATGGGATGGAGATACAGAAGGGAATGGTCTGTAAACTGCGGAAATCCTTATATGGTCTCAAGCAGAGTGCCAGGTGTTGGAACACAAAACTCACTGAGACATTGCTTTCTCTAGGTTTTCACCAGGGCAAAGCTGATCCATGTGTGTTTGTCAAGGAGGAGGGGCAAAACAAACTGTATTGTTTATGTTTTGTTGATGATCTTCTGATGTTTTGGAAGAATCAGGCTTTTTATCAAAGCACCCTAGCTCAGCTGAAGGAGCACTTTGACATGAAGGATCTTGGTGAGGTATCCAACTATCTTTCTCTGCAGGTGGAGAAGGACCAAGCAGGTAATTTTCTGGTACACCAAACACAGAAAATTGCTGATGTGTTAACCAGGTTGAATTTGGTTGATGCAAACCCAGCAGACACACCGATGGTAACAGGTTACCAGGTAGACAGTACTGCTGAAGCGTTTTCTGACACAACGCTGTACAGATGCATTCTAGGCAAGCTGAATTTCATTGCCAGATGTTCAAGACCTGACATAGCTGTAAGCTGTAATCTGCTTAGCAGACATGCCAACAATCCTACGGTTCAGGATTGGAAAGCTCTGAAGCGCATAGCCCGCTATTTGAAAGGGACTATGCACTACAGGCTGAGGTTCACCAGTCAGAAGACTGGAGGTCTTGAAATCTTTGCAGATGCAAGTTTTGGAAGTGACACCACGGATGGTACAAGCACTTCTGGAGTATGCTACATGTACAACCACTGCCTGTTTGACTGGTTGTGCAAGAAGCAGACAACAGTGAGCCTAAGTTCCTGTGAAGCAGAACTCAATGCTCTGTCATTTTCACTCATGGATTGTGAATGGTTGATGCAACTGTTTAAGGACATCAGGGTGTCTGTGAAATGTCCTATACAAGTGTATCAAGACAATAGATCGTGTTTGGCTTTGCTGAACTCCGAGAGTTGCAAGCAGAGAACCAAGTACTTGCAGATTAAGCTACATCGTGCAAGAGAGTGTATTCAGAAAGGACTGATTCAGGTGTCCTACATGGCAGGAAATGAAATTCCTGCTGATCTGTTGTCTAAGGTTGTTAACAGAGAACAACTTAAGGTTTATGCACAAAGGTTGCAATTGGGTGAACCACAGGTACAACAGGTTACACGGAAAGGGGGAGGATGTTAGGATATTTCCGTTCCACCTTAAAAGGGAGCAGGCTTTTGTAAGTAACAGAGTCTGCGCATGTCCTAGTCACAGGATGTTTATGTCTGCTGTTGTTTCCTTTCGTTTTGTCAGTCGGCCAAAGATGCTGACACAGGACGGTCAGAGGCGCTGACTGAGAATGGATGTGTTTTCTTTTGTTCTGTTCTACGCTAAATAAAGTCTGTAAATATGCTAAATATACTCTTCTGCGGTGCAAGCTTTTGGCTGTGTTTCTGCTGATAAAGAGGGTGCACTAGCCTAGGAATGCGGCTAGGAATTTCCAAAGGCTTCGTGTCCCTAACTGTTGGATCTGCGTGACTACGGGAGGCCGATGGATGTCCAGAACTCCGGCTTGGGGGCTCAGATGGACGTTATCTCCCTGGCAGTTTCCCAACACGTCGCTCGTTGCAGTTTGATCCGTCCGCACAGTCCAAGATGGAAGAGGTGCGGAGGGGCACAGCGAAGGACGACGAGTTCCAGATACGCGACGGCCTGCTGACCCGTAAAGGTGCTCTCTACGTTCCGGGAGACGATCTCCGCGCGAAGGTTCTGCAGCAGTTGCACGACGCACCCAGCGCTGGCCACTTCGGCAAGGAGAAGACGACGGAATTAGTGGCCAGAGACTTTTGGTGGCCCCAGATGCGAGGGGAGGTCGCGGAGTACGTCGCCAGGTGTGACACGTGCCAAAGGTTCAAGCCAGTGCACCAGAAGCCAGCGGGACTGCTGGAACCGCTGGAAACGCCACTGCAACCGTGGGAGAGGGTGGCGCTGGACTTTGTCACTGATCTGCCCAGTTCGCGAGGCAAGACGGCGGTGCTTGTGGTTGTAGACCTGTTCACCAAGATGGCGCATTTCATTCCTTGCGCGAAGGTGGCAACAGCGGAGCAAACAGCCAAACTGTTCATCGACCACGTGTTCAAGGTGCATGGGTTGCCACGGTCCATTCTGTCCGACAGGGGGCGCCAGTTTGTGTCCAGCTTCTGGCAGAAGCTCCTAGGGATCCTGCACGTCAAAATCAACCTGTCGTCGGCGAGACATCCGCAGACCAACGGCCAAGCAGAGAGGGTCAACGCGATCATGCAGCAGTACCTGAGATGTTACGCCAATCAGTGACCCGCGGCTTGGGTGGATTACCTGCCGATGGCTGAGTTTGCCTACAACAACATGAAGCACGCGTCGACGGGGGTGACGCCGTTCTTCGCTAACAATGGAAGGCATCCCAGAACCTTCCCGGGGCTCGTAACGACGGGGGAGGGGGCGCCACAGGAAGCCGACCATTTCGCAGCAGAATTGCAAGAGGTGCACGACGAGCTACGGAGACATTTAGAGCTAGCTAAACAAGCCTATAAGGTGCAAGCGGACAAACACAGGAGGGAGGGGGAAGACATCCAGGTGGGAGACTGGGTATGGTTAGCGGCCCAAGCGGTGCCGGCCAAGTCGTTAGCTAAAAAGAAGCTAGGACACAGGCAACTAGGGCCGTACCAAGTTGAGGCCAGGATCAATCCCGTAGCGTTTTGATTGGCCCTCCCTGAGGGTTCCAGAATGCACCCGGTCTTTCATAGGTCGGTGCTCACCCCCTACAAGGCCCCACACAGATTTCAGGAGTCAGGGGCGGCACCAGAACCAAGCAGGGAGTCGCCCAAGAGGGGGAGGTCACCTAAGGCCGAACCAGTCAACGAGGTCACAGAGATTCTGGACTCGAGATGGGGGGAAGAGGGAGTAGAATATTTTCTCGCCAGGGAGGGCGCCCCGGCCAGCACCAACAGTTGGGTGCCGGACTACGCTTTGGACGAACCCCTCCTCAAGGACGAGTTCCATGCCCTTTTCCCACACAGGCCCATGCCAGCACAGTTTTTCGACGATTGGCTTTTTACGCCCACACTTTCCGCCAGCACCTTCCGAGGGTTCTCCTCCGCAGAGGAGACGACGCCAGAGTCGAGCCCTCCAAGGGGATCGTGTTCGGGGGTGGACACCGACCCTTCTTACTGGTGGGACGACCAACCAGAAGAGGACTGGCGCATGAGGTGGCGGGTGGGTCCTTGGCAAGCAGACCCCACCCAGGCAACAGGGGGAGGGGAGGACGTGAACATGTTGGGAGACGACAATGGGTTCGAGTACACAAACAATGAACTGGAAGCAGAGGAGATCGACGTCGACGACCTGTGTCCGGCAGCGACCTCCGCAACGACGGAGCCCCCGGAACCTGCGCCCGAGCAGCGGGAGGGGGGAAGGGGGGGCTTCGAGGGGGGGGATGGATGTCAGGGGTTCAGAGACAGAGGCACAGGTGAGGGAGGAGACGGAGAGCGACGAGGAAGAATCCCAGGACAGTGAGGAAGAGGATGACAATGACTTGAGATCTTCCATGAGTCTCTCAAGTGAATCGGAGGATTCTCAGGAGGGGGCGCCCCTAGTCAGGACAAGGGGGGTCACAGGGGGGACCTGCCAGGAGCAGGGAAGCAGCAGGGAGACCCCGAGCGGGAGTGGGAGATCGGGACCGGCTTCCCAGCAGGAACGAAGGGAAGAGAGGGGAGTTCCCAGTGTGACACACGGAGCGGAGCAGGAAAGAGACAGGGGAAGGAGATCGGGGGAGGACGTCCTGCCGGAAGAGGCGGAGAGTAGTACAGGGAGTAGTGTAAGTGTCAAGAGGAAGGTCAGGGGTAGCGAACGCGCGCCAAGTTCAAATGTGGAGGCGCGCGGAAATGGAGAAAGCCCGGAGGAGGAGCCTAGCCCCAAAGCACGAAGGAGGGGGGAACAGGCGTCTGGGGAATCCGCTTCAGGAGAGAGCAGGAGGGAAGGAACCCAGGGGGGCAGAAAGACCCTGCGGAAAAGGAAAGACAGGAAGAGGTGGTCTAGCACAAGCCTCTTAAGTTGGTGCAGAGGCGGGACCGATTCAGAGGGGACTTCAAATGTCTGACGTTAGAGACGCAGGGCTGCGCGCCTCGGTTGTGGAACCAATAATGAACTGCAATAAACATCCCTGTATATAAGAAGAGCTTGGCGTTGGTCTTTTGTGAGCTGAGACCTGAGGCAGCCCTTGACAGATATTATACAGCGTTTGCCACGTGTGTGCTTGTTGCTGATTGGTTAACATAAGTACAAAGCAAAGGTTCCATATAAGACATTAATCATAGACAGGTTAAAGGTTGGGAAAAGGAACGCGGAGTTTACACAGGGATGGTTTCGGACTGCCCGTACCAGAGTGGTACGAAAAGGAATGTACAAGGAGGGGTAAGTACAGATTGATATGGTGTGAACTCAAGGTGAACAGAACGTACCAGGGTGATGAGGGAATGTCTTAGCATCAGCACGGTTTGTGCAGCATGAGCAGAACAAAGCTTAGAAGCAAGACTTTCCATCATGCCACAGTTATGTGCAGAAGCAATGCTTCCCATCATGCCATGGTCATGTGCAAAAGCAATGCTTTCCTTCAACACCCGTTTTGGGTGGCATGGCTATCTTAATTATGTGAAAATAAAGACGCATAGGAGTTTTTCAAATCATATAATAAGAAATGCTATATATAAGGTATGGGGAAAATACAAAAGATATTTGGAACAGAAAACCCCAAGATTTAACTCTCCACTAGAAGCAATCGCTGTTAAAAAAAGCAACAACATCAAAGAGAACTGGATAACGTATAACACAATATTAAGGGGGGGAGGAGGAGGGTCAACTAATATTGATAAGTTATGTAAAAATAAAAGATCACTTTTCTACTTGGCTAGATTACTTCCAGGTGAATGAAGTGTTCAGACAGGATAAGCAGATAGGTTTTGAAAAGGAGCCTTCAAGATTTGAAAGAGAACTACTGAATAGTAAAACCAAAATAATCGCAAAAATGTATAGACTTCTTTTAGACTACGAAGTAATGGATGAGGAGGTTAAGACTTCAATGATAAAGTGGGCCCAAGATGTGGGCCGTCCAATTATGCTAAAAGATGGGGGAAACTGATGGAATGTAAATTTGAAATTTACAGCCAGCTATAATATAAGAGAGAACATGATGAAAATGGCTCATAGGTGGTACCTCACTCCTTCCAGATGATCAAGAATGGATAAAAATTTGGCGAATGCTTGTTGGAGATGTGGAGGAAATAACGGTGACATGAGCCACATGCGGTGGACGTGTGAAACGTTAAGTTTTTTTTTTGGGGGGGGAGAATATACGATGAATTAAAAAAGATGATGGAGATAACTTTTACGAAAAAAAATAGGCATTTCTATGAAGTATTTTAGATAAAGAAATCCCAAAAAATATAAGAGAGGTATTCTTGTATGCAACCGCAGCAGCTCGTATACTTGTGGCCAAGGGATGGAAAGATCACGAGGCTCCAAAAATAACAGATTGGCAAATCAAATTACAGGAATTGGTGGAGACGGCTCAATTGACTAGCAAACTCAGTGGAATCTCAAAGCAAAAATTTGCAGAAAAATGGGATGGTTATACAAGATATGTTCAAAAATACAATAATAGTTTTGACTCCATGCTAGCATTCGAGTGATAAAGGAACTAAAAGGAGGTGGACAACAATTAAGGATTTATTATGTTTTCAGAATGTAAGAATTGTAAGAATGGAAACAGAGCCAGAGCCACAGCCACAGCCTAAGTCTGAAAGAGTCCTTGATAGAGTGCCAGAGCCAGAGCGAGACCCTGAATCAGTGCCATAACCAAGCTCTCATTCAGAACCAGAGCCTGAAAAAGAGCCACAGCCCAAACCAGAGCAACAGCCACAGCCACAGCCTAGAGCCACAGCCTGAGTCTGCAACAGTACTTGATACAGTGCCGGAGCCTGAAACAGAGACACAGCTTCAAACAGAGCCTGAGCCTGAAACAGAGGCAGAGCCACAGCCACAGCCTGAGTCTGAAACAGTCCTTGATAGAGTGCCAGAGCCAGAGCGAAACCCTGAATCAGAGTCAGAGGGAGAACATGAATCAGAGCCAGAGCCAGAGCTGAATGAAAGCCAGAGCCAGAGCCAGAAATAGGGCTTGATACAGGGCCGGAGCGCAAAACATAGCTGCAGCCACAGCCTAGAGCCACAGCCTGAGTCTGCAACAGTACTTGATACAGTGCCGGAGCTGGAGCCAGAGCCAGAGACACAGCCAGAGCCAGAACAAAACCCTAATTCAGAACCAGAGCCTGAAAGAGAGCCAGACCCTGAAACATAGCTGGGTCAAAGGCAGAGGAAGAGCCATCATGAGACCCTGAATCAGAGTCAGAACCAGATCTTCATTCAGAACCAGACCCTGAAAGAGAGCCAGAGCCACAGACAGAGCCACAGACAGAGCCTAGAGCCACAGCCGAGATCCACAGCCTGAGTCTGAAATAGTGCTTGATAGAGTGCTGGATCCTGAAACAGAGACACTCTCTGAAACTGAGCCTGACGCTTAAACGTAGCCAGGGGCAGAGGGAGAGGCAGAGCCTGATACAGTGCTTGATACAGCATAGGAGCCTGAAGCAGAGACACAGCCAGATCCAGAGACACAGCCAGAGCCAGAACAAAACCCTAATTCAGAACCAGAGCCTGAAAGAGAGCCAGAGCCAGAAACAGTGCTTGATAGAGTGCCAGAGCCTGAAACAGAGGCAGAGGCAGATACAGGGCTTGAAACAGCGTCGGAGCCTGAAACAGAGAAACAGCGTGAAACAGAGACAAAGGCTGAGACACAGGCCGAGCCTGAAATAGAGCTAGAATAAGTGCTAGAGCCAAAGACTGAGACAAAGCCTAATAAAGAGCAGAAGCCTGAGCCTGAGCCTGAAACAGTGCTTGATACAGTGCCAGAGCCTGAAACAGAACCAGAGCCACAGCTACAGCCATAGTGCCACAGCCTGAATCTGCAACAGTGTCTGATACAGCGCCGGAGCCTGAAACAGAGACACAGCCTCAAACAGAACCTGAGCCTGTTTATTAGCATGGCAATTAAAGAAGAGAGAGGCAGAAAGGCTTATAAATAGAGTTAAGTGCAAAGGCAAAATAATAAACAACCCTAAAGAAATAGAGAAACGATTTCTCGAATTCTTTAGAGAAATCTATAAGGAAGGAAATGAAACAACAGAAGAAGTTAAAGAACATTTAGAACAGAACTGTCTTCCGAAACTTACTAAAGAACAAAAAGAACTGTTGAATGCCCCTATTACATCGTCCGAAATTCAAAGAGCAATTAAGGAAGCAAAGATAGGAAAGCCAGCAGGGCCAGACGGCCTACCGGCAATATATTATAAAAAAATGGAGGACTTACTGTCTGACCCATTAAGAAGTATCATGAACAACATCTTAAAAGACAGAACCATGCCGGATTCTTGGAAAGACAGCCTTATTGCATTAATTCCAAAACAGGGAACGGACAATCTACTTATTAACAACTATAGGCCTATCGCACTTCTAAAGAACGATTATAAATTATATGCAAATATTTTAGCCGAAAGATCAAAAAAAGGCTTCCAGATGATGATACACAATGACCAAGCTGGCTTTTTGCCCGGGAGGCACATTTATAGCAACACTAGAAACATTATAAACTTATTAGCGTATTTACACTTAAGAATAGAAAAGAAGGCAGTCTTAATGGCTATAGATGCAGAAAAAGCTTTCGACAGGGTATCCTGGAAATTTATGAAAGGTCTATTACACCATATGGATTTTGGTATACAGTATATAAAAGGGATTGAAGCAATATAATCAAAACAAAAAGCTAAAATCATAATGAATGGAAATTTATCACAGGAGTGTGAAATCAGTAAAGGGGTCAGACAAGGTCGCCCACTATTCCCCTTAATTTTCATATTAACATTGGAAGTTTTATGTAAACAAATTAGGGAAGAAAAATAAAATAATGTCAGGGCTGCTTCCAGATCCTAGCTCACAGAGGATCACGCTAGCCAGCGTTCACAGAGGATCACGCGAGCCGCCGTATCCCGATGCCTGGCGCCCTTCCTCCCCACTGCGCTCTTTTGGGGACGTTGGCCCCGATTTCCAACTGCTGCTCTCTGAACTGCTGCTCACTGAGTTTGCTAGTCAATTGAGCCGTCTCCACCAATTCCTGTTTATTATTATTATTATTATTAATAATAATAATAATAATAATAATAATAATAATAATAATAATAATAATAATAATAATAATAATTTATTTATACCCCGCCCATCTGGCTGTGCTTCCCCAGCCACTCTGGGCAGCTTCCAAAAGAATATTAAAATACTATAATACATTAAACATTAAAAGCTTCCCAAAACAGGGCTGCCTTCAGATGTCTTCTAAAATCCTGGTAGTTGTTGTTCTCTTTGACATCTGGTGGGAGGGCGTTCCACAGGGCCACTACCGAGAAGGCCCTCTGCCTGGTTCCCTGTAACTTGGCTTCTCGCAGTGAGGGAACCGCCAGAAGGCCCTCGGTGCTGGACCTCAGTGTCCGGGTAGAACGATGGGGGTGGAGACGCTCCTTCAGATATACTGGACCAAGGCCGTTTAGGGCTTTAAAGGTCAGCACCAACACTTTGAATTGTGCTCGGAAACGTACTGGGAGCCAATGTAGGTCTTTCAAGACCGGTGTTATGTGGTCTCTGCGGCCGCTCCCAGTCACCAGTCTAGCTGCCGCGTTCTGGATTAGTTGTAGTTTCCGGGTCACCTTCAAAGGTAGCCCCACGTAGAGCGCATTGCAGTAATCCAAGCGGGAGATAACCAGAGCATGCACCACTCTGGCAAGGCAGTCCGCAGGCAGATAGGGTCTCAGCCTGCGTACCAGATGGAGCTGGTAAACAGCTGCCCTGGATACAGATTTGACCTGTGCCTCCATGGACAGCTGTGAGTCCAAAATGACTCCCAGGCTGCGCACCTGGTCCTTCAGGGGCACAGTTACCCCATTCAGGACCAGGGAATCCTCCACACCTGCCCGCCTCCTGTCCCCCCAAAACAGTACTTCTGTCTTGTCAGGATTCAACCTCAATCTGTTAGCCGCCATCCAACCTCCAACCGCCTCCAGACACTCACACAGGACCTTCACTGCCTTCACTGGTTCTGATTTGAAAGAGAGGTAGAGCTGGGTATCATCCGCATACTGATGAACACCCAGCCCAAATCCCCTGATGATCTATCCCAGCTGCTTCATGTAGATGTTGAAAAGCATGGGGGAGAGGACAGAACCCTGAGGCACCCCACAAGTGAGGGCCCAGCGGTCTGAACACTCATCCCCCACCACCACTTTCTGAACACGGCCCAGGAGGAAGGAGCGGAACCACTGTATAACAGTGCCCCCAGCTCCCAGCCCCTCAAGACGGTCCAGTAGGATGTTATGGTCGATGGTATCAAACGCCGCTGAGAGATCCAGCAGAACTAGGAAACAGCTCTCACCTTTGTCCCTAGCCCGCCGGAGATCATCAACCAGTGCGACCAAGGCAGTTTCAGTCCCATGATGAGGCCTGAATCCCGACTGGAAGGGATCCAAATGGTCCTCTTCTTCCAGGCGTGCCTGGAGTTGTTCAGCAACCACTCGCTCAATCACCTTGCCCAAGAATGGAAGATTTGAGACTGGGCGATAGTTGGCTATCGTGGCCGCATCTAAAGATGGTTTTTTAAGAAGCGGTTTAATAACTGCCTCTTTCAGCGAGTCTGGGAAGGCTCCCTCACAGAGGGAAGCATTCACCACCCCACGAAGCCCATCGCCCAGTCCTTCCCGGCTAGCTTTTATAAGCCAGGATGGGCAAGGATCAAGGAGACAAGTGGTTGGTTTCACTCGTCCAAGCAGCCTGTCCACATCCTCGGGGGTAACAGATTGGAATTGATCCCACACAACTTGACTAGACAGGACTCTAGCACTCTCCCGCCCCCGCCCTGCTCCCACGGTGGAGTCTACCTCTTATCGAATCTGAGCGACTTTATCTGCAAAAACTTTGCAAAGTCATTGCAGGAGATCATGTTGCCCCTACTGGGCCCTGATGGAGCAGGTGGTTCCGCTAAATTGCGTACCACCTGAAAGAGTCTCCTGCTGCTGTTTTCCTTAGATGCAATAGAGGCGGTGAAGAAAGTCTTCTTCGCCGTTGCTATCGCCACTTGGTAGGCTCGACATTGAGCTCTAACCCGTGTCCGGTCAGATTCAGAATGGGTTATCCGCCACCGGCGCTCTAGCCGTCTCAACGATTGTTTCATTGCCCTCAGATCCGTGGAAAACCACGGGGCTGTCCGGGCTCCATGCAATCAGAGAGGGCGCTTTGGAGCCAAACAGTCAATAGCCCTGGTTAACTCCACATTCCAGCGGGCCACCAGGGAATTAGCTGAAAGGCCATCAACATGGGATAAAACATCCCCTACCGCTCTCTGGAAACCATTTGGATCCATTAAGTGGCGGGGGCGGACCATCCGAATCGGTCCCACCTCCCTGCAGAGGGGAAGGGTCGCGGAGAAGTCCAGTTGCACCAGGAAGTGATCTGACCATGGCACTTCTTTGGTTTCGCTTTTACTTAATGTCAGATCACCAACATCAATAGAGGTGAACACCAGGTATAAGGCATGCCCGTGGCTATGAGTTGGGCCAGACTTATTCAGGGACAGCCCCATGGAGGCCATGCTTTCCACGAAGTCCCGAGCGGCCCCTTGTAAGGTCGTGTCGGCATGGATGTTAAAATCCCCTAGGACAACCAAACTAGGTGTCTCCACGAGGACATCTGCCACGACCTGAAGCAGCTCGGGCAGGGAATCCTTGGTGCAGCGGGGAGGTCGGTACACCAATAGGAATCCTGTACTGCCCCTATTGCCCAACTTCCAGAACATGCACTCAGAGAACTGGGTCTTTCCAATAGGACACCCGGTGCAAACTAATGACTTCCTAAAAATCACTGCAATCCCCCCTCCCCGCCCACAAGGCCTGGGTTGCTGTGCATAAGAGAAACCTGGTGGACATGCAGCGGCAAGGACAGGCCCATCTGCTTCATCCAACCAGGTCTCTGTCACATATGCCAGGTCAAAGCCTCCATCCACAATCAGGTCGTGGATGGCAGTGGTTTTATTCATCATTGACCTGGCATTGCACAGCAACACTTTCAGGTCATGTGGGTTTCCCTTGTTGATTCCAGTATCCTTCCGGTCAGGACCAGACCTGGAGGCAGGGATAGTCCTCAGACAACGACTAAGCCTGCTTCCTCGGTAATGACATGGTCTGGTCTTAGCGTAACTCCTCCTCCTACCCATGATCACTGAGATCGGTTGTCCGAGTGCATCCCCCCCTGTGGAACCTGCCCAGCCATTTTGCTTGCTGAGACCCACTCCCAGGCAGCCCTGACCCCGCCCCTTAAAATCAAATTAAAGCCTATACAAAAAACAAACTAACAGAACAATAAAACTATAAAAACAAAAAACAAAGTTACAAACACAACATAATTAAATTAAACAAATTCCCCCACTCAACTAAACACCCACCCCACTGCACACACCCAAGACTCCCTGGAGCCCCATAACCTGCGGAGGTGAGTATGGGGCCCGCCCCCAGGCCCAAGGTGGAAAAGGGCTTCAGGGGGGAGCGGTCCTTCCCACAAGCTCACGGCAAAGCGGCAGCAGCAATGTCCCGAGGCCTCCTTGGAGCCTTATATGCTGTGGTGGAGTATGGGGCCCGCCCCCAGGCCCAAGGTGGAGAATGGGCTTCGGGGGGGGGGGCGGTCCTCCTCACAAACTCACGGCAGAGCGGCAACAGCAATGTCCCGGTCCTCCTTGGAGCCTTATATGCTGTGGTGGAGTATGGGGCCCGCCCCCAGGCCCAAGGTGGAGAATGGGCTTCCAGGGGGAGCGGTCATCCTCACAAACTCACGGCAGAGCGGCAACAGCAATGTCCCGGTCCTCCTTGGAGCCTTATATGCTGAGGTGGAGTATGGGGCCCGCCCCCAGGCCCAAGGTGGAAAAAGGGCTTCAGGGGGAGCGGTCCTCCCAGAGACTCACCGGCAAAGCAACAGCAGCAATGTCCCGGGCCTCCTTCGGGCCTTATATGCTGAGGTGGAGTATGGGGCCTGCCCCCAGGCCCAAGGTGGAAAAGGGCTTCAGGGGGGAGCGGTCCTCCCCAAGACTCACCAGCAAAGCAACAGCCGCAATGTCCCAGGGCCTCCTTGGAGCCTTATATGCTGAGGTGGAGTATGGGGCCCTCCCCCAGGTTCAAGGTGGAAAAAGGGATTATGCTGGGAAATAGAAGTTACAAAATGAGGGCATTTGCTGACGATTTAATTATAACTACGGAGCAACCAAAACAGAGTTTAAGAAAGGCGTTGGAAATAATATATGACTACGGTAAAGTTGCGGGGTTCAAAAGGAATTTAAACAAGACAAAACTATTAGTTAAAAATATGTCGCCAGATGAAAAAGCAGAATTAGAACAAATAATACACATTAAAATCTACCCCAAAATCAAGTATTTAGGATTATGGATAACACCAAAGAATATTAACTTATACGAAGATAATTATACCCATTGTTGGAAAGATATCAAAAGACAGTTGGAGACATGGACAAGGTTAAATTTATCATTCCTGGGCCGCATTTCGGTAATTAAAATGATAGTTTTACCGAAGCTACTCTTTCTATTCCAAATGATTCTAATTACAGGAAAGACCAGCAGTATCAACAAGTGGCAAAAAGAAATTTCTAAATTTTTGTGGAAGGGTAAAAGACCAAGAGTAAAGCATAAGATATAGATACTGTAGAAAGAGGTGGCTACGGGTTACCGGATTTTAAGCTATATTACGAAGCCTCATGTCTTCTCTGGTTGAAAGATTGGTATTTATTAAAAAATTAGAATCATAGAATCATAGAATCATAGAGTTGGAAGAGACCACAAGGGCCATCGAGTCCAACCCCCTGCCAAGCAGGAAACACCATCAGAGCACTCCTGACATATGGTTGTCAAGCCTCTGCTTAAAGACCTCCAAAGTAGGAGACTCCACCACACTCCTTGGCAGCAAATTCCACTGTCGAACAGCTCTTACTGTCAGGAAGTTCTTCCTAATGTTTAGGTGGAATCTTCTTTCTTGTAGTTTGGATCCATTGCTCCGTGTTCGCTTCTCTGGAGCAGCAGAAAACAACCTTTCTCCCTCCTCTATGTGACATCCTTTTATATATTTGAACATGGCTATCATATCACCCCTTAACCTCCTCTTCTCCAGGCTAAACATGCCCAGCTCCCTTAGCCGTTCCTCATAAGGCATCGTTTCCAGGCCTTTGACCATTTTGGTTGCCCTCCTCTGGACACGTTCCAGTTTGTCAGTGTCCTTCTTGAATTGTGGTGCCCAGAACTGGACACAGTACTCCAGGTGTGGTCTGACCAGAGCAGAATACAGTGGCACTATTACTTCCCTTGATCTAGATGCTATACTCCTATTGATGCAGCCCAGAATTGCATTGGCTTTTTTAGCTGCCGCATCACACTGTTGGCTCATGTCAAGTTTGTGGTCAACCAAGACTCCTAGATCCTTTTCACATGTACTGCTCTCAAGCCAGGTGTCACCCATCTTGTATTTGTGCCTCTCATTTTTTTTGCCCAAGTGCAATACTTTACATTTCTCCCTGTTAAAATTCATTTTGTTTGTTTTTGCCCAGTTCTCTAATCTGTCAAGGTCGTTTTGAAGTGTGATCCTGTCCTCTGGGGTGTTAGCCACCCCTCCCAGTTTGGTGTCATCTGCAAATTTGATCAGGATGCCCTTGAGTCCATCATCCAAGTCGTTGATAAAGATGTTAAATAAGACCGGGCCCAAGACAGAACCCTGTGGCACCCCACTAGTCACTCTTCTCCAGGATGAAGAGGAACCATTGATGAGCACCCTTTGGGTTCGGTCAGTCAGCCAGTTACAAATCCACTGAGTGGTAGCAGAGTCAAGACCGCATTTTACCAGCTTCTTTACAAGAATATCATGGGGCACCTTGTCAAATGCCTTACTGAAATCAAGGTAGGCTATATCCACTGCGTTCCCTTCATCTACCAGGCTTGTAATTCTGTCAAAAAATGAGATCAGGTTAGTCTGACATGACTTATTTTTCAGAAATCCATGCTGACTATTGGTGATCACAGCATTCCTTTCTAGGTGCTCACAGACTGTTTGCTTAATGATCTGCTCCAGAATCTTCCCTGCTATTGATGTCAGACTGACTGGGCGGTAATTATTTGGGTCCTCTCTTTTCCCCTTTTTGAAAATAGGGACAACATTTGCCCTCCTCCAGTCTGCCGGGACTTCGCCTGTTCTCCAGGATTTCTCGAAGATGACTGCCAGTGGTTCTGAGATCACATCTGCCAGTTCTTTTAATACTCTAAATTGGGATATTTTAGATCTAGAAGGTCATGACACCCGTTTTTGGGTGGCATGGCTATCTTAATTATGGGAAAATAAAGACCCATAGGAGTTTTTCAAATCATATAATAAGAAATGCCATATATAAGGTATGGGGAAAATACAAAAGATATTTGGAACAGAAAACCCCAAGATGGAACTCTCCACTAGAAGCAATCGCTGTTAAAAAAAGCAACAACATCAAAGAGAACTGGATAACATATAACACAATATTAAGGGGGGGAGGGTCAACTAATATTGATAAGTTATGAGAAAATAAAAGATCACATTTATGAGAAAATAAAAGATCACATTTCTACTTGGCTAGATTACTCCCAGGTGAATGAAGTGTTTAGACAGGATAAGCAGATACGTTTTGAAAAGGAGCCTTCAAGATTTGAAAGAGAACTACTGAATAGTAAAACCAAAATAATCGCAAAAATGTATAGACTTCTTTTAGACTACGAAGTAATGGATGGGGAGGTTAAGGATTCAATGATAAAGTGGGCCCAAGATGTGGGCCGTCCAATTATGCTAACGGATGGTGGAAACTGGTGGAATGTAAATTTGAAATTTACAGCTAGCTATAATATAAGAGAGAACATGATGAAAATGGCTCATAGGTGGTACCTCACTCCTTCCAGATGATCAAGAATGGATAAAAATTTGGCGAATGCTTGTTGGAGATGTGGAGGAAATAACGGTGATATGGGCCACATGTGGTGGACGTGTGAAAAGATTAAGTTTTTTTGGGGGGGAGGGGAGAATATACGATGAATTAAAAAAGATGATGGAGATAACTTTTACGAAAAAAAATAGGCATTTCTATGAAGTATTTTAGATAAAGAAATCCCCAAAAATATAAGAGAGGTATTCTTGTATGCAACCGCATCAGCTCGTATACTTGTGGCCAAGGGATGGAAAGATCACGAGGCTACAAAAATAACAGATTGGCAAATCAAATTACAGGAATTGGTGGAGACGGCTCAATTGACTAGCAAACTCAGAGGAATCTCAAAGCAAAAATTTGCAGAAAAATGGGATGGTTATACAAGATATGTTCAAAAATACAATAATAGTTTTGACTCCATGCTAGCATTCGAGTGATAAAGGAACTAAAAGGAGCTGGACAACAATTAAGGATTTATTATGTTTTCAGAATGTACTGGAAAATTTATATAGAAAGGATTATTGTTTTGTGTATATTCCATTGTAAGAATGGAAACAGAGCCAGAGCCACAGCCACAGTCTAAGTCTGAAACAGTCCTTGATAGAGTGCCAGAGCCAGAGTCAGAGCGATACCCTGAATCAGTGAAAGAACCAAGCCCTCATTCAGAACCAGAGCCTGAGAAAGAGCCAGAGCGAGAGCCAGAGCCAGAACCAGAGCAACAGCCACAGCCTGAGTCTGAAACAGCCCTTGATAGAGAGCCAGAATCAGAGAATCAGAATCAGAGTCAGAACCAGATCTTCGGTAAAGACGTGGTCTGGTCTTAGCGCAACTGCTCCTCCCACCCGCGATAACAGAGATTGGGTGTTCCAATACACACACCCCCATAGGGAACCTGCCCCAGCCATTCTGTTGGCTGAGGCCCCCTCCCAGGCAGCCCTGACCCTTTCCAATTAAAATGCAAAATACAAACTATACAATAACCTAGAAAAATAGTAAAAGAAAAAAAAAGCAAGAAACAATTATGCTAAACTTAAAATAATCCCCGCCCCAACTAAACATTTGTCCCACCCCAGAAAGAAAACAACATCAACAACAACAACAACAACAACAACAACAACAACAACAAACCACCGTTTGAGGTGCAACAGAGACACAGCCAGAGACAGAGCGAGACCCTGAATCAGTGATGTTATTCAGCAAGTGTAAAACCTGGTTTTCTCCGGATAGGAAGCTAGATTGACATAGAAGTGGGTCTAAATTATGTCTAAGCGCTGTATAAGAAGGGCAAGTCAAGAGAATGTGTTCGGTGGACTCAACGACACCCATGGCACAATGACAGGTTCTCTTGGCGTATGGTACTCCCCTGTACCTTCCCCACAATATCGCAGAGTCAAGGACATTTAATCTAGCTGCTGTAAGAAGTCTACGGTATTCCACATAGTGAATTTCTGCAAGGTAGGGGGCTGGTATGGTCCGATAAATCTGGTCCCCTAGGAACATACCTGGTTTTACCTGGCCTACGTATGTCCTCTTGTCTGGCAATGTCACTCAGTCTCCGGGAGATCACAGCTCTAGCTTGATTGTACGTCATAGACTCAAAGTAAAGGTGAGACAATCCGCAGGATTGAACCTTGTTAGTGACCTCCCTTTCCCACGATGATTGGAAATCGTCCCTCAATATCAAGGGGGCAATACCCACTGGTTTAAAACAAAGCTTGAGCCATAGCCAGAGCTTCGTCTTCAAGGCCACATGCCGTAGAGCTTGCCAGCCGACTTCTAATCTCATAACCGCGCCCGCTACCGAGGGGGGAATCCTAAGGATGGCTCTAAGGAATCGCGTTTGGATAGAATCCAATTTCAAAAAATCCCTACGGGAGCCTAAAGAGATGCCCACCAAAAGGAGGGGGAGGACTTTCATTTGAAAGAGTCTCAAAGCTATCTTCACTGACTGAGCCTGATTCTTTGCATATAAGGATCTAATCTGGATGGCTGCTTTAGATGCGTTAGTTGTTATATAGTCTCTATGGGCCAGAAAAGACCTATTTGACCGTATTACTCGTCCCAGATATTTAAAGCAGTTAACCTGCTCTAAGGGGATCCCGTTCATCGACCATCGATGGAGTCTCGGTCGGGCAGAGAAGACCATCATCTTGGTCTTAGCATAGATGGGTTGGAGCTCATGCTGATCACAGTATTCATGTAGAGCTTGCAACATTCTCCTCAGTCCAATAGGGGATCTGGCAAGAAGTGCGGCGTCATCCGCATACAGAAGAACATTCAGAGATCGGCCTGCTAATTTGGGGGGGTGGAAAGCATCATTGGCCATGTGAGTCACCAGTGAGTTAATGTAAAAATTAAACAATGCTGGGGCCAATAGACAACCCTGTCTTACCCCTCTATTGGTGGTAACAGGGTTGGAGACTAGGCCTTTATTGTCTAGCCTGATTCTCAGGAAGGTGTTTGTATGGAGGCTGATAATCAGATGAAGGAGACGATGATTGATCTTTGTAGCAGCCAGTTTTGTCCATAGCTGCTTTCTAGAGATTCGATCAAATGCCTGCTTAAGGTCACTAAAAGCCACATGAAGAACCTTTGGGGCTTTGCCGGCATACTTTTCCGCCAGGTGATTCAAGGTTAATATTTGGTCTGTAGTAGATCTTCCAGGGCGAAAACCCGCCTGTTCATCGGCAATGATATTGTCGTCCTCCATCCATTTCGATAGTTTGTTTAGCAGGTACCCCGAGTAAATCTTCCCAATGACATTTAGCAAGATGATTGGCCTAAAGTTGCTCGAATCTGTACGTGGGCCTTTCTTATGTATTAATACAATCAACGCCGAGCTCCAGCTTGGGGGAAAATTTGCTGTTTTGTTTATATACGTGTAAAGTGCTGCTAAAAGTGGGATCCACCAATCTTTATTTGCTTTGAAGAAGAAGAAGAAGAAGAGTTTGGATTTGATATCCCGCCTTTCACTCCCTTTAAGGAGTCTCAAAGCGGCTAACATTGTCCTTTCCCTTCCTCCCCCACAACAAACACTCTGTGAGGTGAGTGGGGCTGAGAGACTTCAAAGAAGTGTGACTGGCCCAAGGTCACCCAGCAGCTGCATGCGGAGGAGCGGAGACGCGAACCCGGTTCCCCAGATTATGAGACTACCGCTCTTAACTACTACACCACACTGGCATCAATGGATATAAGGTCATCACCGGGGGCTCTCTTCTTTAATTGCCATGCTAATAACCAGGCTCAGGTTCTGTTTCAGGCTGTGTCTCTGTTTCAGGGTCCGGCGCTGTATCAAACATTGTTGCAGACTCAGGCTGTGGCACTATGGCTGTAGCTGTGGCTCTGGTTCTGTTTCAGGCTCTGGCACTGTATCAAGCACTGTTTCAGGCTCAGGCTCAGGCTTCTGCTCTTTATTAGGCTTTGTCTCAGTCTTTGGCTCTAGCACTTATTCTAGCTCTATTTCAGGCTCGGCCTGTGTCTCAGCCTTTGTCTCTGTTTCACGCTGTTTCTCTGTTTCAGGCTCCGACGCTGTTTCAAGCCCTGTATCTGCCTCTGCCTCTGTTTCAGGCTCTGGCACTCTATCAAGCACTGTTTCTGGCTCTGGCTCTCTTTCAGGCTCTGGTTCTGAATTAGGGTTTTGTTCTGGCTCTGGCTGTGTCTCTGGATCTGGCTGTGTCTCTGCTTCAGGCTCCTATGCTGTATCAAGCACTGTATCAGGCTCTGCCTCTCCCTCTGCCCCTGGCTACGTTTAAGCGTCAGGCTCAGTTTCAGACAGTGTCTCTGTTTCAGGATCCAGCACTCTATCAAGCACTATTTCAGACTCAGGCTGTGGATCTCGGCTGTGGCTCTAGGCTCCATCTGTGGCTCCGTCTGTGGCTCTGGCTCTCTTTCAGGGTCTGGTTCTGAATGAAGATCTGGTTCTGACTCTGATTCAGGGTCTCATGATGGCTCTTCCTCTGCCTCTGACCCAGCTATGTTTCAGGGTCTGGCTCTCTTTCAGGCTCTGGTTCTGAATTAGGGTTTTGTTCTGGCTCTGGCTGTGTCTCTGGCTCTGACTCCAGCTCCAGCTCCGGCACTGTATCAAGTACTGTTGCAGACTCAGGCTGTGGCTCTAGGCTGTGGCTGCAGCTATGTTTTGCGCTCCGGCCCTGTATCAAGCCCTATTTCTGGCTCTGGCTCTGGCTTTCATTCAGCTCTGGCTCTGGCTCTGGCTCTGATTCATGTTCTCCCTCTGACTCTGATTCAGGGTTTCACTCTGGCTCTGGCACTCTATCAAGGACTGTTTCAGACTCAGGCTGTGGCTGTGGCTCTGCCTGTTTCAGGCTCAGGCTCTGTTTGAGGCTGTGTCTCTGTTTCAGGCTCAGGCACTGTATCAAGTACTGTTGCAGACTCAGGCTATGGCTCTAGGCTGTGGCTGTGGCTGTTGTTCTGGTTTGGGCTGTGGCTCTTTTTCAGGCTCTGGTTCTGAATGAGGGCTTGGGTATTGCACTGATTCAGGGTCTCACTCTGTCTCTGGCTGTGTCTCTGTTGCACCTCAAACGGTGGTTTGTTGTTGTTGTTGTTGTTGTTATTTTCTTTCTGGGGTGGGACAAATGTTTAGTTGGGGCGGGGATTATTTTAAGTTTAGCATAATTGTTTCTTGCTTTGTTTTTCTTTTACTATTTTTTTAGGTTATTGTATAGTTTGTATTTTGTATTTTAAGTGGAAAGGGTCAGGGCTGCCTGGGAGGGGGCCTCAGCCAACAGAATGGCTGGGGCAAGTTCCCTACGGGTGTGTGTGTGTATTGGAACACCCAATCTCTGTTATCGTGGGTGGGAGGAGCAGTTGCGCTAAGACCAGACCACGTCTTTACCGAAGATCTGGTTCTGACTCTGATTCTGATTCTCTGATTCTGGCACTCTATCAAGGGCTGTTTCAGACTCAGGCTGTGGCTGTGGCTGTGGCTGTTGCTCTGGTTCTGGCTCTGGCTCTTTCTCAGGCTCTGGTTCTGAATGAGGGCTTGGTTCTGGCACTGATTCAGGGTCTCGCTCTGGCTCTGGCACTCTATCAAGGACTGTTTCAGACTTAGGCTGTGGCTGTGGCTGTGGCTCTGTTTCCATTCTTAAAATGGAATGTACACAAAAAAGGATACACGCTCTGATTTTACCATCGACTTAATTAATCAAGAAACCAAAGACACTGTTTTACCTGGTGAAATTGTGCTTATGCCCACCCAACTACCTCCTAAAGTCGCAGGTTTAATTTTACCCAAATTTTCTGCGGCAAAAGAAGGAATCCAGTTTATTCCAGGAGTTCTGGATCCTGACTATGTGAGCACAATAATGGTTCAACTTTGGAGCCACATGGCCATGCAGTTAAAGAAGGGTCACCTGTGCCCGTATGGTCAATTGCACAAAATCCAACTGTGTGGAAATGGGCAAGGATAATTTCCAGTGCTCTAATTATGTCAATATTTCTTATGTATATAAATACAAAGAACTACCTGCTGGCTGGTTCTGGACGTGTCCTGGCTATACATTTAATTACATTCCAGCAAACATCAGCCATGGCACACCCTGCTGCTTAAGCCGTTTGTCCATCGTATTACCCAAAAAGCATCATTTGACCCGCTCTCGATATCGCCGCTCTATTGCATTGACTAACGATTGTGACGATTGAATTTCTCTTCCCAGTAGGTCTGAATATATCTCTTTAGCTGTTTCTCTCCTAGGAGTCCCTGGATTGGCTGTACGCAATAGTAGGAACATTAACTCTTTAGCTTGTTCTGCAGCAAAAGCCCTGAATTTTACTTCTCATAGTGAACTCCAGCATGGTCTTCTGCAGAACCGTGCTGCTATCGATTATCTATTGATGCTTCATCATTACGGCTGTGAACAAGTGGATGACATGTGTTGTTTTAATATTACTGATAATTCCAAAGCCATCCAAAAGCAAATCTCTCATTTGCAAAATCTTACACACCACATTAAACAGGACGTTGGACTTTCTGGCCTGTGGGACTCATTCACCCAGTGGCTCACTGGCTGGTTGCCAAACCTGAATTGGCTTCGTAATCTCTTTCAATATGCCATTATTATAATATGTATATTGATTTTGCTATGTTGCTTCCTCCAATGCATTCCTGGACTCATAAGTCTTTTGTCTCGGTTTCTCTCTCCCCCTCAGCCACCCAATAAAATCATTGCTGCCTACTTTGCGAAATTGCAGCACCAGCAGTAAACATTAGGGGAGATGTGGCGAACTTATTTCGGGCATGCGCTGGCATACCACGTATCCCGAAGTATTTTTTTCTTATTCACCCAGAACACCTCGCAAATAAGAAAAGAAAGGGGGAGATGAAGGAAAGCATTGCTTTTGCACATGACCATGGCATGATGGGAAGCATTGCTTCTGCACATAACTGTGGCATGATGGGAAGTCTTGCTTCTAAGCTTTGTTCTGCTCATGCTGCTCAAACCGTGCTGATGCTAAGACATTCCCTCATCACCCTGGTACGTTCTGTTCACCTTGAGTTCACACCATATCTGTCAGGGAACTGCCATCGGAGCCAAGAGTGGAGGTAAGGCTCCCCGACCATGCAGGAGAAGGGACCAGCAGAGGGAGAGAGAACACTCCCTTTGGGGAAGGTTATCAGCGTGACACCGGGGAGGAAGGGGACCAGGGAAGGACTTCACAGAGAGGGCTCCAAGACTCTTCCACAGAGACCAGCGGGGAGAGTCCAGGACCTCCGCTGGCTACGCCTACTCTGCGCAGAAAGCTTCCGCACAGGGAGGCTAGGCGGAGACTGGGTGTCAAGGAATTTTTATGTTGGAAGAAATTCAGGAAACGCCCACTGACGGATTCTGCCAGCGACTGACACAGCCACGGAGGAAGGGCTGTCCAGCCAGGGAAAGGTTTAGCCAGGCAACGTTGCCTAGAACTTCAGCATCCTTTACGCACGAGCAACCCCAATTCCCATTACAGCAATCAGTCAGTCCCTGACATTGCTCGCGCACCACGACAGGACAGGCAGCATCATGAGTCAATCCAGAGGAGCAGGCGCCGGAGAGGGAGCAGCGGCAGCGCCAAATCTGGAGGAGAGAAACCGAGATTTGGAAAAGCAGCTTGCTGTGTTAGAGGCGCGGCTAGATGAACGGAGGACTCAGGATGCCCGGGGAAGGCCCACCCCCATCGCAAAGAACGTACCGGGACTGGTGCACAAGTTTGGGGGGAACCCAAGAGACTATAATGCATTCAGGACGGAGGTACAGTACGCGCTGGAACTGCAGTATGATGACTTTGCTGATGATGAGGGGAGAGTTGCTTACGTTATCGGGCATCTTCAGGACGCTGCTAGGGAATGGATCCAGCCATTAATGGCGACGCAGAATGCTGCCCTAAAGGATCTTCGGAAAAAAAATTGGCGCCATGGACGCCATGTTCGCAAGTGGAGTGGAGCAGAGTGTGACACGCAGGGACCTAATGGCGTGCAAACAAGGGGGGCAGACACTTAGAGAGTACTGGTCGCGTTTTGCGATGCTTATCCATAAACTCGGGTGGGAACTGAGCTCGGAACCAGTGCAAATGCTGTTTGAGGAAGGCTTATCCCCCTCAGTGAAAGACGAACTTTCCCGCGCGCCCCGCCCTCAGTCAATGGATCAGCTGACAAAGGCTGTGCTTGCGATTGGAGTGCGGCAAGAAGCGCACACGCAAGAGAGACGGGAGTGGAGAGGAGAGCATTGGCATGACAACCGCATTCCTGAAATACCGGAGGATGAGGAGATTTCACCCCTCCCATGCCGAAGAATCTCCTGATGATCTCCTGATGGTCTCTGCTGACTCTCCAGAGAGGAGGAGGCATGTCCTGCCTATCTACTTATTCTGCCCAGCAACATATTTGTGTGTGTGAGTGAGAGACAGTCAGTCAGTGTATCGGAGAAAGTGAGAGTGTTAGAGATTCTAGAGATAAGATTGCTGCTAAGTGCAGCTGCAGACTCTCAGTGTAGCATTGATTTATGCTTAGAATATTCAGCTCTGTATATAGTTTTGTATCATAGTTGTAGTTACAGAATAAAAGGAAGATATTCTACAGAGCTGCTCTCCGAGTGGTTTATACTCTGCAAGACTCTGCTGCGCAACGACTGTATTATTGAGACAGTGAATCCGGTGCTCTCAGCTCTGAGCTGTGAGTCCACAGCACTGCGACCTGTTCCTGTGAGAAGGAGGTCTCTGGCGGTGCTTCCCAGCTCGCCTAGCCCAGTCGGGGTTGAGGTACATGAGTCCAGTTGGCGCACTGGCTCTAGGGCGATGCTGACAAGAGCCACTTTCCCAGCCCGAGGAACCAATGGAGATTGGGGGGCACGAGCGTGCGGGGTTTCAAACTCCAACGAAGGACGAAAGAAGGAGGGGAAAGAGGAAAAACCAGCCAAGAAGTGTTTCCTCTGCCTACAGCCAGGGCATTTTGCCAGGGTCTGCCCTCAAAGGAAGGCATGGCAAAGAATGGTGGGGGCTGCTGACTGTGAGGAGGAGGGCGCTAAGGAGCAGGGAAACACCAACGCTTGGCTGCCGATCAGCGGGCACAGCAACCAGGCAAGCAACCAGTAAAAGTGCCCAAGCCAGACCCCCCCCCCCAAGCAGCCATAGCCATAGAGGTGGTGCTAGAACTCCCTAATGGGCACCCAATCAAGGTTAAGGCACTGCTGGACTCAGGCAGTTCCTGTAATTTTTTCAGCAAGGATTTCGCGCTGGAGCACCAGTTACACCTCCTGCCGCTAGAGTGCCCCTTACAAGTAACGACCATTGATGGCAGGGAACTCCTGGGAGGGGAAGTGACACACCAGACTCCCCCCATGAGAATGAGGGTCTCCAGACACACAGAAACCCTTGCCTTTCATGTAGCCAGACTGGCAGGACCATCAGTCATCCTGGGAATGAGCTGGTTGGCGCTACATGATCCAGTGGTGGCATGGCACCAGCGGACAGTGACCTTTGGGTCAGCTCACTGTTTGGAACACTGTCACGGTGGGGAAGTCCCGAGGGTAGCCGTGGCCCAGGTAGCAGGAAGGGCAGTGGGAGAAAAGGGGAAGGTACCACAATACGCTGACCTGCAGGATGTTTTCAGCGAGAAGGAAGCGTATAAACTACCCCCCCCATAGGCCCTTCGACTGTCAAATCAACCTACTACCAGGAGCTCAGCTGCCAGTGGGTAAATTGTACGCCATGTCAGACAAGGAGATGCAGGAGTTGTGGGAGGCAGTCCGGTGTTCTTTGTGGACAAAAAGGACACTAAACAGCCCAGATTGGTCGTAGAATTCAGGTCCTTGAACCTTGTATCGGAACCCGTGACCTTCCCAATGCCCAGGATTGACGATTTTTTTTTACCCGAGTGGGGAAGGGAAAGATCTTTACCAAGCTGGACCTTCAGGGGGCGTACAATTTGATTAGGATGAGGGAAGGGGCTGAATGGAAAACCACCATGTTCACCCCTCTGGGAGCCTTTGAGTACCTCGTTATGCCCTTCGGATTACAATCAGGCTCCGCCTGTTTTCAATCTTTCATGCACCATGTGTTGGGATCCTTGCTATACAAGAATTGCGTGG
Source organism: Podarcis bocagei (assembly GCF_964188305.1). NCBI lineage: Eukaryota > Metazoa > Chordata > Lepidosauria > Squamata > Lacertidae > Podarcis > Podarcis bocagei. Next base: position 12,026,014 of record NC_138131.1, read on the forward strand.
CCTTTCTAGATGACGTGTTAATCTATTCGGACAACGAGGAGTGTAGGAATGAAAAATCACGGGAGACGAGAGAGGCAGGTGTAACATGAGGCGTCTGTCAGGGCGGGCCCTGGGAGCCTATTTTATTGAATATTGCAAGCATTGCCACAGGTGGGCCTGTGGCTGATTGGTTGATACATACACACAGAAACTTGTGATTGGTTAACATAAGTACAAGGTGGGGATTACATGTGAGAGGTGGGATTTACATATGATCATTTATCACTGATATATTAAAGGCTGAGAATCGGAGCTAGAACTAGACAGGCATGAAGCCTCCTAATTAAATTGTAACTAGAGATTAATATGGCACAAACAATTACTAATAACATGAAACAATATAACAATCAAGTTCTGTAGATGTGTTCAGCTAGGCATGAAGAGCAGGTACAGTTTGTTTTCCATGAGCTTAGGATGTCTGTTACTAATGATTGATCATAGCATGAAACAATGTAACAATCAAGTTCTGTAGATGTGGTCAGCTAGGCAGAAAGAGCAGGTTCGTACAGTGTGTGCAAAAGCAGGGAAAAGCCTACAAGCAAGATTTCTAAAGCAAGAGAAAAGAGGAGCAAGGCTTCCCCATAATGGAGCAGTTTTGTGCAGAAAGAGACTAAGAGTTATGTGCAGAAAGAAGACTTCCCTTTAGAGGAGCAACACGTTCGGGAAGTTCGGGAAGTGCTAAAGAGGCTACAGGAACACCAGTTGTGGGTCAAATTGGAGAAGTGCCAATTCCACGCACGAGAGGTCGAGTTCCTGGGATACAGGTTGTCGGACAAGGGCCTAGCTATGGAACCAAGCAAGGTGCAGGCGGTGCTGGAATGGAAGGCCCCCAAGACCCGGAAGGATGTGCAGAGGTTCCTGGGGTTTGCGAACTTCTATCGGAAGTTCATCAAGAACTTCGCCCACTTAACCGCACCCATCACCGATTGTCTCAGTAGCAAAAGGAAGTTCGTCTGGACAGAAGAGGAACAGCAATCTTTCGAAAGGCTAAAAAAGGCGTTTGCTTCGGAAGAGCAGCTCTTGCACGTATATCTGCAAAAGCCAATGAGGTTGGAGACAGACGCGTCAGACAGAGCGGTAGGGGCGGTGCTTCTCCAGCCGGGAGACAAGTCCAGCTGGAGGCCGTGCGCATTCTTTTCGAGGAAGCTGAGCAAGTCTGAGCAAAACTACACGGTGTATGATCGAGAACTGCTGGCTATTTATGAAGCCTTTAGATCCAGGTGTGCACGGACCATAAGAACCTAGAGTACTGGAGGACTGCACGAGTACTCAACCAACGACAGGTGCGGTGGGCTCAAGAATTCTCCAAGTTTTTCTTCGAGATTCGATACGTGCCGGGAGAGGAAAACGTCAGAGCAGACGCCCTCTCCCGGAAGCCGGAGTATCTGGAAGGAGAAGGACCACCAGAAGCACGACATGTGATTCCCGAGAACCGATGGGTGTGGGGGGGAGTGTTAGTTGAGACACGAGAACTAGTAGGACTGGCGAGGGACGACGAGTTCGCCCAAACGAAAATCCGGGAACTCAGAGGCACGGGGGAAAACCATGGGGGGGTTGAGGAGAAAGATGGGGTACTATATTACAGGGGAGCACTATATGTACCAGGGGATGACTTGAGGAGAAGGGTACTCAAACAACTCCATGATAACCCGACGGCGGGGCATTTCGGTCAACACAAGACCATGTTGCTGGTCACCTGGCAGTTCTGGTGGCCAAGGGTGAGGGAAGATGTACGGGAGTACGTACGAGGGTGTGACTGCTGCCAGCGAGCAAAGGTGGAGAGGGCGGCGCCCACAGGAATACTGGAACCTTTACCCACACCGGGAAAACCATGGGAGGTGATGTCCATAGATTTTATGACAGATATGCCCAAATCGAGAGGGAAAACAGCTGTCATGGTGGTTGTTGACCTGTTAACAAAAATGTGCCATTTTATCGCTTGCTCGCATGCGGTGACGGCAGAGGAAACTGCCAGGCTGTTTGTGGATCACATCTTCAGACTGCATGGCGCCCCCTTGAGGGTTTTGTCCGACCGAGGGAAGCAATTTACTTCCCGGTTCTGGAGGAAGCTCATGAGCTTGCTGGAAGTCGAGGTGAGCTTCTCGACGGCCAGACACCCAGAGACCAACGGACAAGCGGAAAGAGCGAACAGTATACTCCAACAATATCTACGCTGCTATGTCAGCGAGAGGCAGAACGACTGGGTGGATAAACTGGGGCTGGCAAAATTTGCGTACAATAACGCGGAACACGTGTCCACGGGGATGAGCCCGTTCATGGCCAATTACGGGTGTCATCCCAGGGCTTTCCCAGGGGGTGGGGAGGAGAGGTGGAGTGTGCCAGCAGCGGAGCAGTTTGTGGAAGAAATGGAAGCCTTACACCAACAACTTAAAATGAACTTGGAAAGGGCCAAGGAAGTGTATAAGAGGCATGCAGACAAGCACCGCAGGGAAGGAGAAACCATACGGGTGGGGGACCGGGTGTGGTTGTCAACCCAGGGGTTACCTTTCAAGGGAGGGTGCAAGAAATTGCGGCCCAGGCGGCTGGGACCTTTCGAGGTAACCCAGCAGGTCAATCCAGTGGCCTTTCGGCTCAAGTTGCCGACCAGTAGGAAACTACACCCGGTGTTCCATAGGTCCCTACTCTCTCTGTACAGGGAGGGGCTGGAATTTCCGGGGCGAGAGAGAGAGGTCCCCCACTCACCCACGCATAGAGGAGAGGGAACTCAGCAGTCAAGCCACAGAAATACTTGAATCAAGATTGAGAGGAGGGGAAGTGGAGTATTTGGTGGCTTGGGAGGAGGAACCTGAGTCGGAAAACACGTGGGTTCCTGCGGAGACCATCAGGGATGAGGATCTCAGGGGGGAGTTTTACAGCAGGTTCCCAAGGAAGCCCAAACCGGTAGCGAGGTTCTGGGAGGAGCAATTTGGCACTACAGATGAGGAAGAAGAGTTTGTGGGGTTTCCGGCCTCCGACAAGGAGGAAGGAGAGGAATCTGAGGGTGAGGAATCGAACTGGGAGGGTGATCCGGTACGAAGAGGTAGCAGCAGGTGGAGAGCTATGTTTGAATCTTCAGAGGATGGGGGTAGCTCCTTCAGGGGATTTCCCGCATCGCCGTCAGAGGGAAGGGAGGAATTTAGGCCAAAGGAACAGGACGGAGGTGAGGGGGGTTCTGGGGGGAGGTGGATGTCAGGGAACTGCCATCAGAGCCAAGAGTGGAGGTACGGCTCCCCGACCATGCAGGAGAAGGGACCAGCAGAGGGAGAGAGAACACTCCCTTTGGGGAAGGTTATCAGCGTGACACCGGGGAGGAAGGGGACCAGGGAAGGACTTCGGAGAGAGGGCTCCAAGACTCTTCCACAGAGACCAGCGGGGAGAGTCCAGGACCTCAGCTGGCTACGCCTACTCTGCGCAGAAAGCTTCCGCGCAGGGAGGCTAGGCGGAGACTGGGCGTCAAGGAATTTTTATGTTGGAAGAAATTCAGGAAACGCCCACTGACGGATTCTAACATCGACTGACACAGCCACAGAGGAAGGGCTGTCCAGCCAGGGAAAGGTTTAGCCAGGCAACGTTGCCTAGAACTTCAGCATCCTTTACGCACGAGCAACCCCAATTCCCATTACAATATCAATCTGTACTTACCCCTCCTTGTACATTCCTTTTCGTACCACTCTGGTACGGGCAGTCCGAAACCATGCCTGTGTAAACTCCGCGTTCCTTTTTCCAACCTTTAACCTGTCTATGATTAATGTCTTATATGTAATAATTAATGTCTTATATACAACCTTTGCTTTGTACTTATGTTAACCAATCAGCAACAAGCACACACGTGGCAAACGCTGTATAATATCCAATAAAAGGGAGTCTCCGAGGCTTGCTCGTGAAACGCCTCCCGTATGACACCTACCTACTCGTCTGTCGTTCATTTCAACCCAACAGGGTGTCATGACCTTCTAGATCTAAAATATCCCAATTTTTTAATAAATACCAATCTTGATCTTTGTTTGGTCAGCCGCGGTCCCCGCTAATTGATTTGCGACTCCAATTAGCGATTTATGGCCGCCCGGCGCACTTCCTCTTGCGCAGCTCTCAGTCACGTTTCAGCAGAGTTTCACACAGCGGTGTAAACTGTCACGTAGTTTGGCTTAGCATCCAGACAAACACACACAGCACCGGTTTGTCTATTTACAGCTGTTTATTCAAACAAAACTCCGGAAAAACCGGGACTGCTGGCAGCCATTACAAAGCTGCTCTTCTCCCCTCACAGCATAGAGAGAGACTGAACAAACTCCTCCCAAGCTCCTCCCAAGCTTCGAAAACTGACGTCAGAATGCTGAGGCATCATGGGAACAACTTAACCTCTTAAGTTCCAACTCCCATACCCCCTCTGCCACACATTCTGACAAGACCTTTTTTTGAGCTCAACACCTTTCCCTTTGCCTTGTGCCCCTTCCCGGCATCTTTCCCAGGCACCTGTTGAACCCCTTCAACACTCCCAGAATCACACTGTGCGAATTTTGCCCACGCACCTGTTGCCTGGAATCTTTCAGGTGGAACGCCCTTTGTTGTGCGACTAGACCTTCTGGGCACAAACTCAGATGCTTCCCCAGCACCAGCAGGTGTGTCCTCAGCATCACGGGATTCCCCCTCTGATTTAAAGCGTTTTCGAATCCTCTCCATTACACTCACAGGAGAACTGGGCTCGCTTTTGGGTGTTCTCCTAACATCTTGTGGAGAAACTACCGATACCTCCTCCTGTTCCTGACTTTGGTCAGTTACCTGATCGTCATCATCGGATTCTGAATCCTGATCTTGGACCTGGTCCTCATCACCGGGATCAGCCTCTGCCTCCCTTTCCTCCTCAGAATCAGATAGACATTCTGAGAGCACATCACGCATGACAGCAGTTTGAGACTTGTTATCCTGCTCATGGAACTCAGCGTGTTTACTGATCAGCAACTTACTCTGATCACCTGATGGAAAAGCAAACCTCCATGCACGTGCTTCTGGCTCATACCCACAGAAGATCATTTTCCGGAACTTGGATCCATCTGGCCCCTGCAAAGCAGCAGGTACTGGCACAGACGCACCTGACCCAAACATACGCAAAAAATGAATCTGGGGTTTCCTGCCATGCAACAACCTAAACGGTGTGTCACCTACCATTGAATTGTAGGTCCGATTCCAGGTGAAGCTCACATACCTGATTGCCTCCAGCCAAAACTTTGGTGGCAACCCAGAATCCTTCAGCAACACCTTTGCAGTCTGAACCAGAGCCTGACATCTGAGCTCTGCCTCCCCCCTCTGATTGGGTGGAGTCACTGTGTGACGTATCCCTTTCTTGCGAAAGAACTTCTGCAAAGCAGAACCTGTAAACTGAGCTCCTCTGTCACTTGTGACAGCTTGCACTTTGGTGGCAAACCTTTGTTCCACCCCCTCAATCCACCCTTTGATCAGCTGTGCTGCATCATCCTTGGATTTGAGACCATGGGTCCAGGAATTCTGCGTAAAATTATCCTGCATCGAGAGCAGAAACCTTGACCCTCCCAGACTTGGTTCCTTTACAGGACCCAACAGATCTATGTGAATCAGTTCAAAAGGTTTTGTTGTTATCCTCTCTACTTTTGGATAACTGCATCCTTTTACCTTTGCCAGTTTGCAAGTTTCACAACTTACAGCATGTCCACATTCTGAGATCTTACACCCTTTAGAAACCTCCGGTAGCACCTGTAGTTCTTCTAGAGAACCATGAGCCGTCCTAGCATGCCAAGCATGGACACATGAATCATGACTGGGAATTGTAGCACGCAGTGCTTGTGCTTTCTCAACCTTCCCATCACCCTCCAGAGACGTTTTAAGAATGAAAAGATCATTCTGCCCTTTTTAACCTTGGCAAGCATCCTCCCTCCTTTGGAGATTGTGCAGACATCATCCTGAAAAGAAACCTTAAATCCCTTTTTTAACAAATAAGGCACAGATAAAAGACAGTGGTGCATCCCAGGAACGGTACAACACTCCAACGTTTCCTGTAAAATAGACACAAAGAGATTTGTAACGTTAGTCACATATTTTTTCTGTCCATTTGCAAAGAGAACAGTCTTTCCAGCCGGAATTGCCGTGCAATTCCACCTCTGGACAGCAGGTGTCTCTGGAATCAAATTGCAATTAGCTGCAGAGTCAACAACGAAACTTAGCTCTGAGCCTGACCCACAGCTGTCTTCAGCCAACGCCAGACTAGCCGTGATCTGATAAGTCTCTTCCTGGCACTTGGCACGTCCACCAGCCTCAGTCCCACGCCTGGTTGTTTTCCCAGACTGGTTGCCATGGAAACCCGCCTGGTTCCCATGAGAAGTGTCCTTGAAAACATCCTGTCTTGCCTCTCTGCTCCGGTGGGGGCAATTTCGTCGCAGATGTTCAGTAGAATTACACACGTAGCACCGACGAACTCCAGTGGAAAAATACTGCCTGGGGCCTTTTTCAGCTGGCCTGGCCCTCCTTCTTCCGGAAAAGCACTTCTTGCCAGATCCGCCCCCCTTGAACGTCACTCCAGCAGGTTCAGTGGAAAACTTTTCAAACTTGCCTTTGGAACTTTCCGCCCCCCCCCCGACTTGCTCACTAGCACTCCTTGAGGCTAAATCATCAGGAACAGGGGCTCCAGCCATCTCTAGGCTTCCAGCTTGCATCTGCCCTTGGCCCCCTGCTGAGTCTTCACACAGACGTTTCAGCACACGCCAAGCCTCACACGCAGATTCAACGCCTTCCAGGTGCTTTTGCAACTTTGCATGCACACCTGCCCGCAACATGCAGACCTCAGCTCTCATAGCTTTCTCCCTCTGCATTTTCTCCTCCAGAGAAACAGACTTCAGCTTTCCTGCATCTCTGTCCACCAGTTGCACTGGTTCCCTCTGGGAAATGTCCCAAACTTCCGTGGCTATGAACCACGCTCTCACCCATCTTGCCCAGGTATTCCACGCTTGGGCGGTGAGTTCCTCAAGCTGTTCAAACGGAGCTTGAATCACCTCCTGGCCATCTGCCATGTTCTCCCGTTCTCCCCAGGGGGGCCCCAAGCTTACTCACAGCTTATCCAGCACCCCGTCCGGAGAGACGATTTCCTGCTGCTCTCAGCTCTTGGCTCCACAGCATTCAGCAACAGCGTCTTTCAGCTTGCTGCTTGCCTCAGACACAGACCTCCGCTTTCGCCAACTCCACTGCCATCCGAACGCAACTTCAAAGCATTCCGGCAGCCTCTCGTGACAGGTTTACGATCGATGATTAAGGTTACCCATAACCTCTTGATCTTTGTTTGGTCAGCCGCGGTCCCCGCTAATTGATTTGCGACTCCAATTAGCGATTTATGGCCGCCCGGCGCACTTCCTCTTGCGCAGCTCTCAGTCACGTTTCAGCAGAGTTTCACACAGCGGTGTAAACTGTCACGTAGTTTGGCTTAGCATCCAGACAAACACACACAGCACCCGGTTTGTCTATTTACAGCTGTTTATTCAAACAAAACTCCGGAAAAACCGGGACTGCTGGCAGCCATTACAAAGCTGCTCTTCTCCCCTCACAGCATAGAGAGAGACTGAACAAACTCCTCCCAAGCTCCTCCCAAGCTTCGAAAACTGACGTCAGAATGCTGAGGCATCATGGGAACAACTTAACCTCTTAAGTTCCAACTCCCATAGTCATGACCTTCTAGATCTAAAATATCCCAATTTTTTAATAAATACCAATCTTTCAACCAGAGAAGACATGAGGCTTCGTAATATAGCTTCAAATCCTGTAACCTGTAGCCACCTCTTTCTACAGTATCTATTAATATCTTGTGCTTTACTCTTGGTCTTTTACCCTTCCACAAAAATTTAGAAATTTCTTTTTGCCACTTGTTGATACTGCTGGTCTTTCCTGTAATTGGAATCCTTTGGAATAGAAAGAGTAGCTTCGGTAAAACTATCATTTTAATTACCGAAATGCGGCCCAGGAATGATAAATTTAACCTTGTCCATGTCTCCAACTGTCTTTTGATATCTTTCCAACAATGGGTATAATTATCTTCATATAAGTTAATATTCTTTGGTGTTATCCATAATCCTAAATACTTGATTTTGGAGTAGATTTTAATGTGTATTATTTGTTCTAATTCTGCTTTTTCATCTGGCGACATATTTTTAACTAATAGTTTTGTCTTGTTTAAATTCATTTTGAACCCCGCAACTTTACCGTAGCCATATATTATTTCCAACGCCTTTCTTAAACTCTGTTTTGGTTGCTCCCTAGTTATAATTAAATCGTCAGCAAATGCCCTCATTTTGTAACTTCTATTTCCCAGCATAATCCCTTTTATTTCTTTTTCTTCCCTAATTTGTTGACATAAAACTTCCAATGTTAATATGAACATTAAGGGGGATAGTGGGCGACCTTGTCTGACCCCTTTACTGATTTCACACTCCTGTGATAAATTTCCATTGTTTATGATTTTAGCTTTTTGTTTTGATTATATTGCTTCAATCCCTTTTATATACTGTATACCAAAATCCATATGGTGTAATAGAAATTTCATAAATTTCCAGGATACCCTGTCGAAAGCTTTTTCTGCATCTATAGCCATTAAGACTGCCTTCTTTTCTATTCTTAAGTCTAAATACACTAATAAGTTTATAATGTTTCTAGTGTTGCTATAAATGTGCCTGCCGGGCAAAAAGCCAGCTTGGTCATTGTGTATCATCATCATCTGGAAGCCTTTTTTTGATCTTTCGGCTAAAATATTTGCATATAATTTATAATCGTTCTTTAGAAGTGCGATAGGCCTATAGTTGTTAATAAGTAGATTGTCCGTTCCCTGTTTTGGAATTAATGCAATAAGGCTGTCTTTCCAAGAATCCGGCATGGTTCCGTCTTTTAAGATGTTGTTCATGATACTTCTTTTTTTTAAAAAAATACATTTTTATTAAAGTTTTAAACAAACACAAAAGCACAAACAGACACAGCACAAATAACAAATATAGTTTCTGTCAGGGGTTCAGGAGCAGAGGCGAGGGCAAGGGAAGGAAACAGAGAGCAAGGGGGAGGAGGCAGAAGAAAAGATGAGTGATGACGACGACCCGAGATCTCCGAGTCTTTCCAGTGAATCAGAAGATTCACAGAAAGGAGCGCCAGTGGCCAGAGCAAGGGGGGAGCCTAGGGGGACACCCCAGGAAGAAGGGTCCAGAGGGGGCTCAGAGGGGAGCAGTTGGAAATCGGGACCAGCGTCACCAACAGAGAGCAGGGGAGAAGAAGGGCGCCAGGTATCGAGCTCTGGCAGCTCGCAACAGGAGGGAGGGCACGAGTCAGGAGTGGCCACACCTCCATCGGGGAGCGAAGAAACGGTCAGGCGGAAAGTGGAAGGTTGGGCGCGCGCGCCAAGTTCAAATGCACAGGAAGGTGCCGCAGTAAGCAGCCCGGAAAGGGAGCCAGGTCCTAAAGCCCGACGCAAGGAGACAGGAGGGTCCGGGGGGTCAGCGTCAGAAGAGTCCCGGAAGGAAGAGACCACGGGGGGCAGAGGGACCCAGAGAAGAACGGTCAGGCGGAAAAGGTGGAGTAAGGCTAGGTTGGTAAGCTGGTGCACAGAGGGCGGAGACTCAGACGGAGCTTCGCCGGTCTAACCCATAAGACGTAGAGCTGCGCGCAGCAGCTTGAGAATGGAAACTGTAACTCAATAAAGACTTTTACAAAGTGACCGCTGGCTAGCGTGATCCTCTGTGAGCTAGGATCTGGAAGCAGCTCTGACAGTAAGCTCCGTCCCAAGTTGTGGGCATCTACAGCCTCGCGGACAGGAGAGAAGGCGGGTGCCTACTACCGAGCTCACGAACGGCAGACAATATGACGGCCGAACAGCAGATAGCGGATCTCAGAGAAGCAGTGACACGACTGAATGCCGAGATACTTGCATCCAGGAAGAGAGAGGAGGACGCAGCTGCCGCCTACAGGGATCTCCAGGTCAGGTTGGAAGTGCTTACGAAGCAAGGGCAACTGACACCCAAACCGGAGGGGATTGGGTTGGGGAGACGAACAGGCGGTCTAGTCTCTCACTTCGATGGGAATTTACAACTGTACCCCAACTTTAGAGCAGATGTACAGTGTGCACTGCAACTGCTGGACAAAGACTTTAGAGATGAGCAAGAGAAGGTGGGATTTATCATGTCCCATTTGCATGGAGATGCTAAAGCATGGCTGCGCAATTTGTGGAGAGATAAGGATCCGGCGCTCCAAACTGCGGATGCCTTTATTAAAGCGATGGATGGCTGCTTTTTATCAAGCATAGACGTGGATCTTGCCCGGAAGGAGGTGCATGGGCTGAAGCAAGGGAGGGCCAGCGTAAGACAGTACCATGCCCCCTTTTTTGCATTGGTCAGTGCCCTGGAATGGGACAGAGATTCGGCTCCAGTCAGAGACCTATTTTGGGAAGGATTGAACAGCGCGGTTAAAGACGAAATTGCAAGGGGGGAGAGACCCAGGAGCACGCAGGAGGTCGTTCAGAGGGCGCTGGCGGTTGGGGTGCGGCTGGAGGAACGTCCATGGAGCAGGGACGAAGGGCGTGGAGGGCGCGAACCAGCGAGAGGGTTCTCCTTCGTTCCCAGGGAAGCTGCGCGTGCGCAATCCACGCCTCCGCCAGGAGGGGGAGCGGAACCTATGGAGGTTGGCGGTGCCAGGGCTCAGTCAGCAACCAGAGCCATAGCACCGGGAGCAGTCAAAGCGAAGCCTCCTAGAGGGAACCGGAAATGTTACTTCTGCGAAAGTCCGCAGCACATGGCGAAAGAGTGTCCCCAGAGGATCCACAAGCTCAATGCAGCCTCGGCAACGGTGACTGCAGCTACTCAGCACGGAGACTCACAGCAGGGAAACGACGGAGTCTGGCTGGAGACAGAGGCACTGGGGCCCAGCCAGACGAGTCAGTGAATCAGTCCCCAGAGATTTTGCAGCCCACAGACCCCCTCCTGCCCAAACCAGTAGTGCAGCTCACTGCATCGCTTCAGCTACCCAGTGGCCTCACTCTAGACGTGCCAATCACCGTTGACTCAGGAAGCAATGCGGACTTTATAGGGCAGGACTTTGTCGATAAACACGCTATACAGCTGCTGCCTGCCACGCTGCCCCTACAGGTCGTCACGGTGGATGGCAGGGAGCTGCTAGGGGGGCAGGTGGTGAAGCAAACACCACCAATGGTGATGCGACTTGGAAATCACAGGGAAGTCATCAGTTTTAATGTCACCAGACTGTCGGACACGCCTATTGTCTTGGGCATGAGTTGGCTGGACAGACACAGTCCGACGTTGGCTTGGTACCAGCGGCAGCTGGTCTTCGGCTCATCATATTGCGCTGAACACTGCATTCTGCCCCGGCAGGAGGGAGAGGAGGAGGAAGCGCAGCTGCAGCTGGGGACGCTGCAAGCAATCCCCCACAAATATGCGGGATTTTTAGAGGTCTTCTGCGAGAAGGAGGCGGACAAGCTACCCCCCCACAGACCATATGACTGCAAGATTGACCTACTGCCAGGGGCGGCGCTGCCCAAAGGGAAGCTGTATTCCATGTCTGAGGACGAACTACAGGAACTCAAAGAGTTCATAGATCATAATTTGGAGCGCGGTTTCATCCGAGAGTCCAAGGCAGTGGGGGGCAGTCCTGTATTCTTTGTTAAGAAGAAGGACACGCCCCAAAAAAGACTTGTAGTGGACTATCGGACCTTGAACAGCGTGACCAAGCCATCGGACTTCCCCATGCCCAGGATCGACGACCTCCTCGCGACGGTACGCAAGGGCCGCGTGTTCACCAAGTTGGACCTGCGTGGGGCGTACAACCTCATTCGCATGCGGGAAGGTGATGAGTGGAAGACAGCCATGTTCACGCCCCTGGGCACCTACGAATACAGAGTTATGCCTTTTGGACTGCAAAATGGCTCCCACTGTTTTCAAGCTTTCATGCATCACGTGTTGGCGGGGCTCCTCTACAAGACGTGTGTCTGCTTCTTGGATGACATCCTGATCTTTTCTGAATCGCAGCAGGATCACGACAGACACGTCAAGGAAGTGCTGAGCAGGCTACAGCAGCATAGGCTTTACGCCAAGCTGGAAAAGTGCCAGTTCGACGTGACGGAGGTGGATTTCCTGGGCTACAGGTTGTCAGACAAGGGGCTCGCCATGGACAGCGCCAAGGTTCGTGCAGTGTTGGACTGGAAGAGCCCACGCAACCGGAAGGAGGTCCAGCGGTTTGTCGGCTTTGCGAACTTCTATCGCAAGTTTATCAAGGGGTTCGCTATGCAAACAGCGGCCATCACGGACACGCTCAGTTCCAAGAAAAAGAAGTTCATCTGGACGGAACAGGCGGAGCAGTCCTTTCAGGCACTCAAGCGTCTCTTCGCGTCGGAAGAGCAGCTGTTGCATGTCAACCCCAGCAGGCCGATGAGGGTGGAGACGGACGCGTCAGACAGAGCCGTGGGAGCAGTCCTGTTGCAGCAAGACCCGCAGGGGGCTTGGAGGCCGGGAGCGTTTTACTCCAGGAAGCTCAGCAAGTCTGAACAGAACTACACCATCTGGGACAGGGAGTTGCTTGCCATTCATGCAGCATTCAAGGCGTGGAGGCACTTCCTGATCGGCGCCAAGCACACGGTGCAGGTCTGCACGGACCACAAGAATCTGGAGCACTGGCGCACGGCGCAGTTCCTGAACCAGAGGCAGATACATTGGGCTGAGTTCTTTGCGAACTTCGACTTCCGAATAGAGTATGTCCCGGGAGACACCAACGTCATGGCGGATGCCCTATCCCGTAAACCACAGTATCTGGAGGAGGCGACGCCAGAGGCTGCCATGCACATCTTCGCACCGACAGTGTGGGCGTGCGCTTCGGCAACAGTTGACCTGGATGCGGTAAGGCGAGCGTTGCAGGACGACTCCTTCGCGCAAGCAAAGATGGCAGAGGTGCACAGGGGCACGGCGGCGACCGACGAGTTCCAGGTGCGCGATGGATTGCTCATACGTAAAGGGGCCATCTACGTGCCGGGAGACGAACTTCGTGCCAAGGTACTGCAGCAGCTGCACGACGCGCCCACTGCCGGGCACTTTGGCAAGGAGAAGACGGTGGAATTAGTCGCCAGAGACTTCTGGTGGCCCAGAATGAGAGGGGAAGTCGCGGACTACGTGGCGAGGTGCGACACCTGCCAGAGGGCCAAACCAGTGCACAGACCGCCGGCCGCGCTCCTGGAGCCGCTGCAAACTCCGTTCGAACCATGGGAGAGAGTGGCCCTGGACTTTGTCACGGATCTGCCCAGCTCGAGGGGCAAGACGGCTGTGCTAGTGGTGGTGGACTTGTTCTCCAAGATGGCACATTTCATTCCGTGTGCGAAGGTGGCCACGGCGGAACAAACCGCCAAACTGTTCATAGATCACGTGTTCAAGGTTCACGGTCTGCCGCGGTCTATACTGTCCGACCGGGGGCGGCAGTTCATCTCGAACTTCTGGCAGAAGCTGATGGGCTTCCTGAACGTCAAGATCAACCTGGCGTCGGCGAGACACCCGCAGACCAACAGACAAGCGGAGTGGGTCAATGCCATCATGCAGCAGTACCTGAGATGTTATGCGAATCAACAGCCAGCGACGTGGGTGGATTACCTGCCTCTCGCCGAGTTCGCCTACAACAACACGAAGCACGTGTCCACGGGGGTGACGCCGTTCTTCGCCAACAACGGAAGGCACCCCAGAACCTTCCCGGGACTGGAAAGAATGGGAGGGGGGGAGCCGCAGACAGCAGACGCGTTCGCGTCGGAGTTGCAGGAGGTCCACGATCAGCTTCGGCGGCACCTGGAGCTGGCTAAGCACGCATACAAGGTACAAGCGGACAAACACAGGAGGGTTGGCGAAGAGATCCATGCGGGCGACTGGGTCTGGTTGGCAGCCCACGCAGTGCCGGCCAGGTCGTTGGCGAAGAAGAAACTAGGGCATAAACAACTGGGGCCCTACCAAGTCGAAGAGCAGGTCAACCCGGTAGCCTTCAGGCTGACGCTTCCGGAGGGCTCCAGGATGCATCCGGTGTTCCACAGATCGGTGCTCACTCCCTCCAAGTCACCTCACAGGTTTCAGGAACCAGGAACGGCGCCGAGTCCGCTCCGAGAGGGAACCGAGCTAAGGGGAGTGCCACAGGAGGAGCCCATCAACGAAGTCACAGAGATTTTGGACTCGAGATGGGGGGAAGAGGGAGTAGAATACCTTCTCGCCAGAGAGGGCACACCGGCCAGTGCCAACAGCTGGGTGCCGGGCTACGCTTTGGAGGAACCTCTGCTCAAAGACGAGTTTCATGCCCTCTTCCCACACAGGCCCATGCCAGCAGACTTTTTTGACGATTGGCTTTTCACACCGACGCTTTCAGCCAGCACATTCAGGGGGTTCGACTCGGAAGAGGAACCGACAATGGACACACGTTCACCGGAGGGGTCGACCGCGGGATCTGCCTCAGAACCCTCGTATTGGTGGGACGATAGACCAGAGGAGCAGTGGCGCAGGAAGTGGCTGGAGGTTCCAGGTCGAGCGACGGACCCGGGAACGACTGAGGCGGAGACGGACGTGGACATGTACGGGGAGGATTTTGGGTTCGAGCACGGAGGCACGGAGATGGAGGCAGAGGTGACCGTTGTCGACGAGCGCGAGGAGGAATAACCGGAAGTCTTCAGTTGGAGGCCCGCCACGGGAAGCGAACTGTATCCGACATTCGTCCCCATGACACTGCAGCACCCAGCTCCCGCACCGGAAGAAGGGGAGGGGGAAGGGGGGGCTTCGAGGGGGGGATGGATGTCAGGGGTTCAGGAGCAGAGGCGAGGGCAAGGGAGGAAACAGAGAGCGAGGGGGAGGAGGCAGAAGAAAAGATGAGTGATGACGACGACCCGAGATCTCCGAGTCTTTCCAGTGAATCAGAAGATTCACAGAAAGGAGCGCCAGTGGCCAGAGCAAGGGGGGAGCCTAGGGGGACACCCCAGGAAGAAGGGTCCAGAGGGGGCTCAGAGGGGAGCAGTTGGAAATCGGGACCAGCGTCACCAACAGAGAGCAGGGGAGAAGAAGGGCGCCAGGTATCTAGCTCTGGCAGCTCGCAACAGGAGGGAGGGCACGAGTCAGGAGTGGCCACACCTCCATCGGGGAGCGAAGAAACGGTCAGGCGGAAAGTGGAAGGTTGGGCGCGCGCACCAAGTTCAAATGCACAGGAAGGTGCCGCAGTAAGCAGCCCGGAAAGGGAGCCAGGTCCTAAAGCCCGACGCAAGGAGACAGGAGGGTCCGGGGGGTCAGCGTCAGAAGAGTCCCGGAAGGAAGAGACCACGGGGGGCAGAGGGACCCAGAGAAGAACGGTCAGGCGGAAAAGGTGGAGTAAGGCTAGGTTGGTAAGCTGGTGCACAGGGGGCGGAGACTCAGACGGAGCTTCGCCGGTCTAACCCATAAGACGTAGAGCTGCGCGCAGCAGCTTGAGAATGGAAACTGTAACTCAATAAAGACTTTTACAAAGTGACCGCTGGCTAGCGTGATCCTCTGTGAGCTAGGATCTGGAAGCAGCTCTGACAGTTTCAAATCCTTATTTTCTTACCATCTTCCCCTGACTTCCCCACACCTCCCCTTCTTGTATTCCAATTCCAATAATTAGCTCAGCAAGTTCTTGTCCCCAACTTTTACCTTATTATTATTATACTTAATTCATCTTAATTAACCAATTTTAACTTATAAACCTCAATTTAAACAACAATACTCATTCTTTACACCCTTTTCTAAGGTCGACCCAAATTCCCTTCCACGAATTTCCCAATTTTTATATTAAGTGCAAAACAAAATAACAGAAAAACAACATATAATTATACACCCTGAAATATACTCAGAGTCGCAAAGTGATTTCATGCTCTTTATTCAGCTCATAGTGGTGAGGAGGAATGAATGAAAGTCCCCTCAAAGTATCTGCTTTATATACATTATTTACACAATGGGCTGCACATGATTGGTTAATTCTGGAATTCTACTGTAAGCCAATCAGGTTGTGGATTCACTTATATCTGGAGCATGATTGGGTGGTTCCTGCCAACCAATCATACTGCTGCATTGTTCTTTGACCAATCAGACTGCTGCATTCTGAATCCTATTGTTCTTGGACCAATCAGACTGCTGCAATTTGGATCCTATTGTTCTAGGACCAATCAGACTGCTGCAGTTTGGATCCTATTCAACTCAGTACATAATACCCCTCCCCTCTAAGTTCCAGTCCTGCCCGGGAGGTCGCATTCATAGTCCTCGAGGTATGCCGGCAGCCTACGTGTGCGTTGCGGCCTGTGGTGTTCCCTGGTCTGGGGTTCAGGTTCTGGCTCGTGTTCCAAGGATGCTGGCTGTGATGGGCCTGTTTGGTCTGGCGCAACCGGCTCGCTCAGTCGTGGTTCTGGTTCCGGTGTCCTTTCGGCCTTGCGGGTCCTCTCTGTATCTACTGATTCTGCCTCTCCTGCTGGCCCCTCCTGGTCTATGGGCCTCACTGCCCCTCTGTTCCCTTGGGACTCCTCTGACCTTTCCTCCTCCTGGTTTTCTCCTGGGAATCGTCGCCGTATCTGGTCGCAGTGGCGGCGCCAGCATTGCCCCCCATCCGTTAGCACCTCGTACGACACGGGGCCAGTGACCCTGGTGACTGTGGCGGGTACCCATGCTGGGCCTGCCCCAAAATTCTTTGCGTACACTGGGTCCTGGGCCTCGAAGGTCCGGGGGTTCCTGCCTTCCCCCACCACTACCTCATCCTGAGCTCTATCGGGGTGAAGGCGGTCCAATCTGATTGCAAGGCGCCGACCCATTAGTAGTTCAGCAGGGCTCTGGCCACTCGTTGAGCTGGGGGTGCTGTGCTGTGCTAGGAGGAATGTGGCAAGGCGGTACTCCCAATCCCCTTGCGTCATGCGGCGAAGGGTGTCCTTGGTGTTCCGCACCATGCGTTCTGCTTGGCCATTGGTGGCAGGGTGGAAAGGCGCCGAACGGATGTGGCGGATGGCGTTCTGCGCTGTGAAGGTTTGGAACTCTCCTGACGTAAATGCAGTCCCGTTGTCTGAGATGAGAGTGTCAGGGAGCCCGTGGGTTGCAAACAGCCTGCGTAGTACCCGGATGGCTGCGGACGTGGAAGTGGACGGTACCAGTGCGACTTCCAGCCATTTGGTGTAGGAGTCCACCACTATGAAGAATGTTTTCCCCTGAAAGGGGCCAGCGAAGTCCACATGCAGGCGTGACCATGGTGCTCGGGCGGACTCCCAGGACTGGACTGGGGCCCTTGGGGGATCTGGGCGGGATTCTTGGCAGGCCTGGCAGTGTTTGACCCAGGCCTCTATCTCTCCGTCGATCCCTGGCCACCACACATAACTCCTGGCAAGGGCCTTCATTCTTACTACCCCTGGGTGTGTCTCGTGTAGGGCTGTGAAGACCCTTTTGCGGAGGGGCTGGGGAACAACGACCCTGCTTCCCCATAACAGGCACCCCTTGTGGGCCGACAGTTCATGTTTGCGGGTTGTGTAGCCAGCGAATTCTGGCCCAGGGCTGCTGCTGGGCCATCCCCTCCACACCCAGTCCAGGACCCGGGAGATGACCCTATCTTTCTTGGAATGGTGTGCAACTTCTTGTGCCTGAATGGGGCGGTCAGGAAGCAGCTCCAGGCTCATAACCTCTTGTGCAGGTGCTGGGTCAGGGCCTGTTTCCGGTAGTGGTAGCCTGCTGAGGGCGTCCGCATGGCCCATTGCCTTCCCCGGGCGGTGAATCAGTGCATACTGGTAGCTGGCAAGGAAAATTGACCACCTGAGGACGCGAGGAGACAGCACTTGGGGGGTCTGCTTTTCGGGGGCAAACAAGCCAAGCAACGGCTTGTGGTCAGTCACCATGGTGAAGGGCCGCCCGTACAAGAAATCATGGAATTTTTTTACTCCCTTCACGATTGCCAGACCCTCCTTGTCTATTTGCGAGTAGTTCTGCTCGGTTGTGTTGAGTGTCTGGGAAAAGTATGCCACCGGTACCTCTCTTCCATCCGGGAGTTGGTGTCCCAGGACAGCGCCAATGCCATAGGGTGAGGCGTCGCATGCTAGCACGACCGGCAGCCTCTTGTCGAAGTGTGCCAAGACCGAGTTTGAGACAAGCAAGTCCTTGACTGCCTGGAATGCAGCCTCCTGGCGCTGGCCCCACACCCAAGGGGCCCGCTTGTCCAGGAGTCTGTGTAGGGGCTCTGCTACCGCCGCCTTGTGGGGAAGGAAGGAATGGTAAAAGTTCAATAGTCCCAAGGAGGCCTGAAGTTCAGTCTTGCTCTTGGGTGCTGGGGCATCACAGATGGCCCGTACCTTGTCCCCAGTCGGGTGGACCCCTTCTGCGTCCACCATAAATCCCAGAAAGTCCACCTGAGGCACTCCTAGTAGACATTTTTCCTGCTTCACCTTGAGACTCGCCGTCTGGAAACGGTGCGGAGGCGGTCCTCAAACTCCTCTGGTGTGGGCCCGGCAATCAACACATCATCGAAGAAGGGGGTGACGCCAGGAATCCCTTTAAGGAGCGAGTCCATTAGATTCTGGAATATGCCTGGTGCCACACTGACACCGAATTGCATCCGCTTTACCCTGAACGCTCCTCTGTGCGTCACAATCGTCTGTGCCTCTGCTGTGGCCTCATCTCCCCAACTCCACCTGTCTCTGGGTTTTGGATTTTTTGTCAGAACGTTCTCAGAGGGTTAGAGTAGGGTCACATGTGTCCACAGCCCTTAGCCTTAACATCGGCTCACCACAGGGTTGCGTGTTGAGTCCCCTGCTCTATGCTCTCTATACGTATGACTGTACAGCCATCTACTCCAGCAACAAAATCATCAAGTTTGCTGATGATACTACGGTGGTGGGGCTCATTTCAGGAGGGGATGAGTCCGCCTATCGGGACGAGGTGGAGCGGCTCTGTGTTTGGTGTGGAGAGAACAATCTGGCTCTTAATACGGCTAAGACCAAGGAATTGGTGGTGGATTACAGGGAAAAAAAGGCGGACATTCAGCCCTTGTATATCAACGGGGAACGGGTGGAGAGGGTGGCGGAATTCAGGTTCTTGGGAGTGACTATGGATCAGGGCATGACTTGGAGCGCACATACCACTGCTCTGGTGAAGAAGGCCCAGCAGAGAATTTATTTCCTCAGACTTTTAAAAAAGAACAATCTGAGTGAGAGACTGCTGGTGTCCTTCTACCGAGGCTCCATAGAGAGCATACTTACATACTGTATTTGTGCTTGGTTCTCCAGTTGTACAGCTAGGGAGAGGAAGGTGCTCCAGAAGGTCATAACCACAGCCCAAAGGATTATTGGTCACCCTCTCCCACCTTTGGAAGAACTGTAAGGTTCCCGTTGCCTTAGAAAAGCAAACAACATCCTGCAGGATCCATCTCACCCGGGATACAGCCTGTTTGCACTACTGCCTTCTGGCAGGAGGTATAGAAACATCAAGTCAAGGACAAATAGACTGAAAAACAGTTTCTATCCAAGAGCTGTGGCCTTTTTAAATGCTGTAACTCGATAGTGAGATCTGGGAGTTTGATGGGTGTGGGTGTGGGTGTGGTTGGAAGGTGGTTTGTTTGGTTGTTGCTGTTGTTTTGCTTTTGTTGTTTTTAAGGGATGGCATCCAATTTCGTTGCACTTGTGCAATGTTGCACTAGTGTAATGACAATAAAGAATCTATCTATCTATCTATCTATCTATCTATCTATCTATCTATCTACTGGCAGCTATTGATATGCTTGGGCCAAGTCCAGCTTGCCAAAAATTTTCGACCCAGCCAGGGTGGCAAGGACATGGCTGACCACTGGCACTGGGTATGCATGGGCCGTGAGGGCCTTGTTTATGGTACATTTGTAGTCTGCGCAGATGCGGACCGAACCATTAGGCTTGACGGGTGTGACGATTGGGGTTTCCCAGGGGGCATTAGGCACCGGCTCCAGCACTCCTTGCTCCACGAGCCGGTCCAATTCCTCGTCTATACGGGGTTTCAGGGAGAACGGGACCCGGCGGGCCTTGAGCCTGACCGGTCGTACTGCGGGGTCAAGCTGTAGAGCAATGGGGGGGGGCCCGTATACTGTCCCAATTTCCCATCGAAAACCCCTGGAAATTCCTTGCAGATGGCGTCCACGTCCACTTGTAAGGTAGTGTGGTTCACCCCGGTGATGGCTAGCCCCAGTGGTCCAAACCATGCCAATCCCAGTAAGCTAATGTAGGGGCCCTTGACCACGAGCAAGTCCAGTTGCCGTGTCCGCCCTCGGTATTGCACCCTGAAGGTCCCCACCCCCATTGTGGGGACCTTACGTTTCTGGAAGTCCCGGAGGGTGAATGGGGCCTGTCGGAGCCCGCCGTTACAAATGGTGCTTTTTAAGCATAAAATAAAGACACAGAGGCCAGCAATATTTCCAAGGACGGAGGGCAGCTCAATTCAGACTTCTCCTCTCCCTCCAGTCCGTTTATTACTCTTTGTTCCTCTCCAGCCGCATGGCTGCATTCCAATGTCTCACGTTACCTACATCCGGTCCTGGCTTTAACCCACCCACAAACAATATAGGGTTACACTGCCCAGAGGGGGGGGGTGTTGGCTTTTTGCAGTATGGTAGCGCTGCAGAGAGCTTGCTGGGGAGACCATGCATTAAAAAGGGACTCAAAAATAACTTAAAGAAGGTTTTAATAAGAAAAACAAAAACTCCATTTACATTAAATATATTAACAAACAAACATGACCCAACCACCAACCCATCCCCCAGGGTAAATGGGAGAGCTAGGTGCTGCTCCTTATATACTCTACCCAATTGCTGGCATAGTTTAATCAGTACAACTCAGCAGCACCTGCTATGTTTCACAGCTGTAAAGCTGGGTCTCGTTAGTTTGCTCTGGCCCCTTAAAGACACATACATCGGGTGGAACAGTGATGAACCTTTACATTTAAAGAAACCATTCAACATTTCCCCTGCGGTTCATCATTGTGGAACAAAAACATAAAGCATACTTAGTACATGTTTTTCATGTGTAACCTTTGGAAGTGCTTTTGTAAAAATGTCTGCAATTTGATTGTCACCTGGAACATATTTAAATGCAACCATTTCATCAGCAATTAGTTTCTTTACAAATTCTAAACGTAATCTTAAGACTCTAGTGCGCTGCGTATTGGTCTCTGAACACAGGATAGCAAGTCCACTCTGGGAATCAAGGTAAACTTTTACTGGTAGTGTTACTTGCATCTGTAGGTCTGCAAATACTTGCATATACCATTCTACATCACGAGTGGCCTGAACGCATGCACATAATTCACTCTCTGTTGTGGAGAGACAAATAATGGTTTGTGTCTGGGACTTCCATTCAAACGGACAACCGTTATAACAAAACACCATACCAGACACACCCCTGCAATTATTTTGTTCCACTGCATGAGATGCATCGCAGAAAATTTCAAAACCTTTGTCAATACATGTTGTAAACTGCAACCTATAATGTTTGGTATGTTTAAGGTACATTACCACTCTCTTAAGAGCAGAGAAACATTGCGTAGTGGGCTTTTCCACAAATTTTGCCAGAAAGTGAAAAGCATAAGTTATATCTGGTCTTGAGATTCTTTGAATAAAATTTAGCTTGCCTATAGCAGAACAATACAAAGTTTTGTTAGGAAATGGCTTATCTTCACCTGTAAAGGTGAAACCACACACCATAGGCGTTTCCTTCCCATTTGCATTTTCTAAACATAGCATTTCAACAAGATCATCAATTTTTGCAGTTTGATGAACCAGAAAAGATCCATTTTTGCCTTTCTCAATTTGCATGGATAAGTAATTTTTAGCTATGCCTAATTCCACCACATCAAATTTCTTCTGTAACTGTGAAACTACCTGTTCATATTCCTGTTTAGTTTTTGTAGAAATTAACACATCATCTACATACACACATATTTTTGTTACAGAGTTTGCCCTTTCCTTTATAAACACACAATTGTCTGCCTTTCCTTGTGAAAAACCAATATCTAGCAATTCTTTTGCTAAAGTTTGGTGCCAATTCCTTCCACTTTGGTGCAGACCATAAAGGGATTTATTTAATTTGCATACCAAACCTTCAGCAGCGTCTATGCCTTCAGGGACACGCATAAAAATTTGTTCTTTTAAATCTGCAAACAAATATGCAGTTTTTATATCTAGGTGATAAACAGAATGTCCACGTTGTGATGCATCTTTTAACAAAAGCTTAACTGTTTCATATTTTACACTTGGTGAATAGCACAAATCATAATCTTCGCCTGGAATTTGTTGAAAGCCCCTAGCAACTAGTCTTGCCTTGTACCTTACAACTTCATTTTTGTCATTCATTTTAACTCTATAAACCCATTTTGAATCAATAAGTCTCATATCTGGGGTTTGTGGTACAAGAGACCAAGTGTTATGCTCTTTTAAAGAAGCTATCTCAGAGTTCATAGCTTTATACCAATTTACAGCTTGGTGCTTAGGTAAATTCTGAACATTATTGTAGCTTTTTGGCTCAAAAACCACCTTATTGGCATACACAGTATTAAAGTGTTCATCTGCGAAACGTTGTGGCTTCTGCCTCTTTCTATCTGAACGTCTCAGTCCGGAAGGAGAGTCAGACTCCTCAGACTTAATGGGACTCAGTGAACTACTAGTTTCAGGTTGTAAATCATCATTGTCAGACTGGAAAAGTGCCTGTAGGCTAAGCTCACGGTCAGAAAACTCAAGAGAATCTAACCTCCCCTCGGGTGCCTGTGACTTTAAATCAAACAAATTATCAGATTCAACAGGCTTTTTGTCTTTTTCCATTAATTCAGAAGCACCATTTCCTCCTGCTGCTGCTTCTTCTACCTCTTCTTCCTCAGTATCATCTATACCGTTAGCATCTTGGAAAACAGCAACCCCATTCCAATTTACAGTTTGTATCATGCTTCTGGTAATATGAAATTTGCCAGTTGCTGGTACGTAAATTCTGTATGCCCCCTGCTGGTAGCCCATTAATTTCCCCTGAACACTACGTTCACCCAATTTCTGCTTAGCGGGATAATGCATAATTACATCTGAACCCCAAATACGTAGGTATTTCAGATTAGGGCGTTTTTTAAACAACTTCTCATAGGGGGTGACATCTAAACCAGAATGATAACTGCGATTTCTAACATAACAAAAGGCATGGAGCGCTTCAGCCCAAAAGACTTTGGGCAGATTAGCATCGTGCAGATAAGTTTTAACCCCTGCCTGCAGGTCACGCTGCACAACTTCAACAAGCCCATTTTGCCAGGGACTTCGGGGGCAAGATAACTCATGAGTAGTCCCCTGCACTTCCAGGAATTTCTCAAAATCCTCAGAAACAAATTCCCCGCCCCGGTCAGAAAACAGGTTCTTGATAGGTTTGTTAAAGTGTGTTTTTACCCAGTTGCAAAAAACTTTGTACTTCTCAAATGCTTGGGACTTGTCAGCTATTGCATAAGTCCAACAATATCTACTATACTGGTCTATCAGGGTAAGCCAGTACTTCGAACCTCCTAATGATGGTGGGAGTGGCCCAACTAAATCACAGTGTACACGCTCAAATGGCTCAGTTACTTTCCTATCTGAGCACCTACCCTTGCGTGCAACCTTAATCTTATTCTTGCAACAGGATAGACACTGCATAAAGAATTTACATGGTTTTAAGTTGAGGCCATTGACAATACTCTTTGTTTTAATTACATCAGCAAAATTCAGGTGTCCCAGAATTCTGTGCGCCTCGTGGACACACCCAGAATGTGGCCTTACATTCCTCAACCCCTGGCTTGACTGTGCTGCTCTGCAATTTATAGGCGATTGGGAGTAGGTGCGAAAATACAGTCTATATAAACCATCAGATTCCCGGGCATACAATAGACGTTTGTTCCCATCGAAAAACTCACACATAGACTTTAAGAAACGCACAGTTATGCCTTGACGAGCAAAACACCTTACTGACAATAAATTGTCCACTGACGGGCAGTAAATGCAGTTCGCTATTGTAATGTTTAAAGAGTCAAGTTTAACAGTACCCCTGCCAAGCGACTGCAGGACTTGTGAATTGGCTAAATGTACATTACCAATTTCCTCTTCGAAAGAAATAAACAAGCTTCGATCATTGCAAACGTGCTGAGATGCTCCTGAGTCGATAACAAAAGACTTCCACTTGGCATCTTTAATTCTTTTACGATCTGTTGTCCGAGCATGAAAAGCTCGCGGCTCGTTTCTGTCTTTACGGTACGATGTTGGCTGCTGGGCTGATGACCGTGATTGACGAACAGAAACAGACTTGGGAGTACTTTGCTTTCTTTTGGATCTGCAGTCCCTTGCAAAATGTCCTTGCTTATTGCAGAACCAACAACGCTTTGCAGCTTTAAATGCAGTTGTATCACCACAGGTTTGCATATGGTGTTCCTCATTCTTTCTGGAAACAGGAGTGCTTATGGCACAAGCCTCCCTTCTATCCAACTCGCCCATTAATCTTGCCGTTACCCCTTCCACAGTTAATTCTGCTGGTGGAACGGCAGATATCTGGCTAGCTATACCATCAAAGTCCTCATTAAGGGAACAAAGGATGATAAAAACATACTGAATATCAGGTATATCCATGTCCCTTCGAATTAATTCGCAGCGTATTGCCTCCAGACGTCTCAAGTGTGCTGCCAAATCACCACCAGGCTGCAACTTCGTCTGGTACAACTGCTTGAAAAACGTCAATGCAGACGCTGACTCTTTTCTAACATGCACTGCTGCAAGACTGTCCCACATTTCTTTGGCAGTTTTCTTATTTCTTATATAGACTACTTCCTGGTCGCTGACTGCCAAATTAATTATCGCCCTGGCTTTTGCATCTCCTTTCGACCAAGCATTGGTTACAGGGTTAGGAGGGTCATCAGTTACATAGGTCCATACTTCTCTAGAGGTCAAAAGCGCCTCCACCCGAAAAGACCATAAACTATAGTTCTCATCTGTTAGCTGTGGGAAGACCAGAGCCTTCTCAGCTTCAGGAACCCGGTCAACCATTCTGGAACTCTTCCAGACCCACAAAAACTACACTAACAGGAAAAAGAGTTTTCAAACCTTTCTCAGAGTGCAAAAATATGCAGTCATCCACTCAGCAGCTGGGCCCATAACCAAAGATGTTGACTTTTTGCAGTATGGTAGCGCTGCAGAGAGCTTGCTGGGGAGACCATGCATTAAAAAGGGACTCAAAAATAACTTAAAGAAGGTTTTAATAAGAAAAACAAAAACTCCATTTACACTAAATATATTAACAAACAAACATGACCCAACCACCAACCCATCCCCCAGGGTAATTGGAGAGCTAGGTGCTGCTCCTTATATACTCTACCCAATTGCTGGCATAGTTTAATCAGTACAACTCAGCAGCACCTGCTATGTTTCACAGCTGTAAAGCTGGGTCTCGTTAGTTTGCTCTGGCCCTTGCTCTGGCCCCTTAAAGACACATACATCGGGTGGAACAGTGATGAACCTTTACATTTAAAGAAACCATTCAACAGGGGGAACATAACTCCTTATAAGGTCAATGCATTCCAATACATTGTAAAGCTCAGAGTGCTGGTCAGCCGAGGTCAGGGGGCACCCTGCAATATTACAAGCCTTTACCATGGCTATGACTCCCACATGCCCTCTTTATTTAATTAATCAGTACCAATACGGTTATATCGAGAGCGATAGACGACTCATGTGAAACCGGAAGCGGGCCGCGGACTGGAGAACCATGCAGTACATACAGAAATTAAAGAAGGAATACATTGTATACAGCAACACAAAATAATGCAAATAACTACTATAATGATCACTAAAATCAATAAATGTCGAAGCCAACTTCCATCCGGAAGCCAAGAATTTAAGAATTCTGATTCCAAGCTGCATGGTAGGCTTCCTTTCTAGTTTATTAGCCATGCACTGGTGTCACTTCTATAGCACTGAGATTGGTCATTGTATGTTCCTGTAAGAGAACAAGAGCTATTAAAAGTGAAATTCAATGTATATTGACAGTTTGGATATATGCCCCATGATTCTTTCCCCTCCTTAATTTGAAAATAAATGGGGGGCAGGCTTATGGAGGGTCAAGTGTACTGGGGGCCAAAAAGATTGCTTAGGGGATATAATATTTGTAAATTGAAAAGATCCATTGACAGGCATGCCATGAAGCATTATGCCTGAATGACTCGCAAAAGGCGGTATGTGCATACATAACCAACATTTAGAAGCATGCAATAAACTGGTAAACTTAATCATATCTTGTACAAAAATATTATTCCTCCATATCTTATGATAATTTTCTCCCCTAAAAGTCTTATTCAATAATGTTGTTCTTATAATTCGAAAGTGGCTGAGCCGTGGATGCTGCCAGCCAGAGTAGGATTCAGACGACAGCTGCTTGCCAGCCGATAAGGTGGTTTCAACTGTATTGGGTCGTCTGCTTCTCTTCCTTGTATAATGGTGCAGCAAAGGATGGCAAGGCAAATGGTTAGGAAGGCGCATCCGCGGTTAAAGAGGCTCGCCATGGCCGCACACATCGAGCTGGAAACCACAAAGGCTTGTCCTCGATGTCCACTGCCGCATACCCTCGTCCCCACGTGATCAGCGGGACAGGTCCATGCCACGCAGGATCAGGCAAGCGTCGGTACACCACCAAGGGGCGGGGGAGTGCCTCCTCCTTCCTAAAATGCAATTAAGCGGGGGTAATGGGTCCTAAGATGTGGATATAAAAGGATCGTTAAGTACAAAAAGAACTTGGTGAACAGCCGAAGGGATATCTGCTGTTGGTATGCTTCGGCTGCCAAGCTGTTTAAGCAATAGTGTTTTGAACGTCAGGTGTGCTCTTTCCACCTGCGGAGTTAAAGGGTATGCCATGAGTTAATTTCACATTCCACAACATACAAAATTCCGAAAATGTTTTAGAAATATATGCTGGACCATTATCAGTTTTGATACGCGCAGGTTTACCCATGACTGAGAAACAGCAGATAGTGTGCTGAATGACATGCCAAGCTGTTTCCCCCCTCATGGGCGTAGCCCATATGAGTCCAGAGTGGGTGTCCACCGTGAGGTGAACCTAGGAGAGTGGAGCCAACACAGGTGTGTGTGACATCCATCTGCCAACATGCCAATGCAGACGTGCCCCTAGGATTGACAGCATCAAAAGTAATGGCCAGCTGAGATTTAGGACAAGAAGCACATAGGGAAACTATATCCCTTGCTTGGGCCAAGGGAATAGAAAAATTCTTTGCCAATGCTTTCGCAGGAAGGCGAAAGGTGTTATGACATAGTATAGGATCAGAAAAGAGAGAAAAGGCAGAAATGTTCTTCAATGCTGCATCTGCTCTTGCATTGCCCTCTGCTAAATACCCTGGACCTAAGGTTATATTATGAAGCTGCAGCTTTCTGCTGGATGAAGGATTGGTTACTTTTAGATAACACTGATGTCCTAGATCTGGAAGGGTTCAATAATGCTTTTGGTTGGCATGCATATTTGTGGTACGACAAGGTAAAAGTTCATAAAGTGTTCAAAAACCATATTGTCAGGAAAGCAATATTTATTGTCTGGACAAAGTATAAAGACTTATTAGAAAATAAGACCCCAAGATGGTTATCACCAATGGAGGCTAAGGCCCGGAAAAGACTCAATATGGAGGCCGGTTGGCCGAAATATTGGGAAATAATAGAAAAAATCAGAGACAACTGGAGGTTGCAGAGTTTGGAGAAACTGTAGAATAAGGTGCGAGATTGGTTACATTACGCTCAAATTAAAGAGGTCTTTAATTTGGACAAAAAAATAGGATTCCAGGTGGAAAAATCGAAATTAGAAACAGAATTGTTAGAACCAAAGACCAAGGTACTTTCAAGAATGTATAACTTGCTGCTTAAATGGAACACTCAGGATGAGACAGTTAAATCAGCCATGATAAAATGGGCTCAGGATATTGGGTACAACATTATGTTTGAAGACTGGGAAAGGTTATGGACCACCGGTATGAAATTCACGGCATGTAATGCCCTGAAGGAAAATATTATGAAAATGATATATAGGTGGTACATGACCCCAGTCAAACTTGCAAAAATATATCACCTAGCTGATAACAAATGTTGGAAATGTAAGGTGGCTGAAGGGACATTCTTTCGACTTCCGGGTTGGCGCGATCGGGAAATGGCGGATTCCCTCCGAGCTCCGGAGGGAATCGGCTCAGCGGTGGATGGGTCTTTGCCGTGCCGGCGACACGGGGACCCTTAAAAACCGCAGGCGCGGAAGCCTGCGGACTGAAGACTCGGCGGGTGCCTTAAGCGCCCCCCCTGATTCGCAATGAGCCTTTTTAAAGGCTACGGAGGGGATACAGGGGACGGCGTGGCACTGAGAGTCGACCGCTACCGCCGCTGAGCGAAGCCGCGAGCCATAACCGGAGAGCGCTGACTTCCTTCCTTGAAATTCGGACTGAAAAAAGAACCCGTGAGTAATTTGGAACTGAACTTTAAAACTTTTACCTTTTGAATTTGAGACGACCGGGGGGTGTGCTAAAAGGAAGTCCCCACACCCCCCCTTGCAGACGATCCAGAGCAACGAAATAAGAACTAAGCTGGAGTGCCTACCCTGTAAAGGGTGAGTTTTAAAAAGACAGTAACTTCCAAGATTTAGAAAGGTAAATTTGAGCAGGAGAGTGGAGTGTTGGAAGAGTCTTTGTTTTGTGGTAAACAACCCTCCCTCCCGGGCCCGGGAGCGACCTGATTTGGAGCCTGTATAGAGGAGCAGAATTTGACAGCTGTCAAAAGCTGTCAAATGGACTATTAATAGTGAAAAAAAATTGCTGTTTAAGACCTCTCCGGATTAAAAGGAGTTACAATTGAACTAAAATCTTGAGAAACAAAGAAACAATAATAGGACAGAGGATTGTTGGAGAAAAGGTTACTCAGTAACCAGATTCCCTCTAGGGGGAATTCTGTGGAATTACAATGGCTGTGGGTGGAAAGATACTGAGAGAAATCGAAAGAATGTTCTCACTGGTGGGAACCCTACAGGAGCAGACTACAGCTATGAGTAAACAATTGACGACCTTGGATTTGGAAACAAGTAGTTCTGCTGAAAGTAATGAGGGCCTGAGTGAGAAAGAACCCACAGCTGAATTTGAAACAATAAACAAAGAAGAGGAGAAGACAAAACAAGAAAGAGAACAAGTTATCTGGGAAAGTACTAACCAGAAGCCGGCATCTGGAGAACACAAGCAAGGAGACTATTGGATTAAATCCATTCTAAGCCTACGAAAGATACAGAAGATGAAAGTGGAGGCCCTGGGACTTTATGGAATTCAGGAGCTCGAAATAAAGAAGTACAATTGGGGCCTCCACATAGACTTTGATTTTGACTATCAGCAAGACTTAGGCCTTGTGGAAATTCCTCAGCAGTTGCCTTTAAATATGGGAAGAGACTATGGACTGACTGGATTGATTGTTAAGGAAATCTTTCGAGACTCGATGATAGACAAAAAGGACTACCAACAAAACCGGCGGAGAGGGACTAAAAGAGAATTGAGAGCCTCGGATATCCGGAATCCAGGCTAAAAACTGTTAATTTGGACATGTCTTGGGAAAGGACGCAAAGCGGGGAGGGGAGGGAGGGAAGTATTAAATTTAAACAACACTCAAGACCAGGGGGTTTAGTATTAAGAAAATTATGTAAGAAAAAATGAGAAATCGAGGGAAGAGAATTGGGGTCCAACTTAGGGAAAATTTATTTTTGTTTTTTATAAAAGGACTAATATTAAGATGGAAGAAATGTCAACTTGCTGACATAAGTTTGGGAATAGGGATGCAGGGGAGGGGGTGGGGGGAAGTCAAGGACTAGGGTTAGAAAATAAGATTTTCGGGAACTATTCATGTTTGTTCTTTTTTATGTTTGTTTTGGTGTGTTGTTTGTGTTTATATAAAATGTGAAAACCCAATAAAAATATTTAAAAAAAAAAAAATGAAGGGACATTCTTTCACCTCTGGTGGACCTGTCCAAGAGTGAAGGCCTTCTGGGAAATGATTTACAATGAGCTAAAAAAGGTATTTAAATATACCTTCACTAAGAAACCAGAGGCCTTCCTCTTGGGCATTGTCGGCCAGAAAGTGTTAAAGAAGGACAGAACTTTTTTTATGTATGCAACCACAGCAGCAAGAATACTTATCGCAAAGCACTGGAAGACACAAGATTTGCCCACACTGGAAGAGTGGCAGACGCAACTGATGGACTATATGGAACTGGCCGAAATGACTGGCAGAATTCGAGATTTGGGAGAAGAAACAATGAAGAGGATTGGAAAAAGTTTAAAGACTATTTACAAAAACAATATAAATTGTATGAATGTTAAGAAATTGCACGATTCAGAAAAGCATGGTTCCAGCAACTCGTCTGAAAGATTTAGAAAATTAAGTGATATGCAAGAAAAGGTCGAAACTTAAAATTATATTATGTTCAACTTAAGTTTCAACTAATTGTCAAAAATTACTTTAAGATTAGAAGTATAATATTTGAGAGGTATAAAATAAGAATTGAAACAAGGTAATAATTTGCTGGTATTTTTATTATAGAGAATGCAGGGTAGGGAGATGCGAGGAAGTCCAGTTAGTTATATAAAAATATTATGAACAGTTGTGTTTTTCTTTTTTTCCCTTTCTTTTTTTTTCTTTCTCTTTTCTATATTGTTTGTTGGTATGTTTGCTATGTGATTCTCCATTCTATGTTTGAAAATTGAATAAAATATTTTATAAAAAAAGAAAAGAAAAGAAAAGAGAGAAAAGGTAGAAATGTCCTTCAATGCTGCATCTGCTCTTGCATTGCCCTCTGCTAAATACCCTGGGTGCGATGTGTGGGAGTGAAGATGTGCAACATAATAAGGGAACTCTCTATGCTGAAGTAAGGCCTGCAGGGTAAGAAACAAGGAAAACAAGTCAGAATCCAAGGAAGGAGTTATACAAGATATTGGTAAAATAACAAAAAGGCGATATACATACTGAGTATCCACAATAAGGTTGAAAGGTTGAGTAGGAAAGGATTGAAAGGTAAGAATCACAGCTGTTAGCTCAGCTCACTGGGCAGAAGACTGTGAAGGGGTAAATAACATTTCCATTGTCCTCCCTCCTCCCACGTCACTACTCCCCTACTTCTTGTTCCATCCGTGAAAAGGGTCAATGCAGAGGGGAGAGGTGTGAGAGACAAGGGGGTAGCCAAAACATAGGTGACCTGTGTCAGAAATGTCAAACAGTCATCATTTGGAGGGTTAAAAATGATGACACCTATAAAATCTGCCAAAGCAATTTGCACGGCAGCATTTGTGATCAATAAATGCTGCTGTTCAGTCTGTGAGAAAGGTAAATAAATTGAGGTAACATCATAACCGCTTAAAGTTATCGCTTGTGAACGTCCTTTGATAACAATGTCTGATGTGGATTCAAGTATGGAATAAATGTTTTTTGGTGGGGTGTGCGGTAGATGTAGCCATTCTATAATGCAGATAGTCTTCTTCTTGTTCCGCCTGAGCATATAAAATTCCTGTTGGCAACAATGGTGTAGCAAACACCGGCAGATGCAGCTCGAGTGCAGCACCTCTAGGTGGCGCATGCGGAAAGGTTTCGATGTTTCATCCACAAAATGTTGACAAAGTGTAGGGGAGTTCCGCATGCCTTGAGGCAGGACAATCCACTGATATCGCTTGTTGGGCTGCGAATTGTGATATACTGGCAATGTAAAGCAAACCGTTCCCTGCCTGCTGGAGCCAGTGGGATGAAGATGGTTCAATGTGGCCGAAAGTCAATTGTTCAGAAATAAGCTGTTCAGAAACAAGATGGTGCCATTGCTGCGGATTTTCCTTTTGGTGGAGGCCACCGTTCTACCCACACTGAGGTATCGGTGATCCTGGTTTGCCACGCTGGAAACGTTGTATCGGTGGCTACAGGCTGGTTTTCAATTAGACGACTCACTGCTGTAATCCATAAGGGAAGAATATGATTCTCTTGCCTCTTGCCTGATTGAACTCCACCTTGATTGAATACTGGGTTCTGGGATTTTTCTCATTGCTTGTTTAGCAGCAAGAGCAGTATCCCTCAATAAGATCTGCAGCAGTGTGGCTTGTACTGAAGCCTGAGCGAAAAGGCCACGCCCCATCATGGCATCTATGACATCTGCGAGGGTAATATTTGGATTATTTCCCCTGATTTGTTGTAACAAGGCTGGAGCATGGCAGGCAGTTTCCCATTTGTGGGCAAACAAAACACCTGCTGATGGGGGTAACACTGTATGTGCCAAAAGCTTGATGTCATCTGGAACCAAAGGCTGGGCTAATGTGGCTTCCAAAAGAGCCTGTGTAAATGGGCCTTGAAATCCATTTGTCCTTACTGACAATTGGAGCTCTTTCAAGATTTTAAAGTCAAAAGGTTGGTGCTGGGCTTGAGTTCCTGCTGGAGCACCAGCAAGGGGCACAATAACAGGGAATGCCATAGTATCCTGAATTAAGGAACAGGCAAGGACTGCACATTGAAAAGAGGTAGCTGGGTCTGCCTCTGAAAGATTAGGACTATTGCCAGCCAGACCACGGTATTTTTGCAGGATTGGGTCCTCTGGTGAGGAACTGTAGTCTGGAGGTTTGGGGTCTGGAGCTGCTGGCAAAGCAAGTGCTGGTAAGGCAAGTATCGGAACAGAGGCTAACACAGCAGACTCTAACACAGCAGTCTGGATTAAGGAAGCTGGAGGTTGTGTTGGCAATGCAGCCAGGGAGATATTTTTTGGTGATAAAGAACCCATAGCATATCGAACCTTGCACCAAGCATTTAAAATCCGAGTACTGATGCTGGGGAGCTCATGAAAATGTTCACCAATCTTGTCCCAAAGTTTCAATTCCCAAGTTCCATTTGCAATTACACCCAAGTCCCAGGGAGAATGTTCATCAATGGCCAGAATGAGCTGTATCAAATCACCCTCCGGAACTTCCAATTTGTTGGAGGAGAGGAGAAATTTTAAGTCTTTTAAAAATTTCTGTTGGGGATTAGACAAAGAGCTGCCCATTTTTCAAAAATCAATATAATATAAGAGAAGGGATCGGACTCACCAGGGATCCTAAGATGCTTCAGCGCTGTGCAACCCTTGCCGGGCGTGGTAAGTCGATGATATCCACTGCTTGGATAGAAAAACCGCTCACGGTTTCTTTTAAAATCCTCTTAGTCTGCCTCAGACTGTTTGCTTCAAGTTTTGCCTCTTTTCTTTAAGTTACCTCTTCTTTTAAGTTAGCCTCACACGGGGCACCACTTGTCGGAGCCCGCCGTTACAAATGGTGCTTTTTAAGCATAAAATAAAGACACAGAGGCCAGCAATATTTCTAAGGACGGAGGGCAGCTCAATTCAGACTTCTCCTCTCCCTCCAGTCCGTTTATTACTCTTTGTTCCTCTCCAGCCGCATGGCTGCATTCCAATGTCTCACGTTACCTACATCCGGTCCTGGCTTTAACCCACCCACAAACGATATAGGGTTACACTGCCCAGAAGGGGGGGGGGACATAACTCCTTATAAGGTCAATGCATTCCAATACATTGTAAAGCTCAGAGTGCTGTGTGTGGCAGTCAGCTCAGCGGGATCCCACCTTCGTCGCCAGTGAAATATACTCTGAGTCGCAAAGTGATTTCATGCTCTTTATTCAGCTCATAGTGGTGAGGAGGAATGAATGAAAGTCCCCTCAAAGTATCTGCTTTATATACATCATTTACACAATGGGCTGCACATGATTGGTTAATTCTGGAATTCTACTGTAAGCCAATCAGGTTGTGGATTCACTTATATCTGGAGCATGATTGGGTGGTTCCTGCCAACCAATCATACTGCTGCATTGTTCTTGGACCAATCAGACTGCTGCATTCTGAATCCTATTGTTCTAGGACCAATCAGACTGCTGCAATTTGGATCCTATTGTTCTAGGACCGATCAGACTGCTGCAGTTTGGATCCTATTCAACTCAGTACATAACACACCCTTTGGATTCTAAATCTCTCACCCCCCCTTTCCCAGTTTCGATCCCCAAAAAATGTCCATCAGTCCATCAACTATCAGCCTGGAGATCTCACGTCCGAGGCCCTCAAATCTCTCTCAGTCCCTCTCTGCCGGTTTTTTTGGTAGTCCTTTATATTAGACATCAGGTCTCGGAGAAGCTCTGTCCCTATAGGGTCTATGTTTCTTCCAACCAGACCTCCATGTTCAAAAGTGGAGCCCGAATCTTGTTTCTTATAATCATAGAGCAGGTCATAATCATAGAATTGGAAGGGACCACGCGGGTCATCTAGTCCAACCCCTGCAATGCAGGAATCTTTTACCCAATGTGGGACTCGAACTCACAACCCTGAGATTAAGAGTCGCATGCTCTACTGACTGAGCTTGTTGCTTTTAAGTCCAAATGTCCCAAATGTCCCCAAAGCTCCAACTTTCGCCTTGATCAGAATTGTAATCCATAGGTGTTCAGATCTCCCCATAGGGAGATCCCTCCATTCTTCATTCTCTAATTCAAACCAAGCTCTCATAATCCAAATCTTGTTTTTCTTAGCATCTATCTTAGCAGGCCTCTGGCTCTCCTTTGTCGTCTGCGGCATTTCAGCTCCTCCTTCCCACTCCTCTGAAACAGCACATATCTCTTCTTGTTCAGCTGCATAGGTTTCTTGAGTCAAGTCCTTGACACATTCAACAAGTTTGTTTACTTTTAAATTCAAAGTTGTAGCATTTGTAGCCAAAGCTTCACTCTGACCTTGTAACTTTCCCAAGAGAAAAAACATTCTATCCAGCTCAGCCTGTATTTTTCCACCTGCAGCCATTGTAATGTCTCAGAACCCCCTCTAGAGGGATTCTAGTTACTTAATATTCCTTCCACCTCCAATCCAACATTCAAGTTAATTTGTTTCTATTCTTCTTTATTTTCAACAGTTTAAAGTCAAATTGTAACAAAAATAACCAGCAAAGATAGCAGAAACCAATATTTTTTTCGTTTTCCAACTTTGACAGCTAATTTGACAGCTGTCAAACTCTTTATGTCTCCTCAGCAGGCTCTCTCGTGGATCACTCCCGGGTCCCTGGGGATTGCACTTCAGCTCTTAAAATCAGTTCTTATCCTCCAGCAAAGTTACTTATATTGCCAAGTCGTGGAATTAATAGCTTGTATCCCGTAAAGAGAAGGATGTTCTCTCAACCTTAGTTATCAATTCTTGCTTTAATTTATCTACAGGAAGGGGAGACGGACTTCCTTTTAGCACCTCCCCCGATCGTGCCAAATTCAGAAAAAACAATTTTTAGTTCCAATTTCTGTACTACTCACGGGTTGTTACTTTTAAAGTCCAAATGTTCAAAGAAAGAAGTCAGCGCTCTCCGGCCATGGCATGCGGCTTCGCTCCGTAGAAGAAGCGGTCTACTCTCAGCCACTCTCTGTCCCCCGCTCCGAAGCCTTTAAAAAGGCTTCGTCGCGGGTCAGGGGGGCGCAAATGATGCCCGACGAGTCCCCAAGTCCACAGGCTTCAGCGCCTGTGGTTTCTGAGGGTCCCCGCGTCGCCGCAGCTGCAAGACCCGTCTTCTACAGAGCAGATTCCCTCTGGAGCTCAGAGGGAATCCGCCATTAGCCTTTCGCGCTAACCCGGAAGTCTCTGTTCATGAAACTTCTTAATGGGTCAGACAGTAAGTCCTCCATTTTTTTATAATATATTGCCGGTAGGCCGTCTGGCCCTGGTGCCTTTCCTATCTTTGCTTCCTTAATTACTCTTCGAATTTCGTACGATGTAATAGGGGCATTCAACAGTTCTTTTTGTTCTTTAGTAAGTTTCGGAAGACAGTTCTGTTCTAAATGTTCTTTAACTTCTTCTGTTGTTTCATTTCCTTCCTTATAGATTTCTCTAAAGAATTCGAGAAATTGTTTCTCTATTTCTTTAGGGTTGTTTATTATTTTGCCTTTGCACTTAACTCTATTTATAAGCCTTTCTGCCTCTCTCTTCTTTAATTGCCATGGTAATAACCAGGCTCAGGTTCTGTTTCAGGCTGTGTCTCTGTTTCAGGCTCCGGCGCTGTATCAAACACTGTTGCAGACTCAGGCTGTGGCACTATGGCTGTAGCTGTGGCTCTGGTTCTGTTTCAGGCTCTGGCACTGTATCAATCACTGTTTCAGACTCAGGCTCAGGCTACTGCTCTTTATTAGGCTTTGTCTCAGTCTTTGGCTCTAGCACTTATTCTAGCTCTATTTCAGGCTCGGCCTGTGTCTCAGCCTTTGTCTCTGTTTCACGCTGTTTCTCTGTTTCAGGCTCCGATGCTGTTTCAAGCCCTGTGTCTGCCTCTGCCTCTGTTTCAGGCTCTGGCACTCTATCAAGCACTGTTTCTGGCTCTGGCTCTCTTTCAGGCTCTGGTTCTGAATTAGGGTTTTGTTCTGGCTCTGGCTGTGTCTCTGGATCTGGCTGTGTCTCTGCTTCAGGCTCCTATGCTGTATCAAGCACTGTATCAGGCTCTGCCTCTCCCTCTGCCCCTGGCTACGTTTAAGCATCAGGCTCAGTTTCAGACACTGTCTCTGTTTCAGGATCCAGCACTCTATCAAGCACTATTTCAGACTCAGGCTGTGGATCTCGGCTGTGGCTCTAGGCTCCGTCTGTGGCTCTGTCTGTGGCTCTGGCTCTCTTTCAGGGTCTGGTTCTGAATGAAGATCTGGTTCTGACTCTGATTCAGGGTCTCATGATGGCTCTTCCTCTGCCTCTGACCCAGCTATGTTTCAGGGTCTGGCTCTCTTTCAGGCTCTGGTTCTGAATTAGGGTTTTGTTCTGGCTGTGGCTCTGGCTCTGGCTCCAGCTCCGGCACTGTATCAAGTACTGTTGCAGACTCAGGCTGTGGCTCTAGGCTGTGGCTGCAGCTATGTTTTGCGCTCCGGCCCTGTATCAAGCCCTATTTTTGGCTCTGGCTCTGGCTCAAGCTTTCATTCAGCTCTGGCTCTGGCTCTGGCTCTGATTCATGTTCTCCCTCTGACTCTGATTCAGGGTTTCGCTCTGGCTCTGGCTCTGGCACTCTATCAAGGACTGTTTCAGACTCAAGCTGTGGCTGTGGCTCTGCCTCTGTCTCTGTTTCAGGCTCAGGCACCGTTTGAGGCTGTGTCTCTGTTTCAGGCTCCGGCACTGTATCAAGTACTGTTGCAGACTCAGGCTGTGGCTCTAGGCTGTGGCTGTGGCTGTGGCTGTTGCTCTGGTTTGGGCTGTGGCTCTTTTTCAGGCTCTGGTTCTGAATGAGGGCTTGGTTATGGCACTGCTTCAGGGTCTCGCTCTGTCTCTGGCTGTGTCTCTGTTGCACAGCGACGTAGCGTGAGTTGTCAGCACCCGGGGCAACGCAAGTAATTTGCGCCCCCTAACCCAGGGCAACGCAAGTAATTTGCGCCCCCCCTAACCCCTAACCTGCGAGTTGCCGCTGGCGCTGCCGCCCAAACGACGCCGCTTGCCCGGAGGAGGAGGGGGGCAGAGAGGCGAGGAAAATGCAACGGCCCAGCCGCTGCAGCGGCGGCGGCGGAGGCGGGGCTTTGAGGAGGGGCTGCCTGGCGCGTCCTCCGCGGCGAGCGCTGAGAGTAGCTGCCTGCCGGGCGCCTTCAGCCCGGGCGCTCG
The DNA here is from genome assembly GCF_964188305.1 of Podarcis bocagei. Taxonomy (NCBI): domain Eukaryota; kingdom Metazoa; phylum Chordata; class Lepidosauria; order Squamata; family Lacertidae; genus Podarcis; species Podarcis bocagei. Next base: position 12,063,725 of record NC_138131.1, read on the forward strand.
CACAGCTCGTCGGTTCCGCGAGACATGCGGCTCCGCTACAGCCTGCGCCCGAGCCTCTTCGGCGACTCCGGAGGCAGCGAGCGCGCCCTCCCCAGATGTTGCGCCCGGTGCGGACGGCCCCCCTGGCACCCCCCACGCTACGCCACTGCTGTTGCACCTCAAACGGTGGTTTGTTGTTGTTGTTGTTGTTGTTGTTGTTGTTGTTGTTGTTGTTATTTTCTTTCTGGGGTGGGACAAATGTTTAGTTGGGGCGTGGATTATGCCTCTGTTCTCCATCATCTTTTTTAATTCATCGTATTTTCTCCCCCCGAAAAAAAATTCTTAATCTTTTCACACGTCCACCACATGTGGCTCATGTCACCGTTATTTCCTCCACATCTCCAACAAGCATTCGCCAATTTTTTATACATTCTTGATCATCTGGAAGGAGTGACGTACCACCTATGGGCCATTTTCATCATGTTCTCTCTTATATTATAGCTGACTGTAAATTTCAAATTTACATCCCATCAGTTTTTCCCATCTTTTAGCATAATTGGATGACCCACATCTTGGGCCCACTTTATCATTGAAGTCTTAACCTCCTCATCCATTACTTCGTAGTCTAAAAGAAGTCTATACATTTTTGTGATTATTTTGGTTTTACTATTCAGCAGTTCTCTTCCAAATCTTGAAGGCTCCTTTTCAAAACTTATCTGCTTATCCTGTCTGAACACTTCATTCACCTGGAAGTAATCTAGCCAAGTAGAAAAGTGATCTTTTATTTTTACATAACTTATCAATATTAGTTGACCCTCCTCCTCCCCCCCTTAATATTGTGTTATACGTTATCCAGTTCTCTTTGATGTTGTTGCTTTTTTTAACAGCGATTGCTTCTAGTGGAGAGTTAAATCTTGGGGTTTTCTGTTCCAAATATCTTTTGTATTTTCCCCATACCTTATATATAGCATTTCTTATTATATGATTTGAAAAACTCCTATGCGTCTTTATTTTCCCATAATTAAGATAGCCATGCCACCCAAAACGGGTGTTGAAGGAAAGCATTGCTTTTGCCCATGACCATGGCATGATGGGAAGCATTGCTTCTGCACATAACTGTGGCATGATGGGAAGTCTTGCTTCTAAGCTTTGTTCGGCTCATGCTGCACAAACCGTGCTGATGCTAAGACATTCCCTCATCACCCTGGTACGTTCTGTTCACCTTGAGTTCACACCATATCTGTCAGGGAACTGCCATCGGAGCCAAGAGTGGAGGTAAGGCTCCCCGACCATGCAGGAGAAGGGACCAGCAGAGGGAGAGAGAACACTCCCTTTGGGGAAGGTTATCAGCGTGACACCGGGGAGGAAGGGGACCACGGAATGACTTCAGAGAGAGGGCTCCAAGACTCTTCCACAGAGACCAGCGGGGAGAGTCCAGGACCTCCGCTGGCTACACCTAGAACTTCAGCATCCGTAACGCACGAGCAACCCCAATTCCCATTACAATATCAATCTGTACTTACCCCTCCTTGTACATTCCTTTTCGTACCACTCTGGTACGCTGCAGTCCGAAACCATGCCTGTGTAAACTCCGCTTTCCTTTTCCCAACCTTTAACCTGTCTATGATTAATGTCTTATATGCAATAATTAATGTCTTATATACAACCCTTGCTTTGTACTTATGTTAACCAATCAGCAACAAGCACACACGTGGCAAACGCTGTATAATATCCAATAAAAGGGAGTCTCCGAGGCTTGCTCGAGAGACGCCTCCCGTATGACACCTACCTACTCGTCTGTCGTTCATTTCAACCCAACAGGGTGTCATGACCTTCTAGATCTAAAATATCCCAATTTTTTAATAAATACCAATCTTTCAACCAGAGAGGACATGAGGCTTCGTAATATAGCTTCAAATCCGGTAACCCGTAGCCACCTCTTTCTACAGTATCTATTAATATCTTGTGCTTTACTCTTGGTCTTTTACCCTTCCACAAAAATATAGAATTTTTTTTTTGCCACTTGTTGATATTTCTGGTCTTTCCTGTAATTGGAATCGTTTGGAATAGAAAGAGTAGCTTCGGTAAAACTATCATTTTAATTACCGAAATGCGGCCCAGGAATGATAAATTTAACCTTGTCCATGTCTCCAACTGTCTTTTGATATTTTTCCAACAATGGGTATAATTATCTTCATATAAGTTAATATTCTTTGGTGTTATCCATAATCCTAAATACTTGATTTTGGGGTAGATTTTAATGTGTATTATTTGTTCTAATTCTGCTTTTTCATCTGGCGACATATTTTTAACTAATAGTTTTGTCTTGTTTAAATTCATTTTGAACCCCGCAACTTTACCGTAGCCATATATTATTTCCAACGCCTTAAACTCTGTTTTGGTTGCTCCGTAGTTATAATTAAATCGTCAGCAAATGCCCTCATTTTGTAACTTCTATTTCCCAGCATAATCCCTTTTATTTCTTTTTCTTCCCTAATTTGTTGACATAAAACTTCCAATGTTAATATGAAAATTAAGGGGGATAGTGGGCGACCTTGTCTGACCCCTTTACTGATTTCACACTCCTGTGATAAATTTCCATTGATTATGATTTTAGCTTTTTGTTTTGATTATATTGCTTCAATCCCTTTTATATACTGTATACCAAAATCCATATGGTGTAATAGACCTTTCATAAATTTCCAGGATACCCTGTCGAAAGCTTTTTCTGCATCTATAGCCATTAAGACTGCCTTCTTTCCTATTCTTAAGTCTAAATACGCTAATAAGTTTATAATGTTTCTAGTGTTGCTATAAATGTGCCTCCCGGGCAAAAAGCCAGCTTGGTCATTGTGTATCATCATCTGGAAGCCCTTTTTTGATCTTTCGGCTAAAATATTTGCATATAATTTATAATCGTTCTTTAGAAGTGCGATAGGCCTATAGTTGTTAATAAGTAGATTGTCCGTTCCCTGTTTTGGAATTAATGCAATAAGGCTGTCTTTCCAAGAATGCGGAATGGTTCCGTCTTTTAAGATGTTGTTCATGATACTTCTTAATGGGTGAGACAGTAAGTCCTCCATTTTTTAATAATATATTGCTGGTAGGCCGTCTGGCCCTGGTGCCTTTCCTATCTTTGCTTCCTTAATTGCTCTTTGAATTTCGTACGATGTAATAGGGGCATTCAACAGTTCTTTTTGTTCTTTAGTAAGTTTCGGAAGACAGTTCTGTTCTAAATGTTCTTTAACTTCTTCTGTTGTTTCATTTCCTTCCTTATAGATTTCTCTAAAGAATTCGAGAAATCATTTCTCTATTTCTTTAGGGTTGTTTATTATTTTGCCTTTGCACTTAACTCTATTTATATGCCTTTCTGCCTCTCTCTTCTTTAATCATCATCATCAACCTTTTATACGACCGTCAGTCACAAAAAAAGTCCATTTGTCAATACGCAGTTAAAAGCTCCAGGAAATTTTTAGAACTTAGCCAACACTAAAATGGGCTAAACAGATAGCCCCATATCAATACAGTCAATTATAATCTTGCGACGCTTAAAAGCTACAAAAAGAAATTTGGCCACCAAGGAAGGTATAGCTCTAGTGACGTTATTCAGCAAGTGTAAAACCTGGTTTTCTCCGGATAGGAAGCTAGATTGACATAGGAGTGGGTCTATAAAATTATGTCTAAGCTCTGTATAAGAAGGGCAAGTCAAGAGAATGTGTTCAGTGGACTCAACCACACCCATGGCACAATGACAGGTTCTCTGGGCGTATGGTACTCCCCTGTACCTTCCCCACAATATCGCAGAGTCAAGGACATTTAATCTAGCCACTGTAAGAAGTCTACGGTATTCCACATAGTGAATTTCTGCAAGGTAGGGGGCTGGTATGGTCCGATAAATCTGGTCCCCTAGGAACATCCCTGGTTTTACCTGGCCTATGTCCTCTTGTCTGGCAATGTCACTCAGTCTCCGGGAGATCACAGCTCTAGCTTGATTGTACGTCATAGACTCAAAGTAAAGGTGAGACAATTGATTGAACCTCGTTAGTGACCTCCCTTTCCCACGATGATTGGAAATCGTCCCTCAATATCAAGGGGGCAATACCCACTGGTTTAAAACAAAGCTTGAGCCATGGCCAGAGCTTCGTCTTCAAGGCCACATGCCGTAGAGCTTGCCAGCCGACTTCTAATCTCATAACCGCGCCCGCTACCGAGGGGGGAATCCTAAGGATGGCTCTAAGGAATCGCGTTTGGATAGAATCCAATTTCAAAAAATCCCTACGGGAGACTAAAGTGATGCCCACCAAAAGAAGGGGGGAGGACTTGTCAGTGTTTGTAAAAAGCAAAAAAAGATGGAAAGGGTTCTGACCTCCCTTTGTCTCCTCAGCCTGGTCCTCGGACCCTTGTTGGCACAAAAGAGTCCACGAGAATATCCTTGCAGAGTTTTATTCTTAAAAGTCCTTGTGCAAAACACGACTGAATAACTATACACACCAGCACCAACCAACCCAAACACCAGCCACAGCCCAAACTAACATTTCTCACTTATATATACAACTTGGTGCAGACCGCTGAGTCATGCTGACCCAGCTTTATTCGCATTAAAGAAACAGCGGCCATTTTAGCCGTGACACCCCTTCTGTTTCTTAAATGCGAAAAACCCCAACAGAAACAATACATACATACAATACGTTATATACACAAACCCAGTTTCGTCATCAATTCATTATGACATGTTGCTGGCAAAGGCTTGGTAAACAAATCAGCAATATTATCTTGTGATTGACAATACTCCAGTTTGATTACCCCATTCTGTACACAATCTCTCACATTCACATGACGGATAGCAATATGTTTTGATGCGGATTTCATTCTTTCTGAGCCCGCTAATGCAATGCACGATTGGCTATCTTCATACACTTGGATAGGCAAATCTACTTTACAATCTAGATCTTTCAGTATCTGTATAAACCACATGATTTCATTGCATGCTAGCGACAGGCTCCCATATTCTGCCTCACAGGATGAGGTCGCAACAAATCCTTGTTTCTTTGACCTCCATCCAATTATGGAATTGGCAAACATCATAACCATTCCACTTGTAGATTTTCTAGTAGCTACACAGCTTCCCCAGTCCGCATCAACAAATACTTCTAGTTTTTCATCTTGTGTACTAGATATCTTTAAACATACATTAATGTCCCCTTTAGATATCTGATAAGCCTTTTCAAAGCACACCAATCGGCAGTACTGGGTTTAGATACACGTTGGCTCAGAACATTTGTAGCACATGCAATGTCTGGCCTTGACCACTGACTTAAATACAACAGTGATCCTATTTTTTGAGTGATACAACTCAGGCTGATCAAATTCATCATCACACACTGTCTTTGGGAAATCTGGTGTCATGGGAGTCTGAACTGGCTTTCAGTTTTTCATGCCAAACTGCTCTATCAAATGAAGAATTTTCTCTTTCTGGCTCAACAGGAAGCTTCCACCAGCTTCCTGCCTTACTTCTACTCCCAAGTAATTGCTTACAGGCCCTAAGGCTTTAAGCTTAAACCTCTTTTCCAATTGACTTGTGAGCTTCTGGATCTCATCTGTGGAACTCCCTGCCACAAGCAAGTCATCAACAAAGACTAAGAGCATTAGATATTTGTTGCCTGTCCCCTTGGTGTACAGACATGGATCAGCCACACTCCTTTTAAAACCAATTTTTACAAGGGCTTCATTTAAACACTGGTTCCAACACCTTCCACTTTGTTTGAGACCATAAACAGCCTTTCTCAAATGCCAGACTGCACCATTCCCCTCTTCAAACCCAGGGGGTTGTCTCATTAACACTTCATGGTCTAAATTTGCATGCAGATATGCAGCATCAACATCAAAATGGTGCACTGCTAGTTGTCTTACAGCAGCAATGGAAAGCATTAAACGAAAAGTTTCACTCTTTACCGTGGGAGAAAACACTTCATCATAACTCTCCCCTTTAATCTGAGTGAACCCTCTGGCTACTAATCTGGCTCGAAAACGTGGTTCCCCAGATGCAAGGGTTTTCCTTTTGTAAACCCACTTGCATGACACCACTCTGCCACCAGGTGGCGGCATTATGACCTCAAACACTTTGTTACGTTTAAAAGAGTCCATTTCTTCTTTCATAGCTTGTTCCCACAAAGCACGTTCCCCAGGGGGTAAGTCTAAGACTTCATGATAACTTTGTGGTTCCACACAACTCACATTGCATACTCTCACTCCTCCTAGGGTCAAACGTTGAGGAGGTACACCCTTGTTTGAACGCTGGGAGCGTCTAGGCACAACTACTTCTTCTTCCCCCCTTATCTCTGGCTCTTCTTCCTCTTCCTCTAGAGAAGTATTATCTATTGCCACATCTTTTGGGGAAATCTGTGCCTCTTCCTCATCCTGCTCCTGTGTTGCCAATGGCTGAGAAGAAGCCTCTTCTCTTACTTGCAGGGGCAGTAGGCAGTCAGGGTTGGCATGGATCGCAGTCCATCTGTCCTGGTCAGCGAAGTCTGCGCTTCGTGACAGAACCACGCGTCCTGGGCATAAATTGAAACGCCACCCTTTGCCATAGGACTGATATCCCACAAACCGCAGTTTCTGCGCTCTAGCGCCCCCTTTCTGGCGCTGAGCTTTGGGAATGTTTACATGTGCCCAAGAACCCCAATTATGGAGCATTGTCCACTCTGGTTCTTTCCCAAACAACATACGATATGGTATATCTTTTATAGAGCTAGACCAGGTTCTATTAGTCAAAAAGTTTGCGGTCAGAAAAGCCTCGCCCCACAGCCTATGGTTGTGGCCCAATCCTGCATCCACTAGCAGGCAGTCCTTTACTGACTGTATCACAGCCCCACGTCTTTCACACAGACCATTTTCAGCAGGGCTATAAGGGTTAGTCAAACGGTGAGTGATCCCCTTACGTCGCAACCATGTCCCAAATTGTTTGTTCAGAAATTCTCCGCCCCTATCTGTTTGCAACTGCACAACAGGGCGAGCAAAGAGCTTTTCAGCTTGGGCAACCCATTCTCTGAATGTGGGGAAACACTCAGATTTCTGCTTTAACAAAAACAACCAACTAAAACGTGATTTGTCATCTATTACCAGAAAAGCATATCTGGCGCCCCCTTCAGTCTTCTGTGGAAAAGGGCCTATCACGTCACAATGGACAAGTTCTAAAACCTCTTTAGATACTCTGTCGCTTTTAGAAGCCACAGGGTTCCTCTTAGATTTGGCCATTTTACATACATTGCAATCTAGGAAACAGTTACAGCTATTTACTTTTAGGTTCTTGCACACCTTTTGCATCTCTGAAAGCACACGGAAATTGGCGTGACCCAGTTTTCTGTGCAGTTCATGTACACACCCCTTATGAACTGGCAAATTATCCTGAACCACCTGGGCTGCTTTAACAGGCTTGTCCTGCATTACATATAACCCATTTTCCATCTTTGCATGGCCACATACCTGAGTTCCATTATTTATCAGACAGCCATCCTGCGTGAACTTAACACTAGACCCTGCATTAATCAAACAGCTTACAGACAGTAAACAATAGTCCAAACTGCTGACAAACAGAGTCTCTGGTAGAGTAGTGTTCAAGCACTGCAGGAAACATGTTCCCTGGCCATCAATCTTGCTTCTACGACCATCAGCAAGATAAATTGAGTCTTTTCCATCAGCTGGCTTCTCCAGGGTCCTAAAGTCCTCCCGACTATTGCAGATAATCCTGCTGCTGCCAGAGTCCAGCAACCATGTTCCTCGAGGTATCTTTCTCTCCTCTCGAGAAAATGCAGACACAAACTGAGCAGAACACATGTTCTTCTTCCCTGAAGAGAACCCCTTCTGCTTACGTTTCTGTGTCGATTGCTGTCTCTGCTCCATGTCGTCTCCTGGAAGTCTTGCCCTGCATTGACGTTGGAGATGCCCGGGTTGGTTGCATCTATAGCATCTCCTCACCGCCATGGCCAAGTCCAACCCTTGGCGTTGCTCCATTGGCAGATTCTGCTGCTGGCCCCCTCGGCTGTAACTCCTCCGTTCTTGGAGTTCAGCCTGTCTATCTGACCTTCTTTCTGCTTCTTCGGTCAATCTACCAACCACATACTCAAGGGTCAGATCTCGGGGACGCATACTCTCCATGCTGTTAATCACAGGCAACCAGCTTTCAGGAAAACTTGAAAGGATAATGTAGGTTTGGTCAGTCTCATCATAACGCTTACCTCTCTGCTGTAGTTGAAGAAACAGAGATTTCAGCGTTTGAAGATGAGTTGCCAAACTCTCACCTTCTTTCATAACAGTCCTGAACAGCCTTCTGGTCAGAGAAATTATAGTTCCAGCAGTTTCTCTGACATGCATTGCCCTTAATAAATTCCAGCACTCAAACGCTGTGCTGGCATTTGCTACATGCAATAACTGAGAGTTGCTCAAACACAGCATAATTTGGGCACGGGCCCTTTCATCTAGCCGTTTTTTTCTCAGCAGAGTCAGTTCTCAAAACCTCAGTTTCAACACAGTCCCATAGTCCATCTCTCCTTAACAACTGCTGCATTTTAATTGACCAACTCAGCCAGTTGCTCTCTGAGAGAAGTTCAAAAGGGATGCCTCCCCCAATATTTACAACTTGGGAAGACTGGAAATCTGCCATCTCTGCTGGTGCTTGCTGAGCCCCTTTTGTGGGGTCTCCAGCAATCTCTCCTGACTCTCTCTTTAGAGTCCCACTGGATGGTCCTGGCTGGCACTCACCGGCTTCTAGCTGCTGCCTCTGTTGACCCTCAGGTCCCGCCTGGCTCTGCAACTGGTGTAGCTGCTCTGTGAGTCACCTACTGTGGTCCTCTAGCAGTTCAAACTGTTCCAGTAGCCGACGCTGAGTGCTTTCCTGATCCTCAGATCCTAGCCGCTCCAGCGTCGCTGCAGACAGTTACAGCTTGCCACTAACTGCTCCAACGCACAGCCACTGTCTCCGTACTCCACCAGGACTCACCAGTTCCTTGCTGAAATGCTGTTAGTCGTTTTGCACTCTGCACATGCTCAGAAACACTGGGCCCATAACCTGTCAGTGTTTGTAAAAAGCAAAAAAAGATGGAAAGGGTTGTGACATCCCTTTGTCTCCTCAGCCTGGTCCTCGGACCCTTGTTGGCACAAAAGAGTCCACGAGAATATCCTTGCAGAGTTTTATTCTTAAAAGTCCTTGTGCAAAACACGACTGAATACACACCAGCACCAACCAACCCAAACACCAACCACAGCCCAAACTAACATTTCTAACTTATATATACAACTTGGTGCAGACCGCTGAGTCATGCTGACCCAGCTTTATTCGCATTAAAGAAACAGCGGCCATTTTAGCCGTGACAGGACTTTCATTTGAAAGAATCTCAAAGCTATCTTCACTGATTGAGCCTGATTCTTGGCATATAAGGATCTAATCTGGATGGCTGCTTTAAGATGCGTTAGTTGTTATATAGTCTCTATGGGCCAGAAAAGACCTATTTGACCGTATTACTTGTCCCAGATATTTAAAGCAGTTAACCTGCTCTAAGGGGATCCCGTTCATCGACCATCGATGGAGTCTCGGTCGGGCAGAGAAGACCATCATCTTGGTCTTAGCATAGTTGGGTTGGAGCTCATGCTGATCACAGTATTCATGTAGAGCTTGCAACATTCTCCTCAGTCCAATAGGGGATCTGGCAAGAAGTGCGGCGTCATCCGCATACAGAAGAACATTCAAAGATCAGCCTGCTAATTTGGGGGGGGGTGGAAATAATCATTGGCCATGTGAGTCACCAGTGAGTTAATGTAAAAATTAAACAATGCTGGGGCCAATAGACAACCCTGTCTTACCCCTCTATTGGTGGTAACAGGGTTGGAGACTAGGCCTTTATTGTCTAGCCTGATTCTCAGGAAGGTGTTTGTATGGAGGCTGATAATCAGATGAAGGAGACGATGATCGATCTTTGTAGCAGCCAGTTTTGTCCATAGCTGCTTTCTAGAGATTCGATCAAATGCCTGCTTAAGGTCACTAAAAGCCACATGAAGAACCTTTGGGGCTTTGCCGGCATACTTTTCCGCCAGGTGATTCAAGGTTAATATTTGGTCTGTAGTAGATCTTCCAGGGCGAAAACCCGCCTGTTCATCGGCAATGATATTGTTGTCCTCCATCCATTTCGATAGTTTGTTTAGCAGGTACACCGAGTAAATCTTCCCAATGACATTTAGCAAGCTGATTGGCCTAAAGTTGCTCGGCTCTGTACGTGGGCCTTTCTTATGTATTAATACAATCAACGCCGAGCTCCAGCTTAAGGGAAATTTTGCAATTTTGTTTATATACGTGTAAAGTGCTGCTAAAAGTGGGATCCGCTCTGGCTGTGTCTCTGGATCTGGCTGTGTCTCTGCTTCAGGCTCCTATGCTGTATCAAGCACTGTATCAGGCTCTGCCTCTCCCTCTGCCCCTGGCTACGTTTACGCGTCAGGCTCAGTTTCAGACAGTGTCTCTGTTTCAGGATCCAGCACTCTATCAAGCACTATTTCAGGCTCTGGCTCTGGCTCTGGCTCTGGCTCTGGCTCTGGCTCTGGCTCTGGCTCTGGCTCTGGCTCTGGCTCTGACTTTGGCTTTCATTCAGCTCTGGCTCTGGCTCTGGCTCTGGCTCTGGCTCTGGCTCTGGCTCTGGCTCTGGCTCTGGCTCTGGCTCTGGCTCTGGCTCTGGCTCTGGCTCTGGCTCTGGCTCTGGCTCTGGCTCTGATTCATGTTCTCCCTCTGACTCTGATTCAGGGTTTCGCTCTGGCTCTGGCTCTGGCTCTGGCACTCTATCAAGGACTGTTTCAGACTCAGACTGTGGCTGTGGCTCTGCCTCTGTTTCAGGCTCAGGCTCTGTTGGAGGCTGTGTCTGTTTCAGGCTCCGGCACTGTATCAAGTACTGTTGCAGACTCAGGCTGTGGCTCTAGGCTGTGGCTGTTGCTCTGGTTTGGGCTGTGGGTCTTTTTCAGGCTCTGGTTCTGAATGAGGGCTTGGTTATGGCACTGATTCAGGGTCTCGCTCTGTCTCTGGCTGTGTCTCTGTTGCACCTCAAAAGGTGGTTTGTTGTTGTTGTTGTTGTTGTTGTTTTCTTTCTGGGGTGGGTCAAATGTTTAGTTGGGGCGGGGATTATTTTAAGTTTAGCATAATTGTTTCTTGCTTTGTTTTTCTTTTACTATTTTTTTAGGTTATTGTATAGTTTGGGGCCTCAGCCAACAGAATGGCTGGGGCAAGTTCCCTACGGGGGGTGTTTATTGGAACACCCAATCTCTGTTATCGCGTGTGGGAGGAGCAGTTGCGCTAAGACCAGACCACGTCTTTACCGAAGATCTGGTTCTGACTCTGATTCTGATTCTCTGATTCTGGCTCTCTATCAAGGGCTGTTTCAGACTCAGGCTGTGGCTGTGGCTGTTGCTCTGGTTCTGGCTCTGGCTCTTTCTCAGGCTCTGGTTCTGAATGAGGGCTTGGTTCTGGCACTGATTCAGGGTCTCGCTCTGGCTCTGGCACTCTATCAAGGACTGTTTTAGACTTAGGCTATGGCTGTGGCTGTGGCTCTGTTTCCATTCTTAAAATGGAATGTACACAAAACAATAATCCTTTCTATATAAATTTTCCAATACATTCTGAAAACATAATAAATCCTTAATTGTTGTCCACCTCTTTTTAGTTCCTTTATCACTCGAATGCTAGCATGGAGTCAAAACTATTATTGTATTTTTGAACATATCTTGTATAACCATCCCATTTTTCTGCAAATTTTTGCTTTGAGATTCCTCTGAGTTTGCTAGTCAATTGAGCCGTCTCCACCAATTCCTGTAATTTGATTTGCCAGTCTGTTATTTTTGGAGCCTCGTGATCTTTCCATCCCTGGGCCACAAGTATATGAGCTGCTGCGGTTGCATACAAGAATACCTCTCTTAGATTTTTTGGGATATCTTTATCTAAAATACTTCATAGAAATGCCTCTGTTTTTTTCGTAAAAGTTATCTCCATCATCTTTTTTAATTCATCATATATTCTCCCCTCCCCCCCCCAAAAAACTTAATCTTTTCACACGTCCACCACATGTGGCTCATGTCACCGTTATTTCCTCCACATCTCCAACAAGCATTCACCAATTTTTTATCCATTCTTGATCATCTGGAAGGAGAGAGGTACCACCTATGAGCCATTTTCATCATGTTCTCTCTTATATTATAGACTAAAAGAAGTCTATACATTTTTGCGATTATTTTGGTTTTACTATTCAGTAGTTCTCTTTCAAATCTTGAAGGCTCCTTTTCAAAACCTATCTGCTTATCCTGTCTGAACACTTCATTCACCTGGAAGTAATCTAGGCAAGTAGAAAAGTGATCTTTTATTTTCTCATAACTTATCAATATTAGTTGACCCTCCTCCCCCCCCTTAATATTGTGTTATACGTTATCCAGTTCTCTTTGATGTTGTTGCTTTTTTTTAACAGCGATTGCTTCTAGTGGAGAGTTCCATCTTGGGGTTTTCTGTTCGAAATATCTTTTGTATTTTCCCCATACCTTATATATAGCATTTCTTATTATATGATTTGAAAAACTCCTATGCGTCTTTATTTTCCCATAATTAAGATAGCCATGCCACCCAAAACGGGTGTCATGACCTTCTAGATCTAAAATATCCCAATTTTTTTAACAAATACCAATCTTTCAACCAGAGAAGACATGAGGCTTCGTAATATAGCTTCAAATCCGGTAACCCGTAGCCACCTCTTTCTACAGTATCTATTAATATCTTGTGTTTTACTCTTGGTCTTTTACCCTTCCACAAAAATTTAGAAATTTCTTTTTGCAGCTTGTTGATACTGCTGGTCTTTCCTGTAATTGGAATCGTTTGGAATAGAAAGAGTAGCTTCGGTAAAACTATCATTTTAATTACCGAAATGCGGCCCAGGAATGATAAATTTAACCTTGTCCATGTCTCCAACTGTCTTTTGATATCTTTCCAACAATTGTTATAATTATCTTCATATAAGTTAATATTCTTTGGTGTTATCCATTATCCTAAATACTTGATTTTGGGGTAGATTTTAATGTGTATTATTTGTTCTTTTTAAAAAATATTTTATTCAGTTTTCAAACATAAAATAGAAAATCACATATCAATATAGAATTAAAAGAAAAAAGAGAAAAGAAAGGAAAAAGAAAAAGAAAGAGAAAAACACAACTGTTCATAATATTGTATTGTATACCTAACTGGACTTCCTCATATCTCCCTACCCTGCATTCTCCATAATAAAAGTGCCAGCAAATTATTACCTTGTTTCGGTTCTTATTTTATACCTCTCAGATGTTATACTTCTAATCTTAAAGTAATTTTTAACAATTACTTATAACTTAAATTGAACATAACATTATTTTAAGTTTCGACCTTTTCTTACATATCACCTAACTTTCTCAATCTTTCAGACGAGTTGCTGGAACCATGTTTTCCTGAATCGTACAATTTCTTAACACTCATACAATTTGTATTGTTTTTGTAAATAGTCTTTAAACTTTTTCCAATCCTCTTCCATTGTTTCTTCTCCCAGATCTCGGATTCTGCCAGTCATTTCGGCCAGTTCCATATAGTCCATCAATTGCGCCTGCCACTCTTCCAGTGTGGGCAAGTCTTGTGTCTTCCAGTATTTTGCGAGAAGTATTCTTGCTGCTGTTGTTGCATACATTAAAAAAGTTCTATCCTTCTTTAACACTTTCTGGCCGACAATGCCCAAGAGGAAGGCCTCTGGTTTCTTAGTGAAGGTATATTTAAATACCTTTTTTAGCTCATTGTAGATCATTTCCCAGAAGGCCTTCACTCTTGGACAGGTCCACCAGAGGTGAAAGAATGTCCCTTCAGCCACCTTACATTTTCAACATTTGTTATCAGCTAGGTGATATATTTTTGCAAGTTTGACTGGAGTCATGTACCACCTATATATCATTTTCATAATATTTTCCTTCAAGGCATTACATGCCGTGAATTTCATACCGGTGGTCCATAACCTTTCCCAGTCTTCGAACATAATGTTGTACCCAATATCCTGAGCCCATTTTATCATGGCTGATTTAACAGTCTCATCCTGAGTGTTCCATTTAAGCAGCAAATTATACATTCTAGAAAGTACCTTTGTCTTTGGTTCTAACAATTCTGTTTCTAATTTCGATTTTTCCACCTGGAATCCTATTTTTTTGTCCGAATTAAAGACCTCTTTGACTTGAGCGTAATGTAACCAATCTCGCACCTTATTCTTCAATTTCTCCAAACTCTGCAACCTCCAATTGTCTCCATTTTTTTCTATTATTTCCCAATATTTCGGCCAACTGGCCTCCATATTGAGTCTTTTCCGGGCCTTAGCCTCCATTGGTGATAACCATCTTGGGGTCTTATTTTCTAATAAGTCTTTATACTTTGTCCAGACAATAAATATTGCTTTCCTGACAATATGGTTTTTGAACACTTTATGAACTTTTACCTTGTCGTACCACAAATATGCATGCCATCCAAAAGCATTATTGAACCCTTCCAGATCTAGGACATCAGTGTTTTCTAAGAGAAACCAATCCTTCATCCAGCAGAAAGTTGCAGCTTCATAATATAACCTTAAATCTGGCAGGGCAAATCCCCCTCTTTCCTTTGCATCAGTTAGAATTTTAAATTTTATTCTGGGCTTTTTGCCCTGCCAGACAAACTTCGAGATATCTTTCTGCCACTTTCCAAAACATTCCACTCTGTCCACAATCTGTAGGGTTTGAAACAAAAATAACATCTTTGGCAATACATTCATTTTTATAGCTGCAATTCGTCCCAACAAGGAAAGTTTCAATCTTGACCAAATTTCTAAGTCCTTTTTAATTTCTAACCAACATTTTTCATAGTTATCTTCAAATAAGTTCAGATTTTTGGCAGTCAAGTTGACCCCTAGGTATTTCACTTTTTTAACCACATTTAAGTCTGTCTCTTTCTGAAACCTTTCTGATTCCAAAGGTGTCAAATTTTTCTCCAAAACCTTAGTTTTTTGCTTATTCAATTTGAATCCCGCCACCGGACCAAACTCCTCAATCAATTCCAAAACTCTTTTCGTGCTAGATTCCGGCTCCTGTAATGTTAAGACCAGGTCATCTGCAAAAGCTTTAAGTTTATACTGTTTCACTCCGACCTGTATTCCTTCCACCAACCGGTCCTCCCTGATCATGTACAAGAGCACCTCCAGGACTGAAATAAATAACAAAGGGGATATAGGGCAACCTTGTCGTGTTCCTTTTTCAATTTTAAACTCTTCTGACACCACATTATTAACTATCAATTTAGCTTTTTGTTCTGAATAAATTGCCTCTATCCCATTTTCGAACCCCTGTCCCACTCCCATCCCTTCAAGATTTTTCTTCATAAACTTCCAAGATATATTGTCAAAGGCCTTCTCCGCATCTATAAAAATTAACACTGCTTTAGTGTTCATGTTTGTTTGCAAAAGCTCCAAAATGTCAATAATGTTCCTAGTATTGTCAGATAAATGTCTACCTGGGAGAAAGCCTGCCTGGTCCTTATGAATTACTTCATTCAAGACTTTTTTAAGTCTACCTGCCAAAATGTCTGCAAAAATTTTGTAATCCACATTTAGGAGTGAGATGGGACGGTAGTTCTTGAGTTGAGTCTTTTCAGTTTCCAATTTGGGAATCAATGTGATGAATGCTTCTTTCCACGATTCCGGTGCCTTCTTCCCCTCCATAATCTGATTGCAAACCTCCATTAATGGTTGTATCAAGAGGTCTTTCAATGTCTTATAGTACTTGGAGGTAAGTCCATCCGGCCCTGGAGATTTGCCTAATTGCATATTCTGAATGGCACCTTCAATTTCTTGTTGTGTTATTTTATAATTCAGGATTGTTCTCTTTTCCTGGGATAACTTTGGTAGTCCATTAATTTTTAAGAATCGATCTATCTCAGTCTCTTTTTGCTGCCCTTGCGTGTAAAGTTGTTTGAAATATCTCTGGAAACATTTTCTAATTTCCTCGGGGTTCTGGATGTTTCTTCCATCAATCTCTAAATTTGTAACCGTATTCAGTTTTTGTCTCTTTTTCAACTGCCATGCTAGCAGTTTCCCACATTTGTTTGCTGATTCAAATGACCTTTGTTTCATTAATTTAATTTTCCACTCGACTTCTTGGTTTATCAATTTGGCATATTGTGCTTGGTGAAATTTAATTTCTCTCAGGATCTCCTGTGATTTTGGTTTTACTCTTAGTTTTTTCTCACCATCTCTTATCCTCTCCAAGATCTTATCCTTTTTCTCATTCCAAAGTCTTTTCTTTATCGTATTCTGTTGTATCAGAAACCCCCTCATAACAGCTTTGCTTGCATCCCAGATTACTCTTTTTTCCACTGTAGTATTCAAATTTATTTCAAAATAATCTTTTAAAGTCTTTTGGGCCTTCTTCACAATCTCCTGATCTCTTAACAAGGTGTCATTCATTTTCCATCTGAAGGAACCGATTGGAATTAATCTCATTTCCATTTTCATAGCGTTATGGTCGGAGCAGGTTTTAGGGCAGATTTCCACTTTTCTAGTCTTAGGTGCCAGTCCTCTAGTTATCCATATTTGGTCGATTCTTGTCCATGTCAGATGGGCTTCAGAAAAGAATGTTCCTTCTTTTCCTAGGGGGTTCTTTGTCCTCCAAATGTCAATCAAATCCAAATTGTCAGTTAACTCAAAAAAAGTTTTAGGTAGTCTGCCATCTTTCGTCAAATTTTGATTTTGTGACTTATCCATGTTTGTAGAGACCACCCCATTCATATCTCCCATCATAATGATGTTGGTATAATCCAGATAGTCCAGCATTGTCTCATGCAGCTTCTTATAAAATTCTGATTTCCCCTCATTCGGTGCATAAATTCCTAATATTAAAAACTTTTCTCCTTGAGTCTGTATCTCGATTGTCAAAATTCTTCCTTGCTCATCTTTGAATAAAAATTTTGGTGACAGGCTCTCCTTTGCATAAATCACCACTCCTCTTTTCTTGACTCTGTCCGATGAAATAAATTCTTGGCCTAGTCTTTTATTAATTAGCACTTTTCTATGGAGCCTAGTCACATGCGTTTCCTGCAAGCAGATAATGTCCAATTGTTCTTTTCTCAATACATGAAATATTCTTCTTCTTTTTTCCGGGGAATTCCCACCATTAATATTCCAACTGAGGAGCTGCAGAGACATCCTGGATCCGTCTGCTATTCCTTTGGTGGTGGCGTCTCTTTCTTTTGATCCTCTGGTCCCAAGGGTGCAGGTACCGGTGCGGGTGCTGGTGCTGGCGGAGGTGGTGGCCAAGACCCAGGTCCTACTGCTCCTTTCTGAAGGTCCTCTCCGTGGTCGTTCAAAAACTTGCCTTGATCTTCTGCTGTTTTAATTTTAATTTTCTTTCCTTTAAAACTGAAAGATAGTCCTTGGGGAAATTCCCACCTGAAGGGAATTGAATTACTTTTCAGTAGTCTTGTTAATTCTGTATATGTAGATCTGAGGTCCAAAAGTTGCTTAGGAATATCCTTGTAAATTTCTGCTCTGGTACCTTGAATAACAAATGATTTTTCAAAATGAAGGCTTAATATTTTGTCTCTCTCTTGCTTGGATCTCAGAATAATCAAACAATCTCTGGATCTATCTTTCTTCACCAATCTTCCCAGTCTGAAAGCACTTACGATTTTAAAGTCCTTGTCTTCAATAGCCCAAAACTTTAAAAATTCTGATGTCAGATAGCCTATTAAGTCCCCCTGTTCAAGTTCTGGGATAGCTCTCAATCTGAGATTGTTCTCCCTATTTCTCAGTTCAATCATAGACAGGTAGGCCTGCTGTTCACTTATCTGTTTGTGCAAAGGCTTTACCTCCACCTGTACTGCTTCAACCTTTCGGTTGGCTTCCGCGGCTTTTTGGTTCGCTTCCTCAGCTAATTTACGGTTTTCTGCAGTTATTTCCTGAAGATTCCCAATTACTTGTGTATGTTGAGCAACTTGTTCAGTCAATTTACTGATACTGGCTGTAGCTTGGTCAATTTTAGCCGAATGCTCATCTGCTTTCTTATTTAAACTTTCCAATTGTCCCAAATTTTGTTCTAAAACAGCTGCAGATCCTCCTGTAGCCATATCTTCTAATGATGTCTGCTCAGTTTCCCCTTCATGTATCTCTAAAACAGCTGGGACAGATGATCTGCGTGGCTGAGAAGTTAAAGTTGTTTGCACTAGTTGTTTAGCTTTCGCTTTAGCCAATCTTGTTTTGCCCGTACCACTCATTCCAGTCCTGTCTACGTGCCAAGGTCAAACTGTGTAAAGTCCCATGGGAATCACAATTCCAGAGAGTAAACAACAAAGCAGTAGAGAATAAAAACAAAAAGTGGGTCTCAGACAGCTATAAGTCCAAAATCCTCTAGGGGGAGTGTAGCGATGCCTCAGAAAATAAAATAAAGTTGTTCCGCCATTAAAGTCCAAACAGTTTTAAACCACAATGGAAGGATCCTTCAGCTCCCTTTTAGCATGCAGAGCTTTCCCAGAGTTGAAACAAAGTCTCTAAAGAGGTGCGAGAAACAGTTTCCCCATTTGTATCCAGTCTATAACGCTTCACTGTATCACTTTCAGTAGTTAAACAGTCTCAGCAATTTGACAGTTCTTTTTTAATCTGGCAGCCCGTGAATTTGGGCTTCTCCGTCATTTGTAATCCACAAAAAGAGGATGGAGAATCCAGTCCGTAACCAACAAAAGTTAGAACAAAAGTTAACCCTCTTAATGTCTTAAAAACAAGTTCAGATGTTGCACAAAAACCCCAACTTCTAAAAGTCACTTTGAAAAGATTCCAACTTGTCAAGTTCTTTGCTTTAATTCTTTAAGCACTGCAAGAAGACGGACTTCCTGGTTGCGTCCCCCGCTTTCACCAAATTTAATCACTTTAGGTCCCGAAATTCTTAAATTCCCCTTACTCACGGGTTTGTAGTTTTGAATCAAATGTTCCAGGAAAAAAGGTCGGCGCTCATCGGCAGCAGCTGCGCAGCTTCACTTCCGCAGAAAGAGCGATGAACTCACAGCACCGCGCCAGCCCTTCCACGTTCCGGAGCCCCTTACGGGGTTCCTTCTTCGTTTTGGGGGGCGCTTCTGGTGCCCGCCGAGTCCCACGGCCACAGGCTCACTCTACCTGTGGTTTTTCTTTATGGGTCTCCGCTTCGCCGTAGCGGACGACCCTTTTCTGCGCAGCTCCCCTTCACAGCGCAAAGGGGACCGCCATTGCCGTTTCGCGCCACCTCCGGAAGTCTATTTGTTCTAATTCTGCTTTTTCATCTGGCGACATATTTTTAACTAATAGTTTTGTCTTGTTTAAATTCATTTTGAACCCCGCAACTTTACCGTAGCCATATATTATTTCCAACGCCTTTCTTAAACTGTTTTGGTTGCTCTGTAGTTATAATTAAATCGTCAGCAAATGCCCTCATTTTGTAACTTCTATTTCCCAGCATAATCCCTTTTTCCACCTTGGGCCTGGGGGTGGGCCCCATACTCCACCTCAGCATATAAGGCTCCAAGGAGGCCCCGGGACATTGCTGCTGTTGCTTTGCTGGTGAGTCTTGGGGAGGACCGCTCCCCCCTGATGCCCTTTTCCACCTTGGGCCTGGGGGCGGGCCCCATACTCCACCTCAGCATATAAGGCCCCAAGGAGGCCCGGGACATTGCTGCTGTTGCTTTGCCGGTGAGTCTCTGGGAGGACCGCCCCCCCTTAAGCCCATTCTCCACCTTAGGCCTGGGGGCGGGCCCCATACTCCACCACAGCATATAAGGCTCCAAGGAGGCCTTGGGACATTGCTGCTGCCGCTTTGCCGTGAGCTTGTGGGGAGGACCGCTCCCCCCTGAAGCCCTTTTCCACCTTGGGCCTGGGGGCGGGCCCCATACTCACCTCCGCAGCTTATGGGGCTCCAGGGAGGCCTCGGGTGTGTGGGGTGGGGTGGGTGTTTAGTTGAGTGGGGGAATTTGTTTAATTTAATTATGTTGTGTTTGTAACTTTGTTTTTTGTTTTTATAGTTTTATTGTTCTGTTAGTTTGTTTTTTGTATAGGCTTTAATTTGATTTTAAGGGGAGGGGTCAGGGCTGCCTGGGAGTGGGTCCCAGCAAACAAAATGGCTGGGGCAGTTTCCACAGGGGGGGATGCACTCGGACAACCGATGTCAGTGATCATGGGTAGGAGGAGGAGTTACGCTAAGACCAGACCATGTCATTACCGAGGAAGCAGGCTTAGTTGTTGTCTGAGGACTATCCCTGCCTCCAGGTCTGGTCCTGACCGGAAGGATACTGGAATCAACAAGGGAAACCCACATGACCTGAAAGTGTTACTGTGCAATGCCAGGTCAATGATGAATAAAACCACTGCCATCCACGACCTGATTGTGGATGGAGGCTTTGACCTGGCATGTGTGACAGAGACCTGGTTGGATGAAGCAGATGGGCCTGTCCTTGCCGCTGCATGTCCACCAGGTTTCTCTTATGCACAGCAACCCAGGCCTTGTGGGCGGGGAGGGGGGGTTGCAGTGATTTTTAGGAAGTCATTAGTTTGCACCGGGTGTCCTATTGGAAAGACCCAGTTCTCTGAGTGCATGTTCTGGAAGTTGGGCAATAGGGGCAGTACAGGATTCCTATTGGTGTACCGACCTCCTCGCTGCACCAAGGATTCCCTGCCCGAGCTGCTTCAGGTCGTGGCAGATGTCCTCGTGGAGACACCTAGTTTGGTTGTCCTAGGGGATTTTAACATCCATGCCGACACGACCTTACAAGGGGCCGCTCGGGACTTCGTGGAAAGCATGGCCTCCATGGGGCTGTCCCTGAATAAGTCTGGCCCAACTCATAGCCACGGGCATGCCTTAGACCTGGTGTTCACCTCTATGGATGTTGGTGATCTGATATTAAGTAAAAGCGAAACCAAAGAAGTGCCATGGTCAGATCACTTCCTGGTGCAACTGGAATTCTCCGCGACCCTTCCCCTCTGCAGGGAGGTGGGACCGATTCGGATGGTCCGCCCCCACCACTTAATGGATCCAAATGGTTTCCAGAGAGCGGTAGTGGATGTTTTATCCCATGTTGATGGCCTTTCAGCTGATTCCCTGGTGGCCCGCTGGAATGTGGAGTTAACCAGGGCTATTGACTGTTTGGCTCCAAAGCGCCCTCTCCGATTGCATGGAGCCCGGACAGCCCCGTGGTTTTCCACGGATCTGAGGGCAATGAAACAATCGTTGAGACGGCTAGAGCGCCGGTGGCGGATAACCCATTCTTAATCTGACCGGACACGGGTTAGAGCTCAATGTCGAGCCTACCAAGTGGCGATAGCAACGGCGAAGAAGACTTTCTTCACCGCCTCTATTGCATCTGCGGAAAACAGCAGCAGGAGACTCTTTCAGGTGGTTCGCAATTTAGCGGAACCACCTGCTCCATCAGGGCCCAGTAGGGGCAACATGATCTTCTGCAATGACTTTGCAAAGTTTTTTGCAGATAAAGTCGCTCAGATTCGATAAGAGGTAGACTCCACCGTGGGAGCAGGGCGGGGGCGAGAGAGTGCTAGAGTCCTGTCTAGTCAAGTTGTGTGGGATCAATTCCAATCTGTTACCCCCGAGGATGTGGACAGGCTGCTTGGACGAGTGAAACCAACCACTTGTCTCCTTGATCCTTGCCCATCCTGGCTTATAAAAGCTAGCCGGGAAGGACTGGGCGATGGGCTTCGTGGGGTGGTGAATGCTTCCCTCCGTGAGGGAGCCTTCCCAGACTCGCTGAAAGAGGCGGTTATTAAACCGCTTCTTAAAAAACCATCTTTAGATGCGGCCACGATAGCCAACTATCGCCCAGTCTCAAATCTTCCATTCTTGGGCAAGGTGATTGAGCGAGTGGTTGCTGAACAACTCCAGGCACGCCTGGAAGAAGCGGACCATTTGGATCCCTTCCAATCGGGATTCAGGCCTCATCATGGGACTCAAACTGCCTTGGTTGCACTGGTTGATGATCTCCGGCGGGCTAGGGACAAAGGTGAGAGCTGTTTCCTAGTTCTGCTGGATCTCTCAGCAGCTTTTGATACTATCGACCATAACATCCTACTGGACCATCTTGAGGGGCTGGGAGCTGGGGGCACTGTTATACAGTGGTTCCGCTCCTTCCTCCTGGGCCGTGTTCAGAAAGTGGTGGTGTGGGATGAGTGTTCAGACCCCTGGGCCCTCACTTGTGGGGTGCCTCAGGGTTCTGTCCTCTCCCCCTTGCTTTTCAACATCTACATGAAGCCGCTGGGAGAAATCATCAGGGGATTTGGGCTGGGTGTTCATCAGTATGCGGATGATACCCAGCTCTACCTCTCTTTCAAATCAGAACCAGTGAAGGCAGTGAAGGTCCTGTGTGAGTGCCTGGAGGCGGTTGGAGGTTGGATGGCGGCTAACAGATTGAGGTTGAATCCTGACAAGACAGAAGTACTGTTTTGGGGGGACAGGAGGCGGGCAGGTGTGGAGGATTCCCTGGTCCTGAATGGGGTAACTGTGCCCCTGAAGGACCAGGTGCGCAGCCTGGGAGTCATTTTGGACTCACAGCTGTCCATGGAGGCACAGGTCAAATCTGTATCCGTGGCAGCTGTTTACCAGCTCCATCTGGTATGCAGGCTGAGACCCTATCTCCCTGCGGACTGCCTTGCCAGAGTGGTGCATGCTCTGGTTATCTCCTGCTTGGATCACTGCAATGCGCTCTACGTGGGGCTACCTTTGAAGGTGACCCGGAAACTACAACTCATCCAGAACGCGGCAGCTAGACTGGTGACTGGGATCTGCCGCAGAGACCACATAACACCGGTCTTGAAAGACCTACATTGGCTCCCAGTACGTTTCCGAGCACAATTCAAAGTGTTGGTGCTGACCTTTAAAGCCCTAAACGGCCTTGGTCCAGTATATCTGAAGGAGCGTCTCCACCCCCATCGTTCTACCCGGACACTGAGGTCCAGCACCGAGGGCCTTCTGGCGGTTCCCTCACTGCGGGAAGCCAAGTTACAGGGAACCAGGCAGAGGGCCTTCTCGGTAGTTGCGCCCGCCCTGTGGAACGCCCTCCCACCAGATGTCAAAGAGAACAACAACTACCAGGCTTTTAGAAGACATCTGAAGGCAGCCCTGTTTCGGGAAGCTTTTAATGTTTGATGTATTATAGTATTTTAATATTCTTTTGGAAGCCGCCCAGAGTGGCTGGGGAAGCCCAGCCAGATGGGTGGGGTATAAATAATAAATTATTCTTATTCTTATTCTTATTATTCCCTAATTTGTTTACATAAAACTTCCAATGTTAATATGAAAATTAAGGGGGATAGTGGGCGACCTTGTCTGACCCCTTTACTGATTTCACACTCCTGTGATAAATTTCCATTGATTATGATTTTAGCTTTTTGTTTTGATTATATTGCTTCAATCCCTTTTATATACTTTATACCAAAATCCGTTATGGTGTAACAGACCTTTCATAAATTTCCAGGATACCCTGTCGAAAGCTTTTTCTGCATCTATAGCCATTAAGACTGCCTTCTTTTCTATTCTTAAGTCTAAATAAGCTAATAAGATTATAATGTTTCTAGTGTTGCTATAAATGTGCCTCCCGGGTAAGAAGCCAGCTTGGTCATTGTGTATCATCATCTGGAAGCCTTTTTTTGATCTTTCGGCTAAAATATTTGCATATAATTTGTAATCGTTCTTTAGAAGTGCGATAGGCCTATAGTTGTTAATAAGTAGATTGTCCGTTCCCTGTCTGGGAATTAATGCAATAAGGCTGTCTTTCCAAGAATCCGGCATGGTTCCGTCTTTTAAGATGTTGTTCATGATACTTCTTAATGGGTTCTGAATTAGGGTTTTGTTCTGGCTCTGGCTGTGTCTCTGGCTCTGGCTCCCGCTCCAGCTCCAGCTCTGGCACTGTATCAAGTACTGTTGCAGACTCAGGCTGTGGCTCTATGTTGTGGCTGCAGCTATGTTTTGCGCTCCGGCCCTGTATCAAGCCCCATTTCTGGCTCTGGCTCTGGCTTTCATTCCGCTTTGGCTCTGGCTCTGGCTCTGATTCATGTTCTCCCTCTGACTCTGATTCAGGGTTTCGCTCTGGCTCTGGCTCTGGCTCTGGCACTCTATCAAGGACTGTTTCAGACTCAGGCTGTGGCTGTGGCTCTGCCTCTGTTTCAGGCTCAGGCTCTGTTTGAGGCTGTGTCTCTGTTTCAGACTCCGGCACTGTATCAAGTACTGTTGCAGACTCAGGCTGTGGCTCTAGGCTGTGGCTGTTGCTCTGGTTTGGGCTGTGGGTCTTTTTCAGGCTCTGGTTCTGAATGAGGGCTTGGTTATTGCACTGATTCAGGGTCTCGCTCTGTCTCTGGCTGTGTCTCATTTGCACCTCAAACGGTGGTTTGTTGTTGTTGTTGTTGTTGTTGTTGTTTTTATTTTCTTTCTGGGGTGGGACAAATGTTTAGTTGGGGCGGGGATTATTTTAAGTTTAGCATAAGTGTTTCTTGCTTTGTTTTTCTTTTACTATTTTTTTAGGTTATTGTATAGTTTGTATTTTGCTTTTTAAGGGGAAAGGGTCAGGGCTGCCTGAGAGGGGGCCTCAGCCAACAGAATGGCTGGGGCAAGTTCCCTACGGGGGTGTGTGTGTGTATTGGAACACCCAATCTCTTTTATCGTGGGTGGGAGGAGCAGTTGCGCTAAGACCAGACCACGTCTTTACCGAAGATCTGGTTCTGACTCTGATTCTGATTCTCTGATTCTGGCACTCTATCAAGGGCTCTTTCAGACTCAGGCTGTGGCTGTGGCTGTTGCTCTGGTTCTGGCTCCGGCTCTTTCTCAGGCTCTGGTTCTGAATGAGGGCTTGGTTCTGGCACTGATTCAGGGTCTCGCTCTGGCTCTGGCACTCTATCAAGGACTGTTTCAGACTTAGGCTGTGGCTCTGGCTCTGGCTCTGTTTCCATTCTTACAATGGAAAGTACACAAAACAATAATCCTTTCTATATAAATTTTCCAATACATTCTGAAAACATAATAAATCCTTAATTGTTGTCCACCTCCTTTTAGTTCCTTTATCACTCGAATGCTAGCACGGAGTCAAAACTATTATTGTATTTTTGAACATATCTTGTATAACCGTCCCATTTTTCTGCAAATTTTTGCTTTGAGATTCCTCTGAGTTTGCTAGTCAATTGAGCTGTCTCCACCAATTCCTGTAATTTGATTTGCCAATCTGTTATTTTTGGAGCCTCGTGATCTTTCCATCCCTTGGCCACAAGTATACAAGCTGCTGCGGTTGCATACAAGAATACCTCTCTTAGATTTTTTGGGATATCTTTATCCAAAATACTTCATAGAAATGCCTCTGTTTTTTTCATAAAAGTTATCCCCATCATCTTTTTTAATTCATCGTATATTCCCCCCCGAAAAAAAATCTTAATCTTTTCACACATCCACCACATGTGGCTCATGTCACCGTTATTTCCTCCACGTCTCCAACAAGCATTCGCCATTTTCATCATGTTCTCTCTTATATTATAGCTGACTGTAAATTTCAAATTTACATTCCATCAGTTTCCCCCATCTTTTAGCATAATTGGACGGCCCACATCTTGGGCCCACTTTATCATTGAATCCTTAACCTCCCCATCCATTACTTCGTAGTCTAAAAGAAGTCTATACATTTTTGCGATTATTTTGGTTTTACTATTCAGTAGTTCTCTTTCAAATCTTGAAGGCTCCTTTTCAAAACCTATCTGCTTATCCTGTCTGAACACTTCATTCACCTGGAAGTAATCTAGCCAAGTAGAAAAGTGATCTTTTATTTTTTCATAACTTATCAATATTAGTTGACCCTCCTCCTCCCCCCCTTAATATTGTGTTATACGTTATCCAGTTCTCTTTGATGTTGTTGCTATTTTTAACAGTGATTGCTTCTAGTGGAAAGTTCCATCTTGGGGTTTTCTGTTCCAAATATCTTTTTTTCCCCCCCATACCTTATATATGGCATTTCTAATTATATGATTTGAAAAACTCCTATGCGTCTTTATTTTCCCATAATTAAGATAGCCATGCCACCCAAAACGGGTGTCATGACCTTCTAGATCTAAAATATCCCAATTTTTTAATAAATACCAATCTTTCAACCAGAGAAGACATGAGGCTTCGTAATATAGCTTCAAATCCGGTAACCCGTAGCCACCTCTTTCTACAGTATCTATTAATATATTATGCTTTACTCTTGGTCTTTTACCCTTCCACAAAAATTTAGAAATTTCTTTTTGCCACTTGTTGATACTGCTGGTCTTTCCTGTAATTGGAATCGTTTGGAATAGAAAGAGTAGCTTCGGTAAAACTATCATTTTAATTACTGAAATGCGGCCCAGGAATAATAAATTTAACCTTGTCCATGTCTCCAACTGTCTTTTGATATCTTTCCAACAATGGGTATAATTATCTTCATATAAGTTAATATTCTTTGGTGTTATCCATAATCCTAAATACTTGATTTTGGGGTAGATTTTAATGTGTATTATTTGTTCTAATTATGCTTTTTCATCTGGCGACATATTTTTAACTAATAGTTTTGTCTTGTTTAAATTCATTTTGAACCCCGCAACTTTACCGTAGCCATATATTATTTCCAACGCCTTTCTTAAACTCTGTTTTGGTTGCTCCGTAGTTATAATTAAATCGTCAGCAAATGCCCTCATTTTGTAACTTCTATTTCCCAGCATAATCCCTTTTATTTCTTTTTCTTCCCTAATTTGTTGACATAAAACTTCCAATGTTAATATGAAAATTAAGGGGGATAGTGGGCGACCTTGTCTGACCCCTTTACTGATTTCACACTCCTGTGATAAATTTCCATTGATTATGATTTTAGCTTTTTGTTTTGATTATATTGCTTCAATCCCTTTTATATACTGTATACCAAAATCCATATGGTGTAATAGACCTTTCATAAATTTCCAGGATAACCTGTCAAAAGCTTTTTCTGCATCTATAGCCATTAAGACTGCCTTCTTTTCTGTCGGATTCTCAGTCGCAGTGAGAGGTAACTGGCCATTCTCCAGGCATCCGGCTTGAGATCCTGGTTGACCTTCGGACTTCCGGAGGCGGCGCGAATGGCAATGGCGGTCTCCTTCGCGCGGTGAAGGAGAAGCTCCCCAGAAACGGGTCGTCCGCTACGGCGAAGCGGAGACCCACACCGGAAAACCACAGGTAGAGTGAGCCTGTGGCTGTGGAACTCGGCGGGCACCAGAAGCGCCCCCCGAAACGAAGAAGGAACCCCGTAAGGGGCTCCGGTACGTGGAGGGGTGGCGCGGTGCTGTGAGTCGATCGCTCTTTCTGAGGAAGTGAAGCCGCATAGCTGCTGCCGATGAGCACTGACCTTTTTTCCTGGAACATCCGATCTGAAAAGCTTTAACCCGTGAGTAAGGGGGACTGAAGGAATTTGAGACCAAATTAAATGTAAAATTCGGCCAAAGCGGGAGACGCAACCAGGAAGTCCGTCTCCCGGTTCTGCTTAAAGTTCCGAAGCAAAAGACTTTGATTTGCCTGAAGCTTTTGAAGTGGCGGAAAAAGTTTTCAATTCGTGCCTTGCTTGAGTTGCTTTAATAGAGACTAAGGGATTTAATTTCTTATGGTTCTGGACCTGCTCTACCTTCTCCCCGTGAGCTTAGAAATTTTACTGAGAAGCCAGTTGCTCGGACTGCCGGATTAATAGAACTGTCAGATTGTGTATTTTGTTGCTGCTATTTAGAACTGCTACATTTGAGCACTATTGGCTTGGATATATCAAAACATTGTTTCTGGCACTTTTTAGAGACATTGTTCCACTTTAAGGATTATCTCTGCTAGCTGCAAGAGAGCCGAGGGTCTTCTGGAAATATATGGCTGTTTGGACATTGCTAAAAAGTTTTGAAGTTTTGGTTATAACTTGCTTTAGGAGTAACAAATTTACCGCTTCCCTTGAGACACGACTGAACTCCCCCTAGAGGATTTGGGATTTACAACTATTTGGGACTTGTTTTTCTCCTTTTTTTCTACTTTATTGTTTATTCTCTGGACTTGTGGATTCCCATGGGACTGTACACAGTTTGACCTTGGCACGTAGACAGGAGTGGAATGAGTGGCTTTGGGAAAACAAGATCGGCTAAAGCTAAAGCTAAAGCTAAACAATTAACGCAAACAACTTTGACTACACAGCTACGCAGATCATCTGCCCCTGCTATCTTGGGGGCACAAGAGGAAGAAACTGAGCAGACTTTGCTGGAAGGTATGGCTGCAGGAGGATCTGCCTCAGTATTAGAACAAATTTTGGGAAAATTGGAAAGTTTGGATAAAAAGGCAGATGAGCATTCCGCTAAAATTGATCAATTGGTCAGACCTCACCTAGAGTACTGTGTCCAGTTCTGGGCACCACAATTCAAGAAGGACACTGACAAACTGGAACATGTCCAGAGGAGGGCAACCAAAATGGTCAAAGGCCTGGAAACGATGCCTTATGAGGAACGGCTAAGGGAGCTGGGCATGTTTATTTTTTTTTATAAAATTTTTATTGGTTTTACAAGATTTTTAAGAAAAACAGACAAACATTAAGAATGACAAACATACACGTATAGTTTCAAACATACTTTCATAAACCTCCTTTCTAGGACTTCCCCATACCCCCCCTCTCTGCATCCCAATGTCCATAGTTCAACTAGCAACTCCCAGTTATTACTTTCCAATCTCTATCCTCTTAGTCCTCTCTTACACTCGACCTTATGTCCCTGTACCCCTTTGTTTCTGGTAACTACGACATTTTAACATTCATTAAGTTTATAGTAGTCCTTAAGATAACTTTTAAATTTTTTCCATTCTTCTTCTACCGTCTCTTTTTGTTGGTCACGGATTCTGCCAGTCATCTCGGCGAATGTCATGTAGTCCATCACTTTCATCTGCCATTCTTCCAAAGTGGGTAGGTCTTGTGTCTTCCAATACTTTGCGATAAGTATTCTTGCTGCTGTTGTGGCATACATAAAAAAAGCTCTATCTTTCTTTGTCACCAATTGGCCGACAATGCCCAAGAGGAAGGCCTCTGGTTTTTTAGAAAAGGTACATTTAAGTACCTTTTTCATTTCATTATAGATCATTTCCCAGAAGGCCTTAATCTTCGGGCATGTCCACCAAAGGTGATAGAAGGTACCTTCAGTCTCTTTACACTTCCAACATTTGTTATCGGGCAAATGATAGATTTTTGCCAGCTTGACTGGGGTCATGTACCACCTGTATACCATTTTCATAATGTTTTCCTTTAAGGCATTACATGCCGTAAATTTTATACCGGTGTTCCATAACCATTCCCAGTCAGCTGACATAATGTTATGTCCAACATCCTGAGCCCACTTAATCATAGCCGATTTAACTGTTTCATCCTGTGTGTTCCATTTCAACAACAAGTTGTACATTCTAGATAAATTCTTAGTATTGGATTCTAACAATTCGGTTTCTAATTTTGATTTTTCCACCTGGAAGCCGACTTTTCTGTCCTGTTTAAAAAATTCCATTATTTGTCGATATTGGAACCAATTTTCCACTTTATGCTTCAATTTCTCCTGACTTTGTAATTTGAACTTATCTCCATCCTGTTCTAAAATTTCCCAATACTTCGGCCATCCGACCTCCATATTGAGTTTTTTCACTGCATTGGCCTCCACTGGTGACACCCATCTAGGGGTTTTGTTTTCCAATAGATCTTTATATCTTATCCAAACATTAAACAATGCTTTTCTAACAATGTGATTTTTGAAGGCGCTGTTAACTTTATCATACCAAAGATATGCATGCCAACCAAAAGCATTATTGAAACCTTCCAGATCTAAGATGTCTGTATTCTCGAGGAGCATCCATTCTTTGAGCCAGCAAAAAGCTGCTGCCTCATAATACAATTTTAGGTCCGGCAGGGCAAAACCCCCTCTTTCTTTAGCATCTGTCAGTATTTTAAATTTAATTCGGGGCTTTTTGCCCTGCCAGACAAATTTTGAGATATCTTTATGCCACCTCTTAAAACATTCCATCTTATCAATAATCTGCAAGGTCTGAAACAAAAATAGCATTCTAGGCAATACATTCATTTTGATTACAGCAATTCGGCCTAACATTGGCAGTTTCAAATTTGACCATATTTCTAAATCTTTTTTAATTTCTGACCAACATTTTTCATAATTGTCCTTATACAAATTCTGATTCTTAGATGTTAGATAAACTCCTAGATATTTAACCTTCTTAACCACAGTCAAACCTGTTTCCTCTTGAAATTTCTCCTTTTCCATATCTGTTAGGTTTTTCCCTAAAACTTTGGTTTTTAGCTTGTTCAACTTAAATCCAGCTACCTGTCCAAACTGTTGTATTATTTCTAATACCTTTTTCGTACTAGTGTTTGGCTCTTGCAAAGTCAATACTAAGTCATCTGCGAACACTCTTAACTTGTAATGTTTAGCTCCGACCTGCACACCCTTAACCTGCTGGTCATTTCTTATCATATTCAGCAACACCTCCAGAACTGAAATAAAGAGTAATGGGGAAATCGGGCACCCCTGTCGTGTTCCTTTTTCTATCTTAAGCTCCTCAGTCACAACATTATTTACAATCAGTTTGGCTTTTTGTTCAGAGTATATTGCAGCCATACCATTCTCAAAACCCCGGCCTACCCCCATCCTATGAAGATTCTTTTTCATAAAACTCCAAGAAATATTGTCAAAGGCTTTCTCCGCGTCCACAAAGATCAATACTGCTTTAGTGTTTATATTCACCTCTAGCTTTTCCAGAATGTCTATAACATTCCTTACATTGTCTGCCAGGTGTCTTTTAGGGAGAAAGCCTGCTTGGTCCTTATGAATCATCTCCATCAAAACTCTTTTGAGTCTTTTTGCCAAAATGTCTGCAAAAATTTTGTAATCCACATTGAGCAATGATATTGGGCGGTAGTTCTTGAGTTGGGTCTTTTCAGTCTCTGACTTTGGTATGAGTGAAATATATGCCTCTTTCCACGATTCAGGTGCCCTTTTTCCTTCAAGAATCTCATTACAAACTTCTCTTAATGGTTGAATCAACCATTCCTTCAGCGATTTGTAGTATCTAGAAGTCAATCCATCTGGTCCCGGAGATTTGCCCAGTTGCATATTCTGAATGGCAGCCTCTATCTCTTGTTCTGAGATTCTCTGGTTCAGGTCCATCTTACTTTGCTGAGAGATGTTTTGTAATCCATATCTTCCAAGGAATTTGTCTATATCTTCTTCATTTTGCGGGCCTTGAGTGTAGAGTTTTTTGAAATAACTTAAAAAGCAATTTCTGATTTCATTGGGTTTAGATATATTCTTTCCATCCACCTCTAGGCTTGTAACTGTATTTAGTTTCTGCCTTTTCTTCAATTGCCATGCCAAAAGTTTACCACATTTATTTGCTGATTCAAAAGTTTTTTGCTTCATTTGCTTTATCTTCCATTCAATCTCTTGGTTCATCAATTCCATATATTGAGTTTGATATAACTTGATCTCTCTTAAAATGTCCTGAGACTTTGGTTTTGTTCTTAATTTCCTCTCTCCTTCCTTTATCTTTTCCAAGATCTTCTCTTTTTTCTCATTTTGTTTTTTCCTCTTTATTGAATTTTGTTGAATCAGAAATCCTCTCATAACCGCTTTACTTGCATCCCAGATCACTCTTTTCTCCACGTCGGTCCTCAAATTTATTTCAAAATAGTCTTTTAGGGTCTTTTGGGCCTTCGTGAGAATCTCCTTATCTCGAAAGAGGGTGTCATTCATTCTCCATCTAAATTGACCAGTTATTGTGAGTTTCATCTCCATCTTCACAGCGTTATGGTCGGAGCAAGTTTTTGGGCAGATTTCCACTTTCTTAATCTTTGGAGCCAGTCCACTAGTAACCCAGATTTGGTCAATTCTGGTCCAGGTCATCATTGCTTGGGAGAAAAAGGTTCCCTCTCTCTCCAGAGGGTTCCTTGTTCTCCAAATGTCTATCAAGTCCATATTTTCTGTCATTTCAAAAAAAGTCTTAGGGAGTCTCCCTTCTTTAGTAACTGTTAGTCTTTGTGCCTTATCCATATTAGTGGAGACCACGCCATTCATGTCTCCCATGATTATCATATTGTAATCCAAATAGTCCGTCAAAGTTTCATGAAGTCTCTTAAAGAAGTCAGATTTGCCTTCATTTGGTGCATAAACTCCAACAACTAAGAATTTTTCTCCTTGTACTTGTATCTCCACAGCCAGATATCTCCCTTGTTCATCTTTGAATATCATTTTTGGAGCCCATTTCTCCTTCACATATATTACAACTCCTCTCTTCTTAACTTTGTCTGATGAGATAAATTCTTGTCCTAGCCTTTTATTTGAAAGTAATCTCCTGTGGGCTCTGGTTATGTGAGTTTCTTGTAAGCATATCAAGTCCGATTGTTCTTTATTCAATATATGAAATACTTGTCTTCTCTTCAAAGGCCCATTGAGCCCATTACAATTCCAACTAAGGAATTGCAGAGCCATCTTGTTATTTTCTTAAGGCTCCTCCAACAGCTCCAAGTTGTTGCTCTTCTTCTGATGGTGGTGGTTTTTGTCCAAACGAGAGATTCAAGATGTCCAGTGCTCTCCTCTGTTCTGCAAGTACGTCCACAGTCCCCTTCTGTAAATCCTCCTGGTGTCTTGCCAAAAATTTGTCTTTATCTTGAATTGTCTTTATTTTCACTTTCTTTGCCTTGTAGTCAAATGACAATCCTTGTGGAAACTCCCACCTAAAGCGAATAGTGTTCTTCTTTAGCAAGAGAACCAAGTCCTTGTAAAAGTTTCTTAAATCCAAAATGTATTTTGGGATGTCTTTGAAGATCTGTATAGCTGAATTTCCAATTTGCAGGGCCTTTTCAAAGTGTAATCCTAATATTTTATCTCTTTCCTCCTTGGATCTGAGTGTAATCAAACAGTCTCTCGGTGTCTTTCTATCTTGCTTTTTACCCAATCTGAAGGCAGTCGTAATTTTAAATTCGTCTTCCTCAAGGTCCCAGCAATCCACAAACTCCCGTGTCAAGTATTCCACAAGGTTGTCTCTTTCGTTCTCCGGAATCAGTCTTAATTTTAAATTTCTCTCTTTCCTCTGTAACTCCCACAAGGCCAAAGTTGCATCATGCTCATAGACCTTCCTGGCAAGCGGCTCTAGCTTCTCCTGTGTCTCTCCGGCAGTGGCTTTGGCCTCCTCGGCAATTTGGCGCGTGGTGGCGTTGTCCTCTACCAATCTATTTATAGATTCTGTATTCTGGTTTAATCTTGCTGATATTTCTGTTAATTTTTGTGTATTCTCTGAAGTCTGTTTTGTCAAAGACTCCAGGGTTTGGTTTATCTTGAGCAGGGCCTCTGTCACAGCTTCCATAGAAACGGCTGCTCCTTTGTCTTGACCTGTTGTTCCTGCTGATCCGGCTGTTGCGCCTGAGATTGAGCCTCTTTTCTTTGCCTGTTGCAGCTGCAACTGTTGTTGTTGCTGTTGTTGCTTGATCTTGGCTCTTGTGACGACTATCTCTTCTTGTGGGCCACTCATGTCAAGGTCAATTCCCACGGGATTTGTTCTCCCTTGGAAAATTCCACTGTCTTAAACCGTGCCGGACTTTACTTTATCCTCTAGAGGGAGCAAATCAAAATGGCCATAGAGCAAAATTTCCAAGTACCAAAACAAAGGAGACAATCCAAAAAGTAAGAGAAAGGGAGATTAACACAGTCAAAGTCAATGTTACTAAGTACTTATAACTTCAAATTGCCACAGTTGCCCAATTTATACTGTTTCTTCTTATAATATGCAATAGTCAGGCAGTGTGGAAACTTTGTATCAAAGTATCACTTCACAGGGAAGAGTCAGTTCAGTGTACTAAAAGGGCAGACCGTTTCGTACTTTCAAACAGATGAGACAGTAGAGGTTTTTTTTTTTTCCGAATAAGTCATGCAGTTAATGGTCAGATTCACCTCCCCTCTGCCCTGCTTGCTAGAGGGGAGATCAAAGGTTTAAATGTCCGGTTTAGCTGATCAAAGGACGGATTTAAACGGATGCAGGTTTAGAGCTCCGTTGCTTTCGCTTTCATGCGGTCGGGGGGAGGCAGACTTCCTTTGTTTAAATCTCCCCCGTTTTTAGCCCAATTTTTAAAATTGAAAGAGTCCCGGTTATTTTTCAGTTCTTACTCACGGGGAATCAGTCCGAATTTCTTTTCAGGAAGGAATCGGCGCTCTCCGCTTATGGCGACGCGGCTTCACTTCGCAGGCTGGGTAGCGACTCTCAGCACCGCGCTCACTCCCGATGTCGATCCGTAGCCTTTAAAAAGGCTCTTTCACGGTACCGGGGGGCGCGAAGGTGCCCACCGAGTCTCCTTGTTCTCAGGCTTCAGCGCCTGGGATTTTAGGGGTCCCCCGCTTGCCGTAGCGGGTAAGACCCGAACTTGCGAAGCAGTCCTTCTCCGGAGCTCGGAGCTAGGACCGCCATTAAGCGCTGGCACCGACCGGAAGTCCGGGAGCTGGGCATGTTTAGCCTGGAGAAGAGGAGGTTAAGGGGTGATATGATAGCCATGTTCAAATATATAAAAGGATGTCACATAGAGGAGGGAGAAAGGTTGTTTTCTGCTGCTCCAGAGAAGCGGACATGGAGCAATGGATCCAAACTACAAGAAAGAAGATTCCACCTAAACATTAGGAAGAACTTCCTGACAGTAAGAGCTGTTTGACAGTGGAATTTGCTGCCAAGGAGTGTGGTGGAGTCTCCTTCTTTGGAGGTCTTTAAGCAGAGGCTTGACAACCATATGTCAGGAGTGCTCTGATGGTGTTTCCTGCTTGGCAGGGGGTTGGATTCGATGGCCCTTGTGGTCTCTTCCAACTCTATGATTCTATTCTATTCTATTCTATTCTAAGCTACAGCCAGTGTTAACAAATTGACTGAACAAGTTGCTCAGCATGCACAAGCAATTGGGAACCTTCAGGAAGCCACCACAGAAAATCGTAAATTAGCTGTGGAAGCCAATCAAAAAGCTGAAGCAGTAAAAGAGGAGGTAAAACCACTATACAAACAGGTTGGCGAACAGCAGGCCTACCTGTCTATGATAGAATTACGTAGTAGGGAAAACAACCTGAGACTTAGGTCAATTCCTGAATTTGAACAAGGGGATTTAATTGACTTTCTAACAAAAGAATTTGCTAAGTTTTGGCCCTTGGAAGAAGATAAGTTTAAAATTGTGACTGCTTTTAGACTTGGAAGAGTAGCAAGGAAAGACAAACCTAGAGACTGTCTGATTACCTTGAGATCCAAGGAAGAAAGAGGTAAAATATTAAGCCTACATTACGAAAAGTCACTTGTAATCCAAGGCAGGAGGGCAGAAATTTACAAAGATATCCCAAAACAACTTTTGGATCTCAGATCTATATACACAGAGCTTGCTAAACTGCTGAGGAGCAACTCGATTCCTTTTAGGTGGGAATTTCCCCAAGGACTATCTTTTACATTTAAAGGGAAGAAAGTGAAAATAAAAACAGCTGAGGACAAAGAAAAGTTTCTGAACGACTACGGAGAAGACCTTCAGAAAGGGATTTTTGGAATTCCAGGGCCTGGGCCTTTGCCTGCACCTACACCCTTGCCTATACCCACACCTTTGGGGCCTGAAGACCAGAAGAAAGAAACGCCACCACCAAGCGAATAGCAGATTTGTCCAGGATGTCTCTGCAACTTCTCAGTTGGAACATTAATGGCGGTAATTCCCCGGAAAAAAGGAGAAGAATATTCCATGTATTAAAGAAAGAACAGTTGGACATTATTTGCTTGCAGGAAACGCATGTGACTAGGCTCCACAGAACAGTGTTAATTAACAAGAGATTAGGCCAAGAATTTATTTCATCGGACAGAGTTAAGAAAAGAGGAGTGGTGATTTATGCAAAGGAGAGCCTATCACCAAAATTTCTATTTAAAAATGAGCAAGGAAGAATTCTGGCAATAGAGATACAAACCCAAGGTGAAAAGTTTTTGATATTGGGAATTTACACACCGAACGAGGGGAAATCAGAATTCTACAAGAAGCTGCATGAGACTATGCTGGACTATCTGGACTATAGCAACATCATTATGATGGGAGATATGAATGGGGTGGTTTCTACAAACATGGATAAGTCACAAAACCAAAGTTTGACAAAAGACGGCAGACTACCAAAAACCTTTTTTGAGCTAACTGACAACATGGACTTGATTGATATTTGGAGGACAAAGAACCCCCTAGGAAGAGAAGGAACATTCTTTTCTGAAGCCCATCTGACATGGACAAGAATCGACCAAATATGGATAACTAGAGGACTGGCACCTAAGACTAGAAAAGTGGAAATCTGCCCAAAAACCTGCTCCGACCATAATGCAATGAAAATGGAAATGAGACTAATTCCAACCGGCTCCTACAGATGGAAGATGAATGACACCTTGTTAAGAGACCAGGAGATTATTAAGAAGGCCCAAAAGACTTTAAGAGACTATTTTGAGATAAACTTGAAGACCACAGTGGAAAAAAGAGTAATCTGGGATGCAAGTAAAGCTATTATGAGGGGGTTTCTGATACAACAGAATACGATAAAGAAAAGAGCACAGAATGAGAAAAAGGATAAGATCTTGGAGAAAATAAGAGAAGGAGAGAAAAAGTTAAGATTGAAACCAAAGTCTCAGGAGATCCTGAGAGAAATTAAATTTCACCAAGCACAATACGCCAAACTGATAAATCAAGAGTGGAAAATTAAGTTAATGAAACAAAGGACATTTGAATCAGCAAATAAATGTGGGAAACTGCTAGCATGGCAGTTGAAAAAGAGACAAAAATTGAACACGGTCACAAAGCTAGAGATTGAAGGGAGAAATGTTCAGAACCCGGAGGAAATTAGAAAGTGCTTCCAGAGATACTTTAAACAACTTTATACGCAAGGGCCGGAAAAAGAGACTGAGATAGACCAATTTTTTTAAAAAAAATGGACTACCAAAACTATCTCAGGAAAAGAGAACAATTCTGAACTATAAAATAACACAACAAGAAATTGAAGGTGCCATCCAGAATATGCAACTAGGCAAATCTCCAGGGCCAGATGGACTTACCTCCAAGTATTATAAGACATTGAAAGACTATTTGACACAACCATTAATGGAGGTTTGCAATGAGATTTTGGAGGGGAAGAAGGCACCGGAATCGTGGAAAGAAGCTTTCATCACATTGATACCTAAATTGGAAACTGAAAAGACTCAACTTAAGAACTACCGTCCCATCTCGCTCCTGAATGTGGATTACAAAATTTTTGCAGACATTTTGGCAAGTAGACTTAAAAAAGTGTTAAATGAAGTAATTCATAAAGACCAGGCAGGTTTTCTCCCAGGTAGACACCTGTTTGATAACACTAGGAATATTATTGACATTTTGGAACTTTTGCAAACGAACATTAATACAAAAGCAGTGTTAATCTTTATAGATGCGGCCTTTGACAACATCTCATGGAAGTTCATGAAGAAAAACCTTGAAGGGATGGGAGTGGGACGGGGGTTTGAAAATGGGATAGAGGCAATCTACTCAGAACAAAAAGCTAAATTGATAGTTAACAATGTGGTGACAGAAGTGTTTAAGATTGAAAAAGGAACACGACAAGGTTGCCCTATTTCCCCTCTGTTATTTATCTCGGTTCTGGAGGTGCTTTTGAATATGATTAGAGGGGACCGGTTGGTTGAAGGGATTCAGGTCGGAGCCAAACAGTACAAACTTAAAGCTTTTGCAGATGACTTGGTTTTAACATTACAGGAGCCAGAATCTAGTACGAAAAGAGTTTTAGAATTGATTCGTGAGTTTGGTCGGGTGGCGGGATTTAAACTAAACAAGCAAAAAACCAAGGTTTTGGGAAAAAAACTGACATCTTTGGAATCAGAAAGGTTTCAGAAAGAGACAGATTTAAATGTGGTTAAAAAGGTGAAATACCTAGGGGTTAATTTGACTGCCAAAAATTTGAATTTATTTAAAGACAATTATGAAAAATGTTGGTCAGAAATTAAAAAGGATTTAGAAATTTGGTCAAGATTGAAACTTTCCTTGTTGGGCTGAATTGCTGCTATAAAGATGAATGTGTTGCCAAAAATGTTATTTTTGTTTCAGACCCTACAGATTGTGGACAGAGTGGAATGTTTTGGAAAGTGGCAGAGAGACATCTCTAAGTTTGTCTGGCAGGGCAAAAAGCCCAGAATAAAATTTAAAATATTAACTGACGCAAAGGAAAGAGGGGGGTTTGCCCTGCCGGACTTAAGGTTATATTATGAAGCTGCAGCTTTCTGCTGGATGAAAGATTGGTTACTTATTGAGAACACTGATGTCCTGGATCTGGAAGGGTTCAATAATGCTTTTGGATAGCATGCTTATTTGTGGTACGACAAGGTAAAGGTTCATAAAGCTTTCAAGAACCATATTGTCAGGAAAGCGATATTTAATGTCTGGACAAAATACAAAGACTTATTAGAAAACAAGACCCCAAGGTGGTTGTCACCAATGGAAGCTAAGGCTCGGAAAAGACTCAATATGGAGGCCAGTTGGCCGAAATATTGGGAAATAATAGAAAAAGTTGGTGATACTTGGAGGCTGCAGAGTTTGGAGAAATTAAAGGATAAAGTGCGAGATTGGTTACACTATGCTCAGATTAAGGAGGTTTTTAATTTGGACAAAAAGATAGGATTCCAGGTGGAAAAATCGAAATTAGAAACAGAATTGCTAGAACCTAAGACTAAGGTACTTTCAAAAATGTATAACTTGCTGTTAAAATGGAATACTCAGGATGAAACAGTTAAATCAGCCATGATAAAATGGGCGCAGGACATTGGGTACAACATCATGTTTGCTGACTGGGAAAGGTTATGGACCACCGGTGTGAAGTTTACAGCTTGTAATGCCTTGAAAGAAAATATCATGAAAATGATATATAGGTGGTACATGACCCCAGTCAAGCTGGCAAAAATATACCATCTGCATGATAATAAATGTTGGAAATGTAAGGAGACTGATGGAACATTCTTTCACCTCTGGTGGACTTGTCCGAGAGTGAAGGTCTTCTGGGAAATGATCTATAATGAGTTAAAAAAGGTATTTAAGTATACCTTCCCTAAGAAACCAGAGGCCTTCCTTTTAGGCATTGTTGGCCAGAAGGTGTTAAAGAAGGACAGAACTTTTTTTATGTACGCAACAACAGCAGCAAGAATACTCATCGCAAAATATTGGAAGACACAAGATTTGCCCACACTGGAAGAATGGCAGACGCAACTGATAGACTATATGGAGCTGGCCGAAATGACTGGCAGAATCCGAGACCTGGGAGAAGAGGCAGTGGAAGAGGACTGGAAAAAGTTCAAAGACTATTTACAAAAACATTACAAGCTATATGAATGTTAAGAAAATGCACGAAAGGAAATAACATGGCATCAGCAACTTAGTTGAAAGATATATGAGAATAAGTGGAAGTTAATGATAAAGATGAAACTTGAAGTAATGTTATGTCTAAACCAAGTAGTTAAGCACTTGATAAAAAAAATACTTAAAGTTTGAGGCATAATGTATGAGAACTAGAAAATAAGAATTGAAATAAGGTAATAAATTGCTGTCTATAACTTTATTACGGAGAACGCAGGAAAGGGAGATGTGAGGAAGTCCAGATAGTCATGAAAAAACAATGTATGAACGGTTATGATCTTTTTTGTTCTATGTTTATGTTTCTGTTCACTTATGTTTTCTTTCCTTGTTACTTTTTGGTGAAGGTATTGTATATGTCTGGTGATTTTCTTTTGTTCAAAACTTGCAATAAAATATTTTATATATAAAAAAAGAGATCCTAGTTGACCTTCCCGTCTGCGTCTCCCGGCAGGATACAGGCAAGGTCACTCTCGGCGATCCCACTCAGCGTGAGAGGGACACACCAACTCCTCCCTCCTCCCTCAGGGAGGGGAAAAGAGACAGACAGAAATCTATTTACATTGCTTTATTTCTGTCATTACAGCAGTACAGAGAAACAGGTCTGCACTCTCCAGTCTCCAACAGTAGAGTAATAAACTCCACCCCTGTACTTCCAGTACAGGTCAGATGACACTCTGAGCTAACACCCGGTGCTCAGTACAGTGAATAGACTGCCCCTTTGTTCCAATAGTAGAGTCCCAAACATCAACATCCTGTTTTGCATTCCAGACACTTGCAGCTCGCTGTCGCATTGCTGCTTTTTCCTGACATCCTCCCCCAAAAGTATCAATGTGCGTTGCGAGCAAAGCATTCTCCAGAGAAGAAAACAAACAGTTGTTATACACATAACAATCCCCTGTTGTTCCAGTTCCACCCTTGGAACTCCCCACCACTGGTTTCCCCAGTGTACCTCTCTGGTTGTCTGGTTTCCAAGGAATGAGTGCATCTGCATTACCTTGGCTAGCAACTCTCTGTTGTGTCTTTGTCTCTGACTTTGACACAGCTTCAACCTGCCTTGAGTTGTTAACAACAGCAACACATGCAACAGCTAAGTTAGCAAACTCTTTGGAATACCTCTTGGGTGGTACACCCTTTGTAGCTCTCTCAGACCTTCGTATGAGGTGCTGATCCTCTCTGCTCACTGGTTCAGCCTCTGGACTCTTTGGAGAACCAGATCCAATAGTAAACAGTGGTTCTTCCTCCATCTGTGAAGGCCTATCCATTGTGTAAGACTTTCTCTCAATGACTGTGTCAACTGAGCTCTGTGAGCTATCACTGTCATCATCACCACTGTAATCAGTAAATTCATCATCATCATCTGAATTGTCCTCTGTGGGAAATGTGTGAACAATTACTCTCTCCTCTTCAGGAGCACTCTCTAGAAACTTTGTGAGAATCACCTGACCAGATTCAGACAAAATTACTCTGTAGAGACCCTTTTCATATCCCACAAAAATGCCTCTGGCATTCTTTACTCCACCTGGAGTTTCTGTTCTCACTTGAGACCCAAAAACCTTAAAATAGGCAACAGAAGGTTTTCTATGGAACAGCTTCTCAAAAGGAGAATTTCCCAACTCTTTTGAGACCTTTCTCAACCACGTGTGAACATAAGACATTAACGACTCCGCCCAATATTCATGTGGCAAATGTGAACTAAGCAATTGCGCATTCATCTCCTTTTGCAATTCTTTGTTCACCCGTACACAGACACCCCTGTTCCACGCTTCCGCTGAAACAGCAACCTGGTGGTTAATCTCTTTCTCATCCAGGAACGTCTGAAAATCCTGTAAAAGAAAAATTGGTTTCTCATCTGTGAAGAGACAATCAATGTTAGCATCATGCACATTCTTAACCTTGTCGCAAAACTCCTTAAACCTTTCTAAGGCTTGTTTTGGATTCTCTAATGTATATACAGGATACAGGCAAGGTCACTCTCGGCGATCCCACTCAGCGTGAGAGGGACACACCAACTCCTCCCTCAGGGAGGGGAAAAGAGACAGACAGAAATCTATTTACATTGCTTTATTTCTGTCATTACAGCAGTACAGAGAAACAGGTCTGCACTCTCCAGTCTCCAACAGTAGAGTAATAAACTCCACCCCTGTACGTCCAGTACAGGTCAGATGACACTCTGAGCTAACATCCGGTGCTCAGTACAGGGAATAGACTGCCCCTTTGTTCCAATAGTACAGTCCCAAACATCAACATCCTGTTTTGCATTCCAGACACTTTCAGCTCGCTGTCGCATTGCTGCTTTTTCCTGACATTTTCTATTCTTAAGTCTAAATACGCTAATAAGTTTATAATGTTTCTAGTGTTGCTATAAATGTGCCTCCCGGGCAAAAAGCCAGCTTGGTCATTGTGTATCATCATCTGGAAGCCTTTTTTTGATCTTTCGGCTAAAATATTTGCATATAATTTATAATCGTTCTTTAGAAGTGCCATAACCTATAGTTGTTAATAAGTAGATTGTCCATTCCCTGTTTTGGAATTAATGCAATAAGGCTGTCTTTC
The DNA here is from genome assembly GCF_964188305.1 of Podarcis bocagei. Classification (NCBI taxonomy): domain Eukaryota; kingdom Metazoa; phylum Chordata; class Lepidosauria; order Squamata; family Lacertidae; genus Podarcis; species Podarcis bocagei. The sequence continues at coordinate 12,105,777 of NC_138131.1, forward strand.
CAATAATCCAGCATGGTTCCGTCTTTTAAGATGTTGTTCATGATACTTCTTCATGGGTTCTGAATTAGGGTTTTGTTCTGGCTCTGGCTGTGTCTCTGGCTCTGGCTCCGGCTCCGGCTCCTGCTCCGGCTCCGGCTCCGGCTCCAGCTCCAGCTCCGGCACTGTATCAAGTACTGTTGCAGACTCAGGCTGTGGCTCTAGGTTGTGGCTGCAGCTATGTTTTGCGCTCCGGCCCTGTATCAAGCCCTATTTCTGGCTCTGGTTCTGGCTCTGGCTCTGCCTCTGCCTCTGCCTCTGGCTCTGCCTCTGCCTCTGGCTCTGCCTCTGGCTCTGGCTTTCAGCTCTGGCTCTGGCTCTGGCTCTGCCTCTGATTCATGGTCTCACTCTGACTCTGATTCAGGGTCTCGCTCTGGCTCTGGCACTCTATCAAGGACTGTTTCAGACTCAGGTTGTGGCTGTGGCTGTGGCTCTGCCTCTGTTTCAGGCTCAGGCTCTGTTTGAGGCTGTGTCTCTGTTTCAGGCTCCGGCACTGTATCAAGTACTGTTGCAGACTCAGGCTGTGGCTCTAGGCTGTGGCTGTGGCTGTTGCTCTGGTTCGGGCTGTGGCTCTTTTTCAGGCTCTGGTTCTGAATGAGGGCTTGGTTATGGCACTGGTTCAGGGTCTCGCTCTGTCTCTGGCTGTGTCTCTGTTGCACCTCAAACGGTGGTTTGTTTTTGTTGTTATTTTCTTTCTGAGTTAGGACAAATGTTTAGTTGGGGCGGGGATTATTTTAAGTTTAGCATAATTGTTTCTTGCTTTGTTTTTCTTTTAGTATTTTTTAAGGTTATTGTATAGTTTGTATTTTGCTTTTTAAGGGGAAAGGGTCAGGGCTGCCTGGGGGGGGGGGCTCAGCCAACAGAATGGCTGGGGCAGGTTCCCTACGGGGGGATGTATTGGAACACCCAATCTCTGTTAGCGCGGGTGGGAGGAGCAGTTGCGCTAAGACCAGACCACGTCTTTACCGAAGATCTGGTTCTGACTCTGATTCTGATTCTCTGATTCTGGCTCTCTATCAAGGGCTGTTTCAGACTCAGGCTGTGGCTGTGGCTGTGGCTGTTGCTCTGGTTCTGGCTCTGGCTCTTTCTCAGGCTCTGGTTCTGAATGAGGGCTTGGTTCTGGCACTGATTCAGGGTCTCGCTCTGGCTCTGGCACTCTATCAAGGACTGTTTCATACGGCTCACATCTTGGGCCCACTTTATCATTGAAGCCTTAACCTCCTCATCGATTACTTCGTAGTCTAAAAGAAGTCTATACATTTTTGCGATTATTTTGGTTTTACTATTCAGTAGTTCTCTTTCAAATCTTGAAGGCTCCTTTTCAAAACCTATCTGCTTATCCTGTCTGAACACTTCATTCACCTGGAAGTAATCTAGCCAAGTAGAAAAGTGATCTTTTATTTTTTCATAACTTATCAATATTAGTTGAACCTCCTCCTCCCCCCTTAATATTGTGTTATACGTTATCCAGTTCTCTTTGATGTTGTTGCTTTTTTTAACAGCGATTGCTTCTAGTGGAGAGTTCCATCTTGGGGTTTTCTATTCCAAATATCTTTTGTATTTTCCCCATACCTTATATATAGCATTTCTTATTATATGATTTGAAAAACTCCTATGCGTCTTTATTTTCCCATAATTAAGATAGCCATGCCACCCAAAACGGGTGTTGAAGGAAAGCATTGCTTTTGCACATGCCCATGGCATGATGGTAAGCATTGCTTCTGCACATAACTGTGGCATGATGGGAAGTCTTGCTTCTAAGCTTTGTTCTGCTCATGCTGCACAAACCGTGCTGATGCTAAGACATTCCCTCATCACCCTGGTACGTTCTGTTCACCTTGAGGTTCACACCATATCAATCTGTACTTACCCCTCCTTGTACATTCCTTTTCGTACCACTCTGGTACGGGCAGTCCGAAACCATGCCTGTGTAAACTCCGCGTTCCTTTTCCCAACCTTTAACCTGTCTATGATTAATGTCTTATATGCAATAATTAATGTCTTATATGGAACCCTTGCTTTGTACTTATGTTAACCAATCAGCAACAAGCACACACGTGGCAAACGCTGTATAATATCCAATAAAAGGGAGTCTCCGAGGCTTGCTCGAGAGACGCCTCCCGTATGACACCTACCTACTCGTCTGTCGTTCATTTCAACCCAACATCTGGTGACCCTCGACGTGCCAGATCCCTTTACGCAGCCTCATACTTCACTCGACTGGAAAAGTCTCAGCACGCTACACCGTGAGTATGTGGCGGGGGGGGGGGAGCTTACAAAGTCCCAAAAAGAGCATGCTAAAGAACTGTTTCATTTAGTCAGACAGAGAGTAGCAGGTGTGCATATTTCCTTGAAAGAAATTGAACGATTGTTATGTCATATTGCTTGTGAGTGCCCCTGGTACCCAGAAATAGGGTCCTTGGGGATGGAGACTTGGCATTCATTGTCTGCTCACTTGGTAGAAGTGTGCGGATGCCGTCGCTAGATTAGGTCCCCAGGCGTCTCCGTCGGCACCCGCACCAGACAATTCCCCACCAACTGCCCTGTCACCTGCCCTTTTAGCCGCAACAGACATTCTACCTCCTTACCCAAAGCTTTTGCCTCCATCGCAACTTTCTCTAACCCCCCCTTCGCCTCAGCCCACATCCCCCCATCCCCCCTACCCTCCCTCCTTCGCCTGCTCCTACAGGAGCCGTGCGTGCTGCACTTTTTCAAGCTAGACAGGAAGGAATTCTTTCCTTGGAGGAGGAGGCGGGGTGGGCCGGGGAACTGCCGTCTGCTTTCCCTATTTCTTATACTAACCCTGGCACTGCACAACAACAAATTATGTATGAGACGCTTCCTTATTCTATTCTGAGAGAATTAAGGAAAGCCATTACTGATTCCGGCCTAAAATCCACTTATGTGACAGGAATGCTGGAGGGAATAGCAACTGGTTATACAATGCTACCTCAAGATTGGAAAGATCTGATGCGCATGCTGTTATCCCCGGCTCAGTATGTAGTTTTTGAAAGCGAATTTAAGCATTGCGCAGTAGTACTGGCTGATCCACAGCATTCAGCCAACCAACTCTTTGGTGCTGGTCCGTATCATGATATACCAGCCCAAGCGCAATTAACACCTTTACATTTTAGTCGCACCGCGACCTGTGTGCAACGCGCCTTTCGCAAAGTCCCTGTCTCAGGACAACCACTTAGCTCCTTTGTTTAGCAACAACATTCGGAGCCCTACCATCAATTTATAGATAGATTGAAAGAATCCGTCACTAGGCAGATTGATGATGCTACAGCTCAAAATGAATTGATGAAAAAAATGGCTTTCGAAAATGCAAGTACTGACTGCAAAAAGGCTTTGCAGTCGATTATACATCACCCTAAATATGACTTGGCCGATATGATTCAAGCCCGTGCAGATGTTGGAAGCCAGAGTCATGCGATGTCCTTGCTTGCCGGTGCCATCCAGGCTGGCAACAAGCCCACTGGGAACTGCTTCAACTGCAAGCGCCCAGGTCATTTTGCTAAACAATGCAGAGCCCCTGTCGGGGGTGCAAACAGGAATGGTGATGCCAATAAGGCTAAGCCTTCCAAGAAATGCCTGAAGTGCGGTAAAGGCTATCATTGGGCAATTCAGTGCAGGAGTTCGGGAAACTCCTTAGGGGCCCCACTCCCGGGCCAGGACAAATAGGGAGCCCTCCGCCGTTAGTCTCCACTATTAAAACCATCTCAAAGGATACACGCTCTGATTTTACCATCGACTTAATTAATCAAGAAACCAAAGACACTGTTTTACCTGGTGAAATTGTGCTTATGCCCACCCAATTGGAGGGCCCACTACCTCCTAAAGTCGCAGTTTTAATTTTACCCAAATTTTCTGCGGCAAAAGAAGGAATCCAGGTTATTCCAGGAGTTCTGGATCCTGACTACGTGGGCACAATCATGGTTCAACTTTGGAGCCACATGCCCATGCAGTTAAAGAAGGGTGAGTCCTGGCCGCATTTGGTGGTGCTCCCTTCTCACCCTACTGTTTCTATTATTGATAGTAATTTGCACGAGCTCTCTCCTTTTTCTCCACAGCTGTTAGCTGTAATCCAGCGGATTGGTCATCAGAAACTTCTTCGTAAGTACAAGATAAATGGCAAGGTTCTGGAAGGCTTGATTGACACAGGCGCGGACATTTCTGTAATTTCCAGTAGTTGCTGGGACCCCATGTGGCCCCTTGAGTCTGCCTCTGCAGTTTGGGGTGTAGGTGGACCTCAAACCTCTTCCCAAAGCGTACAGTGGCTGCCTGTTTCTCTGCCTGATAGCTCTGAAACCATTGCATATATCCAGCCCTGTGTGTTAAAAATCCATCTCAATTTGTGGGGCAGAGACTTACTACAATAATTACAAGCTACCATTCAATTAAATGAGTAAGCTTGCACTCCCCCTCCACTGGAAATCAACCACCCCGGTATGGGTAGAACAATGGCCCATAACGGGGGGAAAGCTACTTGCTTTAGTGCTCATTTTCAGCGTTTTGTTTTTGCCTCTTTCTGCTTCCGCTCTTAATAGCGGTAACTCCACACGAACAAATGTGTGGGAATCTTTTGCAAAGACCCTCAATATTTCTTCCTTTTGCCTAACCCAACAGGTATCAATAGGTGAAATTCTTGGCTCCTGCCTTATCCCTGTTTGCCATGACCCTTTTGACATACAAAATGATACCTGGTTTTTCTCATCCCTACCCCAAAACGATTCTCTCCTCACCCTTGGTTATTCCGGTTACCACAACTGGGGTAACCAAGTGCGCCGACGCCCACCTTTGGCCATTGATTTGTTGACCCCATACGTGGCTTCTTTTAATGTCACCTGTGCCCGTATGGTCAATTGCACAAAATCCAACTGTGTGGAAATGGGCAAGGATAATTTCCACTGCTCTAATTATGTCAATATTTATTATGTATATAAATACAAAGAACTACCTGCTGGCTGGTTCTGGACGTGTCCTGGCTATACATTTAATTACATTCCAGCAAACATCAGCCATGGCACACCCTGCTGCTTAAGCCGTTTGTCCATCGTATTACCCAAAAAGCATCATTTGACCCGCTCTCGATATCGCCGCTCTATTGCATTGACTAACGATTGTGACGATTCAATTTCTCTTCCCAGTAGGTCTGAATATATCTCTTTAGCTGTTTCTCTCCTAGGAGTCCCTGGATTGGCTGTACGCAATAGTAGGAACATTAACTCTTTAGCTTGTTCTGCAGCAAAAGCCCTGAATTTTACTTCTCAAGCGCTTCATCTTCTAAATAAAGAGCAGAGTGAACTCCAGCATGGTCTTCTGCAGAACCGCGCTGCTATTGATTATCTATTGCTGCTTCATCATTACGGCTGTGAACAAGTGGACGACATGTGTTGTTTTAATATTACTGATAATTCCAAAGCCATCCAAAAGCAAATCTCTCATTTGCAAAATCTTTTTTTTAAAAAAAAAAATCTCTTTTTATTAAGTTTCATGTAGATATCCAGAAAAAAAGAAGACTAATCAACAATTACAAAAAATAAAAGAAAATAACCAACATCTAAACATAACATAAAAGTGTTACCCATTACCGTTACAGTTAAATCTTTTCACATTTATCTCATTATATCTTTAAAAGATTAGATCATTCTTCTATGCCCTAGCGACTTCCATCCCTCCCGTTTTCAGGCTTCTTAATATACATAGTTTGTTTTCCCTGCAGCTAGTAAATGTTAATGATTTGCACATCGTAGGATTTATATCAAACCTGCTATAGTTTTTATGTTCCCATAATTCCCTTCGATATATATCATAAATTTGTTCCAATCGTCAATAAACTTTGTATTTTTTTGGTTTCTGATTTTTTGTGTCAATTTCGCAAGTTCAACAAATTGAAATAATTTTGTTTGCCAGTCTCTAATTGAAGGGGTATTTCGGTTTTTCCAATTTTGGGCGATTAATAATCTGGCGGCGGTTGTAGCGTACTGAAATAGTGTCTTATCTTCTTTTTTAATTTCGTCCCCGATTATTCCTAGTAGGAATGCTTCTGGTCTTTTAGGGAATGTGTATTTAAATATTTTTTTTAACTCATTATAGATATCTTCCCAATATTTCTTCATTTCGTCGCATGTCCACCACATGTGGAAAAAATTACCCTCTTTAGTTTTACACTTCCAGCAGTTCTTATTTCCTGTTTTATACATTTTCCTTAGCTTTGCTGGTGTGATGTACCACCTATACATCATCTTTTCTAAATTTTCCCTGAGTGTTACACATGCCGTAAATTTCATTCCACAAGTCCATATTTTCAGCCATTTATCATACTCTATATTATATCCCAGATCCATTGCCCACCTTGTCATTACCCCCTTTATTTCTTCATCTTTGGTATCCCACTCTAATAATATGTTATACATTTTGGATAATAATTTGGATTTTCCTTCAATTATCTCTATCTGGAACTTGGATTTCTTTTCGTTCATCCCTATTTTTTTATCCTCCATCCATACTGCATTTATTTGATGGAATTGCATCCAGCTAGTTAATTTATCTTTCAACTCCTCATAAGTTCTCAACTTCCAACCGCTTTCTGATCTTATTAGTAGGTCTTCATAAGTTAACCTTTCTCCCTCCATATTTATTTTTTTATTAATAGAATGTCCATTGTCGATAACCACCAGGGTGTTTTCCATTCTAGGAGTTTTTTATTCCTCTCCCACACCTCGTAAAGGGGCCCTCTTATAATATGATTTGAGAAACCTTTATGTACCTTTCCTTTATTTTGCCATAAATAGGCATGCCAGCCGAACCTGTTGTCGAAACCCTCTAGGTCCAACAAATCGGTATTTTTTAGATTAATCCAATCTTTAATCCAGCAAAGGCTAGCAGCCTCATAATATAGTTTTAAATCAGGTACCGAGAAGCCCCCTCTTTCTTTCCGGTCCGTAAGGATTTTAAAACTAATTCTTGGTCTTTTGCCCTGCCATATAAATTTCGAGAGGGTTCTTTGCCATTCCGTAAATATTTTAGAACCTCTAATCACTGGGATGTTTTGAAACAGGAACAGCATTTTTGGAAGTAAGTTCATTTTTATCGCCGCCATTCTTCCCCTCCACGAGAGCTTCACTCTGTTCCACATTTCTAGGTCTTTCTTAATCTCCTTCCATGTTGCAAAGTAATTATCCTGGATTAGGTTTATATTTTTTGTGGTTAACCAGATTCCCAGATATCTTATTTTTTTGCCACCTTAATTCCATGCTGCATCTCCAATCTTTCACTTTCCTCTTTTCTCATATTTTTGGTCAACATTTTTGTCTTTAATTTGTTCAGTTTAAATCCAGATAGTTTTCCGAATTCTTCTAACATCTCTAAAGCTACGCCAACGCTTTTCTGCGGGTTTTCCAGAGATAACATTAAATCATCCGCATACGCTTTGAGTTTAAATTCTTTTGTTCCTATTTTGATCCCTCGGATCTCTGATGTTACTCTTATTTTATTCGTGATTATCTCTAATGCCATGATAAATAACAGCGGGGATAAAGGACATCCCTGTCTTGTTCCTTTTTCAATTTTAAAGGAATTTGTTAGGTTATTATTTATAATCAATTTTGCAGATTGATTCGAATATATTGCTTTTATTCCGTCCATAAACTTGCCCCTTAGCCCTGCTTTCTCCATACTCTTCAGAAGGAACTTCCAAGAAACGTTGTCAAATGCCTTTTCAGCGTCTATAAAAATTAGCGCTGCGGGTATCTCACTCTTGCACTCCAAGTACTCAATGATGTTTATGGTATGCCTGACGTTATCTTTAAGAAATCTATTTGGAAGAAATCCTGCTTGATCCTTATGTATTATGTTTACCAAACATTTTTTGAGTCTACTTGCCATCACCTCCGCAAAGATTTTGTAGTCGTTATTTAAAAGTGATATTGGTCTATAATTTTTAATGTTCAACTTATCCGTATCAGGTTTAGGGATCATCGTGATGTAAGCCTCTTTCCATGTCTCTGGTATCCTTCCTCCTCTTAAGATGTTATTCATAATGTCGCATAGCACTGGCGTTAGTTGGCTTTCTAGTACTTTCTAGTATTTAGTTGACAGTCCATCTGGTCCTGGGGCTTTCCCTATTCTCATCTTCTTTATCGCATTTTGGATCTCTTCTACTTTTATGGGGTTATTTAATTGAGTTCTTTCTTCCTCTGTTATGGTCCTCCCGCTGTAGTCTTCTAAATATTTTTCTATTTGGGTTATTTCTTCTTTTTCTTTTTTATACAGCCTCTCATAGAATTTGAGGAAATTCTCCTTAATTTTTTTTGGATCTTCTATCAAATGCTCATCTACTTTTATTTTATTTATCACGTTCTGTTTCTGTCTTTTTCGCAGTTGCCAGGCTAATAATTTACCCGTTTTATTAGCTGACTCAAAATATTTTTGTCTCATTATTTTTATTTTCCACTCAGTTTCTTGGCTTGTTAACATTGAATATTGAGATTGCAGCATTTTTTATTATTTGAATGTTTTGTTCATCTTTTGGATTTATTGTTAATTTTTTCTCACACTCTCTTAGCTGTGTTAGAATTTCCTCCTTCTTCTGTTCTCTTACCTTCCTCCTGTAACTGTTTTGTTGGATAAAAAACCCTCTTAGGACCGCCTTACTGGCGTCCCAGACTATGTCCATACCTGTTTCTGTATTAAGGTTCAGGTCAAAATAATCTTTTAAAGTAGTTTTAGCTTTTTCAATCACTTCATCATTTTCCAGTAAATATTTGTTTAATCTCCATCTGAACCCGCCTTGTGGTTTGCCTTTTAGTTCCAGAACTACCGAATTATGATCCGAGAGAGTTCTAGGTTGAATTTCACACTTTATGGTTCTCAATGAAAGCTCCCTCAAGACCCAAATTTGATCAATTCTACCCCAACTCTTATGTGGGTCTGAGAAAAAGGTGAATTGTTTCTCTAAAGCATGTTTGTATCTCCAAACGTCTATTATATCTAGGCATTCTTTCAAATTATTAAAGGATCCTGGCAGTTTCCCTTGAGTATTTTTTCCCCTTTCTGATTGCCTATCTAATTCTGGATTCGGTACTCCATGAAAGTCTCCTAGTAGTATCGTCTTGTTACATTCTAACCCTAATAAAATTTGTTCTAGTTTTTTAAAGAATTCCGATTTGTTCAGATTTGGGGCGTATATATTTATCACATTATATTTCCCCCCCTGGAAATTGATTTGTACTCCCAAAATCCTTCCTTCATCATCTTTACAAATCATTGGGGGTTCCCATTTTTCTTTCACATATATCACTACCCCTCTTTTCTTTTCCGCTATACAATTTGTAAATCCAGCCCCCAATTTTTTGTGTATCAAAATATGTTTGTGCTTTTTAGTTACGTGTGTCTCCTGTAGACAGATTAGATCTAAGTTCTTTCTTTTCAACACATTTACTATTTTATTCCTTTTAGTTTTTTCATTCAGACCATTCACATTCCACGACAAAACTTTCAAGTTCATTATACTGACTGTTTTCCCGTTTATCAACAGCTAATAATTTAAATTCGAGTGGTTTTGTTTTCTCCGTTCACTTCCTCTTCTTCTTCTCTTCCTCTTCCTCTTCATCTACTTCTCCTTCTCTAGCTATATCTTCTTTATTTTTTGTTAATTTATTTCTCTTTCTTTTCTCCTCCAAGTCTTCACTTTTCCCTTCTTGTCTCTCCTCTACTCTTCCTAAGTCTCTCTCATATCTACGCAGAAATTTCTTCACCTTTTGAATCTCTGCAATCCTGAATCTTTTATCTTTATAAAAAAAGGAGATCCCTTCCGGGAACTCCCACCTATATTGTATATTATTCTTTTTTAGGACACTTGCCAACTGTTTGTAACCTTCCCTTCTGCGCAGAAATCTAGTTGGTATCTCTTTAAAGATGATGACTGGTCTGCCATCAATAATTAATCTCTTTTGGTAGCTTGTTTTTAATATCATATTTTTCATCTCTATTGAATTAAAAATGACTAAACAATCTCCTAACACTTTTTTTGGTTTTGATTGTTTGTTCTTTGTTTTTATTCTAAACGCGTTTTCCATCGTATATGCCACCTCTTCTTCTTTCAGTTCTAACCACTTCGCTAATTCTTTGATCATTTTTTCTTTAATGTTTTCATTTATTTCTTCTCCTACTCCTCTAAATTTCAAATTTAACTGTTTTGTTTCATTTCAATCAATGCCAAATTATCCAAAGTCTGATCTTGGGTTCTGTTAAGTTCTCCTATCTCATCCTTTATCCTATCTGTCTCCCTTCTCTGTTCTTTCATTTCTTTTTGAATTTTTTTATTTGTTTCTTCTAAAGTCTTTGACCGGGCTGTCAAGTCTTTGATTTTGCTTGACAATTCTCCTACTGCTCCCTCTATTTTCTTATCTATCATCTCATGCATCTCTCCTAGTTTTTTCTCCATATGTATTTCACTCTGTTTGAACTCCTCTTTTATTTTTAGCCACAAAATGTCTAAATCCTTAATCTCTTCTTGTCGAGATGTTTTCCTTTCCGATGGTGTTCCTCCTATCTTTTTTCCATTTTCCCCCGACATTTTCTCCTCCTCTAATTGTTTAATTAAATCCCTTGTAATATTTGTTCTCTCCCCTAGAGGGCGCACAATCTAATCCCAGTCTAATTAATTATCAAACAATATATTCCCAGATAACAGTTAATTTCCAAAATTAAAGACCCAGTTGATAAACTTACAATCTATCGATTCCAAATCTAAATAGAGTCTAACATAACTTCACAGCTAATGCCAGTTATTCCAAATTATTGCAATAATAGACTTATTAAAGGCTTATTAGTTGTGTAACGATAAGGGCCCTATAGGAAGATCCATAATAATCTATCAGTTTTACAAGGATACCTTTGTAATGAGGAAAAAATTGAAAAAAAGAGGAAGAGGAAAAAATATAACAACAAACAGAGCACCAAACTGACATTAAAGGCAGCAGCTTCAATTTAACATATATCTAAATTTTGTTTTATCTAAAGGCTCCCTTTCCTTCTTTCTGTTTAACCTTCGGCCACTTATTCAACTTAGACCGACTCCACCATTTGACCAGGAGGATGCATCCATGTTTAAGGGTTGGTCTCAGTAACCAAATCTTTGTGGTCAAGGAAAGGAGCGGGGAACCTCGAGGCAGTTCGTAGAGGAAGAAAATATGAATAAACAGGAAAATAAGAAGTAAGCCCAATCCCTAATGTACAGTACGATATGCTCCACACAGTCAGGTCTCCCCAGGTAGTGAAAAAAGGGGGAGATAAATTATTTACTTGACTTCTAGCTTCTTTTTTCTTCAGCCACTTGCTGGCTTAATCCAATATTGGGCTATACTTATAAAAGAATCAGAGGTCTGAAAAACCAAGCATCAAATCCAATCCAACAAATAGGTAGAAATGAGTAGAGATGTGTCCTTCAATAGTCCATTCCAAATTTCCAAACCTTTAAGAGTCTGAGATATTCAAATTTAAGTCCAGTCATGCAAAAGGCAGAAGTAGGTATTCAAATAAAAATTAGTCTGTATCCCTGTATGTTCAGTTCATGAAGAGTTCCAAACAATTCAAGGATAAGGAGAAAGACAAAAAATCTAAGGTTTTTTTAAGAGGAGGAGGGAGTGGGTTAATGTCCAAGTTTATTTTGTTTTAAAGCCATTATTCTGTTTTCGTCCTTTCTTCCCTCTCCCTCTTTCCCCCTAATGTTTCAATATTGGCGTTTAAAAGGAATATTTGTTTCTTTGTAACCACTCTGTTTTTTTTTATTTTTAATGTCTTCCCCCAAAAGGAATACAAAGTTTCTAGAGGTCTGTTCAGTTATTAATTATTTTAGTTCCCTTTGCCTCGCTTAAAAAATAGCTGAGGACTTTCACTTTTCTGTTTTCTACAGCGGGTGAATAGCCGCTTCCTTTCTTCACTTCTACAACTAATTATCCTGCGCCATTTTCACTCTGAAAAACAGGTCGGGCTCCTCAATCAAATCTTTTCTCATCCAGAGCTCCCTTAGTGTTTAATCCAAAACTTTTTACACAGAATTACTCCAAAAACACAAAGAGTTCTGTTCTTAAAGTTACGGACGTCTGTCGCTTTTCCAGTAGGAGCTAGAGGCATCGCTACACGGGGTCCGCAGAGCTTACCATTCGCGTTTCTCAGTCCCGTCGTTCTCGAGACTTTAAAAAAAAACACCCGAAAAAACTTCGGAGCCATTCCAACGCTGCTGGATAGCTTATCCCTCAAGGGTACCCCCCTTGAGATTTTGGTGGTCGCAGTGCCTCTGCGACGCCCCCAAGCCCCCGTAAAGCTCGGAGAAGCTCTCAGCGGCTTCTCCACGCTCCCTGCTGCTTGCGATCCCAAACCGGAAGTCTCAAAAAACGAACATTCTTCATTTGCAAAATCTTACACACCACATTAAACAGGACGTTGGACTTTCTGGCCTGTGGGACTCATTCACCCAGTGGCTCACTGGCTGGTTGCCAAACCTGAATTGGCTTCGTAATCTCTTTCAATATGCCATTATTATAATATGTATATTGATTTTGCTATGTTGCTTCCTCCAATGCATTCCTGGACTCATAAGTCTTTTGTCTCGGTTTCTCTCTCCCCCTCAGCCACCCAATAAAATCATTGCTGCCTACTTTGCGAAATTGCAGCACCAGCAGTAAACATTAGGGGAGATGTGGCGAACTTATTTCGGGCATGCGCTGGCATACCACGTATCCCGAAGTATTTTTGTCTTATTCACCCAGAACACCTCGCAAATAAGAAAAGAAAGGGGGAGATGAAGGAAAGCATTGCTTTTGCACATGACCATGGCATGATGGGAAGCATTGCTTCTGCACATAACTGTGGCATGATGGGAAGTCTTGCTTCTAAGCTTTGTTCTGCTCATGCTGCTCAAACCGTGCTGATGCTAAGACATTCCCTCATCGCCCTGGTACGTTCTGTTCACCTTGAGTTCACACCATATCTGTCAGGGAACTGCCATCGGAGCCAAGAGTGGAGGTAAGGCTCCCCGACCATGCAGGAGAAGGGACCAGCAGAGGGAGAGAGAACACTCCCTTTGGGGAAGGTTATCAGCGTGACACCGGGGAGGAAGGGGACCAGGGAAGGACTTCGGAGAGAGGGCTCCAAGACTCTTCCACAGAGACCAGCGGGGAGAGTCCAGGACCTCCGCTGGCTACGCCTACTCTGCGCAGAAAGCTTCCGCGCAGGGAGGCTAGGCGGAGACTGGGCGTCAAGGAATGTTTATGTTGGAAGAAATTCAGGAAACGCCCACTGATGGATTCTGCCAGCGACTGACACAGCCACGGAGGAAGGGCTGTCCAGCCAGGGAAAGGTTTAGCCAGGCAACGTTGCCTAGAACTTCAGCATCCTTTACGCACGAGCAACCCTAATTCCCATTACAGCAATCAGTCAGTCCCTGACGTTGCTCGCGCACCACGACAGGACAGGCAGCATCATGAGTCAAACCGGAGGAGCAGGCGCCGGAGAGGGAGCAGCAGCAGCGCCAAATCTGGAGGAGAGAAACCGAGATTTGGAAAAGCAGCTTGCTGTGTTAGAGGTGCGGCTAGATGAACGGAGGACTCAGGATGCCCGGGGAAGGCCCACCCCCATCGCAAAGAAGGTACCGGGACTAGTGCACAAGTTTGGGGGGAACCCAAGAGACTATAATGCATTCAGGACGGAGGTACAGTACACGCTGGAACTGCAGTATGATGACTTTGCTGATGATGAGGGGAGAGTTGCTTACGTTATCGGGCATCTTCAGGACGCTGCTAGGGAATGGATCCGGCCATTAATGGCGATGCAGAATGCTGCCCTAAAGGATCTTTGAAAAAATTTTGGCGCCATGGACGCCATGTTCGCAAGTGGAGTGGAGCAGAGTGTGACACGCAGGGAACTAATGGCGTGCAAACAAGGGGGCCAGACAGTTAGAGGGTACTGGTCGTGTTTTGCGATGCTTATCCATAAACTGGGGTGGGAACTGAGCTCGGAACCAGTGCAAATGCTGTTTGAGGGAGGCTTATCCCCCTCAGTGAAAGACGAACTTTCCTGCGCGCCCCGCCCTCAGTCGATGGATCAGCTGACTAAGGCTGTGCTTGCGATTGGAGTACGGCAAGAAGCGCGTGCGCAAGAGAGACGGGAGTGGAGAGGAGAGTGTTGGCATGACAACCGCATTCCTGAAATACCAGAGCCACTTTCCCAGCCTGAGGAACCAATGGAGATTGGGGGGGCATGAGCGCGGGGGGTTTCAAACTCCAACGAAGGACGAAAGAAGGAGGGGGAAGAGGGAAAAACAGCCAAGAAGTGTTTCCTCTGCCTACAGCCAGGGCATTTTGCCAGGGTCTGCCCTCAAAGGAAGGCATGGCAAGGAATGGTGGGGGCTGCTGACTGTGAGGAGGAGGGCGCTAAGGAGCAGGGAAACGCCAACGCTTGGCTGCCGATCAACGGGCACAGCAGCCAGGCAAGCAACCAGTAAAAGTGCCCAAGCCAGACCCCCCCCCAGCAGCCATAGCCATAGAGGTGGTGCTAGAACTCCCTAATGGACACCCAATCAAGGTTAAGGCACTGCTGGACTCAGGCAGTTCCTGTAATTTTTTCAGCAAGGATTTCGCGCTGGAGCACCAGTTACACCTCCTACCGCTAGAGTGCCCCTTACAAGTAACGACCATTGATGGCAGGGAACTCCTGGGAGGGGAAGTGACGCACCAGACTCCCCCCATGAGAATGAGGGTCTCCAGACACACAGAAACCCTTGCCTTTCATGTAGCCAGACTGGCAGGACCACCAGTCATCCTGGGAATGAGCTGGTTGGCGCTACATGATCCAGTGGTGGCATGGCACCAGCGGACAGTGACCTTTGGATCAGCTCACTGTTTGGAACACTGTCACGGTGGGGAAGTCCCGAGGGTAGCCGTGGCCCAGGTAGCAGGAATGGCAGTGGGAGAAAAGGGGAAGGTACCACCACAATACGCTGACCTGCAGGATGTTTTCAGCGAGAAGGAAGCGGATAAACTACCCCCCCCCCATAGGCCCTTCGACTGTCAAATCAACCTACTACCAGGAGCTCAGCTCCCAGTGGGTAAATTGTACGCCATGTCGGACAAGGAGATGCAGGAGTTGTGGGAGTTTATTGACAAGAACCTGAAAAGAGGCTTCATAAGGGAATCAAGGATGGACTTCCGGAGGCGGCGCGAAACGGCAATGGCGGTCCTCTTCAGCTGCTGAAGAGGGGCTCCGCGGAAAAGGGTCGTGCGCTGCGGCACAGCGACGACCCACTCAGAAAAACCACAGGTAGAGTGAGCCCGTGGCCGTGGGGTTCGGCGGGCACCAGGAGCGACCTCAGAAGCGCAGAAGGGACCCCGTAAGGGGCTCCGGAACGTGGAGGGGGTAGCGGTGCTGTGAATCCATCGCTCTTTCCGCGGAAGTGAAGCCGCGCGGCTGCTGCTGATGAGCGCTGACCTTTCTTCTTTGAACATCTGATTTGAAACAACATACTCGTGAGTAAGAAATCCGAGACTTTATTTGAACCTAAATTTGTGAATTTCGGCTGAAAGCGGGAGACGCTAAAAAGGAAGTCAGTCTTCCGGCTCTGTTTAAAGTATTGAGCAAAGACTTACTAAAGCGGAAGCGCTGAAAGGAGTTTAAAAGAAGTTGGAATATACCCTGCAAATTCAGATTTGACTGTTTAAAAGCTAAGGAAAAGTTAAAACTGTATTATAAGCGGACAGAAACCGTGATTTTCCTCTCTACCTTTTGTGGATTACAAAGTTACGACACCCAGCTCTCGGGCTGTCTGGATACAAAGTAACATCAGACTGCGGCAACTGTATATAAAAATATAAAGTCACATCGGGCTACTTTGTAAGTTATAAGAAAGGAACTGTTGCATGCACCTTTGTAAAGAACTTTTACTCTCTGCAGTTAAAAAATGAATTTAGAGGGCTCCCCCCTTGTCTTGGATTTTACCTAACTTTTTCTTTGGGAACTTAATGGTGGAAGCTTTTTATCCTTCTCCCTAATTTCTGGGGAGCTCCCCCTGCTGGATTGTGGAATTATTAGTCTCTGAGAACTGCTGGTTGTTTTGGAATTTTTACGTCTGGATGTTTACTTTTTGGATTGCTTTTCCCATGGGATTTACAATTTGACCTTGACACTTGGACAGCTGTGGAATGAGTGGTGCAGCAAAAACAAGGGCTGCCAAGAAAGCAAAACAAACTGAACTCTTGCAATCAACTTTGCCTGTGCAGCCACGTAGATCATCTGTTCCAATTGTGACAGGTCTGCAAGAAGGACAACCCAAACAGCCAGCTTTTGGGGATATGGCTGCAGGAGGGCTAGACCCTGTTTCTAAAGAAATATTGGATCAGCTGGCAGCATTAAATAAGAAAGCTGATGAACAAGCAGCTAAATTTGAGGAACAAGCGGCTAAATTCGACCAGGTGACAGCTACAATTAATAGACTGACAGATCAAGTCGCTCAAAATACACAGGCAGTAGGCAACATTGAAAAGATTACAACAGAAAATCGAAAATTAGCCGAGGAAGCAAATACAAAAGCAGACCAAAATAAAAAGAGGATAGAGGAATTAAGAGGGGAAGTAAGACCACTGAGCAGACAGGTTACTGAACAGCAAGCGTACCTGTCCATGGCGGAACTGAAAAACAGGGAAAGTAATCTCAGGCTTAGAAACATCCCAGAACTAGAAAAAGAAGATCTGATTGGCTTTTTGACAGCAGAAATATCCAAGTTCTGGGGTCTGGCAGAAGAGAAGGACTTTAAAATTGTCACCGCTTTTAGACTGGGAAGAGTGGCCAAGAAGGACAAACCAAGAGATTGCTTGATCATTTTGAGATCCAAGCAAGAAAAAGATAATATACTCGGCCTGCATTTTAAAAATTCATTGGTGATTCAGGGAAAGACAGCAGAAATCTTCAGAGACATACCAAAACAGTTGTTGGATTTAAGAACTACATACAAAGATCTGGCAAGTTTACTGAGAAACAACACAATCCCCTACAGGTGGGAATTTCCTCAAGGACTATCTTTTACTTTGAAAGGGAAGAAGGTAAGAATCAGAACAGCAGAGGAGCAAGAAAAGTTCCTAAACGATCACGGGGAGGACCTTCGGAAAGGAATAGCAGGTACTTGGCCACCTCCTATGCCTGGTGCAAAACCAGATCCACTTCCAGGCATAGACGACAAGGGAGACAACCCTATTGGTTGACAAATTGATCCAGGATGTCTCTGCAGCTTTTTAGTTGGAATATTCATGGCGCAAATTCTCCCGAAAAAAGGAAAAGGATTTTTCATATATTGAGGAAGGAACAATTAGACGTCATTTGTCTTCAAGAAACACATGTGACTAGGCTCCACAGGAGAGTGTTAATCAATAAGAGACTAGGCCAAGAATTTATTTCATCAGACAAGGTTAAAAAAAGAGGAGTAGTGATATATGCAAAGGAGAGCCTAGCACCAAAGTTTGTGTATAAAGATGAACAAGGAAGAATTCTGGCGATTGAAATACAATCACAAGGAGAAAAATTTTTGATAGTAGGAATTTACGCACCAAACGAGGGGAAATCGGAATTTTATAAGAAGCTGCATGAGATAATGCTGGACCACATTGACTATACTAACATCATTTTGATGGGAGATATGAATGGGGTTGTCTCCACATACATGGATAAGTCACAAAATCAAAACTTGACTAAAGATGGCAGACTACCAAAGACTTTCTTCGAACTTACAGACAATATGGACTTGATTGATATTTGGAGGACAAAGAACCCTCTAGGTAAAGAGGGAACATTCTTTTCTGAGGCCCACCTATCCTGGACAAGAATCGACCAAATTTGGATGTCTAGAGGACTGGCACCTAAGACTAAAAAAATAGAGATCTGCCCCAAAACTTGCTCCGACCACAACGCTCTGAAAATAGACTTGAGACTTACACCAGCTGGATCCTTCAGATGGAGAATGAATGACTTTTTGTTTAGAGATCAGGAGATTGTAAAGAAGGCCCCAAAAACGTTGAAAGACTACTTTGAAATAAATTTGAATA
The DNA here is from genome assembly GCF_964188305.1 of Podarcis bocagei. Classification (NCBI taxonomy): domain Eukaryota; kingdom Metazoa; phylum Chordata; class Lepidosauria; order Squamata; family Lacertidae; genus Podarcis; species Podarcis bocagei. Next base: position 12,123,908 of record NC_138131.1, read on the forward strand.
CTTCGGTGGAAAAGAAAATAATCTGGGACGCGAGTAAAGCTGTTATGAGAGGGTTCCTGATACAACAGAATACCATCAAGAAAAAACTCTGGAATGGTAAAAAGGACAAGATTTTGGAGAAGATAAGAGACGGAGAGAAAAAGCTGAGACTAAATCCAAAATCAAAAGAAGTTCTAAGAGAAATAAAATTCCATCAAGCACAATACGCGAAATTGATAAATCAAGAAGTTGAATGGAAAATTAAACAGATGAAACAAAGATCATTCGAATCGGCAAATAAATGTGGGAAGCTGCTGGCATGGCAGCTGAAAAAGAGACAAAAATTGAACTTTGTTACCAATCTGGAGGTTGAAGGAGAATGTATTCAGAAACCAGAAGAAATTAGAAAGTGTTTCCAGAGATACTTCAAAAAATTGTTTACTCAAGGACCCCAAGTAGAGACCGAGATAAACAAATTTTTAAAAAGCCATGGCCTGCAAAAACTAACACAAGATAAACAAACAGCCCTGAATTATAAAATAACACAACAGGAAATTGAAAGTGCCATTCAGAATATGCAATTAGGCAAATCCCCAGGCCCAGATGGACTTACCTCCAAATATTATAAGACATTGAAGGAATATTTGACCCAGCCACTAATGGAGGTATATAACCAAATTATGGAAGGGAAGGGGGCACCAGAATCGTGGAAATAGGCATTCATCACTTTGATACCAAAATTGGAATCTGAAAAGACTCAACTTAAGAACTACCGTCCCATCTCACTCCTAAACGTGGATTACAAAATTTTTGCTGATATTTTGGCAAATAGACTGAAAAAAGTTTTAAACGAAGTAATTCATAAGGACCAAGCAGGCTTTCTCCCTGGTAGGCATTTGTCTGACAACACCAGGAATATTATTGATGTTTTGGAGTTACTACAGACAAATTTGAGCACGAAAGCAGTTTTGATTTTCATAGACGCTGAGAAGGCCTTTGACAATATATCCTGGAAATTTATGAAGAAAAACCTGGAAGGGATGGGAGTGGGAAGGGCGTTCCAAAATGGTATTGAAGCAATCTACTCAGAACAAAAAGCTAAATTGATAGTAAACAATGTGGTGACAGAGGAGTTCAAAATTGAAAAAGGGACACGACAGGGGTGCCCCTTATCACCCTTGTTATTTATTTCTGTCCTGGAGGTGTTGCTGAACTTGATTAGGAAGGACCAGCGGGTGGAAGGAATACAGGTCGGAGGAAAACAATATAAACTGAAGGCTTTCGCAGATGATTTGGTTTTGACACTACAGGAGCCAGAACCTAGTACAAAAAGAGCTTTAGAACTAATTTCTGAGTTTGGTCGGATGGCGGGATTCAAGTTGAACAAACAAAAAACTAAGGTCTTGACAAAAAACTTGACACCTTCAGAAATAGATGGGTTTCAGAAGGAAACAGAATTAAATGTGGTTACAAAAGTGAAATACCTGGGGGTTAATTTGACTGGGAAAAATTTGAATTTGTTCAAAGATAATTATAAAAAATGTTGGTCTGAAATTAAAAAGGACTTAGAAACTTGGTCAAGATTGAAACTTTCCTTTTTGGGAAGAATTGCAGCAGTTAAGATGAATGTATTGCCAAGAATGTTGTTTCTGTTCCAAACCCTCCAGATCGTGGACAGAGTGGAGTGTTTTGGAAAGTGGCAGAGGGATATTATGAAGTTTGTCTGGCAGGGCAAAAAGCCTCGAATAAAATTTAAAATACTAACAGATGCAAAGGAAAGAGGGGGATTTGCCCTGCCGGACTTAAGGTTGTATTATGAAGCTGCATCCTTCTGCTGGATGAAGGATTGGTTTTTGTTAGAAAACACTGATGTCCTAGATCTGGAAGGGTTTAACAATGCTTTTGGGTGGCATGCATATCTGTGGTACGACAAGGTAAAGTTTCACAAATTGTTCAAAAACCATATTGTCAGGAAAGCTTTATTCATTGTCTGGACTAAATATAAGGACTTACTTGAAAATAAGACCCCGAGGTGGTTATCACCGATGGAGGCTAAGGCCCGAAAACTAATTAACATGGAGAGTGGCTGGGTAAAATATTGTGAGATAATAGAAAGAGTTGGCGATACTTGGAGGTTGCAGAGTTTTGAAAAATTGAAAGGAAAGGTGCGAGACTGGTTTCACTATGCCCAAATTCTAGAGATTTTTAAAAAGGATAAAAAAATTGGTTTCCAGGTGGAAAAATCAAAATTAGAGTCAGAACTACTTGAACCTAAGACGAAAGTGCTTTCAAGAATGTATAACTTGCTGCTTAAATGGAACACTCAAGATGAGACAGTTAAATCAGCCATGATAAAATGGGCACAAGACATTGGGTACAACATTATGTTTGAAGACTGGGAAAGGTTATGGACCACCGGTATGAAATTTACGGCATGTAGTGCCTTAAAAGAAAACATTATGAAAATGATGTACAGGTGGTACCTGACCCCAGTCAAACTTGCAAAGATATACCATCTGTCTGATAATAAATGTTGGAAATGTAAGGAGGCTGAAGGAACATTCTTTCACCTCTGGTGGACATGCCCGAGGGTGAAGGCTTTTTGGGAAATGATTTATAACGAGTTGAAAAAGGTATTTAAGTATACCTTCCATAAGAAACCAGAGGCCTTCCTCCTGGGCATTGTAGGCCAGAGAGTGTCAAAGAAGGATAGAACTTTCTTTTTATATGCAACTACAGCAGCAAGAATTCTTATAGCCAAATATTGGACGGCACAGGAGCTACCCACGCTGGAAGAGTGGCATACGCAACTGATGGACTACATGGAACTAGCCGAAATGACTGGCAGAATCCGAGACCTGGGAGAAGAGGCAGTGGAAGAGGATTGGAAAAAATTTAAGGACTATCTACAAAAACATTATAAGTTATATGAATGTTGAGAATTTGCTAAGTTTTGGGAAAAACATGCTTCAGTATTGAGATCGGAAAATGATGAAAATTAAGTTATGACTGTGAAAAGTTTAAATTTTAGAGTATATAATTAGATGAAAGTACAAAAACACATGAAACAAGGTATCAATTTGCTGTTTATTTTTTATTGCAAAGAAAACAGGGGATGGAAGATGTGGGGAAGTCCAGTTGATTATGAAAAAAGATTTGGAAAAGTGAATTTTCTTGTATTTAATTTTTTCTTTCTTTCTGTAAAATCGCTTCTGTTGTGTCATTGACGATGCATTCTGACCTTGGAAAAAAAGCAAATAAAAATATTATTAAAAAAAAACAAAAACATAAGGGAATCAAGGACGGTGGGAGGCAGTCCAGTGTTCTTTGCGGACAAAAAGGACACAAAACAGCCCAGATTGGTCGTAGAATTCAGATCCTTGAACCTTGTATCAGAACCCGTGACCTTCCCAATGCCCAGGATTGACGATATTTTAACCCGGGTGAGGAAGGGAAAGATCTTTACCAAGCTGGACCTTCAGGGGGCGTACAATTTGATTAGGATGAGGGAAGGGGATGAATGGAAAACCACCATGTTCACCCCTCTAGGAGCCTTTGAGTACCTCGTTATGCCCTTTGGATTACAATCAGGCTCTGCCTGTTTTCAATCTTTCATGCACCATGTGTTGGAATCCTTGCTATACAAGAATTGTGTGGCCTTTCTAGATGACGTGTTAATCTATTCGGACAATGAGGAGCAACACGTTCGGGACGTTCAGGAAGTGCTAAAGAGGCTACAGGAACACCAGTTGTGGGTCAAACTGCAGAAGTGCCAATTCCACGCACGAGAGGTCGAGTTCCTGGGATACAGGTTGTCCGACAAGGGCCTAGCTATGGACCCAAGCAAGGTGCAGGCGGTGCTGGAATGGAAGGCCCCCAAGACCCGGAAGGACGTGCAGAGGTTCCTGGGGTTTGCGAACTTCTATCGGAAGTTCATCAAGAACTTCGCCCACTTAACCGCACCCATCACCGATTGTCTCAGTAGCAAAAGGAAGTTCGTCTGGACAGAAGAGGCACAGCAATCTTTCGAAAGGCTAAAAAAGGCGTTTGCTTCGGAAGAGCAGCACAAGATCCAGGGGCGCAGCACAAGATCCAGGTGTGCACGGATCATAAGAACCTAGAGTACTGGAGGACTGCACGAGTACTCAACCAACGACAGGTGCGGTGGGCTCAAGAATTCTCCAAGTTTTTCTTCGAGATTCGATACGTGCCGGGAGAGGAAAACGTCAGAGCAGACGCCCTCTTCCGGAAGCCGGAGTATCTGGAAGGAGAAGGACCACCAGAAGCACGACATGTGATTCCCGAGAACCGATGGGTGTGGGGGGGGAGTGTTAGTTGAGACACGAGAACTAGTAGGACTGACGAGGGACGATGAGCTCGCCCAAACGAAAATCCGGGAACTCAGAGGCACGGGGGGAAACCATGGGGGGTTTGAGGAGAAAGATGGGGTACTATATTACAGGGGAGCACTATATGTACCAGGGGATGACTTGAGGAGAAGGGTACTCAAACAACTCCATGATAACCCGACGGCGGGGCATTTCGGTCAACACAAGACCATGTTGCTGGTCACCAGGCAGTTCTGGTGGCCAAGGGTGAGGGAAGATGTACGGGAGTACGTATGAGGGTGTGACTGCTGCCAGCGAGCAAAGGGGGAGAGGGCGGTGCCCGCGGGACTACTGGAACCTTTACCCACACCGGGAAAACCATGGGAGGTGGTGTCCATAGATTTTATGACAGATTTGCCCAAATCGAGAGGGAAAACAGCTGTCATGGTGGTTGTAGACCTGTTAACAAAAATGTGCCATTTTATCGCTTGCTCGCATGCGGTGACGGCAGAGGAAACTGCCAGGCTGTTTGTGGATCACATCTTCAGACTGCATGGCGCCCCCTTGAGGGTTTTGTCCGACCGAGGGAAGCAATTTACATCCCGGTTCTGGAGGAAGTCGAGGTGAACTTCCCGGTTCTTGCTGGAAGTCGAGGTGAGCTTCTCGACGGCCAGACACCCAGAGACCAACGGACAAGCAGAAAGAGCGAACAGTATACTCCAACAATATCTACGCTGCTATGTCAGCGAGAGGCAGAACGACTGGGTGGATAAACTGGGGCTGGCAGAATTTGCGTACAATAACGCGGAACACGTGTCCACGGGGATGAGCCCGTTCATGGCCAATTACGGGTGTCATCCCAGGGCTTTCCCATGGGGTGGGGAGGAGAGGTGGAGTGTGCCAGCAGCGGAGCAGTTTGTGGAAGAAATGGAAGCCTTACACCAACAACTTAAAATGAACTTGGAAAGGGCCAAGGAAGTGTATAAGAGGCATGCAGACAAGCACCACAGGGAAGGAGAAACCATACGGGTGGGGGACCGGGTGTGGTTGTCAACCCAGGGGTTGCCTTTCAAGGGAGGGTGCAAGAAATTGCGGCACAGGCGGCTGGGACCTTTCAAGGTAACGCAGCAGGTCAATCCAGTGGCCTTTCGGCTCAAGTTGCCGACCAGTATGAAACTACACCCGGTGTTCCATAGGTCCCTACTCTCTCTGTACAGGGAGGGGCTGGAATTTCCGGGGCGAGAGAGAGAGGTCCCCACTCACCCACGCATAGAGGAGAGGGAACTCAGCAGTCAAGCCACGGAAATACTTGATTCAAGATTGAGAGGAGGGGTAGTGGAGTATTTGGTGGCTTGGGAGGGGGAACCTGAGTCGGAAAACACGTGGGTTCCAGCGGAGACCATCAGGGATGAGGATCTCAGGGGGGAGGCCAGACACTAGTACGAAAAGGGTTTTAGAACTAATTCAAGAATTTGGTCAAGTTGCAGGATTCAAGTTGAATAAACAAAAAACTTTTTTGGAGAAAAATTTAACAGCTATGGAAAGGGAGAGGTTCCAGAATGAAACCGGGTTGACAGTGGTCAAGAAGGTGAAATGCTTGGGGATTAATATGACATCTAAGAATGTGAATTTGTTTAAAGATAATTATGAGAAATGCTGGACAGAAGTTAAAAAGGATCTAGAAATATGGTCAAATTTGAAGCTTTCCTTGTTAGGCCGAATTACAGTTATTAAGATGAATGTATTGCCTAGAATGTTATTTTTATTTCAAGCATTGCAAATTCTTGACAAGATGGCCTGTTTCAAGAGGTGGCAGAAAGACATTTCGAAATTTGTCTGGCAGGGCAAAAAACCCAGAATAAAGTTTAAAATTTTAACGGATGCAAAGGAAAGAGGGGGATTTGCCCTGCCGGACTTAAAACTGTACTATGAATCAGCAGCTTTTTGCTGGATGAAAGAGTGGCTGCTCCTCGAGAATACAGATACTTTGGACTTGGAAGGTTTTAATAATGTATTTGGATGGCATGCATATCTATGGTATGATAAGGTTAAAGCGCATAAAGCTTTTAAAAATCACATTGTTAGGAAAGCATTATATAATGTCTGGATCAGATACAAAGATTTTTTGGAAAATAAAACCCCAAGCTGGCTATCGCCAATGGAAGCTAAAGCCGTGAAAAAACTTAACATGGAGGCCAAATGGCCAAAATATTGGGAAATTTTGGAACAAGAGGGAGATAAACGGAAATTACAGAGTTATGAGAGATTGAAGTCTAAAGTACGAGAGTGGCTCCATTACTATCAAATAATGGAGGTGTATAAACAGGACAGGAAAATTGGCTTCCAGGTGGAGAAATCAAAACTAGAAACAGAACTGTTAGAACCCAATGCTAAGACTCTGTCAAGAATGTATAATTTGTTGCTGAAATGGAATACACAAGATGAAACAGTTTAATCTGCTATGATTAAGTGGGCACAGGACATTGGTCATAACATTATGTTTGCTGACTGGGAACAGTTGTGGACCACCGGTATTAAATTCACGGCATGTAATGCCTTAAAGGAAAATATTATGAAAATGATCTATAGGTGGTACATGACCCCAATCAAGCTAGCAAAAATTTACCATTTGCCTGATAATAAGTGTTGCAAATGTAAAGAAACTGAAGGTACTTTTTATCACCTTTGGTGGACGTGCCCGAAGATTAAGGCTTTCTGGGAAATGATATATAATGAAATGAAAAAGGTACTTAAATGTACTTTCCCTAAGAAACCAGAGGCCTTTCTCTTGGGCATTGTCGGCCACTTGGTGCCAAAGAAAGACAGAACTTTTTTTATGTATGCTACAACAGCAGCAAGAATACTCATCGCAAAGTATTGGAAGACACAAGATCTACCCACTCTGGAAGAATGGCAGATGAAGGTGATAGACTACATGGGACTGGCTGAAATGACCGGCAGAATCCGTGACCAGGGGAAAGAGACGGCGGATGAAGACTGGAAGAAATTTAAAATTTATCTTAAGAAACATTGCAAAATTCCAAAAGTCCACCATCAAAGTTCTTATTACAGTTTCAGTATCCTCAGATGTTCACAAAATAACTCCATTAAAGTCTTATAACTTTGTTTCAGTCAAAACCCCAACTTTGTATCCAATTTAAATTGACAGTTCAGTTCCCTGGTGCCTTACTCCGGCAGCCCGACTCAGGGTTTTTGACAGTGGAAGATCTTTTTCCTCCACTTCCTTCAAACAGGTTTATAAATTTCCGATTTTACTTCCCCCCTTCTCCTGCTTACTGGGGGGAAAGTTTAAGTCCGATGTCAGGTTTTGACAGCTTAAAAGTTAGCCTTCATTTAAATGCAGCTTTGTTCTTTCGTTGCTTTATTTAATTGTTTCTGGATTCTTTGTTTCCTGTCTTATGTGTTTCTGACTTTCAAAATTGGATACAATTAAATGCTCCCTCTAGAGGACTTAAAGGAAATTTGCTACTGAGAGAGGAAAAAAGTGGAATTTTCCACTTCTAAGTCCTTCTTGTGAGAACTGACCTTGAGGATATGAGTGGCCAACCAGATGAGATAACAACTAGATCCAAAGCAAAACAAACTCAGCAAACTCAAAAGAAAAGGGGTTCGATGCAAGGCATAACACCAGCTGGACAGGAAAAAGTACCAGCTGCATCTATGGAGTCAATGACACAGGCATTGCTCAAAATAAACCAGTCTTTGGAAGCATTGACAAAGCAGTCAGCGGAGAATACCCATAAAGAGGAAAAAACAGAATGAGAGGAAAGAAAAACTTCTGGAAAAGATAAAGGAAGCTGAAAAGAAATTGAGGTCTAAACCAAAGTCTCATGAGATTCTGAGAGAAATAAAGTATTATCAGACGCAATATATGGAACTGATGAATCAAGAGATAGAATGGAAGATAAAGCAAATGAGACAAAGAACATTTGAATCGGCAGACAAATGTGGGAAACTCCTGTCCTGGCAACTGAAAAAGAGACAAAAATTGAATACTGTGACAAGTCTAGAAATGGAAGGAAAAATTATCCACAAACCAAATGAGATTAATAACTGTTTTCAAAGTTTCTTCAGGAAACTATATGCACAAGGGCCGGTTAATGAGCAGGAAATAGAAGAATTTATTAAAAAGTACGGATTACCAAAGATCTCAGACCAAAGTAAAAGGATTTTGAATGAGAAAATAACAGGACAAGAAATAGAGGATGCCATTCAGAAGATGAAACTGGGAAAATCTCCAGGACCAGATGGTTTGACTGCTAGATATTACAAGGAATTGAAGGAATGGATAATACAACCATTGAAGGAGGTTTGTAATGAAATTTTGGAAGGGAAAAAGGCACCCGAATCGTGGAAAGAAGCTTTCATTTCACTTATACTGAAAACAGAGACTGAAAATAACCAGGTTAAAAACTACCGCCCTATATCATTACTTAACGCGGATTACAAAATTTTTGCAGACATTTTAGCAAAAAGACTGAAGAGAGTTTTGGTGGAGGAGATTCATAAGGACCAAACAGGCTTTCTCCCAGGGAGACATATGTCAGACAATGTAAGGAACATTATAGACATTTTAGAGTTGTTGGAAGTAAATATTAATAGAAAGGCAGTGATAATTTTTGTGGATGCGGAGAAAGCCTTTGATAATATTTGCTGGACCTTTATGAAGAAGAATCTCCAAGGGATGGGGGTAGGCCAAGGATTTGAAAACGGTATAGGTGCTATATACTTTAAGCAAAAAGCAAAGTTGATTGTTAACAATGTGGTTACGGAAGAGATTCCTATAGAAAAAGGTACACGACAGGGATGCCCAATATCACCCTTACTTTTTATAACAGTCCTGGAGGTTTTGCTGAACATGATTAGAGGGGACCAACTGGTTAAAGGTGTTCAGCTCGGAGCTAAAAACTATAAATTAAGGGCATTTGCAGACGATTTAGTATTGACTTTGCAACAGCCAGAGACTAGTACCAAAAGAGTTCTAGAACTAATTGAGAAATTTGGTCAAGTAGCAGGATTCAAACTGAACATGCAAAAAACCAAAGTGTTAGAGAAAAATCTAACAATGGCAGAAAAAGAGAAGTTTCAGAGTGAAACAGGTCTAACAATAGCAAAAAAGGTGAAATACCTGGGTGTGAACTTGACTTCTAAAAATGTAAACCTATTTAAAGACAATTATGATAAATGTTGGACAGAGGTGAAGAAAGATCTAGAAATATGGTCAAGGTTGAGACTTTCCTTGTTAGACCGAATTGCTGTTATTAAGATGAATGTATTGCCTAGAATGTTGTTTTTATTCCAGACACTCCAGATCTTGGATAAGATGGACTGTTTCAAGAGGTGGCAAAAAGACATATCAAAATTTGTCTGGCAGGGCAAAAAGCCCAGAATAAACTTTAAGATTTTAACCGATGCAAAAGACAGAGGGGGTTTTGCCCTGCCGGACCTGAGACTTTATTATGAATCGGCAGCTTTTTGCTGGCTGAAACAATGGCTACTTCTAGAGAATACAGACATTTTGGATCTGGAAGGGTATGACAATAGATTTGGATGGCATGCATACATATGGTATGACAAGGTAAAACTGCATAAAGGCTTCAAAAACCATATTGTTAGGAAAGCACTGTATAATGTCTGGATAAGATATAAGGATTTACTGGAAAGTAAAACTCCCAGGTGGTTATCACCTATGGAGGCTAAAGAGATAAAAAAACTAAATATGGAGTCCAAATGGCCAAAGTATTGTGAAATCTTGGAACAAGACGGTGAAAGAGTTAAATTGCAGAGTTTTGACAAATTAAAGTCCAAAGTACGAGATTGGTTGCATTACCATCAGATAAACGAGGTATTTAAACAGGACAGGAAAATAGGTTTCCAGATGGAGAGGTCGAAATTAGAAACAGAATTGTTAGAACCCAATACTAAGAACTTGTCGAGAATGTACAATTTGCTGCTGAAGTGGAATACACAAGATGAAACAGTAAAATCAGCTATGATCAAATGGGCACAAGACATAGGCCATGACATAATGTTTGATGATTGGGAACAGTTATGGAATACAGGTGTTAAGTTTACAGCTTGTAATGCATTGAGAGAGAATATAATGAAAATGATCTATAGGTGGTACATGACCCCAGTCAAACTTGCAAAAATTTATCATGTGCCCAGTAATAAATGTTGGAAATGTAATGAGACTGAAGGTACCTTCTATCACCTTTGGTGGACCTGCCCGAGGGTAAAGGCCTATTGGGAAATGATCTATAATGAAATTAAAAAAGTCCTTAAATGGACATTTTTGAAAAAACCAGAGGCCTTTCTCCTGGGCATGGTGGGCCAATTGGTGTCAAGGAAGGACAAAACATTTTTTATGTATGCTACCACAGCGGCAAGAATTCTTCTGGCAAAGTATTGGAAGACGCAGCAGCTACCCACTCTGGAAGAATGGCAAGCGAAGGTGATTGAGTACATGGGAATGGCAGAGATGACCGGCAGAATCCGTGACCAGGGGAGAGAGACGGTGGAAGAAGACTGGAAGAAATTTAAAAAATATCTTAAAGACTGTTGTAAGATTCATGATGGCTGAGATGTTATGGTCATAAAAAATAGAGAATTGCAGCTGTAAATCATAACCTTGAAGAATGTAAAATGAAAATGAGCGAATCAATTGAACGAAGGGTTGCTGAGAAAGGGTTAACATAAGGATGCAGGAAAAGGGAGGTATGGGGAAGTCCGGGAAATAAGGTGTATGAAAAGAGGTCTAAGTAATTATACATGTTTATTTGTTTGTAAAAAGAAAAAAAGAAACATTGCAAAATTAATGAATGCTAAAATGTTGAGGTTTTAGAAAAAAGGGATTACAGCTGTAAAAGATTAAGTATAAGAAAAGAATAAGGGAAAATTCGATAAAACCAAGGGGCAGGATTTGCTGAAACAAATTTGGAAATTGGGATGCAGAAAGGGGAGGTATGGGGAAGTCGGTGAAGTAAGGTTTAAGAAAAAAGGACTCGACTTCCGGAGGCGGCGCGAAACGGTAAGGGCGGTCCTCTTCGCTCTGTGAAGGGGAGCTCCGCAGAAACGGGTCGTCCGCTACGGCACAGCGGAGACCCATAAAGATAAACCACAGGCAGAGTGAGCCTGTGACCGTGGGACTCGGCGGGCACCAGAAGCGCCCCCCGAAATGAAGAAGGAACCCCGTAAGGGGCTCCGGAATGTGGAAGGGTGGCGCGGTGCTGTGAGTTGATCGCTCTTTCTGCAGAAGTGAAGCCGCGCGGCTGCTACCGATGAGCACTGACCTTTTTTCCTGGAACAATTGATTTAAAACTACAAACCCGTAAGTAAGGGGAAATTAAGAAATCTTGGGACTAAAGAGACTGAATTTGGCTGAAAGCGGGAGATGCAACCAGGAAGTCCGTCTCCCGACCGTGCTTAAAGAACTAAAGTAAAGATTTTGACAAGCTGGAATCGCTTTTTTAAAAAAAGGTTTAAAAAGTGTGGCTTATTGTGCAACAACTGAATTTGCTTTCAAGAGACTTTTAAGAGATTAAGAGACAATTTCGTTTTACTTTTCTTGGTTACCCTCCCTTTTCTTTCTGGATTGTTTAAAAGAAGCCCAATTCACGGGCTGTCAGGCTAAAGGCAAAAAGAACTGTCAAACTGCTGAATCTGGCTAACTGTCGAAAGTGTTGCATTGGAGCGTTACAATTTGGATACAAATGGGGAAGTTATTTCTCGCACCTCTTTGAGACTTTGTTTTAACTTTGGGAAGTTCTGCATCGCAAAAGGGAGCTGAAGGATCCTTTCAACGTGTTTTAAACTGCTGGGATTTTAATGGCGGAACAACTCTATTCTTTCCTTTGAGACATTGTTGCACTCCCCCTAGAGGACTGTGGATTTACAATTGTCTGGGATTTGCCTTCTGTTTTGATTTTCTGCTGCCTTGCTGTTTACTCTCTGGAACTGACTTTCCCATGGGACTGCACATAGCTTGACCTTGGCACGTAGACAGGATTGGAATGAGTGGCACGGGGAAAGCAAGATTGGCTAAAACGAAAGCTAAACAATTAGTACAAACAACTCTGACTTCTCAGCCACGCAGATCATCTGTCCCATCTGTTTTAGGGATACAAGAAGGAGAAGCTGAGCAGACATCATTAGAGGATATGGCTACAGGAGGATCTTCTGCACTTTTAGAACAAATTTTGGGACAATTGGAAAGTTTAAATAAAAAGGCAGACGAGCATTCGACAAAAATTGACCAAGCCACAGCCAGCATTAATAAATTGACTGAACAAGTTGCTCAACATACACAAGCAATCGGGAATCTACAGGAAGCAACTCTAGAAAATCGCAAACTGGCTGAGGAAGCTAATCAAAAAGCTGTGGAAGCCAATCAGAAAGTTGAAGCAATACAGGTGGAAGTAAAACCTTTGCACAAACAAATTAACGAACAGCAGGCCTACCTGTCTATGATTGAATTAAGAAATAGGGAAAATAATCTCAGATTGAGAGCCATCCCGGAACTTGAACAGGGGGATTTGATTGGTTATTTGTCATCAGAATTTTCAAAGTTCTGGGCCATTGAAGAAGATAAGGACTTCAAAATCATAAGTGGTTTTAGACTGGGAAGAGTGGTGAGGAAGGACAGATCCAGAGACTGTTTGATCATTTTGAGATCCAAGCAAGAGAGAGACAAAATATTAGGCCTTCATTTCGAAAAATCACTTGATATTCAAGGCAACAAGGCAGAAATCTACAAAGATATCCCGAAACAACTTTTGGACCTTAGATCTACATACACAGATTTAACAAGATTGTTGAGAAGCAACTCAATTCCCTTTAGGTGGGAATTTCCTCAAGGATTATCCTTTAACTTCAAAGGAAAGAAATTCAAAATTAAATCAGCAGAAGACCAACAAAAATTTCTAGACGACCACGGAGAGGACCTTCAGAAAGGAGCAGTAGGACCTGGGTCTTGGCCACCACCTCCGCCAGTACCAGCACCTGTACCCGCACCCTTGGGACCAGAGGATCAAAAGGAAAAGACACCACCACCAAAGGAATAGCGGATTGATCCAGGATGTCTCTGCAGCTTCTTAGTTGGAATATTAATGGCGGGAATTCCCCGGAAAAAAGGACAAGAATATTTCATATATTGAAGAAAGAACAATTGGACATTATTTGTTTGCAGGAAACCCATGTGACTAGGCTCCACAGAAAAGTGCTAATTAACAAAAGACTAGGCCAAGAATTTATATCATCGGACAGAGTCAAAAAAAGAGGAGTGGTGATTTATGCAAAGGAGAGCCTATCACCAAAGTTTTTATTTAAAGATGAACAAGGAAGAATTTTGGCAATTGAGATTCAGACTCAAGGAGAAAAGTTTTTGATACTAGGAATATATGCACCGAATGAGGGGAAATCAGAATTTTACAAGAAACTGCATGAGACTATGCTGGATTATCTGGACTATAGCAACATCATTATGATGGGAGATATGAATGGGGTGGTCTCTATAAATATGGATAAGTCACAAAATCAAAATTTGACAAAAGACGGCAGACGACCTAAAACTTTCTTTGAGCTAACTGACAACATGGACCTGATTGACATCTGGAGGACAAAGAACCCCCTAGGAAAAGAAGGAACATTCTTTTCTGAAGCCCATCTGACATGGAAAAGAATCGACCAAATATGGATAACTAGAGGACTGGCACCTGAGACTAGAAAAGTGGAAATCTGCCCAAAAACCTGCTCCGACCATAACGCCATGAAAATGGAAATTAGACTAACCCCAATCGGTTCCTTCAGATGGAAAATGAATGACACCTTGTTAAGAGATCAGGAGGTTGTGAAGAAGGCCCAGAAGACATTACAAGACTATTTTGAAATAAATCTGAATACCACAGTGGAAAAAAGAGTAATCTGGGATGCAAGTAAAGCTGTTATGAGAGGGTTTTTGATACAACAGAACACGATAAAGAAAAGAGTCTGGAATGAAAAAAAGGACAAGATTTTAGAGAAGATAAGAGATGGTGAGAAAAAATTAAGATCAAAACCCAAATCTCAGGAGATTCTGAGAGAAATCAAATTCCATCAAGCACAATATGCCAAATTGATAAATCAAGAAGTAGAGTGGAAAATTAAATTAATGAAACAAAGATCATTTGAATCAGCAAATAAGTGTGGGAAACTGCTAGCATGGCAGTTGAAAAAGAGACAAAAATTGAACACGGTTACAAACCTAGAGATTGAAGGGATAAATATTCAGAAACCTGAGGAAATTAGAAAGTGCTTCCAGAGATACTTCAAACAACTTTACACGCAAGGGCCGCAGAAAGAGACTGAGATAGACCAATTTTTAAAAATAAATGGACTACCAAAATTATCCCAGGAAAAGAGAACAGCTCTGAACTATAAAATAACACAACAAGAAATTGAAGGTGCCATTCAGAATATGCAACTAGGCAAATCTCCAGGACCAGATGGACTCACCTCCAAGTATTATAAGACATTGAAAGATCTCTTGATTCAACCACTAATGGAGGTGTGTAATCAGATCATGGAGGGGGAGAAGGCACCGGAATCGTGGAAAGAAGCTTTCATCACATTGATACCTAAATTGGAAACTGAAAAGACTCAACTTAAGAACTACCGTCCCATCTCACTCCTAAATGTGGATTACAAAATTTTTGCAGACATTCTGGCAAGTAGACTTAAAAAAGTGTTAAATGAAGTAATTCATAAAGATCAGGCAGGCTTTCTCCCAGGCAGACATTTGTCTGATAATACTAGAAATATTATTGACATTTTGGAACTTCTGCAAAGTAATATCAATACAAAAGAAGTGTTAATTATTATTGATGCGGAGAAGGCATTTGACAACATCTCTTGGAAGTTTATGAAGAAAAACCATGAAGGGATGGGAGTGGGACGGGGGTTTGAAAATGGAATAGAGGCAATTTATTCAGAACAAAAAGCTAAATTGATAGTTAACAATGTGGTGACAGAAGAGTTCAAAATTGAAAAAGGAACACGACAAGGGTGCCCCATATCCCCTTTGTTATTTATATCAGTCCTGGAGGTGCTTTTGAATATGATTAGGGAGGACCGGTTGGTGCAAGGAATACAGGTCGGAGTGAAACAGTACAAACTTAAAGCTTTTGCAGATGACTTGGTTTTAACATTACAGGAGCCAGAATCTAGTACGAAAAGAGTTTTAGAATTGATTCATGAGTTTGGTCGGGTGGCGGGATTTAAACTGAACAAGCAAAAAACTAAGGTTTTGGAGAAAAATTTGACACCTTTGGAGTCAGAAAGGTTTCAGAAAGAGACTGAATTAAATGTGGTTAAAAAGGTGAAATACCTAGGGGTTAACTTGACTGCTAAAAACTTGAACTTATTTAAAGATAACTATGAAAAATGTTGATCAGAAATCAAGAAGGATCTAGAAACTTGGTCAAGATTGAAACTTTCCTTGTTGGGTCGAATTGCAGCTATAAAGATGAATGTATTGTCAAAGATGTTGTTTTTATTTCAAACCCTACAGATTGTGGACAGAGTGGAATGTTTTGGAAAGTGGCAGAGAGATATTTCTAAGTTTGTCTGGCAGGGCAAAAAACCCAGAATAAAATTTAAAATTCTAACTGATGCAAAGGAAAGAGGGGGATTTGCCCTGCCGGACTTAAGGTTATATTACGAAGCTGCAGCTTTCTGCTGGATGAAAGATTGGTTACTCTTAGAAAACACTGATGTCCTAGATCTGGAAGGGTTTAATAATGCTTTTGGTTGGCATGCATATCTGTGGTACGACAAGGTAAAAGTTCATAAAGGGTTTAAAAACCATATTGT
The DNA here is from genome assembly GCF_964188305.1 of Podarcis bocagei. Classification (NCBI taxonomy): domain Eukaryota; kingdom Metazoa; phylum Chordata; class Lepidosauria; order Squamata; family Lacertidae; genus Podarcis; species Podarcis bocagei. The sequence continues at coordinate 12,140,083 of NC_138131.1, forward strand.
CAGGAAAGCAATATTTATTGTCTGGACAAAGTATAAAGACTTATTAGAAAATAAGACCCCAAGGTGGTTATCACCAATTGAGGCTAAGGCCCGGAAAAGAATCAATATGGAGGCCGGCTGGCCGAAATATTGGGAAATAATAGAAAAAATTGGAGACAATTGGAGGTTGCAGAGCTTGGAGAAATTAAAGAATAAGGTGCGAGATTGGTTACATTACGCTCAAATTAAAGAGGTTTTTAATCTAGACAGAAAGAAAGGATTCCAGGTGGAAAAATCGAAATTAGAAACAGAATTGTTAGAACCAAAGACCAAGGTACTTTCTAGAATGTATAACTTGCTGCTTGAATGGAATACTCAGGATGAGACAGTTAAATCAGCTATGATAAAATGGGCTCAGGACATTGGATATAACATCATGTTTGAGGACTGGGAAAGGTTATGGACCAGCGGAATGAAATTCACGGCATGTAATGCCCTGAAGGAAAATATTATGAAAATGATATATAGGTGGTACATGACCCCAGTCAAGCTTGCAAAAATATATCACCTGTCTGATAATAAATGTTGGAAATGTAAGGAGGCTGAAGGGTCATTCTTTCACCTCTGGTGGACTTGTCCAAGAGTGAAGGTCTTCTGGGAAATGATCTACAATGAGTTAAAAAAGGTATTTAAATATACCTTTACTAAGAAACCAGAAGCCTTCCTCTTGGGCATTGTCGGCCAGAAAGTGTTAAAGAAGGACAGAACCTTTTTTATGTATGCGACTACAGCAGCAAGAATACTTATTGCAAAATATTGGAAGACACAAGATTTGCCCAGACTGGAAGAGTGGCAGACGCAATTGATGGATTACATGGAACTGGCTGAAATGACTGGCAGAATCCGAGATTTGGGAGAAGAAACAACGGAAGAGGATTGGAAAAAGTTCAAGGACTATTTACAAAAACAGTATAAATTGTATGAATGTTAAGAAACTGCACGATTTAGAAAAATATGGTTCCAGTAACTTGATTGTGAGATATTGAAAATTAAGTGAGATGCAAGAAAGAATTGAAACTTAAAGTAATATTATGTTTATTTTAAGTTATAAGTAATTGACAAAATTTGCTTTAAGCTTAGAAAGATAACATTTGAGAAGTACAAAATAAGAAATCAAAGATGGTAACAATTTGCTGATACTTTTATTATAGAGAATGCAGGGTAAGGGAGATGTGAGGAAGTCCAGTTAGTTATATAAAAAAGGTTATGAATAGTTGTGTTTTTTTCTTTTTTCTTTACTTTTCTTTTTCTATATTGTTTGTGGGTGTAATTGTATCTGTTTTCTTTTTTGGTTTGTTATTTTTTGGGGGAAGGGAATTTGTGTGTTTATTGTGTGCTTTTTATTTTATGTTTGAAAATTGAGTAAAATATTTATTTTTAAAAAAAAGAAAAAAGGACTCGAAATTATACATGTTTGTTTATGTGTTTGTTTGTTTGTATTGTGTAATGTTTGTGTTTATAAAAATTGTGAAAAACCAATAAAAAATTTATTTTTTAAAAAAAGAGGATCTCAGGGGGGAGTTTCACAGCAGGTTCCCAAGGAAGCCCAAACCGGTAGCGAGGTTCTGGGAGGAGCAATTTGGCACTACAGATGAGGAAGAAGAGTTTGTGGGGTTTCTGGCGTCCGACGAGGAGGAAGGAGAGGAATCTGAGGGTGAGGAATCGGACTGGGAGGGTGATCCGGTACAAAGAGATAGCAGCAGGTGGAGAGCTATGTTTGAATCTTCAGAGGATGGGGGTAGCTCCTTCAGGGGATTTCCTGCATCGCCGTCAGAGGGAAGGGAGGAATTTAGGCCAAAGGAAAGGGACGGAGGTGAGGGGGGTTCTGGGGGGAGGTGGATGTCAGGGAACTGCCATCGGAGCCAAGAGTGGAGGTAAGGCTCCCCGACCATGCAGGAGAAGGGACCAGCAGAGGGAGAGAGAACACTCCCTTTGGGGAAGGTTATCAGCATGACACCGGGGAGGAAGGGGACCAGGGAAGGACTTCGGAGAGAGGGCTCCAAGACTCTTCCACAGAGACCAGCGGGGAGAGGCCAGGACCTCCGCTGGCTATGCCTACTCTGCGCAGAAAACTTCCACGCAGGGAGGCTAGGCGGAGACTGGGCGTCAAGGAATTTTTATGTTGGAAGAAATTCAGGAAACGCCCACTGACGGATTCTGCCAGCGACTGACACAGCCACGGAGGAAGGGCTGTCCAGCCAGGGAAAGGTTTAGCCAGGCAACGTTGCCTAGAACTTCAGCATCCTCTACGCACGAGCAACCCCAATTCCCATTACAATATCAATCTGTACTTACCCCTCTTTGTACATTCCTTTTCGTACCACTCTGGTACGGGCAGTCCGAAACCATGCCTGTGTAAACTCCGCATTCCTTTTCCCAACCTTTAACCTGTCTATGATTAATGTCTTATATGCAATAATTAATGTCTTATATACAACCTTTGCTTTGTACTTATGATAACCAGTCAGCAACAAGCACACACGTGGCAGACGCTGTATAATATCCAATAAAAGGGAGTCTCCGAGGCTTGCTCGAGAGACGCCTCCCGTATGACACCTACCTACTCGTCCGTCGTTCATTTCAACCCAACAGGGTGTCATGACCTTCTAGATCTAAAATATCCCAATTTTTTAATAAATACCAATCTTTCAACCAGAGAAGACATGAGGCTTCGTAATATAGCTTCAAATCCGGTAACCCGTAGCCACCTCTTTCTACAGTATCTATTAATATCTTGTGCTTTACTCTTGGTCTTTTACCATTCCACAAAAATTTAGAAATTTCTTTTTGCCACTTGTTGATACTGCTGGTCTTTCCTGTAATTGGAATCGTTTGGAATAGAAAGAGTAGCTTCGGTAAAACTATCATTTTAGTTTTAGGGTTGTTTATTATTTTGCCTTTGCACTTAACTCTATTTATAAGCCTTTCTGCCTCTCTCTTCTTTAATTGCCATGCTAATAACCAGGCTCAGGTTCTGTTTCAGGCTGTGTCTCTGTTTCAGGGTCCGGCGCTGTATCAAACATTGTTGCAGACTCAGGCTGTGGCACTATGGCTGTAGCTGTGGCTCTGGTTCTATTTCAGGCTCTGGCACTGTATCAAGCACTGTTTCAGGCTCAGGCTCAGGCTTCTGCTCTTTATTAGGCTTTGTCTCAGTCTTTGGCTCTAGCACTTATTCTAGCTCTATTTCAGGCTTGGCCTGTGTCTCAGCCTTTGTCTCTGGCTGTAGCTGTGGCTCTGGTTCTGTTTCAGGCTCCGGCGCTGTTTCAAGCCCTGTATCTGCCTCTGCCTCTGTTTCAGGCTCTGGCACTCTATCAAGCACTGTTTCTGGCTCTGGCTCTCTTTCAGGCTCTGGTTCTGAATTAGGGTTTTGTTCTGGCTCTGGCTGTGTCTCTGGATCTGGCTGTGTCTCTGCTTCAGGCTCCTATGCTGTATCAAGCACTGTATCAGGCTCTGCCTCTCCCTCTGCCCCTGGCTACGTTTAAGCGTCAGGCTCAGTTTCAGACAGTGTCTCTGTTTCAGGATCCAGCACTCTATCAAGCACTATTTCAGACTCAGGCTGTGGATCTCGGCTGTGGCTCTAGGCTCCGTCTGTGGCTCTGTCTGTGGCTCTGGCTCTCTTTCAGGGTCTGGTTCTGAATGAAGATCTGGTTCTGACTCTGATTCAGGGTCTCATGATGGCTCTTCCTCTGCCTCTGACCCAGCTATGTTTCAGGGTCTGGCTGTCTTTCAGGCTCTGGTTCTGAATTAGGGTTTTGTTCTGGCTCTGGCTGTGCCTCTGGCTCTGGCTCTGACTCCAGCTCCAGCTCCGGCACTGTATCAAGTACTGTTGCAGACTCAGGCTGTGGCTGCAGCTATGTTTTGCGCTCCGGCCCTGTATCAAGCCCTATTTCTGGCTTTGGCTCTGGCTTTCATTCAGCTCTGGCTCTGGCTCTGGCTCTGATTCATGGTCTCACTCTGACTCTGATTCAGGGTCTCGCTCTGGCTCTGGCACTCTATCAAGGACTGTTTCAGACTCAGGCTGTGGCTGTGGCTCTGCCTCTGCTTCAGGCTCAGGCTCTGTTTGAGGCTGTGTCTCTGTTTCAGGCTCCGGCACTGTATCAAGTACTGTTGCAGACTCAGGCTGTGGCTCTAGGCTATGGCTGTGGCTGTTGCTCTGGTTTGGGCTGTGGCTCTTTTTCAGGCTCTGGTTCTGAATGAGGGCTTGGTTATGGCACTGATTCAGGGTCTCACTCTGTCTCTGGCTGTTTCTCTTTTGCACCTCAAACGGTGGTTTGTTGTTGTTGTTGTTGTTGTTGTTGTTGTTGTTGTTGTTGTTGTTGTTGTTATTTTCTTTCTGGGGTAGGACAAATGTTTAGTTGGGGCGGGGATTATTTTAAGTTTAGCATAATTGTTTCTTGCTTTCTTTTTCTTTTACTATTTTTTTAGGTTATTGTATAGTTTGTATTTTGCATTTTAATTGGAAAGGGTCAGGGCTGCCTGGGAGGGGGCCTCAGCCAACAGAATGGCTGGGGCAGTTTCCCTACGGGGGGATGTATTGGAACACCCAGTCTCTGTTATCGCGGGTGGGAGGAGCAGTTGCGCTAAGACCAGACCACGTCTTTACCGAAGATCTGGTTTTGGTTCTGACTCTGACTCTGATTTCTTTAGGGTTGTTTATTATTTTGCCTTTGCACCTAACTCTATTTATATGCCTTTCTGCCTCTCTCTTCTTTAATCATCATCATCAACCTTTTATTCGACCGTCAGTCAGAAAAAAAAGTACATTTGTCAATACACAGTTAAAAGCTCCAGGAAAATTTTAGAACTTAGCCAACACTAAAATGGGCTAGGACTTCCGGTTTGGATCGCCTGCAGCATGGGTGCGCGGAGAAGTTGCTGAACAGCCTTTTCCGAACTGCATAGGGTTCAGAGGGGGCAACGCAAAGGCACTGCGACCCCCGAAACCTCAAGGGGGGCCCCCTTGAGGGAAGCGCAACCGGCAGCGTCAGAGGGACCCGAAGCCCTGTGAGTTTTTTCTATTTTGGGAAAGCTCAGGAGCGACGGACCGAGAGGCGCAAAATGGTAAGCCCTGCGAACCCCGTGCAGTAATGCCTCGAGCCCCAGCTGGAACTGGCGACAAATCTCCGTAACCTTAAGAACTATCTAACAAATGTCGGAATTGAAAATTTGGAGTATAGAGCCCGTGGCGCGTTGGAGATAATTTAACTAAACTAAGGAGCCCGATCTGTATTTCGGAGCCAAGATGGCGCTGGGGCGCTAATCGGGAGAGTGAAACAAAGAAACTTTTACCTACCTGCCGTAGAAACGAAGAAGGGAAAGTCCCCGTTGGGAGTTTCACGGGGCAAAAAGTATCCAAGTCAGATAGTATATACACGGAAAAAGAGACTTTCGAGACTTTGTATTAAACAGATCGCTACAGAAAAGCTGGGGAGAGAGACTAAGGCGAACACTGAGAGGAACGAAAGGAGGCAAAGACGGGAGGAGGAGACGGAGAGGGATAGGAAGGGGGAAGAAGAGCTAAGCCTGAGAGACGGAGGAGACAAACCTTCCCCCCCCCAATATTACAAACAGCCCCGCAGGTTTTTGACAGCGGTGATATGCGAAGTGATTTCTGTCGACTTTGAGCCTCCGTTCCCCCCCTTTTTTTCTCTTTTTTTTGCGTTCTCTGTTCTCTCTCCGCACTTTTTTCGGCTCCCCCTGGCTTCCGCAGCCTTTGGGCGGTCACGGGAGGAAAACACTGTGTGAGCCTGAGCACGTACACCAGCCCCTATCTCCATTAGACTGCAACTAAGATAAAACTGTGAAATCGAGCTTGGAAATCCAGCGCGACCTTGATTTTTGGCCAGACTCTGACGGACTTAACTACAGCCCAGGACTTAACACTAAAAAGAAACACGAGAACTATGACTTTCCTTAGTCTTGCATAATTCGAAGAATACCCTCTTTTGGAAGGTGGCAGAAGCTCTGTTCTGTATTTCATCTCAGTTGGAAGCAAGAACTGAAACCTAGCCACCCCTCCACCTTCTCTGCCTGCAGAATACCTAAATCCAACAGAAAGACTGGAAACTTAAAGGACCTTAAACGGTGCACAACCCCTTGTCCATTTTTCCCCCCTTCTCCCTACTTTTCCCCCTTCCACGTGTACCCCCCTTCCCGCCTTTCCTGTTTCCCACCCTTGATTTGCAGTTTTGGCTGCCCTCATGGAGATACCAAGTTGAATTTGAATAAAACCACTACCTGAACTAAATTTGAATATTGAGCGGCTGTTAAAACCAGAACTTTGGATTAGGCCAAACAAGTGGCTGAAACCAACTGAGAAGAAAGAATCCCAAATTCCCCCTCGCTTTTGGACCTTTTGCATCCCTTTCTTGCCTCTCGTCTCTCTCCCTTCTCCAGACCCCCCTGCCCTTCCCCCCCTTAGTCGCATAACCCCCCCCTTTATTTTTCTATACTTATTGAACTTTAGTGTCTTAACCTGCCAAAGGAGCAAGCCAACGGAATCTCCCTCTAGATTGTACGCCCCTCAGGGGTTAGCAGAAAGAAATATAAGACTGGCTATCTTCTAGGATTGGGGAGGAGAGAGGGAACAGACCGGGAGGATGGCGGGAAGAGACGGGAAAAAGTGGGTGGGAACACCTATAGAGAGGAAAACCTCAAGGCAGGAGGAAATAAGGGACCTAGATGCCTTATGGCTGAAAATAAAAGAGGAATTTAGACAGAACGAAACCCATATGGAAAAAAAGCTAGGAGAGATGCAGGATTCTTTTGATAAAAAAATAGAGGTTGTGGTAGGGGAACTATCAAACAAAATTAAAGATCTAGCGGTCCGAACAAAGTCCCTAGAGGACTCAAATAGGAAAATACAGAAAGAAACGAAAGACCAGCGAAGAGAAGTAGAAAAAATTAAGGAGAATTTTGAAGAATTAAATAAAAGTCAGGATCAAGTCTTGGACAATTTAGCCATGATGGAAATGAAGCAAAAGCAGCTAAATTTGAAATTTAGAGGAATAGGGGAAGCAAGGGAGGAAGATATAAAAGGAAAAATGACAAAAGAACTGGCGAGGTGGCTAGCATTGAAAGAAGAAGAAGTTGCACAAACCATAGAAAACGCTTTTAGAATAAAAATAAGATCGAAACAAAACAAACAGAAAAGGACCCCAGGAGATTGCTTAGTGATTTTTAGATCGATAGAGATGAGAAACACAATTCTGAGAGAAAGTTACCAAAGGAAATTAATGATTGATGGGAAACCAATTATTATTTTCAAGGAAATACCAATCAGGCTCCTTCGCAAGAGAGAGGGCTACAAACAGATAGTTAATACTTTGAAAAAGAATGGCATACAACACAGATGGGAATTCCCTGAAGGGATCTCATTTTTTTACAAAGGAAAAAGATTCAAGATAACAGAGACTCAGGAAGTCAGTAAATTCCTTCGCAGATACGAAAAAGAACTTGGGGGGTTGTTGAGGAGATATGGGGAGAGAGGTGGGGAGAGGGAGGGGAGGGGGGAGCAGGGGGAGGGGCAGAAGGAGGGGGTGAAGACGAGGAGGGTGGGGAAGAGGAGGAAGAGGAGGAGGCGAAGGAAGAGGAGGAAGGGGAGGAACAGGAGGAAATAGAGAATCAAAACACCCGAATTTAAATTAGTCAAAACTCAAAACCGAAATAGACAAATTACTGACTTCTCAATTAGATAAAAGTAATAATGAATCTTAAAATTTTAACATGGAATGTAAATGGATTGAATGAAAAAACAAAAAGGAATAAAATAGCAAATGTGTTGAAAAAGAAAAAATTGGATGTAATCTGTATACAAGAAACTCATGTAGTCAAAAAGCACAAGCATGTATTAGTAAATAAGAACTTGGGAATAGAATTTATAAATTCTGGGAGAGAGAAAAAAAGGGGAGTGGTAACATACGTTGATGAAAAATGGGAACCCAAATTGTCCTACAAAGATGAAGAAGGGAGAATTTTGGGAGTGCAAATAAGCTTTCAAGGAGAAAAGATTGACGTGGTAAACATCTACGCTCCAAATTCAAATAGGTCGGAGTTCTATAAAAAATTAGAACAAGTGTTAGTAGAACTAGGGAACAATAAGTTGATATTATTAGGAGATTTTAATGCAGTGCCGACATTAGAATTGGACAGGCAAACAGAAAAGAGAAAACGAAAACAAGGAAAGTTACCGGAATCGTTCCAAGACCTGAAGGAGAACATGGAACTAACAGATGTGTGGAGGCACAAGCACCCAACAGAAAAACAATTTACCTTCTTCTCAGAAGTACATAAAAGTTGGGGAAGAATAGACCAAATTTGGACCTCAAAAGAAATTACTCTAAGAGCGATAAAATGTGAAATTCAACCGAAAACCCTCTCCGACCATAACTCAATAACGTTGGAACTAAAAGGGAAATCAAACGGAGGTTTTAGATGGAGACTGAATGACTTTCTGTTGGATAACGATGAGGTGATCGAAAAAGCTAAAACCACATTAAAAGAGTACTGGGACCTGAACCTTAACACAGGGATAAACATAGAAACAGTTTGGGACGCCAGCAAGGCGGTCTTAAGAGGTTTCTTTATCCAGCAAAACAACCACAAGAAAAAAACAAGGCAGCAAAAAACAGATGAAATACTTAAACAGCTGAGGGAGTATGAAAAGAAATTAATAGACCATCCGAAAGACGAGCAAAGTTTACAATCAATAAAAATACTACAAAGACAATACTCAATACTAACGAACCAAGAAGTAGAATGGAAAATCAAGCTAATGAAGCAGAGATACTTCGAATCAGCGAACAAAACAGGAAAATTCCTAGCCTGGCAACTGAGAAAAAGACAGAAGCAGAATGTGATAAATAAAATAATGGTAGAAGAAGAATTAACAACCGATCCAAAAAAAATACAAAAAAATTTCCTTAAATTTTATGAGGAATTATATAAAAAAGGAGAAGAGGATCCAGTCCAAATAGAAAAATATCTAGAGAACTGCATAGGAAAAACTGTCACAGAAGAAGAAAGAACCCAATTAAACAGACCTATAAATATGGAGGAGATCGAAAGTGCGATAAAAAAATTGAAATTGGGGAAGGCACCAGGCCCGGATGGGTTATCGGCCAAATATTACAAAGTGCTGGGAAGCCAATTAGCACAAGTACTCTGTGACACCATGAACAATATTTTAAGAGGGGGGAAAATTCCTGAGACGTGGAGAGAGGCTTTTATAACACTAATTCCAAAACCAGATACGGACAAATCGAACATGAAAAATTACAGGCCAATATCGTTATTAAATAACGACTACAAGATATATGCGGACATCATGGCGAACAGACTGAAGAAATGTTTAATAAGGATAATCCACAAAGATCAAGCGGGTTTCCTCCCAAACAGATTCATGAAAGATAATGTGAGACACGTCATTAATCTAATTGAACATTTGGAGATTAACAATAATATCCCGGCGTCCCTGATTTTTATAGACGCAGAAAAAGCGTTCGACAACGTTTCCTGGTGGTTTTTACTAAAATCGATGGAGAAGGTAGGGATTGAAGGGGAATTCCTAAAAGGAATACAGGCAATATATTCAAAACAACATGCTAAATTGATAATAAACAACAACTTTACGAATAAATTCAAAATAGAGAAAGGAACAAGGCAAGGATGCCCCCTCTCCCCGCTTCTATTCATTCTGGCTTTGGAAGTCCTGGCGAATAAAATTAGGTCCAAAACAGAGATAAAAGGGATCAAAATAGGATTTAAAGAGTTTAAATTAAAAGCTTACGCTGACGATCTGATGATATCCCTAGAAGAGCCGCAGGAAAGCATGGGCAAAGTATTGGAGATTATGGAGGAGTACGGTAAACTATCGGGCTTCAAGTTGAACAAAACCAAAACAAAAATGCTAACAAAGAACCTGAGAAACGACGCGGTGGAAAGATTAGAGAGACAATTTGGAATCAAAGTGGCTAAGAAAATAAAATATTTAGGAATTTGGCTTACTCCCAGAAATATAAATCTAATCGAAGATAATTATACACCAACATGGAATAAAGTGAAAAAGGACTTGGATGTTTGGAACAGGGTGAATCTCTCGTGGCTGGGCAGGATGGAAGCAATAAAAATGAACATACTCCCTAGGATGCTATTCTTATTTCAAAATATACCTGTCATCAGAGGGTCTAAAATATTTAGGGATTGGCAGAAGACACTTTCAAGATTTATATGGCAGGGAAGAAGGCCAAGGATTAGATTTAAACTACTAACAGACCGTAAGGAGAGAGGAGGACTGGCAATACCTGACCTAAAATTATATTATGAAGCGGCCTGTCTTTGCTGGGTCAAAGATTGGATAACCTTAGAAGATACGGACTTATTAGATCTGGAAGGAGCCGATAATAGATTCAGTTGGCACGCCTACCTCTGGTTAAATAAAGAAAAAGCACACAAAAGGTTTTCGAGCCATATTATAAGAGGACCCTTATATGAAGTCTGGAACAAAAATAAGAAATTGTTGGAACGAAAAGTACCCTGGTGGCTGTCCCCAACAGATTTGTTGTCAATCAAAAAAACAAACATGGAAGTACAAAAACTGACATATGAAGACCTACTAGTGAGATCCCAAGACAGCTGGAAACTAAGACCATATGAAGAATTAAGGGAGAGGCTGACGGGTTGGATACAGTATCATCAAATTAACGCAATATGGACAGAAGACAAAAAATTAGGAATGAGTGAAAAGAAGTCCAAATTTCAGATTGAAGTAGTTGAAAGTAAATCGAAGATACTATCCAAGATGTACAACATACTACTGGAATGGGAAACTAAAGATGAAAAAATCAAACAAGTCATGGTCAAATGGGCAAAAGACCTAGGACATGATATAGAATACGAAAAATGGTCAAAATTATGGAGCGAGGGATTAAAATTCACGGCAAGCGCTGCAATCAGGGAAAATTTAGAAAAAATGATATACAGATGGTACCTTACACCAGAAAAATTGAATAGAATGTATAAGACCGCAGACAAGGCTTGTTGGAAATGTAGGACAAAAGAAGGCAATTTTATACATATGTGGTGGACATGTGAGGAAATTAAAAAATTTTGGGATCAGATATATAATGAGTTAAAAAAAATATTTAGATATACATTTCCCAAGAACCCAGAGGCCTTTCTATTAGGGATGGTCGGGAAAGAAATTCAAGAAAAAGATAAAATTCTATTCCAATACTCAACAGCAGCGGCCAGAATGCTAATCGCTCAAAATTGGAAAAGCACAAATCTTCCAACAGTGAGGGACTGGCAATTAAAACTACATGACTTTATTGAATTAGCAAGATTGACACAAAAAATCAGAAATCACAAAAATACAAAGTTAAAAGAAGATTGGAGTAAATTTATGGTTTATTTTGAAGGTAATTTTAAAAACTTACCAAATACAGCAGGTTTGTTGTAAAACTCCCGATGTGCAAATCATAAACAAAAACCAGCGGAAAAAAAGATAACTACTGAAAGTAAAAACCCGAAATCAGTAGGGAAGGAAGTCGACAGTTTTACGTTTTTATGTTGTAGTTTTTTGTCTTTCTTTTTTCCCCTCTTGTCTGATTCTTTATTTTTCTTTTTCCTCGTTTCTTTCATAGTATTTAAGTGTCGTGATTTTTTGTTGAATGTTGTGTTTTTTCTTTTTGTGTGCATAAAAGAAAATCAATAAAGATTATTTAAAAAAAAAAAGACTAAAATGGGCTAAACAGATAGCCCCATATCAATACAGTCAATTATAATCTTGCGACGCTTAAAAGCTAAAAAAAGAAATTTGGCCGACTTCCGGTGGAGCGCGGAACCCGTTGCAGGCGAGGGTTTTTTCCGGTGGGAAAGCCCTAGCTTTTTTGGCCGAAAAAGGAGGTTTTTAGGGCGAAAAAAACCTCTTGTCGAACCTCTGGAGGGTGTCTAGAGGTCCAGGTTCCCGGCGGTGCCTGAAAGCTGTCCGTCCGGCCGCCAGGTAGCCTCCGAAAAAGAGGTGAAGAGTGCGGCGGAACGAGCAGCGGGCAATCGGGCAGCCATTGCAGCGGCTAACTAGCGAAGCCCCGAGCCTGCAGGGAATAGCGCTCCGCTCTCGAAATATAGAAATTCGGATTCATAACATCTAAACTTGTAAGAACTGGTGAGTAATAACAACAAGGAAGTCTCCGATTAAAAAAAGAGAAGAGCTCGAGTTCAGCGGTCGTCTGACATCATTAAAAAGGCGCAGGGCTGTATGCAGAGCCTAAAGCGAAAGTAAGTTGCCGCTAGCGGTTACTGTTTCTGTCTCCCCTGTAACTGTTACTGTTTGGAACTACGGTGAACTACGTTAAGAAGAAAGTAACCTTTTTTTCTTCACAAGAAAGAAGAGAGGGAGGATATCAAGGGGGAGCAGAGGAGCTCCGTGATAAAAGAGAGATCTCAGCTGTAATTGAGGCAACAGAAAGATAGAGAGAACTATTTGGCAATATTCCTGTGAACATACTGTCACGTTAAGAAGAACCTCCGACGCCATATTAACCCTAGGTTAAGAAGGACCTCTGACGCCATATTAAGTGACTTTAAAAGACTTTAAAAGACATTTTGACAGAGAAGATAAAAATACTTTAGCGTCTTTTTGGGTGGTTTTTGGGGGTTCTCGTTTACTATTTTTTTCTATTCTCTACCTTTGTTTCGAAAAGTGAACAGCTGATGGTGGGCAGCTGGAAAAATCATTTAAGAATTTTTCTCCCAAACTCGGTAGGGTTTGAGTCCCCCCAGTGGTCTAAACTAAACATTACAATTCGATGCTGAAAACCTCTTTTGAGGTACCTTAGGACTTGTGAAATAACAGAGAAATAATTGTTTTTGAGAGACCTCTCCCTCTCCTAATGGACTGACTTTATCTGAACCGCTTAGCACCAAAAATTTTTGCAAGGGATAAATAAAATAAGCATAGACTGTTACAGACTTATTGGAACTTGAAATTTGGAATATATCTGAAACCTTAATTTGATTTTTTTCTATTTATTTTTTCTATTATCTTTTGGACTACATTTGGAACTTCAAATTAGAGTGCAGCTTAATTATCGCCCTGGTAGGACTAGCCCGAATGGGGGCAAGAAGAATACGGACAGAGTCGACAGACAACTAACTCCCCTCAAATTTTAGTGGGGGACGTGACAATAGTCAACTATACGACTTGGAGGGCGAAGTGCTAAAAAAGTTGTAATTTGTAATTTTTTTTTCTTAGTCTGTATTTCCTGTTTCTGGTGGTTATTCCAAGAATATCTAAGTGTATTTGCAATTGTAATTGGTAAGGAACTACACAGTATTAATATTTGATACTTCGAAATCTAAGAAAATGTCGCACACACAGAAAAAAGGGGCAGGGGGGGGGGACTCCAACAGATAGGAGAGCCTCAAAGCAGGAAACAGACTTTAGAACAGAAATATTGAAGATGTTTGCAGAAATAAAACAAAGCGAAAAAAACTTGGAGACAAAATTAGAACAGGTAGATAAAAAAATTGGGAATATGGACAAAAAGATTGAGGAGACAGTCAGTGAATTAAAAGGACAGATTAAAGAGGTTTCAAAGAGAGTGGATGAGGGATTTAAGAAGACAAAACAGGAAATGAAAGAGATGAAGCGGGAAGAAGAGAAGATGAAAAATGAGATTGCAGATTTAAATAAAATACAGGAAGAAATAAAAGATTCTATTGAGATGAACGAACTGAAACAGAGAGAAGTGAATTTGAGACTGAGGCAAGTACCGGAAATACAAAATGAAAATATAAAAGGAAGATTGATAAAGGAAATTGTGCAGTGGATGGAGCTATTGGAGGAAGAAGTGGCAAAGACAATACAAAATGCATTCAGAATGAAAATTAAGTCGAGTAAGATAAAGAAATTCCCGGGGGATTGTTTAATTACTTTCAAAGATAGAGAGATGAGAAATTTGATTTTGCAAAGGAACAGAGAGAAGAGAGTATATATTGATGGGAATTACATAATTATATTTAAAGACATCCCAATAAGGTTGCTGAAACGAAGAGAAGCATACAAACCACTGGTGCAATTGCTTAAGAAAAACAAGATTGATTTCAGATGGGAATTTCCGGAAGGAGTCTCGTTCTTTTACAAAGGGGTAAAAAGAAGATTGACAAGTCCTGAGGAAATAGGAAAATTTACAAGAAGATACAAAGAATTACAACTGGGAGAGGAAGAGACCAAAGGGGCAGAAGGAGGAATAAGATTAAGGGAGGAATTTGAATCAGGAGAAGAAGAAGAACAGACCGGGAAGGAAACAGAAGAAGAGGAAGAAGAAGAAGAAGGAGAAGAGACAGAAAGACTATAAGGTTAAAACTCAAATTTAAATAGTGGTAAGAAGAATGACGCTAAAATTATGGAATTGGAATATTAATGGGATGAACGATAAGAAAAAACGGAACAGAATTGAACATATCCTAAAAAAGAAGAATTTGGACATCATATGCCTACAAGAAACGCACGTGGCCAAAAAACATAGGAAAATTCTGATTAACAAAAGGTTAGGGAATGAATTTATTTCCTCGGATAAGGAGAAAAAAAGAGGTGTTGTATTATATATCAAAAACAAAATTGAATCTCACCAATTATTTAAGGATGAAGAAGGGAGAATTATAGCGGCTCAAATTAGCTGGCAAGGTGAAAAACTGATAATTGTCGGGATTTACGCACCAAATGGGAACAAGACAGAATTTTTTAGACTATTGGAGGGGAAACTATTTGAATACATGGATCAAAAAATCATAATAATGGGAGACATGAACGGTGTGGTCTCAACAGAAATGGACAGATTAAGAAAAGTGAAGAATAAAGAAGGGAAGCTACCTAAGACATTTTTCACGATGACTAAGAATTGTAATTTAATCGATATTTGGAGACTCAGGCACCCATTGGAAAAGCAATTCACATACCACTCAGAACCGAATCAATCAATGTCAAGAATAGATCAAATATGGGTATCGAATGAGTTAACCCCAAGAATTCAAAAAATCGAAATACAGGCCAAAGTGATCTCAGACCACAATCCAATAGAAATGGAGTTAAAAGGCTTTGAAGAGCGAACTTTTAGGTGGAGGTTGAATGATAACTTATGGGATGATCAAAAGTTCGTCGAAAAAACACAAAAAAACCTATCTGAATACTTTATGGACAACATGGACAAAGGGACAAAAATGAGTGTGGTGTGGGACGCAAGTAAGGCAGTAATGAGGGGCCTTTTTATCCAGCAGAACGTGTTGAAAAAAAATAACAAAGAAAAAAAGACAAAAGAGATTTTAAGACAGATTATGAACAATGAACAAAAACTGATTAAAAAACCCAACAACAAGAAGATAAAGCAGGAAATAAAGACTCTCCAAACCCAATTTGCAATGTTGATAAACAAAGAGGTTGAATGGAATATTAAAAGGTTAAGACAGAAAAGTTTTGAGTTTGCTAATAAATCAGGAAAATGGCTCGCTTGGCAGGTTAAGAGGAGAAAAGAACAAAACACAATCAGTAAAATTGAGGTAAATGGAGAAGAAACAACAGATCCGAAAGAAATCAGGAAAGGATTCGTGGATTTTTATAAGCAATTATATAGGAATAAAGAAAGGAATAACAAGAAGAAAATAGAAAGATATTTAAAAGAGAAGGTGGTGAGGAAGATCCCGACAGACCAAAAAGAACAGTTGAATGCCCCAATACATAAAGAAGAAGTAGAAGAAGCGATAAAAGAATTAAAAAGAGGAAAGGCACCGGGCCCGGATGGGTTTACATCTAGTTATTACAAAGAAATGAAAGACACATTGGCGACCCCGTTGATCGAAGTAATGAACAACATCTTAAAAGAAAGGGACATTCCAGAAACATGGAAAGAGGCATTTATTACAATAATTCCAAAACAAGATTCGGACCTAACCCAAATTAAGAACTACAGGCCTATCTCGCTACTAAACACAGACTATAAGATCTTTGCAGGAATTCTAGCTAAGAGATTAAAAAAGATATTAATAAAAATTATACACAATGACCAAGCGGGTTTCCTACCGGGCAGACAAATAAGAAACAACACAAGAAATATAGTAAATGTCATTGAATATCTGTCCGATAGATGTGATAAACCAGCAAGCTTAATATTCGTGGACGCGGAGAAAGCTTTCGATAATGTAATCTGGGAATTTATGATGAAAAATTTGGAGGTAATGGAGGTGGGCCAAGAATTCCTTAATGGTATAAAGGCAATTTATACAGAACAGAAGGCAAGACTGATAGTTAATAGAATCATAGAATCATAGAATCATAGAATCATAGAGTTGGAAGAGACCACAAGGGCCATCGAGTCCAACCCCCTGCCAAGCAGGAAACACCATCAGAGCACTCCTGACATATGGTTGTCAAGCCTCTGCTTAAAGACCTCCAAAGTAGGAGACTCCACCACACTCCTTGGCAGCAAATTCCACTGTCGAACAGCTCTTACTGTCAGGAAGTTCTTCCGAATGTTTAGGTGGAATCTTCTTTCTTGTAGTTTGAATCCATTGCTCCGTGTCCGCTTCTCTGGAGCAGCAGAAAACAACCTTTCTCCCTCCTCTATGTGACATCCTTTTATATATTTGAACATGGCTATCATATCACCCCTTAACCTCCTCTTCTCCAGGCTAAACATGCCCAGCTCCCTTAGCCGTTCCTCATAAGGCATCGTTTCCAGGCCTTTGACCATTTTGGCTGCCCTCCTCTGGACACGTTCCAGTTTGTCAGTGTCCTTCTTGAACTGTGGTGCCCAGAACTGGACACAGTACTCCAGGTGAGGTCTGACCAGAGCAGAATACAGTGGCACTATTACTTCCCTTGATCTAGATGCTATACTCCTATTGATGCAGCCCAGAATTGCATTGGCTTTTTTAGCTGCCGCGTCACACTGTTGGCTCATGTCAAGTTTGTGGTCAACCAAGACTTCACATGTACTGCTCTCAAGCCAGGTGTCCCCCATCTTGTATTTGTGCCTCTCATTTTTTTTGCCCAAGTGCAATACTTTACATTTCTCCCTGTTAAAATTCATCTTGTTTGTTTTGGCCCAGTTCTCTAATCTGTCAAGGTCGTTTTGAAGTGTGATCCTGTCCTCTGGGGTGTTAGCCACCCCTCCCAGTTTGGTGTCATCTGCAAATTTGATCAGGATGCCCTTGAGTCCATCATCCAAGTCGTTGATAAAGATGTTGAATAAGACCGGGCCCAAGACAGAACCCTGTGGCACCCCACTAGTCACTCTTCTCCAGGATGAAGAGGAACCATTGATGAGCACTCTTTGGGATCGGTCAGTCAGCCAGTTACAAATCCACTGAGTGGTAGCATAGTCAAGACCGCATTTTACCAGTTTCTTTACAAGAATATCATGGGGCACCTTGTCAAATGCCTTGCTGAAATCAAGGTAGGCTACATCCACTGCATTCCCTTCATCTACCAGGCTTGTAATTCTGTCAAAAAACGAGATCAGGTTAGTCTGACATGACTTATTTTTCAGAAATCCATGCTGACTATTGGTGATCACAGCATTCCTTTCTAGGTGCGCACAGACTGTTTGCTTAATGATCTGCTCCAGAATCTTCCCTGGTATTGATGTCAGACTGACTGGGCGGTAATTATTTGGGTCCTCTCTTTTCCCCTTTTTGAAAATAGGGACAACATTTGCCCTCCTCCAGTCTGCCGGGACTTCGCCTGTTCTCCAGGAATTCTCAAAGATGACTGCCAGTGGTTCTGAGATCACATCTGCCAGTTCTTTTAATACTCTTGGATGCAGTTCATCTGGCCCTGGAGACTTGAATACATCTAAACTGGCCAAGTATTCTTGTACTATCTCCTTAGTTATTCTGGGCTGTGTTTCCTTTGCTGAATCATTTGCTCCAAATTCTTCAGGTCGGGCATTGTTTTCCTTATCGGAGAAGACTGAGGCAAAGAAGGCATTGAGAAGTTCAGCCCTTTCTGTGTCCCCTGTTTGCATTTCACCATCTTCTCCTCTGAGTGACCCCACTGTTTCTTTGTTCTTCCTTTTGCTACGAACATACCCATAAAAGCCTTTTTTGTTGCTTTTAACCTCTCTAGCAAGCCTGAGTTCATTCTGTGCTTTAGCTTTTCTGACTTTGTGTCTACACGTGCTGGCTATTTGTTTGAATTCCTCTTTGGTGGTTTCCCCCCTTTTCCATTTTTTGTACACATCCTTTTTTAATCTTAACTCAGTTAAAAGTTCTTTAGATAGCCACCCTGGCTTCTTTAGGCACCTTCCATGTTTCCGTCTCATTGGTATTGCCTGATGTTGTGCTTTTAGTATCTCCCTCTTAACAAACTCCCAGCCATCATGAACTCCCTTTCCTTTTAGTATTACTGTCCATGGGATCCCACCCAGCACTTCCCTAAGTTTTATGAAGTCAGCTTTCTTAAAGTCAAGAAATTGAGTCCTAGTATGCTTGGCTGCTCCTTTCCGCTGTATAGTAAACTTCAGAAGAGCATGATCACTCGCGCCTAATGATCCTTCCACTTCTACCCCACTAACCAGATCATCAACATTGGTTAGGACCAGATCTAAAATGGCTGTTCCTCTTGTTGCTTCTCCCACTTTCTGGACAATGAAGTTGTCTGCAAGGCCAGTGAGGAATCTGTTTGACCTTATGCTCTTGGCTGAGTTTGACATCCAACAAATATCCGGGTAATTGAAGTCCCCCATTACTACTATCTCCCTTCCTTTTGCATGCTTGGCCATCTGTTCCAGGAAGGCATCATCTATGTCCTCCGTTTGGTTTGGGGATCTATAGTAAACTCCCACAATGAGGTCCCTGTTATTCTTCTCTCCCTTAATTTTGACCCAAATGCTCTCACTTTGGCTTTGAGGTTCTGAATCTTGGATCTCTTCACAGGTATACACATCCCTGACATATAACGCCACTCCTCCTCCTTTCTTGTCTGGTCTGTTTCTCTGAAATAGATTGTATCCCCCTATTATTACATTCCAATCATGGGACTTATCCCTCCAGGTTTCAGTGATGCCTATTATGTCATATTTAGTTTGCTGTACCAAGAGCTCAAGCTCATCTTGTTTATTTCCCATGCTTTGCGCATTAGTGTACAGACATTGAAGTCCATTAATCATTCCCCCGTGTCTCTTATTTAAGGATTTTTTCCTCCCACCACTAGGTCTGCGTGCTGTTTGCTCCATTTGGTCTATGACATTTGGATGATCATCTTCATCAATTGATAGGCTCCTACCTTCAGGAGCACTGTCTCCCTCCCCCACATTAGTCAGTTTAAAGCCCTCCTGATGAGGTTTCTGAGATTTTTGGCAAAAACATTTCTCCCAACCGTTGTGAGGTGCAGCCCATCGCTTGCCAGAAGTCTATCTTCAAGAAACTGCAGTCCGTGATCTAAGAATCCAAACCGTTCCTGTTTACACCATCTGCGAAGCCAGCTGTTCACTTCCACTATTTTTCCCTCTCTCCCTGGGCCACGTCGTTCAACTGGGAGGAGAGATGAGATGACAATTTGTGCATTTAGTTGCTTCAATTTCCTGCCGAGAGCCTCGTAGTCTCTTTTGATCTTCTGGAGGCTATTGCTTGCAGTGTCATTGGTTCCCACATGAACCAAGAGAAAGGGGTATTTGTCAGTGGGTTTTATGATTCCTTGCAGTCGTTCAGTTACATCTTGGATCTTAGCCCCGGGGAGACAGCACACTTCCCGAGACATCTTGTCAGGCCCACAAATCACTGCTTCTGTTCCCCTCAGTAGGGAATCCCCTATCACCACTACACGCCTCCTCTTAGGTTTGGTCGGGGTTCTTCCATGAGCTGTCCGTTCCAAGGTCGCCTGCACATTCCCTGAGGACTGACTTTGCTGCTCGTCTTCATTTACCTGATCGACTGAAATGAGGGAGAGATCCTCAAATGGAGTCTGCTCTTCGTCTTCCATGCTAGGGGAGAGGACCTCAAAGCGATTGTGTATTTCTAAACAATCAGAACGAACCCTGGGCCTCCTACTTCTTTGAGTCACGTTTCTCCATATATCTGGCTCCTGTGTTGGTGAACTAGCCTCCTTCTCAGGGGAGTCCCCTGTCTCCTCTTTGATGGAGACGGTGTGGTCTGTTGCTTCCAAGAAGAGCTCCAGCTCTCTAATTCTTTGAAGCGTAGCTACACGTTCCTCCAGTTGCTGGACTTTGTCTTTTAAGAGGGCAATCAACATGCAATTGCTGCAGGTAAAGCTGCCTGCAACCTTTGGCAAGATGGCAAACATTGCGCAGGAACCGCAGGCGACAGCAGCTGTTCCCTCCCCCTCCATCTTGAGAATGTGTCGTTGGGGGTGGCTACAGCGGTCCTCCATCATAAAAAGCGTGAAGACAGGACAAATAACTCCCCCCACAAAAAAACCTAGGTGTCCCCAACAAACGTTTGAGACTAGCTCTCCTAAATCTAAAAGATGGATCAAACTGTGCGCGCCGCTAGGTGCGCGCCGCTGCCCTGCTGGCTCTGATAAGCTCCTCCCACAGCTAATCACCTTCCTCAACAGAAACCCTGCCCCCTCTGACCTTTGCACAGGGAGAACAGCTAATCAGCCACAAAGAAACACAAACACACAAGAGAAAACCCTTTTTGCTCCTCCTTCAACTGCTTCCCTGCTCAAATAATGTCATTACTGAAGATATAAAAATATCTAAAGGAACAAGGCAGGGATGCCCGCTTTCGCCATTGTTATTTATAGTGGTCCTGGAAGTCCTATTAAATGCAATCAGACAAAATAAGCAAATTAAAGGGGTAACATTAGGTTTAAATGAGTATAAAGTCAAAGCCTTCGCAGATGATGTGGTTTTGACTGTGGAAGAACCTATAGAAAGTACAAAGGAGATTTTGAATGAGATGGAACAATTTGGAAACATAGCAGGATTCAGATTGAATAAGAGAAAGACCAAAATGATTGTTAAAAACATGGACCAAGATAAGATTGAACTATTACAGCAACGAACGGAGATTGAGGTGGTAAAAAAGGTTAAATATTTGGGAATTTGGCTTTCTAGCAAGAATATTGACTTATACCAAAACAACTACATCCCAGTTTGGAAAGGAATAAAGAAAGATCTGGAGGTCTGGGCCAGAATGAAATTATCATTCTGGGGAAGAATATCTATGGTAAAAATGATGGTGCTTCCTAAGTTGTTATTTTTATTTCAAACTATACCCATAATAAAAGGTACAAAAATTTTCAAAGAATGGCAAAAGGCGATCTCAAGATATGTCTGGGAAGGGAAGAAGCCTAGAATTAAATTTAAGTTACTAACAGACACAAAAGAAAGAGGTGGCTTCGCCCTACCAGACATGAGACTGTATTACGAGGCAGCATGTTTGTGCTGGTTAAAAGAATGGGTAAAGTTGGAAAACAAGGAACTATTAGATCTGGAAGGGTTCAATAATAAATTCGGGTGGCACGCGTACCTATGGTGCGACAAAAAGAGGGTGCACAAGGGATTTGGTAATCACATTTTCAGAGGTTCACTAATAGAGGTTTGGGATAGATACAAAAACATACTGGAACCAAAAGTCCCGCACTGGTTATCCCCGCTAGAGATAATGTGTGTCAAGAAAATTAATATGAGAGGAAAGTGGGGAAAATATGGAGAAATGGTTACCAACGAAGGAGGGAAGTGGAAAGTAAAACCATATGACCAAGTTAAAGTGTTTACATATGATTGGCTGCACTATTTTCAGATAAATGAAATGTTTAAAAAAGAGTTGAAGGAAAGGGGTTATGAGGAAAAAGAATCAACTTTCCAAAAAGATGTAATAAATAATGAATACAAAAATCTGTCAAAAATGTATAAAATACTGTTGGAGTGGTATACGAAGGACGAGGAAGTGAAATCGGTGATGGTTCAGTAGGCAAGGGATTTTGGATACAATGTCCAACTTGAGGATTGGGAAAGGTTGTGGAGAGAGAATATAAAGTTTACGGCATGTACGTTATTGAAGGAAAATATGATGAAAATGCTCTACAGATGGTACATGACTCCCGTAAAATTGGCAAAGATATATAAGGTTGATAACAAATGCTGGAAGTGTAAACATAAAGAAGGGACATTCTTTCATCAGTGGTGGGAGTGTAAGAAAGTTAAAAGTTTTTGGGAAGAGATTTACAACGAAATGAAAAAGATGCTAAGATATACCTTTGTGAAAAAACCTGAAGCTTTTTTATTAGGTATTGTAGGAAAGGACATCAGAAGAAAGGACTGCAAACTTTTCCAGTATGCTGTAACGGCAGCCAGAATCGTATTGGCTCAGAAGTGGAAGCAGGAGGAAATTCCAACGGTAGAAGAGTGGAGAGTAAAACTGACAGAATATGCAGAACTGGATAAATTAACAGGGAAAATCAGATATACTAAAGATCAAAAATTTATTGAGGACTGGGGGAAATTTGTGGGTTATCTGGAAAATAACTGTGGTGTAAATACAACGCTAGTGGGGTTTAAAGAGGCACTGTAAAGAATTACTAAGTATTGTTTATTAGAAATAATGGAGGAAGGGAGGAACAAATGGCAATATGAAAGAAGGAAATGTGTACCAAAGTTATTGCTACGAATGATTGTCAGTGACGTTGTAGGAAGTCTAAAATGGATATGATTTGTTGTATTATGGATAAAATGTATGACTAGTTGGATTAATCTTATAATAATAATAAAAAAAGAAATTTGGCCACCAAGGAAGGTATAGCTCTAGTGACGTTATTCAGCAAGTGTAAAACCTGGTTTTCTCCGGATAGGAAGCTAGATTGACATAGGAGTGGGTCTATAAATTTATGTCTAACCTCTGTATAAGAAGGGCAAGTCAAGAGAATTTTTCGGTGGACTCAACCACACCCATGGCACAATGACAGGTTCTCTGGGCGTATGGTACTCCCCTGTACCTTCCCCACAATATTGCAGAGTCAAGGACATTTAATCTAGCCGCTGTAAGAAGTCTACGGTATTCCACATAGTGAATTTCTGCAAGGTAGGGGGCTGGTATGGTCCGATAAATCTGGTCCCCTAGGAACATCCCTGGTTTTACCTGGCCTATGTCCTCTTGTCTGGCAATGTCACTCAGTCTCCGGGAGATCACAGCTCTAGCTTGATTGTACGTCATAGACTCAAAGTAAAGGTGAGACAATCCGCAGGATTGAACCTCGTTAGTGACCGCCCTTTCCCACGATGATTGGAAATCGCCCCTCAATATCAAGGGGGCAATACCCACTGGTTTAAAACAAAGCTTGAGCCATAGCCAGAGATTCGTCTTCAAGGCCACATGCCGTAGAGCTTGCCAGCCGACTTCTAATCTCATAACCGCGCCCGCTACCGAGGGGAGAATCCTAAGGATGGCTCTAAGGAATCGCGTTTGGATAGAATCCAATTTCAAAAAAATCCCTAAGGGAGCCTAAAGAGATGCCCACCAAAAGGAGGGGGAGGACTTTCATTTGAAAGAGTCTCAAAGCTATCTTCACTGATTGAGCCTGATTCTTGGCATATAAGGATCTAATCTGGATGGCTGCTTTAGATGCGTTAGTTGTTATATAGTCTCTATGGGCCAGAAAAGACCTATTTGACCGTATTACTTGTCCCAGATATTTAAAGCAGTTAACCTGCTCTAAGGGGATCCCGTTCATCGACCATCGATGGAGTCTCGGTCGGGCAGAGAAGACCATCATCTTGGTCTTAGCATAGTTGGGTTGGAGCTCATGCTGATCACAGTATTCATGTAGAGCTTGCAACATTCTCCTCAGTCCAATAGGGGATCTGGCAAGAAGTGCGGCATCATCCTCATACAGAAGAACATTCAAAGATCGGCCTGCTAATTTGGGGGGGTGGGTGGAAAGCATCATTGGCCATGTGAGTCACCAGTGAGTTAATGTAAAAATTAAACAATGCTGGGGCCAATAGACAACCCTGTCTTACCCCTCTATTGGTGGTAACAGGGTTGGAGACTAGGCCTTTATTGTCTACCCTGATTCTCAGGAAGCTGTTTGTATGGAGGCTGATAATCAGATGAAGGAGACGACGATCGATCTTTGTAGCAGCCAGTTTTGTCCATAGCTGCTTTCTAGAGATTCGATCAAATGCCTGCTTAAGGTCAATAAAAGCCACATGAAGAACCTTTGGGGCTTTGCCGGCATACTTTTCCGCCAGGTGATTCAAGGTTAATATTTGGTCTGCAGTAGATCTTCCAGGGCGAAAACCCGCCTGTTCATCGGCAATGATATTGTCGTCCTCCATCCATTTCGATAGTTTGTTTAGCAGGTACCCCGAGTAAATCTTCCCAATGACATTTAGCAAGCTGATTGGACTAAAGTTGCTCGGCTCTGTACGTGGGCCTTTCTTATGTATTAATACAATCAACGCCGAGCTCCAGCTTGAGGGAAATTTTGCAGTTTTGTTTATATACGTGTAAAGTGCTGCTAAAAGTGGGATCCACCAATCTTTATTTGCTTTGATGGCATCAATGGATATAAGGTCATCACCGGGGGCTCTCTTCTTTAATTGCCATGCTAATAACCAGGCTCAGGTTATGTTTCAGGCTGTGTCTCTGTTTCAGGCTCCTGCACTTTATCAAACACTGTTGCAGACTCAGGCTCGGCCTGTGTCTCAGCCTTTGTCTCTGTTTCACGCTGTTTCTCTGTTTTAGGCTCCGGCGCTGTTTCAAGCCCTGTATCTGCCTCTGCCTCTGTTTCAGGCTTTGACACTCTATCAAGCACTGTTTCTGGCTGTGGCTCTCTTTCAGGCTCTGGTTCTGAATTAGGGTTTTGTTCTGGCTCTGGCTGTGTCTCTGGATCTGGCTGTGTCTCTGCTTCAGGCTCCTATGCTGTATCAAGCACTGTATCAGGCTCTGCCTCTCCCTCTCCCCCTGGCTACGTTTAAGCGTCAGGCTCAGTTTCAGACAGTGTCTCTGTTTCAGGATCCAGCACTCTATCAAGCACTATTTCAGACTCAGGCTGTGGATCTCGGCTGTGGCTCTAGGCTCCGTCTGTGGCTCTGGCTGTGGCTCTGGCTCTCTTTCAGGGTCTGGTTCTGAATGAAGATCTGGTTCTGACTCTGATTCAGGATCTCATGATGGCTCTTCCTCTGCCTCTGACCCAGCTATGTTTCAGGGTCTGGCTCTCTTTCAGGCTCTGGTTCTGAATTAGGGCTTTCTTCTGGCTCTGGATGTGTCTCTGGCTCTGGCTCTGACTCCAGCTCCAGCTCCGGCACTGTATCAAGTACTGTTGCAGACTCAGGCTGTGTCTCTAGGCTGTGGCTGCAGCTATGTTTTGCGCTCCGGCCCTGTATCAAGCCCTATTTCTGGCTCTGGCTCTGGCTTTCTTTCACCTCTGGCTCTGAATGAGGCTCTGGCTCTGGCTCTGATTCATGGTCTCACTCTGACTCTGATTCAGGGTCTCGCTCTGGCTCTGGCTCTGGCACTCTATCAAGGACTGTTTCAGACTCAGGCTGTGGCTCTGCCTCTGTTTCAGGCTCAGGCTCTGTTTGAGGCTTTGTCTCTGTTTCAGGCTCCGGCACTGTATCAAGTACTGTTGCAGACTCAGGCTGTGGCTCTAGGCTGTGGCTGTGGCTGTTGCTCTGGTTTGGGCTGTGGCTCTTTTTCAGGCTCTGGTTCTGAATGAGGGCTTGGTTATGGCACTGATTCAGGGTCTCGCTCTGTCTCTGGCTGTGTCTCTGTTGCACCTTAAACGGCGGTTTGTTGTTGTTGTTGTTATTTTCTTTCTGGGGTGGGACAAATGTTTAGTTGGGGCGGGGATTATTTTAAGTTTAGCATAATTGTTTCTTGCTTTGTTTTTCTTTTATTATTTTTTTAGGTTATTGTATAGTTTGTATTTTGCTTTTTAAGTGGAAAGGGTCAGGGCTGCCTGGGAGGGGGCCTCAGCCAACAGAATGGCTGGGGCAAGTTCCCTACGGGGGGGGGGGAATTGGAACACCCAATCTCCTCTGGTGGGAGGAGCAGTTGCGCTAAGACCAGACCACGCTAAGACCAGTTGCGCTAAGACCAGAACCAGATCTGGTTCTGACTTTGATTCTGATTCTCTGATTCTGGCTCTCTATCAAGTGCTGTTTCAGACTTAGGCTGTGGCTCTGGCTCTGGCTCTGTTTCCATTCTTACAATGGAATGTACACAAAACAATAATCCTTTCTATATAAATTTTCCAATACATTTTGAAAACATAATAAATCCTTAATTGTTGTCCACCTCCTTTTAGTTCCTTTATCACTTGAATGCTAGCACGGAGTCAAAACTATTATTGAATTTTTGAACATATCTTGTATAACCATTCCATTTTTCTGCAAATTTTTGCTTTGAGATTCCTCTGAGTTTGCTAGTCAATTGAGCCGTCTCCACCAATTCCTGTAATTTGACTTGCCAATCTGTTATTTTTGGAGCCTCGTGATCTTTCCATCCCTGGGCCACAAGTATACGAGCTGCTGCGGTTGCATACAAGAATACCTCTCTTAGATTTTTTGGGATCTCTTTAACTAAAATACTTCATAGAAATGCCTATTTTTTTTCCATAAAAGTTATCTCCATCATCTTTTTTAATTCATCGTATATTCTCCCCCCCAAAAAAAAAATCTTAATCTTTTCACACGTCCACCAGCGGAGGTCCTGGACTCTCACCGCTGGTCTCTGTGGAAGATTCTTGGAGTCCTCTCTCCGAAGTCCTTCCCTGGTCCCCTTCCTCCCCGGTGTCACGCTGATAACCTTCCCCAAAGGGAGTGTTCTCTCTCCCTGTGCTGGTCCCTTCTCCTGCATGGTCGGGGAGCCTTACCTCCACTCTTGGCTCCGAAGGCAGTTCCCTGACAGATATGGTGTGAACTCAAGGTGAACAGAACGTACCAGGGCGATGAGGGAATGTCTTAGCATCAGCACGGTTTGAGCAGCATGAGCAGAGTCCTGTGCACAACGGAATGATGAGCAGTACGTGCCACATGCTTAAAGTTGCTTTATTTTCAGTTCAATGTAGAGAAATTACAAACATGCATCTTGCCTCTGCGGGAGCAGAGAAGCAACCGTGCTTCTCCTTGGAACGAAGAACACCGAGAGAAACTGGTGAAAAACAGGAAACCAGTGTACGTCACATCCAGCTTCCCATTCCCGTGGGAAAACCCAACAGTACTCTGACTGTGGAATGTAAACATTGTCTTGTGACAAGCACTTCGCTGCACAGTGAATGAAGCAGAAACCAACATCCTCCCCCTTTCTGTGAACATCACTGGGCAGCGTGTTCGTACAATATCAGTACAAACCCAACTTCTGTACATAGGTACAGTGTTGATCCCTTGATACAATCTTGGACAATACATCAGCAGGAATTTCATTACCTGGCATAAAGGACACCGTTACGAGTCCCTTCTGAATATGTTCCCTAGCATGTTGCACCTTCAATTGCAAGTGCTTCGTGCTTTGCTTACAAC
This sequence comes from Podarcis bocagei, assembly GCF_964188305.1. Taxonomy (NCBI): domain Eukaryota; kingdom Metazoa; phylum Chordata; class Lepidosauria; order Squamata; family Lacertidae; genus Podarcis; species Podarcis bocagei. The sequence continues at coordinate 12,167,604 of NC_138131.1, forward strand.
CTTCCGAATTCAGCAAAGCTAAACATGCTTTGTTGTCCTGGTAAACCTGGATTGGACATTTGACAGGAATTTTCATGTCTTTGCACAATTGTAACAACCATTCACAATCCTTAAGTGAATAAGACAGTGCATTCAATTCAGCTTCACAAGTACTTAAGCTAATTGTTGTTTGCTTCTTGCATGACCAATCAAATAGACCCTGATTGTACATGTAGCAAACTCCAGACGTACTTTTCCTGTCTGTAGTGTCACTTCCAAAACTTGCATCTGCAAAAATCTCAAGACCACCAGACTTCTGATTGTTAAATCTCAGTCTGTAATGCATAGTGCCTTTCAAATAGTGTGCTATGCGTTTCAGAGCTTTCCAATCCTTAACAGTAGGATTGTTAACTTGTCTGCTTAGCAAATTACAGCTAACAGCAATGTCAGGTCTTGAACATCTGGCAATGAAGTTTAGCTTGCCTAGCACACTTCTGTACAGTGTAGTGTCAGAAAATGCTTCTTCAGTGTCTTCTACCTGATAACCTGTTGTCATCGGTGTGTCTACAGGGTTAGCATCCATCAGGTTCAGTTTGCTTAACACATCAGCAATTTTCCGTGACTGGTTTACTAGAATGTTACCACTTTGATCTTTCTCTATTTCCAGAGATAGGTAGTTGTTTACCTCACCAAGATCTTTCATGTCAAAGTGCTCTTTCAGTTGAGCTAGGGCGTTATTGTACATTGTGACATCTTTCCAAAAGAATAAAATATCATCAACATAAAACAAACAATACAGCTTCTTTTCCCCCTCCTCTTTGACAAACACACATGGATCAGCTTTCCCTTGCTGAAAACCTAGAGAAAACAATGCTTCAGTGAGTTTTGTGTGCCAACACCGTGCACTTTGTTTGAGACCATAAAGGGACTTCTTTAGAGCACAAACAAATCCCTGTTTTACCTGTACGCCATCAGGTGGAAGCATATAAAGTGATTCACCTAGAGATCCGTACAAAAACGCTGTATTTACATCGTGGTGACTAATGTGTAGATTCTCCTCTGCAGCTAGCTTGAGCATAAGCCTAATGCTCTCATACCTCACAGTGGGTGAGTAGGTCTCGTGATAGTCTTCACCTGGTACTTGTGCAAAACCTCTGGCTACCAATCTGGCTTTGTGTCTGACTATCTTGCCATTCTGATCAGTCTTCGCTTTGAAGACCCATTTGCTTCCAAGCAGTTTCATTCCTGGAACTACTGGAACTAGCTCCCAAGTTTTGTTCCTTTCTAAGGAATCAAGCTCAGCCTTCATAGCATTTAACCATGGCTCAGCTTCCTTAGAATCCAAATCCTGGATTTCTTGGAAACTTGAAGGTTCAAATACCTTCTTGGAGCTTTTAACAGCTGCTACTGCTGTTTTAGCAAATTCATCAGCAAATCTCTTTGGAGGTCTGCCTTTTGTGGCTCTTTGTGACCTGCGAATCAGCCTTTGGTCTTCAACACTCTCCTCTTCCTTCTTAGGAGAAAAGTGGCCTATTGTGAACAATGGTTCTTCCAATTCCTGATCAGAGCTTTCAGAGGGTTGCATAGAGGCTTTCGCACTCTTGAAATCCTCTGAAGTATCCGATTCAGTTTCAGACTCAGAATCAGAACCTTCATCAGTGGGTGTGGGTTGTTGCGGCTGCTTATCCTCAGTCTCATCACTGTCATCAGGATAACATTGGAAAATTCCCACATTCTCCCCCCACTTGGCATTGTACTCAACACTTCTTGTGAGCTTAATTGTCTTAGAGTCAGTCATCATTATTCTGTAAGAACCTTTCTGATAACCTAGAAAGATACCATGCAATCCACGCTTGCCTAACTTGGAGCTTTGTGGTGAATGAACCCACATATCAGAACCAAAAATTTTCATGTGTTTGATGTATGGTTTCTTGCCAAACATCTTCTCATACGGGGTACAATCAATCGCTGAAGATAACCTGCGATTGTAACTGTAAACAAAACATGAGAGAGATTCAGCCCAATAACTCTCTGGAAGATTGGCATCATGCAGCAAGGTTTTTAACCCTTGAAGCAATATTTGATTTGCCCTTTCGCAAAGTCCATTCTGCCATGGCGAGCGAGGACTGGACAAATCGTGTTGAATTCCTTTCTCAGTCAGAAAAGCTTCAAACTGCTGAGAAGTGAATTCTCCCCCGCGATCAGTGAAAAGAGTTTTTATCTTCTTACCATGCACATTTTCTAACCAAGCACAGAATTCCTTAAACCTTGGAAAAGCCTCTGATTTCTGCTTGAGATTGTACACATAAATATACCTGGAAAATGCATCAATGAGAACCATGAAGAACCTATTGCCACCCAAAGAGGGCGATAGTGGACCAACTAAATCAGCATGAACAATCTGGTATGGTTCTGTAGCTTGCCTACTAGACACCTTACCTTTCGCAGCCATTTTCACCTTGTTTGCTGCGCATGCCTTGCACTTCATGTGGTACCTGCAGGGTTTAATAGTCATACCTTCAACTAAGGCAGGCATCTTAGATACTGCCTCAAAATGCAAATGACCAAATTTTCGGTGAAAATCATGAATACATCCTGCATGCAAACTTTTGTTAGAACCTGCAATGCAACAAGTCTCATTCTGCACAACATCATCATAATACAAAACAAACAAACGATCAACATTCTCAGCATGCAATACATAATCGTCTTTCTTTGTGATGGTGCATTTCTTGTTCTTGAAGGAAACGTCAATGTTCCGTTCATTCAGCTGCATCACACTTAGAAGATTGTGTGTGGCATCTGGAACGTACAGTACATCCTGTATCTCTAAGTCCAAACTGTGAAGAACAACAGTTCCGTAGCCTTGACTGGGGATCGTGTGGTCATCCGCCTGGTGAATCGCACCTTCCTGCGGTGTAAAAGACACGAACAGTCGCTTATCGTTGCACATGTGGTGGGTAGCTGCTGAATCAACAACGAAGAAAGATCTAGACGTCTTCTGGACCTTTGCAATCTTTGGAGTGAAGTGTGAGACCATTGCCTTGTGCTGCGTTGTCCTGGAGACCGGACCTTTGCCTTTGCTTTGGCCTTTTCCACGCGATGAGCTTCCGCTGCGCTGCTCTGTCTTGGCCCTGGGATATCTGCATTCCCTCTTCATATGGCCTAGACGTCCACACGAGTAGCATTTCACTGCCTTCAAAGCTTTGGCGCCCTCTGGTGGTTCCACTGCACTCTGGGATGACGTCTGTGAAGACTCCCCCATATCCATGCAGCTAGCACCCCGGCGATCTGCTTCATTCTGGATCACGGCAGTAACATAGGCTACTGTGAGCTGAGCAGTTGGCTGAACAGCAATCTGAGTGGCAACGGACTCCCAACTTGGACCCAAAGAATGTAGTATCATAAAGGAATACACAGCCTCTGGAAAGGTGAGTCCTCTCTGTTGCAGCTCATGTCTCAGATTTTGCATCTCCATCAGATGTGTACGCACATCTCCACCTTCAGCAAGAGCCATGCCATGCAGCTTGGCATAATAGTACATTGAGGAACCAGCTTCTGTCCTCAAGTGAGCCTCTCTTAAAGTGTCCCAAATTTCTCTGGCTGTGGTCTTTCCACGCAACAGACAGAGCTCTTCTGGGGATACTATCAACGTAAGCGTTCCCCTTGCTTTGGAATCCTTAGCAGCCCATTGATCTGTAATTGGAGCTGGGGGGTTGTCTGTAATAACATTAAACAGACCCTCTTTCCGCAGAACAGCCTCTGCATAAAGTACCCAGTCCGTATAATTTTTCTTATTGAGCTTAGGAATCCCAAAAGCGTCAACCAGCTTTGCATTAGCCATCATTGCTGCTTTAAACAAGCTGCGTCACAGTACAGCAGCTGCATCCAAAAGCACTTGTAAAAAGTACTTTCGCTTTCCCAGCCACCAAGCCTGTGAGCCTGTGCCTTACAGCCTTTGCCTGTATCGCGGCAAAACGGCTTTAAAAGTTCAAAGTCCAGCCATAAAGCCATAAACTAGAAACTGGCAGGTTGCCCGGAGCATGAGCACATACCTTCATCAATCAAACTTGACGCGCAGAGCAGATAACGCGATCCGTTTCTCTGTTCCTCTGCCGGCATTCCGACTCGGCTTCTGGAGTCTCCATTCTTCAGTTTGATTTACGTCTATCTGGGCCCGGAACCAAAAATGTTGTAATTGCAGAGTCCTGTGCACAACGGAATGATGAGCAGTACGTGCCACATGCTTAAAGTTGCTTTATTTTCAGTTCAATGTAGAGAAATTACAAACATGCATCTTGCCTCTGCGGGAGCAGAGAAGCAACCATGCTTCTCCTCGGAACGAAGAACACCGAGAGAAACTGGTGAAAAACAGGAAACCAGTGTACGTCACATCCAGCTTCCCATTCCCGTGGGAAAACCCAACAGTACTCTGACTGTGGAATGTAAGCATTGTCTTGTGACAAGCACTTCGCTGCACAGTGAATGAAGCAGAAACCAACAGACTTCCCATCATGCCACAGTTATGTGCAGAAGCAATGCTTCCCATCATGCCATGGTCATGTGCAAAAGCAATGCTTTCCTTCATCTCCCCCTTTCTTTTCTTATTTGCGAGGTGTTCTGGGTGAATAAGACAAAAATACTTCGGGATACGTGGTATGCCAGCGCATGCCCGAAATAAGTTCGCCACATCTCCCCTAATGTTTACTGCTGGTGCTGCAATTTCGCAAAGTAGGCAGCAATGATTTTATTGGGTGGCTGAGGGGGAGAGAGAAACCGAGACAAAAGACTTATGAGTCCAGGAATGCATTGGAGGAAGCAACACAGCAAAATCAATATACATATTATAATAATGGCATATTGAAAGAGATTACGAAGCCAATTCAGGTTTGGCAACCAGCCAGTGAGCCACTGGGTGAATGAGTCCCACAGGCCAGAAAGTCCAACGTCCTGTTTAATGTGGTGTGTAAGATTTTGCAAATGAGAGATTTGCTTTTGGATGGCTTTGGAATTATCAGCAATATTAAAACAACACATGTCATCCACTTGTTCACAGCCGTAATGATGAAGCATCAATAGATAATCAATAGCAGCGCGGTTCTGCAGAAGACCATGCTGGAGTTCACTCTGCTCTTTTTTGAGAAGATGAAGCGCTTGAGAGGTAAAATTCAGGGCTTTTGCTGCAGAACAAGCTAAAGAGTTAATGTTCCTACTATTGCGTACAGCCAATCCAGGGACTCCTAGGAGAGAAACAGCTAAAGAGATATATTCAGACCTACTGGGAAGAGAAATTGAATCGTCACAATCGTTAGTCAATGCAATAGAGTGGCGATATCGAGAGCGGGTCAAATGATGCTTTTTGGGTAATACGATGGACAAACGGCTTAAGCAGCAGGGTGTGCCATGGCTGATGTTTGCTGGAATGTAATTAAATGTATAGCCAGGACACGTCCAGAACCAGCCAGCAGGTAGTTCTTTGTATTTATATACATAAGAAATATTGACATAATTAGAACAGTGGAAATTATCCTTGCCCATTTCCACACAGTTGGATTTTGTGCAATTGACCATACGGGCACAGGTGACATTAAAAGAAGCCACGTATGGGGTCAACAAATCAATGGCCAAAGGTGGGCGTCGGCGCACTTGGTTACCCCAGTTGTGGTAACCGGAATAACCAAGGGTGCAGAGAGAATCGTTTTGGGGTAGGGATGGGAAAAACCAGGTATCATTTTGTATGTCAAAAGGGTCATGGCAAACAGGGATAAGGCAGGAGCCAAGGATTTCACCTATTGATACCTGTTGGGTTAGGCAAAAGGAAGAAATATTGAGGGTCTTTGCAAAAGAGATAAGATGGCGGCGCGCGTAGATGCAGCGGCTGGTTGCTCCTCAACTCAGAATTTGGCTTTTTTGTCCTGCCAAAATAGACTTGTTTATAGTCGGCAGGACATGTTATCTATTCGGCTAAGGAGTGAGTGCTGCACAAATTGTGAGTGTCTCCACGTCTGCAAGGAAGATTTTTTGACTTCAAAGAACTGGGGAGTAAAGAGACACAGGAGAGACCGTAAACAGAAGAGAGGCTGCAGAGGAGGAAGGCGATTAAGGCAATTAAGGTTGAAGACACAACATTATAACTTACCGCTTCCCAGCATTTTCTATGCGAATGTGAGATCTTTGGTGAATAAGCTGGAGGAGTGGAAATTGTGGATAGCAACGGAGAAAACTGTGAGTGAATGCTGTCTTCTGCTGCTTACAGAAACTTGGCTGACACCAATTATTCCTGACTCAGCCATAGAACTAACAGGCTATACAGTTTTCCGCCATGATAGAACAGAGGACTCTGGTAAAAGAAGGGGGGGAGGTTTGTGTGCATACGTGAATAACAGCTGGTGCACAAACCACGCTGTGATAGCCAGTCATTGCTCCCCAACTGTGGAATTTATGATGCTTAAATGCAGACCTATATATCTCCCCTGAGAATTTACAGCAGTACTGATAACTATAGTATACATTGCACCTGATGCGAACATCAATGAGGCAATGGGTCTTCTGCATGATGCCATCAGCAGACAACAAGGCAAGTATCCCGAGGCTGCATTTCTTGTATGCGGGGATTTCAACCAGGCAGATTTGAAAGTGGTCCTAACTAAATTCTATCAACACATAAAGTGTGCAACCAGGGGAGAAAGGACTCTGGACAGGCTGTATACAAATGTCAAACAGGCCTATAAGGCCGAACCACTGGCACATCTAGGCCAATCTGATCATGTGTCCCTGCTCCTGAGGTACTGCTCCAGCACCGGAGGTACTGCTCCAGCACCGCGTTCACCCGTTCCGTCTGGCCATCAGTCTGTGGGTGGTAAGCAGATGAGAGACAGCCTTCTGTTCCGATGGCCTGGTGCAAAGCACGCCAAACCCGGGACGTGAACTGAACGCCACGGTCGGACACCACACGCTCAGGTAGGCCATGCAGGCGGAAGACATGCTGAAGGTACAGCTGAGCGGTTTCCTTAGCTGAGGGTACGGATGGGCAGGGGGCACAGTGCACCATCTTCGTGAAATGGTCGGAGAAAACTAGGAGGCAGGTACAGCCCCGAGACGGGGGTAGCTCCACTACAAAGTCCAGAGAAACTGTGTGCCAAGGACGTGGTGGAACCGGCAACGGCTGAAGAAGGCCGGGGGGTCGCCCGGTAGGCCCATTGGCCCGCCTGCAGACATCACAACCAGCGAGGTAGCGAGCCACGTCAGCCTTCAGACGGGGCCACCAAAACTCACGGCTTACCAGATGGGTGGTCCGATACCGCCCAAAGTGCCCCGCTGCTGGAGCATCATGGGTCATCCGGAGAACCTCAGCCCGCAGCGGCCCTGGTGGGATGTACAGACGCCCGTGGTGCAGCAGAAGACCCTGATGCAAGACCAGCCCTGGATACTGAGGGCATGACCCTTCGGCCAGTTCCCAGAGTTGTTCCTGGGCCCAAGCGTCGACCCGCTGCTGTTCCCGCACCCGAGCCTGCAGTGGCTCAACCTCCTGGGTGGCCAGGAATGCAGCTGGTGGTAGGATCGTGGTGGGTACTGCGTGCTGTACCGTGTCTGCATTGTCTTCAGGTTTCCGGGACAGGGCATCCGCCTTCTGGTTTTGGGAGCTAGGGATGTAGCGGATCCGGAACTGGAACCGGGAAAAGAACAACGCCCACCGGAGCTGCCTTTGGTTCAGCTTGTGGGTGGTCTGGAGGTATTCCAGGTTCCGGTGGTCGGTTCTCACCTCCACCGGGTGTCGAGCCCCCTCAAGATGGTGGCGCCAAACCTCAAAGGCCACCTTGATGGCCAGTAGTTCCCGCTCCCACACGGTATAGTTACGCTCCGCTGGGAGGAGCGAATAGTAGGCGCAGGGTAAGAGTGGCGCTTCCGGTCCGCACTGCTGAGACAAGATGGCACCGAGAGCCGTACTGGAGGCGTCAGTCTCTACCACAAAGGGTCGAGAAGGATCCGGATGTTGCAAGATTGGCGCTCTCTGGAAACAGGCCTTCAACCCTTGAAATGGCTCCTCTGCCTCTTTGTCCCAGGAAAACGGCGTCTTGGGGCGCAGTAGCCGGGTCAACGGGGTGGTGCGATGAGCATAATCCGCAATGAAGGTCCGGTAATAGTTGGCGAAGCCCAGGAAACGCTGTAGGTCCTTGCGGTTCCGAGGTGCCGCCCATTCTCGAACCGCTGCCACCTTCCCAGGATCCATCTGCACCTCACCTGGTGAGAGTCGGTGACCCAGGAAGTCCACTGACCGCTGATGGAACTCGCACTTGCTGAGCTTCGCATACAGACGGTGCTCGCGCAGGCGCTGCAGCACGGTCCGGACATGACCCTCGTGGCGCGCCGGGTCACGGGAGTAAACCAGAATGTCATCCAAGTACACCACCACGTACTTGTCTAGCAAGTCCTGGAACACGTGGTTGATGTACCGTTGGAACACAGCAGGCGCGTTGCACAAACCGAAGGGCATAAGTAGGTATTCGAACTGCCCGTACCGGGTCCCGAATGCTGTCTTCCACTCATCCCCGGCTCGGATCCGAATCAAATTGTAGGCACCCCGGAGGTCTAGCTTGGTGAACACCTGCGCCCCTTGCACCCGCTCCAGTAACTCCGAAATAAGGGGCAAGGGGTACCGGTCTGGGATGGTAATTTTATTCAGGGCCCGGTAATCATGGCAAAGGCGGAGCTCCCCACATTTCTTTTTAACAAAGAGCACTGGCGCAGCAGTGGGCGAGGTAGAAGGCCTAATGAACCCACGCTCCAGGTTCTTGCACAAGAAGTCCTGCAAAGCCTCGCGCTCTGGCTCTGTTAAAGAGTATAAGCGACTCACCGGTAGGGGCGCTCCGGGCTGGAGGTCTATGCCGCAGTCAAAGGACCGATGCGGCGGCAGCTGGTCTGCCCCCCGTTCCTCGAACACGTCGTGATAGTCCCGGTACTCAGCGGGGAGCGTTGCAGCAGCCTCCTCAGTGGGCGCAGCTGCTAGCATCTCAGTCTCAGCAGAAGAACTTGGGTCTGGGAAGTGTACAGTCCGTTTGACCCAGTCAATCTGCACATTGTGAGCCTCCAGCCAGTCCATCCCAAGCACCAGGGGGAACCGGGGCATGGAGGCAATATCCAAAGTTCACATCTCACGGTGCTGCTGGAGGCACACGACCAGGGGCTGGGTCTCCTGAGTAACGGCACCCGAACGCAGGAGCCGTCCGTCGATTGCCTCCACCTGTACCGGTTCTGGCTTGTTCCGAAGTGGCACCCGATGCTGGGCAGCAAAAGCAGCGTCCATATAGGAGCGGGTTGCCCCCGAATCCACTAGAGCATGGGTAAGAATCCAGGGTCCACCTGGAGGGTATAGACGTACCGGAACCATAAGGTGTTGTAGTTCAATTGGTGCGGCCCCATTCTGTGCTGTTTGGGACCCCAGGTAGCCAGGGCCATCAGCTACTGGGGTTGGCGGTTTCCCCTGTGGCTGGCGATTCTCAGGACAGGACCGGGCATAGTGTCCGCTTCCACCACAATAGAGACATAGATTCCCCTCCCGACGCCGCGACTTCTCTGCGGGGGAGAGGCGTGGCCGCACTGGCCCAAGCTGCATAGGTTCCTCCAATGACTCAGCTGTGCCTGTGGGGCTGCTGGTAGAAACTGGTGCCGAGAACTGGAAGTGCCGGTGGCCCCGATCCTGACGATGGTCCTCTAACCGATCGTCTATCTGTAGACTCCGTTGAATGAGGGTGTCTAGCGTGGTGGGGCGTTCCATAGTGGCCAGCTGGTCCAGTATCTCGTCTGAAAGCCCCTCGAGATACTGGTCCCGAAGAGCAGAGTCATTCCAGGTCAAGTCCTGTGCCAGCAGCCGTAATTCCGTGGTGTATGCGGCCACCGTGGACTTGCCCTGTTTCAACCGCCAAATCGCCCGGTTGGCTTGACTCCCCTTCTGGGGGTTGCCGAACGCGGCCTCCAACAGATTGCAAAACCCCACATAGTCCGCCAGCAAAGGGGAGTCCTGCCTGAGCAGCGGCAACGCCCACTTGGCCGCCTGGTCTTTTAACAAACTAATCAAAAAGTGCACCTTGGTGCGGTCGTCAGGGAAGTTCCGGGTGCGCCCCTGAATGTACAGCTTGGCCTGGGCAAGAAACATGGGAAAGCTGGCCGGAGCCCCATCAAATTTCTCAGGCAAAGCCACTGGGTACTTGCCAGGAGCCGGGGCGTCGGCCCCAGGAGCCGGGAGGGCGTCCAACCGCTGCTGAAGTGCCGTAACCGCGTTACTGAGCTGCTGCACGGTGTGTGTCAAGGCCTGGTTCTCCTGGGCTATTGCCAACAGTCTAGCCGCTTGGTCGGCCATGGCCTCTGACTCTTCCCGAACGCACCCCAACAAAGAGGGAGTGCGAGTGTGGCGGGAGCAAACTGTGCTGGTCCCGGGGGGGGGGGAAGGTTCTAATACCGTATCCGAAGTTCAGTCCAGAGTCACTAGCAGGGTAGACAATCACTAGATGAGACGCGAGGTCCGAAACAGGGAGCCGGGCGGGGGAGCAGGAACGCTGGTAGGGCAGCAGCAGGAAGCCAGGCGGGTAACAGGAACACTGGTAGAGCAGAAGCAGGGAGCCAGGCGGGGAACAGGAACACTGGTGGGTCAGCAGCGGGCAGCCGGGCGAGGAACAGGAATACCTGAGAGTCAGGAGCAGGAAGCCGGGCGAGGAACAGGCACACCGGGAGTGCAGATCTAGGTCTGGGTCAAGCAGGTACTCCACAACGACGTTGCTCCCGCAACCTGGGACCGGGCTGCCTGACCTTTATCTTCTTCTAAGGCCGGGGGCGGTCCTGGCCCCCAGGAGCCCCGCCTCTCCTGGCCTTAAGGCGAGCACTCCTCCTGGGAGAGACCAGTTCCCTTCGCCTCTCTGCCCTAAGCCTCTGCAGTTCAGGAGAGGCCGAAGGGTTACTGGGCCCCAGGGGAGGCTCACCTGTAGCCACTGAGTCCTCCAGCACCTCTGGGGCCAGAATGGTCTCACCTGGTGCCTGCCCCTGAGGACCCGGCACGGGTGCAGGCTTCTCAGCATCTAGGCCTTGCCCCAGTTCAGCCGGCCCGGGAGGCAGGGACTCCTGTGCCGGCTGGGATTCCTCCGGTTCACTCTCAGACTAGGAATCCCCGGCCATCACACACTGACAGGTTATGGGCCCAGTGTTTCTGAGCATGTGCAGAGTGCAAAACGACTAACAGCATTTCAGCAAGGAACTGGTGAGTCCTGGTGGTGTACGGAGACAGTGGCTGTGCGTTGGAGCAGTTGGTGGCAAGCTGTAACTGTCTGCAGCGGCGCTGGATCGGCTAGGATCTGAGGATCAGGAAAGCATTCAGCAACGCCAAGGTTTGGACTTGGCCATGGCGGTGAGGAGATGCTATAGATGCAACCAACCCGGGCATCTCCAACGTCAATGCAGGGCAAGACTTCCAGGAGACGACATGGAGCAGAGACAGCAATCGACACAGAAACGTAAGCAGAAGGGGTTCTCTTCAGGGAAGAAGAACATGCGTTCTGCTCGGTTTGTGTCTGCATTTTCTCGAGAGGAAAGATACCTCGAGGAACATGGTTGCTGGACTCTGGCAGCAGCAGGATTATCTGCAATAGTCGGGAGGGCTTTAGGACCCTGGAGAAGCCAGCTGATGGAAAAGACTCAATTTATCTTGCTGATAGTCGTAGAAGCAAGATTGATGGCCAGGGAACATGTTTCCTGCAGTGCTTGAACACTACTCTACCAGAGACTCTGTTTGTCAGCAGTTTGGACTATTGTTTACTGTCTGTAAGCTGTTTGATTAATGCAGGGTCTAGTGTTAAGTTCACGCAGGATGGCTGCCTGATAAATAATGGAACTCAGGTATGTGGCCATGCAAAGATGGAAAATGGGTTATATGTAATGCAGGACAAGCCTGTTAAAGCAGCCCAGGTGGTTCAGGATAATTTGCCAGTTCATAAGGGGTGTGTACATGAACTGCACAGAAAACTGGGTCACGCCAATTTCCGTGTGCTTTCAGAGATGCAAAAGGTGTGCAAGAACCTAAAAGTAAATAGCTGTAACTGTTTCCTAGATTGCAATGTATGTAAAATGGCCAAATCTAAGAGGAAGCCTGTGGCTTCTAAAAGCGACAGAGTATCTAAAGAGGTTTTAGAACTTGTCCATTGTGACGTGATAGGCCCTTTTCCACAGAAGACTGAAGGGGGCGCCAGATATGCTTTTCTGGTAATAGATGACAAATCACGTTTTAGTTGGTTGTTTTTGTTAAAGCAGAAATCTGAGTGTTTCCCCACATTCAGAGAATGGGTTGCCCAAGCTGAAAAGCTCTTTGCTCGCCCTGTTGTGCAGTTGCAAACAGATAGGGGCGGAGAATTTCTGAACAAACAATTTGGGACATGGTTGCGACGTAAGGGGATCACTCACCGTTTGACTAACCCTTATAGCCCTGCTGAAAATGGTCTGTGTGAAAGACGTGGGGCTGTGATACAGTCAGTAAAGGACTGCCTGCTAGTGGATGCAGGATTGGGCCACAACCATAGGCTGTGGGGCGAGGCTTTTCTGACCGCAAACTTTTTGATTAATAGAACTTGGTCTAGCTCTATAAAAGATATACCATATCGTATGTTGTTTGGGAAAGAACCAGAGTGGACAGTGCTCCATAACTGGGGTTCTTGGGCACATGTAAACATTCCCAAAGCTCAGCGCCAGAAAGGGGGCGCTAGAGCGCAGAAACTGCGGTTTGTGGGATATCAGTCCTATGGCAAAGGGTGGCGTTTCAATTTATGCCCAGGACGCGTGGTTCTGTCACGAAGCGCAGACTTCGCTGACCAGGACAGATGGACTGCGATCCATGCCAACCCTGACTGCCTACTGCCCCTGCAAGTAAGAGAAGAGGCTTCTTCTCAGCCATTGGCAACACAGGAGCAGGATGAGGAAGAGGCACAGATTTCCCCAAAAGATGTGGCAATAGATAATACTTCTCTAGAGGAAGAGGAAGAAGAGCCAGAGATAAGGGGGGAAGAAGAAGTAGTTGTGCCTAGATGCTCCCAGCGTTCAAACAAGGGTGTACCTCCTCAAAGTTTGACCCTAGGAGGAGTGAGAGTATGCAATGTGAATTGTGTGGAACCACAAAGTTATAATGAAGTCTTAGACTTACCCCCTGGGGAACGTGCTTTGTGGGAACAAGCTATGAAAGAAGAAATGGACTCTTTTAAACGTAACAAAGTGTTTGAGGTCATAATGCCGCCACCTGGTGGCAGAGTGGTGTCATGCAAGTGGGTTTACAAAAGGAAAACCCTTGCATCTGGGGAACCACGTTTTCGAGCCAGATTAGTAGCCAGAGGGTTCACTCAGATTAAAGGGGAGAGTTATGATGAAGTGTTTTCTCCCACGGTAAAGAGTGAAACTTTTCGTTTAATGCTTTCCATTGCTGCTGTAAGACAACTAGCAGTGCACCATTTTGATGTTGATGCTGCATATCTGCATGCAAATTTAGACCATGAAGTGTTAATGAGACAACCCCCTGGGTTTGAAGAGGGGAATGGTGCAGTCTGGCGTTTGAGAAAGGCTGTTTATGGTCTCAAACAAAGTGGAAGGTGTTGGAACCAGTGTTTAAATGAAGCCCTTGTAAAAATTGGTTTTAAAAGGAGTGTGGCTGATCCATGTCTGTACACCAAGGGGACAGGCAACAAATATCTAATGCTCTTAGTCTTTGTTGATGACTTGCTTGTGGCAGGGAGTTCCACAGCTGAGATCCAGAAGCTCACAAGTCAATTGGAAAAGAGGTTTAAGCTTAAAGCCTTAGGGCCTGTAAGCAATTACTTGGGAGTAGAAGTAAGGCAGGAAGCTGGTGGAAGCTTCCTATTGAGCCAGAAAGAGAAAATTCTTCATTTGATAGAGCAGTTTGGCATGAAAACCTGAAAGCCAGTTCAGACTCCCATGACACCAGATTTCCCAAAGACAGTGTGTGATGATGAATTTGATCAGCCTGAGTTGTATCACTCAAAAAATAGGATCACTGTTGTATTTAAGCCAGTGGTCAAGGCCAGACATTGCATGTGCTACAAATGTTCTGAGCCAACGTGTATCTAAACCCAGTACTGCCGATTGGTGTGCTTTGTTTTGTTTTTTTTAAATATTTTTTATTGCTTTTTTCCAGGGTCGATAACATAGTCAGTGTCTCAACAAAAGCGGCTTTACAGAAAGAAAAAGGAAGAAAATAAAAAAGAAGAAATATATTCATGTTTTCCATACACTTTTTCATAATCCACTGGACTTCCCCACATCCTCCACCCCCTGCATTCTTTACAATAAAAATGACAGCAAATTGTTACCTTGTTTCATGCGTTTTTCTTTTTTTCCATCTAATTATATTTAAGTTTAGATTACTTGTTGTTAATTCACTTTTCCCCATCATTGGTCCTAAAGTAAAGACATTACTCTAAACTTTGATTCTTTCATAATTATACCCTAATTTCCACCATTCTCAAATTTGATCACTGAAGCTAATTTCGCCAAAACTTAGCAAATTTTCAACATTCATATAACTTATAATGTTTTTGTAAGTAGTCCTTAAATTTTTTCCAGTCCTCTTCTATTGTTTCTTCTCCCAGATCTCGGATTCTGCCAGTCATTTCAGCTAATTCCATGTAGTCAATCAGTTGCGTATGCCACTCTTCCAGCGTGGGTAATTCTTGTGTCTTCCAATGTTTAGCTATAAGGATTCTTGCTGCTGTTGTTGCATATAAAAAAAAGGTTCTGTCCTTCTTTGGCACTCTCTGGCCCACAATGCCCAAGAGGAAGGCCTCTGGTTTCTTGTGAAAGGTATACCTAAATACCTTTTTCAACTCATTATATACCAATTCCCAGAAGGCCTTCACCCTCGGGCATGTCCACCAGAGGTGAAAGAACGTTCCTTCAGCCTCTTTACATTTCCAACATTTATTATCAGACAAATGATACATCTTTGCTAACTTGACTGGGGTCATGTACCACCTGTATACCATTTTCATAATGTTTTCTTTCAAGGCATTACATGCCGTGAATTTCATACCGGTGGTCCATAACCTTTCCCAGTCTTCAAACATAATGTTGTACCCAATGTCTTGTGCCCATTTTATCATGGCTGATTTAACTACCTCATCTTGTGTGTTCCATTTAAGCAGTAAGTTATACATTCTCGAGAGCACTCTCGTCTTTGGTTCAAGCAATTCTGTTTCTAATTTTGATTTTTCCACCTGGAAACCAATTTTTTTATCCTTTTTGAAAACCTTTTGAAGAAAGATTGTAACAGCCTAGGAAAACTCTTTGAATAATTTGACTAATTGGAAACACTATGGCTTTAAAAATTTGGAATTGGAATGTTAACGGACTGAACGATAAGAAGAAACGAAATAAGGTGGAACAACTGCTAAAAAAAGAAGAACTTAGACATAATTTGCATGCAGGAGACACATGTCGCAAAGAGACATAGAAGAATTCTGATCAATAAGAGACTTGGAAATGAATTTATATCCTCAGACAAAGAAAAAAAGAGGGGTGTGATACTATACGTAAAGAGTAAAATTGAGGCCCAACAAATTTTTAAGGATGAGGACGGAAGAATCATGGCAATTCAAATTATTTGGCAAGGCGAGAAAATAATAGTAGTCGGGATCTACGCGCCTAAGGGAAACAAGACTGATTTCTTTAAGAATTTGGAAGAAAAGCTGTTGGAGTTCGCGGACCAGAAGATAATTTTGATGGGAGATATGAATGGTGTGGTGTCATCAGAAATGGACAGACTGAGAAATAACGGATCGAAAGAAGGGAAATTACCAAAAACCTTCTTTGAAATGGTTAAAAATTGTAACTTAATAGACATCTGGAGGTTAAGACACCCACTAGAAAAACAGTTTACCTTTTATTCGGAACCAAATCAGTCAATGTCGAGAATTGACCAAATTTGGATCTCAAACGAACTAACGCCAAGAATCCTTCAAGTGGAAATACAACCGAGAGTTATCTCAGACCATAGTCCCATTAAAGTGGAAATTAAAGGCTTCGAAGAAAGAACATTCAGATGGAGATTGAACGACTACCTTCTGGACGATCAAAGGGTGGTCCAGGAGGCACAGAAGAAATTGAAAGAATATTTTGATGATAATTGTAATAAAGGAACGAAAATATGCACAGTCTGGGACGCAAAAAAGGCAGTAATGAGAGGTTTCTTTATTCAACAGAACTCGATCAAAAAGAAAAACAGAGAGAAAGAAAAGAAAGAAATTTTAAAACAAATTATGGAAAATGAACAAAAGCTGATTAAGAAACCAAACAATGAAAGAATTAAACAAAGTATCAAGGCTCTTCAAACTCAATTCGCAATGATGATAAACAAGGAGGTGGAATGGAACATCAAAAAATTGAAACAAAGGAACTTCGAATTTGCAAATAAATCAGGAAAATGGCTCGCGTGGCAGACTAAGAAAAGGAAAGAGCAAAATACAATAAACAAAATTGTAGTGGAAGGAGATGAGATAACTAACCCTAAAGATATTAGGAAAGGTTTCGTGGATTTCTACAGACAATTGTATAAAAGAAAAGAGAAGAATAATAGGAGAAAAATAGAGAGATACTTAAAAGAGAAGGAGGTGCAAAAGATCCCGACAGAAGCACAAGAAAGGCTGAACACCCCAATCGATACAGTAGAATTGATGGCGGCGATTAAAAAACTGAAAAATGCAAAAGCCCCTGGACCGGATGGCTTCACAGCAAGATACTACAAAGAATTGGGTACAACCCTATTGCAACCATTGAGAGAGGTAATGAACATCATATTAAAGGAGAGGGAAATCCCAGAGACGTGGAAGGAAGCGTTTATAATTCTAATTCCGAAAGAAGAAGCGGACTCAACCCAAGTAAAGAACTATCGACCAATTTCACTACTAAACACGGACTATAAATTGTTTGCAGGAATAATAGCAGAAAGATTAAAAAAGGTTCTACAAGAAATTATTCACGAAGACCAGGCGGGCTTCCTTCCAGGCAGGCAGATGCGAGATAATATGAGAAACGTCATAAATATTTTAGAATATCTGTCCACCAGGATTGAGAAGCAAGCAATGCTGATGTTCGTGGACGCCGAAAAAGCATTCGACAACGTGTCATGGGATTTTATGCTAAAAAATATCGAACAGAGGGAAATGGGGAACGACTTTCTCAATGGGATAAAGGCAATCTACACGGAGCAAAAAGCGAAGTTAATAGTAAATAATGTGATTACGGAAGAGATAAAGATCTCCAAAGGCACTAGACAGGGATGCCCATTGTCACCACTACTATTCATCATGGTCCTAGAGGTGCTACTGGACTCAATTAGGAAGAAGGAAAGTATAAAGGGGGTTGCAGTAGGCCATAATCAATATAAAGTTAAAGCCTTTGCCGACGATTTAGTTTTGTTGGCGGAGGAACCGTTGGAAACCGCAACAGAGATACTGGAAGAAATTGAAAAATTTGGAGAGGTGGCAGGCTTTATAATAAACAGGAAGAAAACCAAAATTATAGCTAAAAATATGGAAAAAACAGGGATGGAAGTATTGCAACAAAAAACGGGTATAGAAATCGCCAAAAAAGTGAAATACTTGGGAATATGGTTAACGCCAAAGAACATTGATCTGTTCCAAAATAACTATATCTCGGTGTGGAAGGGAATTAAGAAAGATTTGGAAATATGGAATAGGCTAAAATTGTCTTTTTGGGGAAGAATCTCAATGATCAAGATGTTAGTACTACCGAAGATGCTGTTTCTTTTCCAGATGTTACCAATTTTAAAAGGAGTGGCGATTTTCAAAGAATGGCAAAGAATGATCTCTAGATATATCTGGCAGGGCAAAAAGCCGAGAATTAAGTATAAACTATTAACAGACGCAAAAGAAAGAGGAGGCTTTGCCCTGCCAGATTTGAAGTTATACTACGAAGCATCATGTCTCTGCTGGCTAAAAGAGTGGATAAAATTAAAAAATACAAAGCTCCTAGATTTGGAAGGATTCGATGCCAGGTCTGGTTGGCACGCGCATCTTTGGAAAGAAAAGAAGAAAGGCTACGGTTCATTTGGAAACCATATCTTTCGCAGATCGCTACTGGAAGTGTGGGACAGATACAAAAATATATTGGAAACAGGGGTCCCACATTGGTTATCCCCGCTAGAGGCCATGGGAGTTAAGAAAATCAATATGAGAAGCGATTGGGCCACCTATGCAGATTTGGTGGTGAAGGAAGAGGGCAAGTGGAGGTTAAAACCATATGAACAAGTAAAAAAATATGTCTATGATTGGTTGCACTACCGCCAAGTAAATGAAATGTTTAAGAAGGAAGAGAAAGAAAAAGGGTATAAAGAAAAAGACTCAAAGTTCCAAACAGAAATTGTGAATAAGGACTGTAAAATAATTTCTAAAATGTACAAAATTTTGTTGGAATGGCACACAATGGATGAGGAGGTGAAAGTAGTTATGATTCAGTGGGCCAAAGATCTAGGTTACAACATAGATTTGGATGATTGGCAAAAAATATGGAATGAGAACTTGAAGTCTACCGCATGTGTCACACTAAAAGAAAACACAATGAAGATGGTTTACAGGTGGTATATGACACCAGTAAAACTATCAAAAATGTACAAGACCTGTAATAAGTGTTGGAGATGCAGGGAGAAAGTAGGTACATTTATGCATATGTGGTGGGACTGCAGAAAAGTAAGGGGGTTCTGGGAGCTGATACACAACGAACTAAAGAAAATGCTAAAATATAGCTTTGGTAGGAAACCAGAAACCTTCTTGCTGGGGGTAACAAGAAGGGATATAAGTAGGAGAGACAGCAAACTGTTTCAATACGCGATCACCGCAGCAAGGACATTGCTAGCTCAAAGGTGGAAACAGGAAGAGGTCCCGAATTTGGAAGAATGGAGGTCAAAATTAACTGAGTATGCAGAACTGGACAAACTAACGGGTAAAATCAGATACCAAAAAGACCATAGATTTTTTGAGGACTGGGGGAAATTTACGGAGTATTTGGAAAATATATGTGAGGAGGGTACAACGCTAGTGTGTCTTAAAGAAGCTTTGTGAAAAATAGGGAATATTACCAGAAGGCAAATAAGATCAGAAATATAAAACACAATGGAAATATTGTAACAAAGGAATGTGAGGATAAGATTTGTACTACGAATGATTGCTAGAGAAGTTGTGGGAGGTCCAAATAAGACAAATTATGTGATATGTAAATGGATATGTTTGGTGTTTTTTAATGGAAAACCTTAATAAAAAATTTAACAGCAAAAAAAAAGAAAACCTCTTGAATTTGGGCATAATGTAACCAATCTCGCACCTTGTTTTTTATTTTTTCTAAGCTCAACAATCTCCAGTTATCTCCGCATTTTTCTATTATCTCGCAGTATTTTGCCCAGCCAACCACCATATTCAGTCTTTTGGGGGCCTTTGCCTCCATTGGTGAAAGCCACCTCGGGGTCTTGTTTTCAAGTAAGTCTTTATATTTAGTCCAGACAATAAATAAAGCTTTCCTGACAATATGGTTTTTAAACAATTTGTGACTCTTCACCTTGTCGTACCACAAGTATGCATGCCAACCAAAAGCATTATTGAACCCTTCCAGATCTAGGACATCGGTGTTTTCTAGTAAAAACCAATCTTTCATCCAGCAGAAGGATGCAGGACTTCCGGTTCCGGTCGCGACCTGGGAGGGAGCGCAGAGAACCAGCTCCTGGTTCTTCTGGGCGTTGCGGAGGTCTGGGGAGCCGCTTGGGCGCAGCGAACCCGAAAATCCTAAGGGGGGAACCCTTGGGAGTCTGGCCCCCTGCAGCGTGGAAGCGGTCAGGTCACCTCTCCGCTCCGGTAGGGCGTGAAGACGGAGACCGCTAGCGCAACTGGGGATAGTTCTGCCCCCGCAACGCGACGCCTCGAGCTCCAGCCAGGAGAGGCGACGGACCTCCTAAAGAGTAGGAAGGCACACGCAGTGTGTTGCAGCGTTTTTTCAGAACGCGTTCTCATTTTGGAAGCGTAAGAGCTAATAGCGGAGCTGCGTGTTGCCTGGTTATTTTTTTACTTTTTCTTCAGAAGTCTACAGGGGAGTTCACTCGGCGATGGAACTAAGATGGCGCAGGTGGAAGTCGGCGGTTTGAGGAGGCTCTATGCAAAGTCTGTCTGAGTGAGTGAACTTTAAGCTGTGGAACCAAAAGTGCGGCGTATTTGCCTAAAAGCCTTAACTGTTTATAAAGACTGACTAAGTGGGAGGGACGGCAATAACCAGACCCTCTGTGTCGTTTACGCTGTTCCTAGCCGCTGTACGTCTATTGGATTTTAAACCGCTTAAATTGTTTTCTACATTTATACATTTTGTTTTGTTTTGTATGGACATAAGGAAGCTCTGAGGCGCTTTTGGCCGCTCCTGAAGGGTATTTAGACCGACCCCGAGAACCTAGAGGAGTGGACGGACTATTTTAGGAGAGAGGTGGTGGCAAGAGGTATTGCCATTCCCCCCTCCCCTTCACGCCTCTGCTGCCTCTACTTTTCCTTTTCTTTTTTTCTTTTTCCCCCTTCTGCCTCTCTGCTCGGAGGCTTCCCACTGGCAATTGGATTTGGGGTTGGTTTTGGATCGGAAAGTGGAGTATATACCTTTAAGGCTTGAATGTGGACAGGAAGCCCTGTTGACTTGTGACTCAGGACTAGTGGAGGAAAGTGGATTGATGAGAAGAACTTGAAAGACAACGTCGGGACTTTAAAGTGGAACTACCCTGCTCTGTATTGCCCGCACCTCCATCTGATATTCCTCTTCAAATCCGGATTTTTGACATAGACGCTGGTACAGACGTTGACATAGAGCTTTGCCTTGGGGGTGCCTGGAGATTTACGTTTTGGATTCAACCCTGAAGAGCCTGGCCATTCACAGATGGTGAAAACAGCTTCAGCTATGTTTTATTTTTCGGTTTTGTTTCCTCTTTATTTTCGCCTGTAATTGTTGATATTTACCGAAATTTAAAGGAGGGACTTAAGGGGAGGGGAAAATAGCAGAGGGAGGGTATAGAAATCAGGTGGGAGAATTTCGGGAATGGCGGGGAAGGATGGGAAGGATGGGAAGAAAGGGGGTGGGACGCCCGGGGAGAGGAAATGGTCCCGCCAGGAAGAAATCAAAGACCTAGACAATTTGTGGGCGAGAATAAAGGAGGAATTTAAACAGAATACATTATGTATGGAACTTAAGCTAGGAGAGGTACAAGAGAGAATTGACAAAAGGATAGAGGGAGCAGTTGGGGAACTCTCGGCTAAAATCCAGGACCTCTCTGTTAAATCCAGATTGATCGAAGAATCTAACAAGAAATTACAGAAAGAGATAAGGGAGCAGAAGAGAGAGACAACGAAGGTGAAAGAAGAGTTAAGAGAGTTAAGCAGCTCACAAGACAGGATATGGGACAATTTAGCCATGGCAGACATGCGACAAAAGCAGCTACACTTGAAATTCAGGGGAGTAGCGGAGGAAAGAAATGAAGATATAAGAGGAAAAATGATTAGAGAATTGTCTAAATGGCTAGATATAAGGGAGGAAGAGTTGGCTCTTTCTATAGAGAATGTTTTTAGGATGTCTAGACCTAAGAATTTCAGAACTAACAAATTCTTGGGAGACTGCTTAGTGATCTTTAACTCAGCGGAAGTGAAAAACCTAATTTTAAGGAAGAGCTACCACAATAGATTAAGAATTGATGGAAGACCCATTATTATTTATAAAGAAATACCGGTCAGGTTATTACGCAAAAGAGAGGGATATAAACAGGTGGTAGCTGTTTTGAAGAGAAAGGGGATACAATTTAGATGGGAGTTCCCGGAAGGGATTACCTTCCACTATAAGGATAAGAAATTTAGACTGATGGACACACAGGAGGCTGAGAAGTTTTTGAGAAGGTACGAGAAAGATCTGGGAAGGCCAGAGAACAGGCCCGGGAGCAGGGAGAAGGTTCAGGAGGAGGCGGGAGAGGAGAGGGGGCAGGAGGAGGAGGAGGGGATGGAAGGAACAGACGAGGAAGATGATGAAGCCGTGGTGGGAGCGGATACGGCAGAGGAGGGGGAGCTCTCAGGTAATAGAGGCAGTAGAGTTTAGTTCGGGACCTCGGATAGAGAAATCGTAATAGATAAAGAGAAACAATTACACATACATTAAATCTTTTATCCTGGAATGTGAATGGGTTGAATGAGAAAGTTAAAAGGAATAAAATTGAGAGAGTGTTGAAAAACAAAAACTATGATGTAATTTGCTTCCAGGAAACCCATATTGCGAAGAAACATAAACATATTTTGATGAATAAAAAATTAGGAGTAGAATTTATTAATTCGGAGGTAAATAAAAAAAAAGGGGTAGTGATATATGTAAAAGAGAAGTGGAACCCCGTACAAATCTGTAATGACGAGGAAGGAAGAATTTTAGGGATCCAACTAAATTTTAGAGGGGAAAAAATTAATGTAGTGACGGTCTATGCCCCGAATAAAAATAGAGCAGAATTTTTTGAGAAACTGGAAGGAATCCTATTAGAATTAGAAATGCATAAATTAATCCTGCTCGGGGATATGAATGGGGTGCCAGTACCGGAGCTGGATAGGAGCGTAAAGAGAGGGAACTCTAACAGAGGAAAACTGCCGAAATCTTTTAAGGACTTAGAGGATAATCTAGATGTAGTTGATGTCTGGAGACACAAAAACCCTTCTTCCAAACAATTTACTTATTATTCAGAACCACATCAAAGTTGGGGTCAAATTGACCAAATTTGGACGACGAGAAACCTTATTTTAAGGGTGAAGAGATGCGAAATTTTACCTAGGACACTTTCTGATCACTGTGCGTTGGTAATGGAAATTAAGGGTGGGTTTAAGGGACAATATAGATGGAGGATGGAGGAAAATCTTCTAGATAATGATGATGTGAAAGAAAAGGTTAAAGGCACCTTAAAAGATTACTTGGATTTGAATTTGAAGGGGGGACCCACTATAGATATTGTATGGGATGCCAGTAAGTCGGTTATGAGGGGGGTTCTAATTCAACAAAATAACCTTAGGAGGAAACTAAGAGAACGAAAGAAAGAAGAAATCCTCACACAACTGAGAAATTACGAAAGGAAACTGACCACAAACCCAGCAGATGTTGAGGCCACTCGTGCCTTAAAGGTGCTACAGGCCCAGTATTCAGCTATACTAAACCAGGAAATAGATTGGAGAATCAAATACATGAAGCAGAGGTTTTTTGAATCGGCAAATAAAATGGGGAAGTTACTCGCGTGGCAGTTGAGAAAGAGGAAAAAGCAAAATGTGATAAGTAAAATAATAATGGAAGATAACATCATAGAAGCCCCAGATGAAATAGAAAAGAGGTTCGTTCAGTTTTTTGAAAAGTTATATGAAAGAGGAACTGAAGATAGATTAGAAATTGAAAGATTTTTGGAGCAGGAAAGAGGAAAATATATATCGGAAGAGGACAGAATACGATTAAATAAGGAAATTACTGTAGATGAAGTGAAGGAAGCTATTAATAGGATGAAAAATGGAAAGGCCCCCGGGCCGGATGGTTTGCCCTCAAAATACTATAAAACACTAGAGGAACTCCTTGCTCCAGTACTCAGAGATGTTATCAATAACATCCTCCAGGGAGGGAAAATCCCCGGCTCCTGGAAGGAGGCATTCATAACTTTAGTTCCAAAATCAGAAACTGAGAAAACTGATATAAAAAATTATAGGCCAATCTCTTTGCTTAACAACGACTATAAGATCTTTGCCGATATAATGGCAAGTAGACTCAAGAAACTATTAATGAAATACATCCATAAAGACCAAGCGGGATTCCT
Source organism: Podarcis bocagei (assembly GCF_964188305.1). Classification (NCBI taxonomy): domain Eukaryota; kingdom Metazoa; phylum Chordata; class Lepidosauria; order Squamata; family Lacertidae; genus Podarcis; species Podarcis bocagei. The sequence continues at coordinate 12,191,473 of NC_138131.1, forward strand.
CCCTAATCGACACCAGAAAGATAATGTGCGTCACATATTAAATATCATTGAATACTTAGATACAAGGATAGATATCCCAGCCGCACTAATCTTTATAGACGCCGAGAAGGCTTTTGATAATGTCTCTTGGGAGTTTTTATCACTATGCTTGGAAAAGGCGGGTATTGAAGGTCCCTATTTGAAAGGAATCAAAGCAATTTACTCGGAACAACAGGCTATGCTGATTGTAAACAACAGCCTAACTAAATCATTCAAGATTGGGAAAGGCACAAGGCAGGGCTGCCCTTTATCCCCCCTGCTCTTCATAATGGTTTTGGAAGTTATTGCAAATAGAATAAGAGATGCAGTGGGTGTGAAGGGGATAAGAATTGGAAAGAAAGAACTTAAGCTAAAGGCATATGCCGACGACCTAGTCCTATCCCTGGAAGAACCAGTGGATAGTGTAAGTAAGGTGATAGACTTATTAGAGGAATTCGGCAGACTGTCAGGATTTAGACTAAATAGGAAGAAAACAAAAATTTTAACAAAGAATTTGGCTATTGAGGACAAAATTCAATTGGAACAAAGGACCGGTATAAAAATTGTGAATAAGGTAAAATATTTGGGAATTTGGCTGTCTCCAAAAAATATAAATTTGGTAGAAGATAATTATGATAAGATTTGGCAGGAAATAAAAAAAGATCTGGACATCTGGCAGAGGCTGAAGCTTTCATGGACAGGGAGGATGGCGGCGATTAAAATGTGCATCCTCCCAAGATTATTGTTTTTGTTCCAAAATATCCCGATAATTAAAGGCACCACCCGTTTTAGGAATTGGCAAAGAATTTTGACTAAGTTCATTTGGCAGGGGAAAAGAGCCAGGATAAGGTTTAAATACCTGACAGATGCAAGAGAGAGGGGCGGATTTGGGGTACCGAATTTAAGGTTATACTATGAGGCAGCTTGTTTAAGCTGGCTAAAGGAATGGGCCACCCTCAGAAACACTGATTTATTGGACCTGGAAGGTTTTGATATTAGGTTCGGGTGGCACGCCTATTTGTGGCAGGGGAAAGGGGAGATACACAGAGGGTTTTCTAACCACATAATTAGAGGTTCACTATTGGAGGTGTGGAATAGATATAAAAAACTGATTGAAGAAAGAACCCCTTGGTGGCTCTCCCCAGTGGATATTGTCAAAATAAAAAAACCGAATATGATGGGAGAAAGGTGGACCTATGAGGACCTCCTAACTAAGACAGAAGAAGGTTGGAAGGTGAAGTCTTATGACGAGTTGAAAGACAAGATAAAAGAATGGTTTCACTTCCACCAGATTAATGCATTGTGGAGTGAGCACAAGAAACAGGGGATGAGTGATAAAAAATCAAGATTCCAGACAGAAATCTTAGAGAGTAATGATAAACACCTCTCCAAATTATATAAACAACTATTGGAATGGGATACAAGAGAGGATTTGGTGAAGGGCGCGATGGTGAAGTGGGATAAAGACCTTGGATATAATATTGATTATAATAAATGGCAGACACTCTGGAGGAAGGGTATAAAATTTACAGCGTGTGCAACACTCCGAGAAAACCTAGAGGAAATGATATACCGCTGGTATTTGACCCCAGTAAAGCTAGGAAAGATGTATAAAACTGTCGATAATAGTTGTTGGAGATGCAAAGAGAAGGTTGGGACCTTTTTCCATATTTGGTGGACCTGTGAGGCAGTGAAGGAATTCTGGGGAAAGATTTATGATGAACTGAAAAAAATTTTAAAATATAATTTCCCCAGGATACCTGAGTTGTTTCTTTTAGGTATGATTGGTGAGGAAATAAAAAAATCAGATCAAACCTTTTTCCAATATGCGACTGCCGCGGCGAGAATCCTAATTGCACAAAATTGGAAATCCCCTGACATGCCTACGATCGGAGAGTGGCAAGTGAAATTATATCAATATATAGAATTAGCGAGATTAACACAGAAATTAAGGCAAAATAATACTATGAAACTTAAAGATGAGTGGAAGAAATTTTTAATTTATGTTGAGGACAATATGGGTATTAGTAACATAACAGCAGAAGATAATTAACACCGTCGATGTTAAATACCATTGCAAGTTCTACTGCAAATATTCTTTTATGATTGTGTAATCCTGGACCAAGTTGAACGGAAGTCTGTCCGTTTTTTGCTGCCTTTTCTCTTTTTGTTTTTTCGCTCTTTTTCTTTTTTTTCTTTTTTCTCTCCTTTTTCTTTTAAGAATTCCTTTTTTGTAATTTTCTGTTTTTTGCTTGCTTTTTCTTTTTTCTTCTCTTATACCTTTTAATGACATGTTTATATGTATCTGAAGTTTGACATGTAACGTGAATCTTTTTTCTAATAAAATTAAAATTATTTAAAAATTAAAAAAAAAAAAGGATGCAGCCTCATAGTATAACCTTAAGTCCGGCAGGGCAAATCCCCCTCTTTCTTTTGCATCTGTTAGTATTTTAAATTTTATACGGGGCTTTTTGCCCTGCCAGACAAACTTCGAGATATCCCTCTGCCATTTTCCAAAACATTCCACTCTGTCCACGATCTGTAGGGTTTGAAACAGGAACAGCATCTTTGGCAATGCATTCATCTTTACGGCTGATATCCTTCCCAACAAGGAGAGTTTTAGTCTTGACCAAATTTCTAAATCCTTTTTAATTTCTGACCAACATTTTATGTAATTATCTTTAAATAAATCCAAGTTTTTACCAGACAAATTAACCCCTAGGTATTTCACTTTTTTGACCACATTCAACTCAGTCTCCTTCTGAAACCCTTCTATTTCTGAAGGTGTCAAATTTTTTGCCAAAACTTTAGTTTTTTGTTTATTCAACTTAAATCCCGCCACCCGACCAAACTCATGAATTAGTTCTAAAACTCTTTTTGTACTAGACTCTGGCTCCTGTGATGTTAAAACTAAATCATCTGCAAAAGCTTTCAGTCTATATTGTTTTTCTCCGACCTGTATTCCTTCTACCTGCTGGTCCTTCCTAACCAAGTTCAGCAACACCTCCAGGACAGAGATAAATAACAGAGGTGATAGGGGGCACCCCTGTCGTGTCCCTTTTTCAATTTTGAACTCTTCTGTCACCACATTGTTCACAATCAATTTGGCCTTTTGCTCTGAATATATTGCTTCTATACCATTTTGGAACGCCCTTCCCACTCCCATCTCTTCCAAATTTCTCTTCATAAATTTCCAAGATATATTGTCAAAGGCCTTCTCTGCATATATGAAAATCAGCACTGCTTTCGTATTCATATTTGTCTGCAACAACTCCAAAACATCAATAATGTTCCTCGTATTATCAGACAAATGTCTACCAGGGAGAAAGCCTGCTTGGTCTTTATGAATAACTTCATTTAATACTCTTTTAAATCTACTTGCCAAAATGTCAGCAAAGATTTTATAATCCACATTCAGGAGTGAGATGGGACGGTAGTTCTTTAGTTGGGTCTTTTCAGATTCTACTTTTGGTATCAAAGTGATGAAAGCTTCTTTCCACGATTCTGGCGCCCCCTTCCCCTCCATAATTTGATTGCACACCTCCAATAACGGCTGAATCAAATAGTCTTTTAATGTCTTATAGTACTTGGAGGTGAGTCCATCTGGGCCTGGGGACTTGCCTAATTGCATGTTCTGAATGGCACTTTCAATTTCCTGCTGTGTTATTCTGTAATTCAGGGTTGTTTGTTTGTCTTGAGATAATTTTTGCAATCCATTTTTCTTTATAAATTGATTTATCTCTATCTCCGCCTGGGGCCCTTGGGTAAACAACTTTTTAAAATATCTCTGGAAACACTTTCTAATTTCTTCTGGTTTCTGAATACATTCTCCTTCAACCTCCAGATTGGTAACAAAGTTCAATTTTTGTCTCTTTTTCAGCTGCCATGCCAGCAGCTTCCCACATTTATTCGCCGATTCAAATGATCTTTGTTTCATTTGTTTAATTTTCCATTCAACTTCTTGGTTTATCAATTTCACATATTGTGCTTGATGGAATTTGATTTCTCTTAAGACTTCTTTTGATTTTGGATTCAATCTCAATCTTTTCTCTCCATCTCTTATCTTCTCTAATATCTTGTCCTTTTTACCATTCCAGAGTTTTTTCTTAATCGTATTCTGTTGTATCAGGAACCCTCTCATAACTGCTTTACTCGCGTCCCAGATTGTTTTCTTTTCCACAGAAGTGTTCAAATTTATTTCAAAGTAATCCTTCACCGTTTTTTGGGCCTTGTTCACAATCTCCTGATCTCTAAACAAAGTGTCATTCATTCTCCATCTGAAGGATCCAGCTGGTGTAAGTCTCAAATCCATTTTCAGGGCATTATGGTCGGAGCAAGTTTTTGGGCAGATCTCTATTTTTTTAGTCTTGGGTGCCAGTCCTCTAAATGTCCAAATTTGGTCGATTCTTGTCCATGATAGATGGGCCTCAGAAAAGAATGTCCCTTCTTTACCTAATGGGTTTTTTGTCCTCCAAATGTCAATTAAGTCCATACTGTCTGTTAATTCAAAAAAAGTCTTAGGTAGTCTGCCATCTTTAGTTAAATTTTGATTTTGTGACTTATCCATATAAGTGGAGACCACCCCATTCATATCTCCCATCAAAATGATGTTAGTGTAGTCAATATGATCCAGCATTATCTCATGCAGCTTTTTGTAAAATTCCGATTTCCCCTCATTTGGTGCATATATTCCTACTATCAAAAATTTTTCTCCTTGTAGTTGAATTTCAATCGCCAAAATTCTCCCTTGTTCGTCTTTAAACACAAACTTCGGTGCTAGGTTCTCCTTTGCATAAATCACTACTCCTCTTTTCTTGACCTTGTCTGATGAGATAAATTCTTGGCCTAATCTTTTATTGATTAACACTCTCCTATGGAGCCTAGTCACATGTGTTTCTTGCAGGCAAATAATGTCCAATTGTTCTTTCCTCAATATATGGAAGATCCTTTTCCTTTTCTCAGGGGAATTTGCGCCATGAATGTTCCAACTAAGAAGCTGCAGAGACATCCTGGATCAGTTTGTCAGCCAATGGGAGTGTCTCCCTTGTCGTCTTTGTCTGGAGGTGGAGCCGGATTCAAACCAAACGAAGGGGGTGGCCAAGCTCCTGCTACTCCTTTCCGAAGGTCCTCCCCGTGGTCGTTCAGGAACTTTTCTTGCTCCTCTGCAGTTCTGATTCTTACTTTTTTCCCTTTCAAGTTGAAAGATAGTCCTTGAGGAAATTCCCACCTATAAGGAATTGTGTTGTTTCTTAGTAAGCTTGCAAGGTCTTTGTATGTAGTTCTCAGGTCCAACAATTGTTTCGGTATATCTCTGAAGATTTCTGCTGTCTTTCCTTGAATCACCAATGAATTTTTGAAGTGTAGGCCGAGTATGTTATCCCTTTCTTGCTTAGATCTCAGGATGATCAAGCAATCTCTTGGTTTGTCCTTTTTAACCACTCTTCCCAGTCTAAAAGCGGTGACAATTTTAAAATCCTTCTCTTCTGCCAAACCCCAGAATTTTGATATTTCTGCCGTCAAAAAGCTAATCAAATCTTCTTTCTCAATTTCTGGGATATTTCTGAACCTGAGATTGCTTTCCCGGCTCTTCAATTCCGCCATGGACAGATAGGCTTGCTGTTCATTAATCTGTCTGCTCAGTGGTCTTACTTCCCCTCTTAATTCCTCTATTTTCTTTTTATTTTCCTCTGATTTGAAATTTGCTTCTTCAGCTAATTTTCGATTTTCTGTTGTTGTTGATTGGATATTTCCAATTGCCTGTGTGTTTTGAGAGACTTGAACAGTCAATTTATTTATTGTGGCTGTCACTTGGTCAAATTTCTTATTTAATGCTGATAGCTGGTCCAATATTTCTTTAGAAACTGGGTCTAGCCCTCCTGCAGCCATATCCCCAGCAGCTGACTGTTTAGATTGTCCCTCTTGCAGGCCTGTCACAATTGGGACCGAAGATCTGCGTGGCTGCACAGGCAAAGTTGATTGCAACAGTTCAGTTTGTTTTGCTTTTTTAGCAGCCCTTGTTTTTGGTGCACCACTCATTCCACAGCTGTCCAAGTCTCAAGGTCAAATTGTAAATCCCATGGGAAAGGCAGTCCAGGATGTGAAAATCCAAACATAAAATTTGCAAAACAACCAGCAGTTCTCAGAGACTAGAAATTCCACAATCCAGTAGGGGGAGCTCCCCAGAAGGTAAGGAAAAAAAAAGTAAAAAGTTTCCACCATTAAGTTCCCAAGTAAAAAAAGTTTTGTAAAGTCCAAATAAAAGCCAAAGCACGGGAGAGAACTTCAGAATTCACTTTAAAATGCAGAAAGTAGAAGTTCTTAACAATGGTGCATGCAACAGTTTCTTATTTGTAACTTCCACACAAGCCCCAATGTAACTTTAAAGCTTTATACACAGTAACCGCAATCTGAAGATTCTTTTGTATCCAGGCAGCCCTAGAGCTGGGTTTCAAAGTTTTGTAATCCACAGAGAGAAGAGAGAGAAATCACTGTCTATATCCACTTATAACAGTACTGTTTCCTTAATTTTCAATAGTCAAGTCCAAATTTGCGGGGTGTACTCCAAATTCTTTTAAAACCCCTCTCAGCGCTTCAGCTTTGAAGTCTCTTTGCTTGCTATTTTAAGCAGAGTCGGAAGACGGACTTCCTTTTAACGTCTCCCGCTTTCAGCCGAATTTCAAAAATTTAGACTCAAAAATCCCAGGTTTCTTACTCACGAGTATGTTGTTTCAAACCGGATGATCAAGAGAAGAAAGGTCAGCGCTCATCAGCAGCAGCCGCGCGGCTTCGCTTCCACGGAAAGAGCGATGAACTCACAGCACCGCTACCCCCTCCACGTTCCGGAGCCCCTTACAGGGTCCCTTCTTCGTTTCCGAGGTCGCTGTTGGTGCCCGCCGAGTCCCACAACCCCAGGCTCACTCTACCTGGGGTTTTACTTAACGGGTCTCCGCTTCGATTGGTGTGCTTTGAAAAGGCTTATCAGATATCTAAAGGGGACATTAAATGTATGTTTAAAGATATCTAGTACACAAGATGAAAAACTAGAAGTATTTGTTGATGCGGACTGGGGAAGCTGTGTAGCTACTAGAAAATCTACAAGTGGAATGGTTATGATGTTTGCCAATTCCATAATTGGATGGAGGTCAAAGAAACAAGGATTTGTTGCGACCTCATCCTGTGAGGCAGAATATGGGAGCCTGTCGCTAGCATGCAATGAAATCATGTGGTTTATACAGATACTGAAAGATCTAGATTGTAAAGTAGATTTGCCTATCCAAGTGTATGAAGATAGCCAATCGTGCATTGCATTAGCGGGCTCAGAAAGAATGAAATCCGCATCAAAACATATTGCTATCCGTCATGTGAATGTGAGAGATTGTGTACAGAATGGGGTAATCAAACTGGAGTATTGTAAATCACAAGATAATATTGCTGATTTGTTTACCAAGCCTTTGCCAGCAACATGTCATAATGAATTGATGACAAAACTGGGTTTGTGTATATAACGTATTGTATGTATGTATTGTTTCTGTTGGGGTTTTTCGCATTTAAGAAACAGAAGGGGTGTCACGGCTAAAATGGCCGCTGTTTCTTTAATGCGAAGAAAGCTGGGTCAGCATGACTCAGCGGTCTGCACCAAGTTGTATATATAAGTGAGAAATGTTAGTTTGGGCTGTGGCTGGTGTTTGGGTTGGTTGGTGCTGGTGTGTATAGTTATTCAGTCGTGTTTTGCACAAGGACTTTTAAGAATAAAACTCTGCAAGGATATTCTCGTGGACTCTTTTGTGCCGACAAGGGTCCGAGGACCAGGCTGAGGAGACAAAGGGAGGTCAGAACCCTTTCCATCTTTTTTTGCTTTTTACAAACACTGACAAGTCCTCCCCCTTCTTTTGGTGGGCATCTCTTTAGGCTCCCGTAGGGATTTTTTGAAATTGGATTCTATCCAAACGCGATTCCTTAGAGCCATCCTTAGGATTCCCCCCTCGGTAGCGGGTGCGGTTATGAGATTAGAAGTCGGCTGGCAAGCTCTACGGCATGTGGCCTTGAAGACGAAGCTCTGGCTATGGCTCAAGCTTTGTTTTAAACCAGTGGGTATTGCCCCCTTGATATTGAGGGACGATTTCCAATCATCGTGGGAAAGGGAGGTCACTAACGAGGTTCAATCCTGCGGATTGTCTCACCTTTACTTTGAGTCTATGAAGTACAATCAAGCTAGAGCTGTGATCTCCTGGAGACTGAGTGACATTGCCAGACAAGAGGACATAGGCCAGGTAAAACCAGGGATGTTCCTAGGGGACCAGATTTATCGGACCATACCAGCCCCCTACCTTGCAGAAATTCACTATGTGGAATACCGTAGACTTCTTACAGCAGCTAGATTAAATGTCCTTGACTCTGCGATATTGTGGGGAAGGTACAGGGGAGTACCATACGCCCAGAGAAACTGTCATTGTGCCATGGGTGTGGTTGAGTCCACCGAACACATTCTCTTGACTTGCCCTTCTTATACAGAGTTTAGACATAATTTTATAGACCCACTTCTATGTAAATCTAGCTTCCTATCCGGAGAAAACCAGGTTTTACACTTGCTGAATAACGTCACTAGAGCTATACCTTCCTTGGTGGCCAAATTTCTTTTTTTAGCTTTTAACCGTCGCAAGATAGATAGATAATACTTTATTCGGCTATAAGCACACAAGGTAAAACAAATCAATAGATAAAAATCAATAGATAAAATCAATAGCATTTTACAATCTAAAATATCAACTAAAATATTTCAACGCATACTCTCTAGATATACCGTGTTATGGCCTTGAAGATAAAGATGGTGCATAGAGTTTACTCAATTTTTAATAGTCATGCAGCATTCCATGAAGTCTTTTATATGACAGAACTGAGATCAGGAATCTAGCAACCTGTAAAGTTCTATAAGAGTCAATGTCCTGGAGTAGATAAGCTAGATGTAATTCAGGTGGTTTAGCAGCCATTTCCAGAATGATTGAACTCAGGATCCTTGATCGGGGAACATTGTATAATGGGCAATTAAACAAGATATGATAAAGGGATTCTATCGATTTGTTTTCACATGCGCACAAAACTGAGATTTTACCGTTAGAAAATCTATTGCTCAGCACATTTGAGGGGAACACATTAAATCTGGCTCTAACAAATGCGAATCTATGTGACGCAACCGATAAAGTAGACAGATATCGCGGTATCTGGGACATAGATGTAATGCCCTGATATATCGGGGAACATGTACCTCCACCTGTGGTAAGATTTTGTTGCAAATCTACCTCCTCCAGTCTTTGTTTGATGACCTTTTTAGCTGTAATTAGATCTAAATTAAGTATATCGGAAGGAGAGATTCCATAAGACAACAGTTTGGAATGGATTTTTGTTGCCCATGGGCTGGTGAATTCATCTCTCCAAAGGCACTGAATAAGATGGTAGTTTGGCAATTTATGCCAAAGGGACAGCCAATAATTAAAGGCATGTCTCCACATCAGAATCTCAAGGGAGGGGGTCTTAAGTTCTAAGCGAATGGCAGAGTTGCTTACACAGGAGGGTAGTTTCAAAAGGCGTCTTAGAAAAAGATTTTGCAATGTCACCAGAGGCAAGAGGTTTACAAAGGCGCCCCATAAAGGGACCGCATAGGCCATAGTTGCAACCACTTTTGCACTATAAACTTTTAAGGCGGATGGAACATGCAGAGCCCCCTCAGTAAAGAAGAAGTGTAGTAGAGCGTAGATAACGGCTTTCACCTTGTTTTGTAAATATGTGATATGCGCTTTCCATCCCATATTATACTGAAAATAAATTCCTAGATATTGAAATTTGTAAACTTGTTCAATTGGCTTCCCCTCAAGTTCCCATCTATACAGTTTCCGACTCCTGGAAAAAATTAGGACTTTAGATTTGGAATGGTTAATAGTAAGTAAATTTGTTTGGCAATATGATGCAAAAATCTTAAGGGCCCTCCTCAAACCGATTCGAGAATAAGAGAGGATCACCGCATCGTCAGCGTATAATAATAAGGGGCAGCGATAGTCTGCAAGCCTGGATGCATGAATGGAGGTTTGGGCCTCAGCTAGGGGCGTCCTCATGTCACTAATATAAAGGTTAAAAAGATAGGGGGCAAGGATACACCCTTGTCGTACCACCTTGTTTATTAGAACTGAGTTTGTGAGATCGCCCTCAGGTGTTAACCTCACCCTCGCGGCCGTCCCTTCATGTAATTTAATCAATAGCCACAACAGCCTTTTTTCTATGCCCCACTTTGCCAGTTTTTCCCATAACAGCTCTCTAGAGATACTGTCAAAAGCCGCCTTCAGGTCTATAAAAGCGGCACATAGAAGACCATGAGTAGGGGAAGAATACTTCCGCGCCAAATGATATAGAATTATAGCATGGTCAATAGAAGCGCGATTTGGTCTAAACCCGGCCTGTTCGTGGCCTATCAGATTGGAATCTTCGGCCCATTGGGTTAGTCTGGTTAGCAAGAAGCGAGTGTAGATTTTTCCGATGATTGATAATAAACTGATATTACGATAGTTTCCTGGGTCCTCTGGTGGTCCTTTTTTATATATAGGAATTATGATGGACTCCTTCCATGATGTAGGTATCTGGCCCGTGGCATTGATTGCATCAAAGATTTTTGCAAGAATTTTAGCCCACCATATTGGGTGTTGTTTAATAGCTTCCGCCGGGATCAGATCGGGCCCTGGGGCTTTATCAGTTTTCAGTTTAGCAATTAAATCTACTATTTCCTCCGGGTCAGTATCTGGCCATATGGGCAAGTGACTTAAGAGAGTATCAGATTGGGTGTTAGAGATGTCTCGCGTATTGACAAATGTACTTTTTTTCTGACTGACGGTTGAATAAAAGGTTGATGATGATGATTAAAGAAGAGAGAGGCAGAAAGGCATATAAATAGAGTTAAGTGCAAAGGCAAAATAATAAACAACCCTAAAGAAATAGAGAAACGATTTCTCGAATTCTTTAGAGAAATCTATAAGGAAGGAAATGAAACAACAGAAGAAGTTAAAGAACATTTAGAACAGAACTGTCTTCCGAAACTTACTAAAGAACAAAAAGAACTGTTGAATGCCCCTATTACATCGTACGAAATTCAAAGAGCAATTAAGGAAGCAAAGATAGGAAAGGCACCAGGGCCAGACGGCCTACCGGCAATATATTATAAAAAAATGGAGAACTTACTGTCTGACCCATTAAGAAGTAGAATGAACAACATCTTAAAAGACGGAACCATTCCGCATTCTTGGAAAGACAGCCTTATTGCATTAATTCCAAAACAGGGAACGGACAATCTACTTATTAACAACTATGGGCCTATCGCACTTCTAAAGAACGATTATAAATTATATGCAAATATTTTAGCCGAAAGATCAAAAAAAGGCTTCCAGATGATGATACACAATGACCAAGCTGGCTTTTTGCCCGGGAGGCACATTTATAGCAACACTAGAAACATTATAAACTTATTAGCGTATTTAGACTTAAGAATAGAAAAGAAGGCAGTCTTAATGGCTATAGATTCAGAAAAAGCTTTCGACAGGGTATCCTGGAAATTTATGAAAGGTCTGTTACACCATAACGGATTTTGGTATAAAGTATATAAAAGGGATTGAAGCAATATAATCAAAACAAAAAGCTAAAATCATAATCAATGGAAATTTATCACAGGAGTGTGAAATCAGTAAAGGGGTCAGACAAGGTCGCCCACTATCCCCCTTAATTTTCATATTAACATTGGAAGTTTTATGTCAACAAATTCGGGAAGAAAAAGAAATAAAAGGGATTATGCTGGGAAATAGAAGTTACAAAATGAGGGCATTTGCTGACGATTTAATTATAACTACGGAGCAACCAAAACAGAGTTTAAGAAAGGCGTTGGAAATAATATATGGCTACGGTAAAGTTGCGGGGTTCAAAATGAATTTAAACAAGACAAAACTATTAGTTAAAAATATGTCGCCAGATGAAAAAGCAGAATTAGAACAAATAATACACATTAAAATCTACCCCAAAATCAAGTATTTAGGATTATGGATAACACCAAAGAATATTAACTTATATGAAGATAATTATACCAATTGTTGGAAAGATATCAAAAGACAGTTAGAGACATGGACAAGGTTAAATTTATCATTCCTGGGCCGCATTTCGGTAATTAAAATGATAGTTTTACCGAAGCTACTCTTTCTATTCCAAACGATTCCAATTACAGGAAAGACCAGCAGTATCAACAAGTGGCAAAAAGAAATTTCTAAATTTTTGTGGAAGGGTAAAAGACCAAGAGTAAAGCACAAGATATTAATCAATACTGTAGAAGGAGGTGGCTACCGGTTACCGGATTTGAAGCTATATTACGAAGCCTCATGTCTTCTCTGGTTGAAACATTGGTATTTATTAAAAAATTGGGATATTTTAGATCTAGAAGGTCATGACACCCTGTTGGGTTGAAATGAACGACAGACGAGTAGGTAGGTGTCATACGGGAGGCGTCTCTCGAGCAAGCCTCGGAGACTCCCTTTTATTGGATATTATACAGCGTTTGCCACGTGTGTGCTTGTTGCTGATTGGTTAACATAAGTACAAAGCAAGGGTTCCATATAAGACATTAATTATTGCATATAAGACAGTAATCATAGACAGGTTAAAGGTTGGGAAAAGGAACGCGGAGTTTACACAGGCATGGTTTCGGACTGCCCGTACCAGATTGGTACGAAAAGGAATGTACAAGGAGGGGTAAGTACAGATTGATATGGTGTGAACTCAAGGTGAACAGAACATACCAGTGTGATGATGGAATGTCTTAGCCTCAGCACGGTTTGTGCAGCATGAGCAGAACAAAGCTTAGAAGCAAGACTTCCCATCATGCCACAGTTATGTGCAGAAGCAATGCTTCCCATCATGCCATGGTCATGGGCAAAAGCAATGCTTTCCTTCAACCCCCGTTTTGGGTGGCATGGCTATCTTAATTATGGGAAAATAAAGACGCATAGGAGTTTTTCAAATCATATAATAAGAAATGCTATATATAAGGTATGGGGAAAATACAAAAGATATTTGGAACAGAAAACCCCAAGATGGAACTCTCCACTAGAAGCAATCGCTGTTAAAAAAAGCAACAACATCAAAGAGAACTGGATAACGTATAACACAATATTAAGGGGGGGAGGAGGAGGGTCAACTAATATTGATAAGTTATGAAAAAATAAAAGATCACTTTTCTACTTGGCTAGATTACTTCCAGGTGAATGAAGTGTTCAGACAGGATAAGCAGATATGTTTTGAAAAGGAGCCTTCAAGATTTGGAAGAGAACTACTGAATAGTAAAACCAAAATAATCACAAAAATGTATAGACTTCTTTTAGACTACAAAGTAATGGATGAGGAGGTTAAGGCTTCAATGATAAAGTGGGCCCAAGATGTGGGCCATCCAATTATGCTAAAAGATGGGAAAAACTGATGGGATGTAAATTTGAAATTTACAGTCAGCTATAATATAAGAGAGAACATGATGAAAATGGCTCATAGGTGGTACGTCACTCCTTCCAGATGATCAAGAATGTATAAAAAATTGGCGAATGCTTGTTGGAGATGTGGAGGAAATAATGGTGACATGAGCCACATGTGGTGGACGTGTGAAAAGATTAAGATTTTTTTTTCGGGGGGAGAAAATACGATGAATTAAAAAAGATGATGGAGAACAGAGGCATAATCCCCGCCCCAACTAAACATTTGTCCCACCCCAGAAAGAAAATAACAATAACAACAACAACAACAACAACAACAACAACAACTACAACAACAACAAACCACCGTTTGAGGTGCAACAGAGACACAGCCAGAGACAGAGCGAGACCCTGAAGCAGTGCCATAACCAAGCCCTCATTCAGAACCAGAGCCTGAAAAAGAGCCACAGCCCAAACCAGAGCAACAGCCACAGCCACAGCCACAGCCTAGAGCCACAGCCTGAGTCTGCAACAGTACTTGATACAGTGCCGGAGCCTGAAACAGAGACACAGCCTCAAACAGAGCCTGAGCCTGAAACAGAGGCAGAGCCACAGCCACAGCCTGAGTCTGAAACAGTCCTTGATAGAGTGCCAGAGCCAGAGCCAGAGCGAAACCCTGAATCAGAGTCAGAGGGAGACCATGAATCAGAGCCAGAGCCAGAGCCAGAGCTGAATGAAAGCCAGAGCCAGAGCCAGAGCCAGAAATAGGGCTTGATACAGAGCCGGAGCGCAAAACATAGCTGGAGCCAGAGCCAGAGCCACAGCCAGAGCCAGAACAAACCCTAATTCACAATCAGAGCCTGAAAGAGAGCCAGACCCTGAAACATAGCTGGGTCAGAGGCAGAGGAAGAGCCATCATGAGACCCTGAATCAGAGTCAGAACCAGATCTTCATTCAGAACCAGACCCTGAAAGAGAGCCAGAGCCACAGACAGAGCCACAGACGGAGCCTAGAGCCACAGCCGAGATCCACAGCCTGAGTCTGAAATAGTGCTTGATAGAGTGCTGGATCCTGAAACAGAGACAGTGTCTGAAACTGAGCCTGATGCTTAAACGTAGCCAGGGGCAGACGGAGAGGCAGAGCCTGATACAGTGCTTGATACAGCATAGGAGCCTGAAGCAGAGACACAGCCAGATCCAGAGACACAGCCAGAGCCAGAACAAAACCCTAATTCAGAACCAGAGCCTGAAAGAGAGCCAGAGCCAGAAACAGTGCTTGATAGAGTGCCAGAGCCTGAAACAGAGGCAGAGGCAGATACAGGGCTTGAAACAGTGTCGGAGCCTGAAACAGAGAAACAGCGTGAAACAGAGACAAAGGCTGAGACACAGGCCGAGCCTGAAATAGAGCTAGAATAAGTGCTAGAGCCAAAGACTGAGACAAAGCCTAATAAAGAGCAGAAGCCTGAGCCTGAAACAGTGCTTGATACAGTGCCAGAGCCTGAAACAGAACCAGAGCCACAGCTACAGCCATAGTGCCACAGCCTGAGTCTGCAACAGTGTTTGATACTGCGCCGGAGCCTGAAACAGAGACACAGCCTGAAACAGAACCTGAGCCTGGTTATTACCATGGCAATTAAAGAAGAGAGAGGCAGAAAGGCTTATAAATAGAGTTAAGTGCAAAGGCAAAATAATAAACAACCCTAAAGAAATAGAGAAACGATTTCTCGAATTCTTTAGAGAAATCTATAAGGAAGGAAATGAAACAACAGAAGAAGTTAAAGAACATTTAGAACAGAACTGTCTTCCAAAACTTACTAAAGTACACAAAAAGAACTGTTGAATGCCCCTATTACATCGTACGAAATTCAAAGAGCAATTAAGGAAGCAAAGATAGGAAAGGCACCAGGGCCAGACGGCCTACCGGCAATATATTATAAAATAATGGAGGACTTACTGTCTGACCCATTAAGAAGTATCATGAACAGAGACTTCCGGGTTAGCGCGAAAGGCTAATGGCGGATTCCCTCTGAGCTCCGGAGGGAATCTGCTCTGTAGAAGACGGGTCTTGCCGCTGCGGCGACGCGGGGACCCTCAGAAACCACAGGCACTGAAGCCTGTGGACTTGGGGACTCGTCGGGCATCATTTGCACCCCCCGACCCGCGAAGAAGCCTTTTTAAAGGCTTCGGAGCGGGGGACAGAGAGTGGCGCGGTGCTGAGAGTAGACCGCTTCTTCTACGGAGCGAAGCCGCATGCCATGGCCGGAGAGCGCTGACTTCTTTCTTTGAACATTTGGACTTTAAAAGTAACAATCCGTGAGTAGTACAGAAATTGGAACTAAAAATCGTTTTTTTCTGAATTTGGCACGATCGGGGGAGGTGCTAAAAGGAAGTCCATCTCCCCTTCCCGTAGATAAATTAAAGCAAGAATTGATAACTAAGGTTGAGAGAACATCCTTCTCTTTACGGGATAAAAGCTATTAATTCCACGACTTGGCAATATAAGTAACTTTGCTGGAGGATAAGAACTGATTTTAAGAGCTGAAGTGCAACCCCCAGGGACCCGGGAGTGATCCGCGAGAGAGCCTGCTGAGGAGACATAAAGAGTTTGACAGCTGTCAAATTAGCTGTCAAAGTTGGAAAACGAAAAAAATATTGGTTTCTGCTATCTTTGCTGGTTATTTTTGTTACAATTTGACTTTAAACTGTTGAAAATAAAGAAGAATAGAAACAAATTAACTTGAATGTTGGATTGGAGGTGGAAGGAATATTAAGTAACTAGAATCCCTCTAGAGGGGGTTCTGAGACATTACAATGGCTGCAGGTGGAAAAATACAGGCTGAGCTGGATAGAATGTTTTTTCTCTTGGGAAAGTTACAAGGTCAGAGTGAAGCTTTGGCTACAAATGCTACAACTTTGAATTTAAAAGTAAACAAACTTGTTGAATGTGTCAAGGACTTGACTCAAGAAACCTATGCAGCTGAACAAGAAGAGATATGTGCTGTTTCAGAGGAGTGGGAAGGAGGAGCTGAAATGCCGCAGACGACAAAGGAGAGCCAGAGGCCTGCTAAGATAGATGCTAAGAAAAACAAGATTTGGATCATGAGAGCTTGGTTTGAATTAGAGAATGAAGAATGGAGGGATCTCCCTATGGGGAGATCTGAAGACCTATGGATTACAAATCTGATCAAGGCGAAAGTTGGAGCTTTGGGGACATTTGGGACATTTGGACTTAAAAGCAACAAGAAACAAGATTTGGGCTCCACTTTTGAACATGGAGGTCTGGTTGGAAGAAACATAGACCCTATAGGGACAGAGCTTCTCCGAGACCTGATGTCTAATATAAAGGACTACCAAAAAAACTGGCAGAGAGGGACTGAGAGAGATTTGAGGGCCTCAGACGTGAGATCTCCAGGCTGATAGTTGATGGACTGATGGACATTTTTTGGGGATCGAAACCGGGAAAGGGGGGGTGAGAGATTTATAATCCAAAGGGTGTGTTATGTACTGAGTTGAATAGGATCCAAACTGCAGCAGTCTGATTGAGGAGATTTCACCCCTCCCATACCCAAGAACCTCCTGACCATCTCCTGATGATTTCTGCTGACTCCACAGAGAAGAGGAGGCGTGTCCTGCCTATTTACTTATTCTGCCCAGCAACATATCTGTGTGTGAGAGAGAGAGTCAGTCAGTCAGTGTATCGGAGAGAGTGAGTGTGTTAGAGATCCTAGAGATAATATTGCTGCTAAGAGCAGCTGCAGACTCTCAGTGTAGCATTGCTTTATGCTCAGAATATTCAGCTCTGTATATAGTTTTGTACCATAGTTGTAGTTACAGAATAAAAGGAAGATATTTTACAGAGCTGCTCTCCGAGTGGTTTATACTCTGCAAGACTCTGCAAAACTCTGCTGCGCAACGACTGAAGTATTGAGACAGTGAATCCGGTGCTCTCAGCTCTAAGCTGTGAGTCCACAGCACTGTGACCGTTTCCTGCGGGAAGGAGGTCTCTGGCGGTGCTACCCAGCTCGCCCAGCCCAGTCGGGGTTGAGGTACATGAGTCCAGTTGGCGCACTGGCTCTAGGGCGATGCTGACATTGGTTGTGGGCCCAGTCGTTGTTCCAGTCGTCTGACCTGGCGTTGTTCCAGTCATCCCAGGGCGTCCCAGTCGTCCCAGTCGCCAGAGGTTTCTGTTGCTGATTGCCGGACGGTGGAACGGACGCTGCATGCTGGACTGATTTGTGGTGCCCAGAAGCAGAGCTGTTTTGGAGCAGAGTGTTCAAGCTGCCGCTGTTGCTGTTGCTGCTGCTTGATTTATGGAGGTATGTTGCTGACTGCCAAAGGAAGAAGATAGCATCCCTGTTTGCCTGTTAATTGCGCTCTGAGTGGGAGAGAGAGTGGCTGAAGGAGTCAAGGCTTTATCTGTGTTGCACGAGGGAAGTGTCTTGCTCTAAGTAATAGCAGACATGGCCTGTGCACATTCTGGCCAGATGGCTCTGTCCTTTCCCCTCCTCACGCCTGAAAACTATGGAGTTTGGCAAGTAAAGATGAAAGCGCTTTTACAGAGGGAAAAGCTATTTCACACGATAGAAGATGACCCTCCAGATGAGGATGCAGATGATTGGGCTGAGTGGCATGCTGCAGACATGAAAGCCCGAGGGACAATTATTTTGAGTGTTTCAGACCACTTGCTGGTGAACTTAGAGGGTCAAGAGACTGCACAAGCTGTTTGGCATAAGTTGAGAGATATGCATCTGAGGCAAAATGCTGGTTCCAGTGTGATTTTCTTTAAGAAGCTGTGCAGGCTGCAGTTGGAGAAAGGTGGTGATTTGCCTAGCCATCTATCTCAATTAAAGCGTCTCAGACAGGACCTTGTTCAGCGAGACCTGGCTATTTCAGAGGCTGTGTTTGCAATGCTGATGATCAATAGCCTGGATGAGTCTTATGATGGAGTGGCTGCCCAGATTTCCACAATGCCTTCTGACCGGCTAACAGAAGATTATGTGTCTAGCGTGCTCCTGAATGAGTGGGATCGCAGACAGGCTGTTAAAGAAAGCCGGGAAAACTGTGCTGTTAAAAATGTGCTTGAAAATGTGCCTGAGTCTTCAGCAGGGGAAAGTGAAAGTGAAACTGCTGCTGTTAAAGCTTTGAAATTGAAGCGGTGCTTTTCGTGTGGAGCACAAGGCCATTTGAGTTTCCAGTGCAAGAAGTCTTCAAAGAAGAAGGGAAACTTCAGAGGCAGAGGGGGAGGAGGAAGAAATCCCCAAGCACCTGCTACTTCAAAGGCCTTGATCTCTCGCTGTTCCAGTCAACGTGGGCGGAGTTTCTTCGTGGTCGACTCTGGCTGTTCAAACCACATGGCCAAAGATAAGAATCTCTTTGTTCAGCTTGAGAAGCAAGAGAAAGAAATTCATCAAGCAGATGGGACAGTTCTCACGAGTGTCGCTCAGGGAACTGTGTTCTTAAAGAGCCTGAATGCAACTATTAAGAATGTCCTGTATGCACCTGATATCCAGGACAATTTGTTGAGTGTTTCCCAGCTTGATCGTCAAGGGTTTAAGGTGGTGTTTGCTAAATCTCGCTGTGAAATTCTTAGAGATGGCAAGCTCATTCTGTATGCAAAATGTGTAAATGGATTGTACCAATTGCCTTTTGTTTCAGGTACAGGCACTGCAGAAGCAACTGAGAAAGAGTGTTGCAATTTGTCTGTAGATAAGAATGAGAAGTTGCATGACCAATGTATTCACTATTATCACCGTATTTATGCTCATTTGAATTTCCAGGCTGTGGCAAAAATGCCTGATATGGTTCAGGGTATGAGGTTGAAAGAATGTCCCTACCACATGAAATGTGTTTCTTGTGCTGAGAGTAAGGCAAGGCAAGCTCCCAAAGGTACAGAGTCTGGGAGAGAGGCCAAGAAACCATATGAAGTCATTCATGCAGACTTAGTGGGGCCTCTAGCGCTCTCTAGAGGCAATTCAAGGTTTTTTATGGTTCTGATAGACTCCTATTCAAAATATGTTTGGGTCTATGTGCTGCAGAAAAAGTCTGAAGCCTTTACCAAGTTTCGCCAGTTTTGTAAATGGCTCAGAAATGTACATAATGAGAATGTACGTTTTCTTTTCACAGACAAGGGTGGAGAGTTTTGTTCAGAAGAGTTTGAGAGTTTTCTTTCTGAACAGGGCATTGAGCATAGGACCGCCACGCCCAAATCACCCTGGCAGAATGTTTTATGTGAGAGAGTAAACCAGACCCTGCAGCAAGGAATCAGAACACTGTTACATGATTCAGGACTGCCCAATCCTTTTTGGGCCGAAGCTCTTTCGTTTTTCTGTCACGTGTATAACAGGAGGTACCAGTCTAGTATAAATTGCACCCCATATGAGATGCTTCACGGAAGAAAGCCATGTGTAAAGCATTTTAAAATTTTTGGTTCGCAGGTTTGGGTGCACACCTCGCAAGGTGACAAACTGAGCAAGCGTGGAGAACATGGTATTTTCCTAGGTTATGAGAAAGGGTCTTATCGTGTTCTGATCACAGACACGAAAACCATAAGGCTGACCAGGAGTATTGATGACAATCCACAATGGGACAGAGTTGGCGTTTTTCAGTGCCATCCCATTTGTGATGATGGTGCAAAAGGGGCAAAGAAAGTTAAGAGGGAGGCAAGTGTTGTTGGTGGTGATAATCCTGATGCCAATGTAGCTCCAGATGAAGGCACAGATTATCAGAGCACAAAAGCCTCAGGTGAGTCTGACGCTGACTTAGACTTAGCAGCTTCATATACTTTAGCTCCCCATTCTCCCAAAGAGGAGGAAGCACCAGAACAAGAGAATCAGAGAGTTTTGCGCAGATCCGAGAGAACAACCAAGGGTGTACCACCGAAAAGGTTTTCTGAAGAGTTTGCAAAGACTGCGGTCACGAGCAACTCTGGTGGGGTTTTTAAACCAAGCATGAAGTGTGCTGAGAGTAGTAGCACAAAACGCCTTATTTATTTCCTTACCTGATATTTGAAGGAAAGTGTGTATTTGAGTTCTGAAAATGGTTTGTTCAAATCTGCCTAATTAGAAATGTCAATTTGCATTTGAAAGGAAGAAATGTGTATGAAGATTTTTCTAGAAGCTGCTTATTCAATGGTATTGTAAAAGTGTGTTATATGCTGAGAAGAGAGATACCTGCAGATATGTTAACCAAGGTTGTAAGCAGAGAACAACTTTTGGAGTGTGTGTGTAAATTGCAGTTATGTTAAAGATTCTTGAAATGGTCGGATGAAATGGGGGAGGATGAGGAGATTTCACCCCTCCCATACCCAAGAATCTCCTGACCATCTCCTGATGATTTCTGCTGACTCCACAGAGAAGAGGAGGCGTGTCCTGCCTATTTACTTATTCTGCCCAGCAACATATCTGTGTGTGAGAGAGAGAGTCAGTCAGTCAGTGTATCGGAGAGAGTGAGTGTGTTAGAGATCCTAGAGATAATATTGCTGCTAAGAGCAGCTGCAGACTCTCAGTGTAGCATTGCTTTATGCTCAGAATATTCAGCTCTGTATATAGGGGTGAGAGATTTAGAGTCCAAAGGGTGTGTTATGTACTGAGTTGAATAGGATCCAAACTGCAGCAGTCTGATTGGTCCTAGAACAATAGGATCCAAATTGCAGCAGTCTGATTGGTCCTAGAACAATAGGATCCAAATTGCAGCAGTCTGATTGGTCCAAGAACAATGCAGCAGTATGATTGGTTGGCAGGAACCACCCAATCATGCTCCAGATATAAGTGAATCCACAACCTGATTGGCTTACAGTAGAATTCCAGAATTAACCAATCATGTGCAGCCCATTGTGTAAATAATGTATATAAAGCAGATACTTTGAGGGGACTTTCATTCATTCCTCCTCACCACTATGAGCTGAATAAAGAGCATGAAATCACTTTGCGACTCTGAGTATATTTCACTGGCGACGAAGGTGGGATCCCGCTGAGCTGACTGCCACACACAGCACTCTGAGCTTTACAATGTATTGGAATGCATTGACCTTATAAGGAGTTATGTTCCCCCCCCCTCTGGGCAGTGTAACCCTATATCGTTTGTGGGTGGGTTAAAGCCAGGACCGGATGTAGGTAACGTGAGACATTGGAATGCAGCCATGCGGCTGGAGAGGAACAAAGAGTAATAAACGGACTGGAGGGAGAGGAGAAGTCTGAATTGAGCTGCCCTCCGTCCTTGGAAATATTGCTGGCCTCTGTGTCTTTATTTTATGCTTAAAAAGCACCATTTGTAACGGCGGGCTCCGACAAGTGGTGCCCCGTGTGAGGCTAACTTAAAAGAAGAGGTAACTTAAAGAAAAGAGGCAAAACTTGAAGCAAACAGTCTGAGGCAGACTAAGAGGATTTTAAAAGAAACCGTGAGAGGTTTTTCTATCCAAGCAGTGGATATCATCGACTTACCACGCCTGGCAAGGGTTGCACAGCGCTGAAGCATCTTAGGATCCCTGGTGAGTCCGATCCCTTCTCTTATATTATATTGATTTTTGAAAAATGGGCAGCTCTTTGTCTAATCCCCAACAGAAATTTTTAAAAGACTTAAAATTTCTCCTCTCCTCCAACAAATTGGAAGTTCAGGAGGGTGATTTGATACAGCTCATTCTGGCCATTGATGAACATTCTCCCTGGGACTTGAGTGTAATTGCAAATGGAACTTGGGAATTGAAACTTTGGGACAAGATTGGTGAACATTTTCATGAGCTCCCCAGCATCAGTACTCGGATTTTAAATGCTTGGTGCAAGGTTCGATATGCTATGGGTTCTTTATCACCAAAAAATATCTCCCTGGCTGCATTGCCAACACAACCTCCAGCTTCCTTAATCCAGACTGCTGTGTTAGAGTCTGCTGTGTTAGCCTCTGTTCCGATACTTGCCTTACCAGCACTTGCTTTGCCAGCAGCTCCAGACCCCAAACCTCCAGACTACAGTTCCTCACCAGAGGACCCAATCCTGCAAAAATACCGTGGTCTGGCTGGCAATAGTCCTAATCTTTCAGAGGCAGACCCAGCTACCTCTTTTCAATGTGCAGTCCTTGCCTGTTCCTTAATTCAGGATACTATGGCATTCTCTGTTATTGTGCCCCCTGCTGGTGCTCCAGCAGGAACTCAAGCCCAGCACCAACCTTTTGACTTTAAAATCTTGAAAGAGCTTCAATTGTCAGTAAGGACAAATGTATTTCAAGGCCCATTTACACAGGCTCTTTTGGAAGCCACATTAGCCCAGCCTTTGGTTCCAGATGACATCAAGCTTTTGGCACGTACAGTGTTACCCCCATCAGCAGGTGTTTTGTTTGCCCACGAATGGGAAACTGCCTGCCATGCTCCAGCCTTGTTACAACAAATCAGGGGAAATAATCCAAATATTACCCTCGCAGATGTCATAGATGCCATGATGGGGCGTGGCCTTTTCGCTCAGGCTTCAGTACAAGCCACACTGCTGCAGATCTTATTGAGGGATACTGCTCTTGCTGCTAAACAAGCAATGAGAAAAATCCCAGAACCCAGTATTCAATCAAGGTGGAGTTCAATCAGGCAAGAGGCAAGAGAATCATATTCTTCCCTTATGGATTACAGCAGTGAGTCGTCTAATTGAAAACCAGCCTGTAGCCACCGATACAACGTTTCCAGCATGGCAAACCAGGATCACCGATAACTCAGTGTGGGTAGAACGGTGGCCTCCACCAAAAGAAAAATCCGCAGGAATGGCACCATCTTGTTTCTGAACAGCTTATTTCTGAACAATTGACTTTCGGCCACATTGAACCATCTTCATCCCACTGGCTCCAGCAGGCAGGGAACGGTTTGCTTTACATTGCCAGTATATCACAATTCGCAGCCCAACAAGCGATATCAGTGAATTGTCCTGCCTCAAGGCATGCGGAACTCCCCTACACTTTGTCAACATTTTGTGGATGAAACATCGAAACCTTTCCGCATGCGCCACCTAGAGGTGCTGCACACGAGCTGCATCTGCCGGTGTTTGCTACACCATTGTTGCCAACAGGAATTTTATATGCTCAGGCGGAACAAGAAGAAGACTATCTGCATTATAGAATGGCTACATCTACCGCACACCCCACCAAAAAACATTTATTCCATACTTGAATCCACATCAGACATTGTTATCAAAGGACGTTCACAAGCGATAACTTTAAGCGGTTATGATGTTACCTCAATTTATATACCTTTCTCACAGACTGAACAGCAGCATTTATTGATCACAAATGCTGCCGTGCAAATTGCTTTGGCAGATTTTATAGGTGTCATCATTTTTAACCCTCCAAAGGATGACCGTTTGACATTTCTGACACAGGTCACCTATGTTTTGGCTACCCCCTTGTCTCTCACACCTCTCCCCTCTGCATTGACCCTTTTCACGGATGGAACAAGAAGTAGGGGAGTAGTGACGTGGGAGGAGGGAGGACAATGGAAATGTTATTTACCCCTTCACAGTCTTCTGCCCAGTGAGCTGAGCTAGCAGCTGTGATTCTTACCTTTCAATCCTTTCCTACTCAACCTTTCAATCTTATTGTGGATACTCAGTATGTATATCACCTTTTTGTTATTTTACCAATATCTTGTATAACTCCTTCCTTGGTTTCTGACTTGTTTTCCTTGTTTCTTACCCTGCAGGCCTTACTTCAGCATAGAGAGTTCCCTTATTATGTTGCACATCTTCGCTCCCACACATCGCACCCAGGGTATTTAGCAGAGGGCAATGCAAGAGCAGATGCAGCATTGAAGGACATTTCTACCTTTTCTCTCTTTTCTTTTCTTTTCTTTTCTTTTTTTTTATAAAATATTTTATTCAATTTTCAAAAATAGAATGGAGAATCACATAGCAAACATACCAACAAACAATATAGAAAAGAGAAAGAAAAAAAAGAAAGGGGAAAAAAGAAAAACACAACTGTTCATAATATTTTTATATAACTAACTGGACTTCCTCACATCTCCCTACCCTGCATTCTCTATAATAAAAATACCAGCAAATTATTACCTTGTTTCAATTCTTATTTTATACCTCTCAAATATTATACTTCTAATCTTAAAGTAATTTTTGACAATTAGTTGAAACTTAAGTTGAACATAATATTATTTTAAGTTTCGACCTTTTCTTGCATATCACTTAATTTTCTAAATCTTTCAGACGAGTTGCTAGAACCATGCTTTTCTGAATCGTGCAATTTCTTAACATTCATACAATTTATATTGTTTTTGTAAATAGTCTTTAAACTTTTTCCAATCCTCTTCCATTGTTTCTTCTCCCAAATCTCGAATTCTGCCACTCATTTCGGCCAGTTCCATATAGTCCATCAGTTGCGTCTGCCACTCTTCCAGTGTGGGCAAATCTTGTGTCTTCCAGTGCTTTGCGATAAGTATTCTTGCTGCTGTAGTCGCATACATAAAAAAAGTTCTGTCCTTCTTTAACACTTTCTGGCCGACAATGCCCAAGAGGAAGGCCTCTGGTTTCTTAGTGAAGGTTTATTTAAATACCTTTTTTAGCTCATTGTAAATCATTTCCCAGAAGGCCTTCACTCTTGGACAGGTCCACCAGAGGTGAAAGAATGTCCCTTCAGCCACCTTACATTTCCAACATTTGTTATCAGCTAGGTGATATATTTTTGCAAGTTTGACTGGGGTCATGTACCACCTATATATCATTTTCATAATATTTTCCTTCAGGGCATTACATGCCGTGAATTTCATACCGGTGGTCCATAACCTTTCCCAGTCTTCAAACATAATGTTGTACCCAATATCCTGAGCCCATTTTATCATGGCTGATTTAACTGTCTCATCCTGAGTGTTCCATTTAAGCAGCAAGTTATACATTCTTGAAAGTACCTTGGTCTTTGGTTCTAACAATTCTGTTTCTAATTTCGATTTTTCCACCTGGAATCCTATTTTTTTGTCCAAATTAAAGACCTCTTTAATTTGAGCGTAATGTAACCAATCTCGCACCTTATTCTTCAGTTTCTCCAAACTCTGCAACCTCCAGTTGTCTCCGATTTTTTCTATTATTTCCCAATATTTCGGCCAACCGGCCTCCATATTGAGTCTTTTCCGGGCCTTAGCCTCCATTGGTGATAACCATCTTGGGGTCTTATTTTCTAATAAGTCTTTATACTTTGTCCAGACAATAAATATTGCTTTCCTGACAATATGGTTTTTGAACACTTTATGAACTTTTACCTTGTCGTACCACAAATATGCATGCCAACCAAAAGCATTATTGAACCCTTCCAGATCTAGGACATCAGTGTTATCTAAAAGTAACCAATCCTTCATCCAGCAGAAAGCTGCAGCTTCATAATATAACCTTAGGTCCAGGGTATTTAGCAGAGGGCAATGCAAGAGCAGATGCAGCATTGAAGAACATTTCTGCCTTTTCTCTCTTTTCTGATCCTATACTATGTCATAACACCTTTCGCCTTCCTGCGAAAGCATTGGCAAAGCATTTTTCTATTCCCTTGGCCCAAGCAAGGGATATAGTTTCCCTATGTGCTTCTTGTCCTAAATCTCAGCTGGCCATTACTTTTGATGCTGTCAATCCTAGGGGCACGTCTGCATTGGCATGTTGGCAGATGGATGTCACACACACCTGTGTTGGCTCCACTCTCCTAGGTTCACCTCACGGTGGACACCCACTCTGGACTCATATGGGCTACGCCCATGAGGGGGGAAACAGCTTGGCATGTCATTCAGCACACTATCCGCTGTTTCTCAGTCATGGGTAAACCTGCGCGTATCAAAACTGATAATGGTCCAGCATATATTTCTAAAACATTTTCGGAATTTTGTATGTTGTGGAATGTGAAATTAACTCATGGCATACCCTTTAACTCCGCAGGTGGAAAGAGCACACCTGACGTTCAAAACACTATTGCTTAAACAGCTTGGCGGCCGAAGCATACCAACAGCAGATATCCCTTCGGCTGTTCACCAAGTTCTTTATGTACTTAACCATCCTTTTATATCCACATCTTAGGACCCATTACCCCCGCTTAATTGCATTTTAGGAAGGAGGAGGCACTCCCCCGCCCCTTGGTGGTGTACCAACGCTTGCCTGATCCTGCGTGGCATGGACCTGTCCCGCTGATCACGTGGGGACGAGGGTACGCGGCAGTGGACATCGAGGACAAGCCTTTGTGGTTTCCAGCTCGATGTGTGCGGCCATGGCAAGCCTCTTTAACCGCGGATGCGCCTTCCTAACCATTTGCCTTGCCATCCTTTGCTGCACCATTATACAAGGAAGAGAAGCAGACGACCCAATACAGTTGAAACCACCTTATCGGCTGGCAAGCAGCTGTCGTCTGAATCCTACTCTGGCTGGCAGCATCCACGGCTCAGCCACTTTCGAATTATAAGAACAGCATTATTGAATAAGACTTTTAGGGGAGAAAATTATCATAAGATATGGAGGAATAATATTTTTGTACAAGATATGATTAAGTTTACCAGTTTATTGCATGCTTCTAAATGTTGGTTATGTATGCACATACCGCCTTTTGCGAGTCATTCAGGCATAATGCTTCATGGCATGCCTGTCAATGGATCTTTTCAATTTACAAATATTATATCCCCTAAGCAATCTTTTTGGCCCCCAGTACACTTGACCCTCCATAAGCCTGCCCCCCATTTATTTTCAAATTAAGGAGGGGAAGGAATCATGGGGCATATATCCAAACTGTCAATATACATTGAATTTCACTTTTAATAGCTCTTGTTCTCTTACAGGAACATACAATGACCAATCTCAGTGCTATAGAAGTGACACCAGTGCATGGCTAATAAACTAGAAAGGAAGCCTACCATGCAGCTTGGAATCAGAATTCTTATATTCTTGGCTTCCGGATGGAAGTTGGCTTCGACATTTATTGATTTTAGTGATCATTATAGTAGTTATTTGCATTATTTTGTGTTGCTGTATACAATGTATTCCTTCTTTAATTTCTGTATGTACTGCATGGTTCTCCAGTCCGCGGCCCGCTTCCGGTCTCACATGAGTCGTCTATCGCTCTCGATATAACCGTATTGGTACTGATTAATTAAATAAAGAAAGAGGGCATGTGGGAGTCATAGCCATGGTAAAGGCTTGTAATATTGCAGGGTGCCCCCTGACCTCGGCTGACCAGCACTCTGAGCTTTACAATGTATTGGAATGCATTGACCTTATAAGGAGTTATGTTCCCCCCCCCTCTGGGCAGTGTAACCCTATATCGTTTGTGGGTGGGTTAAAGCCAGGACCGGATGTAGGTAACGTGAGACATTGGAATGCAGCCATGCGGCTGGAGAGGAACAAAGAGTAATAAACGGACTGGAGGGAGAGGAGAAGTCTGAATTGAGCTGCCCTCCGTCCTTGGAAATATTGCTGGCCTCTGTGTCTTTATTTTATGCTTAAAAAGCACCATTTGTAACGGCGGGCTCCGACAGGCCCCATTCACCCTCCGGGACTTCCAGAAACGTAAGGTCCCCACAATGGGGGTGGGGACCTTCAGGGTGCAATACCGAGGGCGGACACGGCAACTGGACTTGCTCGTGGTCAAGGGCCCCTACATTAGCTTACTGGGATTGGCATGGTTTGGACCACTGGGGCTAGCCATCACCGGGGTGAACCACACTACCTTACAAGTGGACGTGGACGCCATCTGCAAGGAATTTCCAGGGGTTTTCAATGGGAAATTGGGACAGTATACGGGGCCCCCCCATTGCTCTACAGCTTGACCCTGCAGTACGACCGGTCAGGCTCAAGGCCCGCCGGGTCCCGTTCTCCCTGAAACCCCGTATAGACGAGGAATTGGACCGGCTCGTGGAGCAAGGAGTGCTGGAGCCGGTGCCTAATGCCCCCTGGGAAACCCCAATCGTCACACCCGTCAAGCCTAATGGTTCGGTCCGCATCTGCGCAGACTACAAATGTACCATAAACAAGGCCCTCACGGCCCATGCATACCCAGTGCCAGTGGTCAGCCATGTCCTTGCCACCCTGGCTGGGTCGAAAATTTTTGGCAAGCTGGACTTGGCCCAAGCATATCAACAGCTGCCAGTAGATGAGGCCACAGCAGAGGCACAGACGATTGTGACGCACAGAGGAGCGTTCAGGGTAAAGCGGATGCAATTCGGTGTCAGTGTGGCACCAGGCATATTCCAGAATCTAATGGACTCGCTCCTTAAAGGGATTCCTGGCGTCACCCCCTTCTTCGATGATGTGTTGATTGCCGGGCCCACACCAGAGGAGTTTGAGGACCGCCTCCGCACCGTTTCCAGACGGCGAGTCTCAAGGTGAAGCAGGAAAAATGTCTACTAGGAGTGCCTCAGGTGGACTTTCTGGGATTTATGGTGGACGCAGAAGGGGTCCACCCGACTGGGGACAAGGTACGGGCCATCTGTGATGCCCCAGCACCCAAGAGCAAGACTGAACTTCAGGCCTCCTTGGGACTATTGAACTTTTACCATTCCTTCCTTCCCCACAAGGCGGCGGTAGCAGAGCCCCTACACAGACTCCTGGACAAGCGGGCCCCTTGGGTGTGGGGCCAGCGCCAGGAGGCTGCATTCCAGGCAGTCAAGGACTTGCTTGTCTCAAACTCGGTCTTGGCACACTTCGACGAGAGGCTGCCGGTCGTGCTAGCATGTGACGCCTCACCCTATGGCATTGGCGCTGTCCTGGGACACCAACTCCCAGATGGAAGAGAGGTACCGGTGGCATACTTTTCCCAGACACTCAACGCAACCGAGCAGAACTACTCGCAAATAGACAAGGAGGGTCTGGCAATCGTGAAGGGAGTAAAAAAATTCCATGATTTATTGTACGGGCGGCCCTTCACCGTGGTGACTGACCACAAGCCGTTGCTTGGCTTGTTTGCCCCCGAAAAGCAGACCCCCCAAGTGCTGTCTCCTCGCGTCCTCAGGTGGTCAATTTTCCTTGCCAGCTACCAGTATGCACTGATTCACCGCCCGGGGAAGGCAATGGGCCATGCGGACGCCCTCAGCAGGCTACCACTACCGGAAACAGGCCCTGACCCAGCACCTGCACAAGAGGTTATGAGCCTGGAGCTGCTTCCTGACCGCCCCATTCAGGCACAAGAAGTTGCACACCATTCCAAGAAAGATAGGGTCATCTCCCGGGTCCTGGACTGGGTGTGGAGGGGATGGCCCAGCAGCAGCCCTGGGCCAGAATTCGCTGGCTACACAACCCGCAAACATGAACTGTCGGCCCACAAGGGGTGCCTGTTATGGGGAAGCAGGGTCGTTGTTCCCCAGCCCCTCCGCAAAAGGGTCTTCACAGCCCTACACGAGACACACCCAGGGGTAGTAAGAATGAAGGCCCTTGCCAGGAGTTATGTGTGGTGGCCAGGGATCGACGGAGAGATAGAGGCCTGGGTCAAACACTGCCAGGCCTGCCAAGAATCCCGCCCAGATCCCCCAAGGGCCCCAGTCCAGTCCTGGGAGTCCGCCCGAGCACCATGGTCACGCCTGCATGTGGATTTGCTGGCCCCTTTCAGGGGAAAACATTCTTCATAGTGGTGGACTCCTACACCAAATGGCTGGAAGTCGCACTGGTACCGTCCACTTCCACGTCCGCAGCCATCCGGGTACTACGCAGGCTGTTTGCAACCCACGGGCTCCCTGACACTCTCATCTCAGACAACGGGACTGCATTTACGTCAGGAGAGTTCCAAACCTTCACAGCGCAGAACGCCATCCGCCACATCCGTTCGGCGCCTTTCCACCCTGCCACCAATGGCCAAGCAGAACGCATGGTGCGGAACACCAAGGACACCCTTCGCCGCATGACGCAAGGGGATTGGGAGTACCGCCTTGCCACATTCCTCCTAGCACAGCACAGCACCCCCAGCTCAACGAGTGGCCGGAGCCCTGCTGAACTACTAATGGGTCGGTGCCTTGCAATCAGATTGGACCGCCTTCACCCCGATAGAGCTCAGGATGAGGTAGTGGTGGGGGAAGGCAAGGTATTCCACGCGGCGTTTTCAGCAAAGCACTAAGAGTTCCAGGTTTTTCAGTGCAGTCCTTTTTAATGTGAGTTATATACAGGCATTTACAAAAGAAACAGTCCATACGGAGTACTTACAAACGAATACTCTCCACCACAGCACCACCACACTACAGCACAACCACCACAGCCCCTGTTAAACAGGCTTTCCTTTTAAAACAGGTGATAGCCAATTACACTAATCACACTCCTGCTGAGTCACTCTGACCCAGCAGAGTATTGCATCATCCTGTTGAAGCCTGCAGACTTATCCAGTATCCTGCGAATCCCAACACTCCTCCTTAAGTCAAAGGCTTGAGACCCAATGATTTTCTTAAGTCTCGAAATTTAGGAGCATCCAAACATTTTGTATACAAATCTGCCACATTACATTTTGTGTTACAGTGCTGTACCTTTAACACATTTCTTTCCAAAGCATTTTTCACATTTCCGTATCTTATCGCAATATGTTTACTCTTGCTCTTAAAGTTCTGTTGGTTGGCAAGCTGTTGTGCAGCCATGTTGTCACTTAGCACAGTGATTGGCATTTCAGAAGGTATTCCAAGCTCTTTTGTTAGGCAAGCAAACCACTCTATTTGTGATACACATTCACTTATGGCTGAGTACTCTGCTTCACAAGTACTTGTGGCAACAAATGTTTGTTTCTGGGATTTCCACTGAACCAGGGCATTTCCAATATATATGGCATAGCCAGTGGTAGACTTTCCATTTTCTCTGTCTCCCCAGCTGGCATCAGCGTATGCATACACTTGCTGATCATGTCCTGTATCCAGCACCAGTTTGTAATCTTTTGTGCCTTTCAGATACCTTAGGATTCTTTTAAGTGCTACCCAATCTCTCTGAGCCGGGTCTGCACTTCTTTGGCTTAACATGTGCACTGCCAATGTTATGTCGGGTCTTGTCCAACAACTTAAATATAACAGAGAACCCAACAGAGAATGAAACGCTGTTGCATTCTCACATTTTTGCCCTTCTGGTTCATTTTTGTACTGGGTAGTTATGGGAGTGTCAACCTCATTTGCCCTCTCCATTCCATATGTCTTCAGTAACTTTTCAATTTTTTCCTTCTGACTCAGAGAGTAAACGCCCTTTTCATTTCTCTGAACCTCTACTCCTAAGTAATTCTGAATCTCTCCCAAATACTTCAGTTTGTATTTGTTACCTAGGCTGTTTATAAACCAAGACACTTGCTTTTGTGCAGTTGTTATTAGACAAATATCATCAACATACAAAAGTAAATAACAAACACTTCCTTGCACCATTGCTGAATATAAACAGGAATCAGCCAGGCTTTGTTTGAATCCCATCTTTTTCAAAGTTGTGTCTATGCATTCATGCCATAGACGTGCACTTTGGTGTAAACCGTATAGTGCCCTTTGCAGTTTTAACACCATGCTGTCTTTTTCTAGCTCATAACCTGGTATTTGCTGTAAATATACCTCGGCGTCAATAGGAGCATTTAAATATGCTGAGGCAACATCAAAATGATTAACTTTTAACCCTCTCAGACTTGCCATTGCTAAAACTGATTTTACTGTTTCAGCCTTTGCTGTTGGGGCAAACACTTCATCATAATGTATCATTTTCCTCTGTGTAAAGCCCCGTGCAACCAACCTGGCTTTCCTCTGACAACTACCATCAGCCAGCTTTTTCACTTTAAAAACCCACTTACAGCTTATGGGCTTTTTACCTTCAGGCAATTCTGTAGGTACAAACACATTGTTGTTTAGCAGAGAGTTATACTCTGCCTGCATTGCCTTTAACCACGCCTCTTTCTCTAGAGTAGGTAACTCTTGCACTTCTTCAAAGTTTTCTGGCTCAGTTATACAAACCTGGTTTATGGTGGCTGGGAACCCATAACGGTCTGGAGGTTGACCTTTATTACTTCTTGCAGATCTCCTTGGTTCATTAATCTCACCCCCTGGGCTACCTTCAGGACTGCTTTTGGGGTGGATTGACTCTGGAGATTTACCTCCTCCTGTCCCTGTTGCACTTTCTTCTCTCCCCTGCTCCATGCTAGCAGTTGGAGAAAAATGCTCAACCTTTACTTCCTCCCTTTCAGTTTCTCTGGGAGAGCTGCCAATTCTTAGCTTTGTTTCAACTGCCTTATCAGGTATGCTCGGCAGTAAAACTTTTTCTGGCAGCAGGTTTGCATGTATCTTGGGCCAATTTCTGTGCTCATTAAAGCTGGCTGACCGACTATAACTCAAAAGGTTTTTATCATCTTCAAACCTGTAGGCTTTCGTACCACTTTCATACCCAAGAAATAGCAACTGGTGTGCCCTTTTCCCACCTTTTCTTCGGTTTTTCACAGGTATGTCAACCCATGCCTTTGTCCCAAAGATTCTTAAATGTTGCAAACTGGGACTTTTGTTATAGAGAATTTTATAGGGTATGTCATCTAGTACCCTTGACCACAAGCGATTCCCAATATAATTCGCGGTCTTAATACTCTCAGCCCAGTACTTAATTGGAAGATTTGCATCTGCTAACAATGCTTTCATTTGTGTCTGCAAGACACCTCCTCTACGCTCTGCTACTCCGTTCTCCTGAGGCATGGCCACATTGGTAAGCCTATGTTTAATCCCTTGGGAACGCAACCAGTTTCTTAGGGAGCTTGCCATAAACTCCCCTCCCCTGTCTGATTGAATAGAGCACACCTTTTCACCAAGTTGCCTTTCTACCCTTCTTACCCAGAACTTCAAAGTTTGGGCAACGTCAGACTTTTGCTTTAATGGATAGACCCAGCCAAATCTAGAAAAATCATCCACTAGGATCAAACAGTACTTGTTGTGGGAGACACTAGGTGGAAAAGGACCAGTTACATCAGCATGAATCAACTCCAGTGGTTTTTTGGTTTCTCTCTGGCTTGCTCTTGCTACTGGGCAAGCCCTGCTTTTAACCTCCTTGCAAATATTGCAGTCTAAGTAATTATCACAACTTTTTATGTTTTTCATCCCCCCACACAACTCCAATGTTTTGTTTAGCACCTTATAGCTAGCATGAGCCAGACGCCTGTGCAGGAGATGAATACACATATCATGGGTCGGGACATTTTGCACATTCGCAACCTTAGATTCACACTGCAGTACATACATATTAGTTCTAAGGCTAGCATTTGCCAACACTGCCCCATTTTGCTTTATCTGGCACTGATCTCCCACAAAATTTACTTCAAAGCCTGCTTTTGCCAAATCAGGAATGCTCAGGAGATTGTTTTGCAAACTAGGCACACACAACACATTCCTGAATGTGTGTCCCAGCTGTGGGAACACAACCTCCCCCTCACAAACCACATTAGCTTTCTGGCCCGTAGCAAGACTTACATGTTTTTTGTTTGAAGCCCTAGCATCAGTTAGCAATCCTTTTCTTTTACAAAAGGTTTGAGAAGCTCCACTGTCCAGAACCCACAGCTCCTCATTTTCTTGACCATCTGCAGACACCCAAGCGGTAGACTCCCTCTGCTGCCACCTGTGTTTCTGCTGTTTTTGTTGCTTTCTTGGGCAGTCCCGCAGCAGATGTCCACTGGACTTGCAGCAAAAACACCTTTTTACTTTGTTGACCACCGGCTGGTCTGCAGCAGCTCCTCCTGGCTGTTTCTCCGGCTCCCGACACCTCTGCTCTTCCCGGCTGTTGTTCCCTCTGGGATGCTCCAACAGCTGGGCTGAGGTCATCTTTCGCTCTGCACGCCTGTCCTCCTCTGCATACAACCGTCCGGTCACGTATTCCAGAGTCAGCTTATCAGTCTCTACAGACTCGAGGGAGTTGACCAGCATATCATAGCTGTCATCAAGGGAACTCAGGACTATAAAGACTTTGTCCTCTTCCCCCACAGGCCTCCCTCTTAAGGCTAGCTCCTGGAAACAGCCTGTTAGGAATTTTAGGTGGTTTACTAGGGAGTCCCCCGGTTTCTTCCGACACCGGTACAGTCTCCTGGTCAGTGTTATCAGTGAGCCAGCTGTCTCTCGCACATGGACAGCCTTGAGCGCATTCCACGCCTCACTTGCCGTCACCTTATCAGCTACGTAGACTAGCTGGCTGTCGTCCACTCCAAGGATGATCGTAGCCAAAGCTTTCTCATCCTTTTCAAGCTGGGCCTTTGCTAGTGCCAGCTTTTCATCGTCGTCCTCATCCTCCTCCTCAGGGGGCTGCGGTGGAGTTTCCACCACCTTCCACAGGCCCTCACGCTTGAGGAAGTGTTGCATGCGGACCGACCAGATGCTGTAGTTCGTGGCCGTCAGCTTCTCCAGCAACACGCCAGTTCTGGACTGCTCCATCCCTGCAGCTCACCTCCAGCACCCACGGCTAGATAACTGCCACCTGTACTCTTGCGCAGCGGAAGCGTGCTGGGCCCATAACCCTGTCGCGTATTCCACGCGGCGTTTTCAGCAAAGCACTAAGAGTTCCAGGTTTTTCAGTGCAGTCCTTTTTAATGTGAGTTATATACAGGCATTTACAAAAGAAACAGTCCATACGGAGTACTTACAAACGAATACTCTCCACCACAGCACCACCACACTACAGCACAACCACCACAGCCCCTGTTAAACAGGCTTTCCTTTTAAAACAGGTGATAGCCAATTACACTAATCACACTCCTGCTGAGTCACTCTGACCCAGCAGAGTATTGCATCATCCTGTTGAAGCCTGCAGACTTATCCAGTATCCTGCGAATCCCAACACCCCCGGACCTTCGAGGCCCAGGACCCAGTGTACGCAAAGAATTTTGGGGCAGGCCCAGCATGGGTACCCGCCACAGTCACCAGGGTCACTGGCCCCGTGTCGTACGAGGTGCTAACGGATGGGGGGCAATGCTGGCGCCGCCACTGCGACCAGATACGGCGACGATTCCCAGGAGAAAACC
This sequence comes from Podarcis bocagei, assembly GCF_964188305.1. Classification (NCBI taxonomy): domain Eukaryota; kingdom Metazoa; phylum Chordata; class Lepidosauria; order Squamata; family Lacertidae; genus Podarcis; species Podarcis bocagei. The sequence continues at coordinate 12,226,880 of NC_138131.1, forward strand.
AGGAGGAGGAAAGGTCAGAGGAGTCCCAAGTGAACAGAGGGGCAGTGAGGCCCATAGACCAGGAGGGGCCAGCAGGAGAGGCAGAATCAGTAAATACAGAGAGGACCCGCAAGGCCGAAAGGACACCGGAACCAGAACCACGACTGAGCGAGCCGGTTGCGCCAGACCAAACAGGCCCATCACAGCCAGCATCCTTGGAACACGAGCCAGAACCTGAACCCCAGACCAGAGAACACCACAGGCCGCAATGCACACGTAGGCTGCCGGCATACCTCGAGGACTATGAATGCGACCTCCCGGGCAGGACTGGAACTTAGAGGGGAGGGGTGTTATGTACTGAGTTGAATAGGATCCAAACTGCAGCAGTCTGATTGGTCCTAGAACAATAGGATCCAAATTGCAGCAGTCTGATTGGTCCAAGAACAATAGGATTCAGAATGCAGCAGTCTGATTGGTCCAAGAACAATGCAGCAGTATGATTGGTTGGCAGGAACCACCCAATCATGCTCCAGATATAAGTGAATCCACAACCTGATTGGCTTACAGTAGAATTCCAGAATTAACCAATCATGTGCAGCCCATTGTGTAAATAATGTATATAAAGCAGATACTTTGAGGGGACTTTCATTCATTCCTCCTCACCACTATGAGCTGAATAAAGAGCATGAAATCACTTTGCGACTCTGAGTATATTTCAGGGTGTATAATTATATGTTGTTTTTCTGTTATTTTGTTTTGCACTTAATATAAAAATTGGGAAATTCGTGGAAGGGAATTTGGGTCGACCTTAGAAAAGGGTGTAAAGAATGAGTATTGTTGTTTAAATTGAGGTTTATAAGCTAAAATTGGTTAATTAAGATGAATTAAGTATAATAATAATAAGGTAAAAGTTGGGGACAAGAACTTGCTGAGCTAATTATTGGAATTGGAATACAAGAAGGGGAGGTGTGGGGAAGTCAGGGGAAGATGTTAAGAAAATAAGGATTTGAAACCATACTTGTTATTTGTGTTGTTTTTGTTTGTGCTTTTGTGTTTGTTTAAAACTTTAATAAAAATGTATTTTTTTAAAAAGAAGAAGTATCATGAACAACATCTTAAAAGACGGAACCATGCCGGATTCTTGGAAAGACAGCCTTATTGCATTAATTCCAAAACAGGGAACGGACAATCTACTTATTAACATCTATGCCTATCGCACTTCTAAAGAACGATTATAAATTATATGCAAATATTTTAGCCGAAAGATCAAAAAAAGGATTCCAGATGATGATACACAATGACCAAGCTGGCTTTTTGCCCGGGAGGCACATTTATAGCAACACTAGAAACATTATAAACTTATTAGCGTATTTAGACTTAAGAATAGAAAAGAAGGCAGTCTTAATGGCTATAGATGCAGAAAAAGCTTTCGACAGGGTATCCTGGAAATTTATGAAAGGTCTATTACACCATATGGATTTTGGTATACAGTATATAAAAGGGATTGAAGCAATATAATCAAAACAAAAAGCTAAAATCATAATCAATGGAAATTTATCACAGGAGTGTGAAATCAGTAAAGGGGTCAGACAAGGTCGCCCACTATCCCCCTTAATTTTCATATTAACATTGGAAGTTTTATGTCAACAAATTAGGGAAGAAAAAGAAATAAAAGGGATTATGCTGGGAAATAGAATTTACAAAATGAGGGCATTTGCTGACGATTTAATTATAACTACAGAGCAACCAAAACAGAGTTTAAGAAAGGCGTTGGAAATAATATATGGCTACGGTAAAGTTGCGGGGTTCAAAATGAATTTAAACAAGACAAAACTATTAGTTAAAAATATGTCGCCAGATGAAAAAGCAGAATTAGAACAAATAATACACATTAAAATCTACTCCAAAATCAAGTATTTAGGATTATGGATAACACCAAAGAATATTAACTTATATGAAGATAATTATACCCATTGTTGGAAAGATATCAAAAGACAGTTGGAGACATGGACAAGGTTAAATTTATCATTCCTGGGCCGCATTTCGGTAATTAAAATGATAGTTTTACCGAAGCTACTCTTTCTATTCCAAACGATTCCAATTACAGGAAAGACCAGCAGTATCAACAAGTGGCAAAAAGAAATTTCTAAATTTTTGTGGAAGGGTAAAAGACCAAGAGTAAAGCACAAGATATTAATAGATACTGTAGAAAGAGGTGGCTACGGGTTACCGCAATTGAAGCTATATTACGAAGCCTCATGTCTTCTCTGGTTGAAAGATTGGTATTTATTAAAAAATTGGGATATTTTAGATCTAGAAGGTCATGACACCCTGTTGGGTTGAAATGAACGACAGACGAGTAGGTAGGTGTCATACGGGAGGCGTCTCTCGAGCAAGCCTCGGAGTCTCCCTTTTATTGGATATTATACAGCGTTTGCCACGTGTGTGCTTGTTGCTGATTGGTTAACATAAGTACAAAGCAAGGGTTGTATATAAGACATTAATTATTGCATATAACACATTAATCATAGACAGGTTAAAGGTTGGGAAAAGAAACGCGGAGTTTACACAGGCATGGTTTCGGACTGCCCGTACCAGAGTGGTACGAAAAGGAATGTACAAGGAGGGGTAAGTACAGATTGATATTGTAATGGGAATTGGGGTTGCTCGTGCGTAGAGGATGCTGAAGTTCTAGGCAACGTTGCCTGGCTAAACCTTTCCCTGGCTGGACAGCCCTTCCTCCGTGGCTGTGTCAGTCGCTGGCAGAATCCGTCAGTGGGCGTTTCCTGAATTTCTTCAAACATAAAAATTCCTTGACGCCCAGTCTCCGCCTAGCCTCCCTGCGCGGAAGCTTTCTGTGCAGAGTAGGCGTAGCCAGCTGAGGTCCTGGACTTTCCCCGCTGGTCTCTGTGGAAGAGTCTTGGAGCCCTCTCTCCGAAGTCCTTCCCTGGTCCCCTTCCTCCCCGGTGTCACGCTGATAACCTTCCCCAAAGGGAGTGTTCTCTCTCCCTCTGCTGGTCCCTTCTCCTGCATGGTCGGGGAGCCTTACCTCCACTCTTGGCTCCGATGGCAGTTCCCTGACATCCACCTCCCCCCAGAACCCCCCTCACCTCCGTCCCATTCCTTTGGCCTAAATTCCTCCCTTCCGTCTGACGGCGATGCGGGTAATCCCCTGAAGGAGCTACCCCCATCCTCTGAAGATTCAAACATAGCTGTCCACAAGCTGCTATCTCTTCGTACCGGATCACCCTCCCAGTCCGATTCCTCACCCTCAGATTCCTCTCCTTCCTCCTTGTCGGAGGCCGGAAACCCCACAAACTCTTCTTCCTCATCTGTAGTGCCAAATTGCTCCTCCCAGAACCTCGCTACCGGTTTGGGCTTCCTTGGGAACCTGCTGTGAAACTCCCCCCTGAGATCCTCATCCCTGATGGTCTCCGCAGGAACCCACGTGTTTTCCGACTCAGGTTCCCCCTCCCAAGCCACCAAATACTCCACTTCCCCTCCTCTCAATCTTGAATTAAGTATTTCCGTGGCTTGACTGCTGAGTTCCCTCTCCTCTATGTGTGGGTGAGTGAGGACCTCTCTCTCTCGCCCCGGAAATTCCAGCCCCTCCCTGTACAGAGAGAGTAGGGACCTATGGAACACCGGGGGTAGTTTCATACTGGTCGGCAACTTGAGCCGAAAGGCCACTGGATTGACCTGCTGGGTTACCTCGAAAGGTCCCAGCCGCCTGGGCCGCAATTTCTTGCACCCTCCCTTGAAAGGTAACCCCTGGGTTGACAACCACACCCGGTCCCCCACCCGTATGGTTTCTCCTTCCCTGTGGTGCTTGTCTGCATGCCTCTTATACACTTCCTTGGCCCTTTCCAAGTTCATTTTAAGTTGTTGGTGTAAGGCTTCCATTTCTTCCACAAACTGCTCCGCTGCTGGCACACTCCACCTCTCCTCCCCACCCCCTGGGAAAGCCCTGGGATGACACCTGTAATTGGCCATGAACGGTGTCAGGGGCTCAGGAGCAGAGGTACAGGGGAGAGAGGAGATGGAGAGCGAAGGGGAAGGATCTGAGGGCAGCGTAGGGGAGTACGACAGTGACCCGAGAGATTCCATGAGCTTCTCCAGCGAATCAGAAGATTCCCAGAAGGAGGCGCCGATGGTCAGGGCAAGGGGGGTCCCAGGGGAGACACACCAGAAACCAGGGGCCAGCGGGGACTCCCAAAGCAGCAGCTGGAGATCAGGACCAGCTTCCCCACCAGAGCGTAGTGGGGGGGAAGAGTCCCAGGTGTCAGGGGCAGCGTCTTCTCCAGCAGGGAGAGAATATGAGTCGGGACTGACCACGCCTCTGTCGGAGAGTGGGGGAACGGAGGGGAGGTCAGGTCCAGCTAGCCTCCCAGAAGGGGGAAGCAGTGACAGGAGCAGTGTAACGGTCAGGAGGAAGGTTGCCGGCTGGGCGCGCGCGCCAAGTTCGAATGTACAGGCGCGCGGGACAGCAGAAAACCCGGATGGGGAACCAGGTCCTAAAGCCTGCCGGAGGCAGGGGGAAGTCTCAGGGGACTCAGCGTCAGAAGAGTCTAGGAAGGGCGAAACCCCAGCTGACAGGCGGACCCAGAAGAGGAAAGAGCAAAGGAAGAGGTGGAGCAAGGCTAGGGTCTTAAACTGGTGTCTGGGGGGAGGAGACTCAGACGGAGCTTCGGCGGTCTAGAGTTTCAGACGTAGAGCTGCACGCTGCTGATGTGAAAGACAAACTGAACTTCAATAAAGACTTTTGTATATAACAACGTACTGGCGTTGGTCCTTTGTGAGCTGGGACCTCGGGCAGCTCTGACAAACGGGCTCATCCCCGTGGACACGTGTTCCGCGTTATTGTACGCAAATTCTGCCAGCCCCAGTTTATCCACCCAGTCGTTCTGCCTCTCGCTGACATAGCAGCGTAGATATTGTTGGAGTATACTGTTCGCTCTTTCCGCTTGTCCGTTGGTCTCTGGGTGTCTGGCCGTCGAGAAGCTCACCTCGACTTCCAGCAAGCTCATGAGCTTCCTCCAGAACCGGGAAGTAAATTGCTTCCCTCGGTCGGACAAAACCCTCAAGGGGGCGCCATGCAGTCTGAAGATGTGATCCACAAACAGCCTGGCAGTTTCCTCTGCCGTCACCGCATGCGAGCAAGCGATAAAATGGCACATTTTTGTTAACAGGTCTACAACCACCATGACAGCTGTTTTCCCTCTCGATTTGGGCATATATGTCATAAAATCTATGGACATCACCTCCCATGGTTTTCCCGGTGTGGGTAAAGGTTCCAGTATTCCTGTGGGCGCCGCCCTCTCCCCCTTTGCTCGCTGGCAGCAGTCACACCCTCGTACGTACTCCCGTACATCTTCCCTCACCCTTGGCCACCAGAACTGCCAGGTGACCAGCAACATGGTCTTGTGTTGACTGAAATGCCCCGCCGTCGGGTTATCATGGAGTTGTTTGAGTACCCTTCTCCTCAAGTCATCCCCTGGTACATATAGTGCTCCCCTGTAATATAGTACCCCATTTTTCTCCTCAAACCCCCCATGGTTTCCCCCCGTGCCTCTGAGTTCCCGGATTTTCGTTTGGGCGAACTCGTCGTCCCTCGCCAGTCCTACTAGTTCTCGTGTCTCAACTAACACTCCCCCCCCACACCCATCGGTTCTCGGGAATCACATGTCGTGCTTCTGGTGGTCCTTCTCCTTCCAGATACTCCGGCTTCCAGGAGAGGGCGTCTGCTCTGATGTTTTCCTCTCCCGGCACGTATCGAATCTCGAAGAAAAACTTGGAGAATTCTTGAGCCCACCGCACCTGTCGTTGGTTGAGTAATCGTGCAGCCCTCCAGTACTCTAGGTTCTTATGGTCCGTGCACACCTGGATCTTGTGCTGCGCCCCTATTAACAAATGTCTCCAGCGCCTAAAGGCTTCATAAATAGCCAGCAGTTCTCGATCATACACCGTGTAGTTTTGCTCAGACTTGCTCAGCTTCCTCGAAAAGAATGCGCACGGCCTCCAGCTGGACTTGTCTCCCGGCTGGAGAAGCACCGCCCCTACCGCTCTGTCTGACGCGTCTGTCTCCAACCTCATTGGCTTTTGCAGATCCACGTGCAAGAGCTGCTCTTCCGAAGCAAACGCCTTTTTTAGCCTTTCGAAAGATTGCTGTGCCTCTTCTGTCCAGACGAACTTCCTTTTGCTACTGAGACAATCGGTGATGGGTGCGGTTAAGTGGGCGAAGTTCTTGATGAACTTCCGATAGAAGTTCGCAAACCCCAGGAACCTCTGCACATCCTTCCGGGTCTTGGGGACCTTCCATTCCAGCACCGCCTGCACCTTGCTTGGTTCCATAGCTAGGCCCTTGTCCGACAACCTGTATCCCAGGAACTCGACCTCTCGTGCGTGGAATTGGCACTTCTCCAATTTGACCCACAACTGGTGTTCCTGTAGCCTCTTTAGCACTTCCCGAACGTCCCGAACGTGTTGCTCCTCTAAAGGGAAGTCTTCTTTCTGCACATAACTGTTAGTCTCTTTCTGCACAAAACTGCTCCATTATGGGGAAGCCTTGCTCCTCTTTTCTCTTGCTTTAGAAATCTTGCTTGTAGGCTTTTCCCTGCTTTTGCACACACTGTACGAACCTGCTCTTCATGCCTAGCTGACCACATCTACAGAACTTGATTGTTATATTGTTTCATGTTATTAGTAATTGTTTGTGCCATATTAATCTCTAGTTACAATTTAATTAGGAGGCTTCATGCCTGTCTAGTTCTAGCTCCGATTCTCAGCCTTTAATGTATCAGTGATAAATGATCATATGTAAATCCCACCTCTCACATGTAATCCCCACCTTGTACTTATGTTAACCAATCACAAGTTTCTGTGTGTATGTATCAACCAATCAGCCACAGGCCCACCTGTGGCAATGCTTGCAATATTCAATAAAATAGGCTCCCAGGGCCCGCCCTGACAGACGCCTCATGTTACACCTGCCTCTCTCGTCTCCCGTGATTTTTCATTCCTACATCTGGTGACCCCGGACTCTCAACCATTTGAATCTCTCCATACAGGATCACCAATCTTATACTCGCCTGCAGAAGCATTTTCAACAAACAGAGATACTCCCAGCCCCACTGGTCCGCTATAAGATATTGCCCTCCAACGAATGGAGTGAACCTGTAAAACTGATCACCTGGGGAAAGGGTTACGCTGCAGTTTCTACTCCACAGGGTGCTCGCTGGGTTCCTGCACGCTGCATTCGTCTGCACCATGGCGTGGCGACAGACCCTTCCGGATCCAATACCACAGTTCGATCGCAAACTACAGATCGCCCAGGATGTGACGTCCAGCCCCCCCAGGATTCGCAAGCGGGGAAATCGTAATGGACCTGTGACATGGGGCCAAATAAAGTCGCTCTCATTTCAGGCTGAACAGCTTAGAAAGGAAAAGCAGCTTGAAGCCACACCTGAGAATTTGCTTATGTGCATTATTTCTTGCCTTAACATTAATTCAATGGTAGTGATCGTTCTCAGCATTTTGTTATTGCCCCTTTCCGCTGCCGCTCCTAAGAACGGTGGTTCCACACCGATGAATGTGTGGGAGTCTTTTGCAAAGACCCTCAATGTTTCTTCCTTTTGTCTAACCCAACAGGTATCTATAGGGGAAATCCTTGGCTCCTGCCTTATCCCTGTTTGCCATGACCCCTTAGAACTGCAAAAGGATACCTGGTTTTATTCATCTCTACCCGAAAATGATTCTCTCCACACCCTTGGTTATTCCGGCTACCATAACTGGGGTAACCAAGTACGCCGACGCCCACCTTTGGCCATTGATTTATTGACCCCATACGTGGCTTCCTTTAATGTTACTTGTGCCCGTATGGTGAATTGCACAAAACCCAATTGTGTGAACATGGGCAAAGATACTTTTAATTGCTCTGATTATGTAAACATTTCCTATGTATATAAATACACAGAGCTGCCTGACGGCTGGTTCTGGTCGTGTCCAGGCTATACATTTAATTACATTCCTGCGAACATTAGCCATGGCACACCTTGCTGTATAAGCCGCTTGTCTATCATATTAACCAAAAAACATCATTTGTCTCGCACTAGAAATCGCTGCTCTGTTGAATTAACTAACGATTGTGACGATTCAATTTCTCTTCCCAGTAGGTCTGAATATATCTCTTTAGCTGTTTCTCTCCTAGGAGTCCCTGGATTGGCTGTACGCAACAGTAGAAACATTAATTCTTTAGCTTGTTCTGCAGCAAAAGCACTGAATTACACTTCTCAAGCCCTACACCTTCTGAATAAAGAGCAAAGTGAGCTCCAGCATGGGCTTTTACAGAATAGGGCCGCTATAGATTATTTGCTGATGCTCCATCATTATGGCTGTGAACAAGTGGACAACATGTGCTGTTTTAATATTACTGATAATTCCAAAGCCATCCAAAAGCAGATCTCTCATTTGCAAAATCTTACACATCACATTAAACAGGACGTTGGTTTTTCTGGCCTCTGGGATTCTTTCACCCAGTGGCTTACTGCTTGGCTACCTAATCTTACTTGGCTTCGTAATCTCTTTCAATATGCCCTTGTCATTATATGCATCTTAATTTTGTTATGTTGCTTCCTCCAATGCATTCCTGGCCTCATAAGTCTTTTCTCCCGGCTTCTCTCTCCCCCTCAACCACCTAATAAACTCCTTGCTGCCTACTTTGCGAAATGGCAACACCAACAGTAAACCTATGGTGAGATGTGGACAGATTTATTTTGGGCATACGCTGGCAGACCACGTATCCCAAAATATTCTTGTCCCATCGATCCTGGACGGATTTATTTTGGGCATGCGCTGGCAGACCACGTATCCCGAAATATTCTTGTCCCATCGACCCTGGCGAACTTATTTTGGGCATTCGCTGGCACACCACTAATCCCGAAATATTTTTGCCTTATTTACCCAAAACGCCTTGCTAACAAGAAAAGAAAGGGGGAGATAAAGGGAAGTCGTCTTTCTGCACATAACTGTTAGTCTCTTTCTGCACAAAACTGCTCCATTATGGGGAAGCCTTGCTCCTCTTTTCTCTTGCTTTAGAAATCTTGCCTGTAGGCTTTTCCCTGCTTTTGCACACACTGTACGAACCTGCTCTTCATGCCTAGCTGACCACATCTACAGAACTTGATTGTTACATTGTTTCATGCTATGATCAATCATTAGTAACAGACATCCTAAGCTCATGGAAAACAAACTGTACCTGCTCTTCATGCCTAGCTGACCACATCTACAGAACTTGATTGTTATATTGTTTCATGTTATTAGTAATTGTTTGTGCCATATTAATCTCTAGTTACAATTTAATTAGGAGGCTTCATGCCTGTCTAGTTCTAGCTCCGATTCTCAGCCTTTAATGTATCAGTGATAAATGATCATATGTAAATCCCACCTCTCACATGTAATCCCCACCTTGTACTTATGTTAACCAATCACAAGTTTCTGTGTGTATGTATCAACCAATCAGCCACAGGCCCACCTGTGGCAATGCTTGCAATATTCAATAAAATAGGCTCCCAGGGCCCGCCATGACAGACGCCTCATGTTACACCTGCCTCTCTCGTCTCCCGTGATTTTTCATTCCTACACTCCTCGTTGTCCGAATAGATTAACACGTCATCTAGAAAGGCCACGCAATTCTTGTATAGCAAGGATCCCAACACATGGTGCATGAAAGATTGAAAACAGGCGGAGCCTGATTGTAATCCGAAGGGCATAACGAGGTACTCAAAGGCTCCCAGAGGGGTGAACATGGTGGTTTTCCATTCAGCCGCTTCCCTCATCCTAATCAAATTGTACGCCCCCTGAAGTTCCAGCTTGGTAAAGATCTTTCCCTTCCCCACCCGGGTTAAAATATCGTCAATCCTGGGCATTGGGAAGGTCACGGGTTCCGATACAAGGTTCAAGGACCTGAATTCTACGACCAATCTGGGCTGTTTAGTGTCCTTTTTGTCCACAAAGAACACCGGACTGCCTCCCACCGCCCTTGATTCCCTTATGAAGCCTCTTTTCAGGTTCTTGTCAATAAACTCCCACAACTCCTGCATCTCCTTGTCCGACATGGCGTACAATTTACCCACTGGCAGCTGAGCTCCTGGTAGTAGGTTGATTTGACAGTCGAAGGGCCTATGGGGGGGGTAGTTTATCCGCTTCCTTCTCGCTGAAAACATCCTGCAGGTCAGCGTATGGTGGTACCTTCCCCTTTTCTCCCACTGCCCTTCCTGCTACCTGGGCCACGGCTACCCTCGGGACTTCCCCACCGTGACAGTGTTCCAAACAGTGAGCTGACCCAAAGGTCACTGTCCGCTGGTGCCATGCCACCACTGGATCATGTAGCGCCAACCAGCTCATTCCCAGGATGACTGGTGGTCCTGCCAGTCTGGCTACATGAAAGGCAAGGGTTTCTGTGTGTCTGGAGACCCTCATTCTCATGGGGGGAGTCTGGTGCGTCACTTCCCCTCCCAGGAGTTCCCTGCCATCAATGGTCGTTACTTGTAAGGGGCACTCTAGCGGCAGGAGGTGTAACTGGTGCTCCAGCACGAAATCCTTGCTGAAAAAATTACAGGAACTGCCTGAGTCCAGCAGTGCCTTAACCTTGATTGGGTGCCCATTAGGGAGTTCTAGCACCACCTCTATGGCTATGGCTGCTTGGGGGGGGTCTGGCTTGGGCACTTTTACTGGTTGCTTGCCTGGCTGCTGTGCCCGCTGATCGGCAGCCAAGCGTTGGCGTTTCCCTGCTCCTTAGCGCCCTCCTCCTCACAGTCAGCAGCCCCCACCATTCTTTGCCATGCCTTCCTTTGAGGGCAGACCCTGGCAAAATGCCCTGGCTGTAGGCAGAGGAAACACTTCTTGGCTGTTTTTTCCTCTTTCCCCTCCTTCTTTCGTCCTTCGTTGGAGTTTGAAACCCCGCACGCTCGTGCCCCCCAATCTCCATTGGTTCCTCGGGCTGGGAAAGTGGCTCTTGTCAGCATCGCCCTAGAGCCAGTGCGCCAACTGGACTCATGTACCTCAACCCCGACTGGGCTAGGCGAGCTGGGAAGCACCGCCAGAGACCTCCTTCTCACAGGAACAGGTCGCAGTGCTGTGGACTCACAGCTCAGAGCTGAGAGCACCGGATTCACTGTCTCAATAATACAGTCGTTGCACAGCAGAGTTTTGCAGAGTCTTGCAGAGTATAAACCACTCGGAGAGCAGCTCTGTAGAATATCTTCCTTTTATTCTGTAACTACAACTATGATACAAAACTATATACAGAGCTGAATATTCTAAGCATAAATCAATGCTACACTGAGAGTCTGCAGCTGCACTTAGCAGAAATCTTATCTCTAGAATCTCTAACACTCTCACTTTCTCCGATATACTGACTGACTGTCTCTCACTCACACACACAAATATGTTGCTGGGCAGAATAAGTAGATAGGCAGGACATGCCTCCTCCTCTCTGGAGAGTCAGCAGAGACCATCAGGAGATCATCAGGAGATTCTTGGGCATGGGAGGGGTGAAATCTCCTCATCCTCCGGTATTTCAGGAATGCGGTTGTCATGCCAATGCTCTCCTCTCCACTCCCGTCTCTCTTGCGTGTGCGCTTCTTGCCGCACTCCAATCGCAAGCACAGCCTTAGTCAGCTGATCCATCGACTGAGGGCGGGGCGCACGGGAAAGTTCGTCTTTCACTGAGGGGGATAAGCCTTCCTCAAACAGCATTTGCACTGGTTCCGAGCTCAGTTCCCACCCGAGTTTATGGATAAGCATCGCAAAACGCGACCAGTACTCTCTAAGTGTCTGCCCCCCTTGTTTGCACGCCATTAGGTCCCTGCGTGTCACACTCTGCTCCACTCCACTTGCGAACATGGCGTCCATGGCGCCAATTTTTTTCTCGAAGATCCTTTAGGGCAGCATTCTGCGTCGCCATTAATGGCCGGATCCATTCCCTAGCAGCGTCCTGAAGATGCCCGATAACGTAAGCAACTCTCCCCTCATCATCAGCAAAGTCATCATACTGCAGTTCCAGCGCGTACTGTACCTCCGTCCTGAATGCATTATAGTCTCTTGGGTTCCCCCCAAACTTGTGCACCAGTCCCGGTACCTTCTTTGCGATGGGGATGGGCCTTCCCCGGGCATCCTGAGTCCTCCGTTCATCTAGCCGCGCCTCTAACACAGCAAGCTGCTTTTCCAAATCTCGGTTTCTCTCCTCCAGATTTGGCGCTGCCGCTGCTCCCTCTCCGGCGCCTGCTCCTCCGGATTGACTCATGATGCTGCCTGTCCTGTCGTGGTGCGCGAGCAATGTCAGGGACTGACTGATTGCTGTAATGGGAATTGGGGTTGCTCGTGCGTAAAGGATGCTGAAGTTCTAGGCAACGTTGCCTGGCTAAACCTTTCCCTGGCTGGACAGCCCTTCCTCCGTGGCTGTGTCAGTCGCTGGCAGAATCCGTCAGTGGCCGTTTCCTGAATTTCTTCCAACATAAAAATTCCTTGACGCCCAGTCTCCGCCTAGCCTCCCTGTGCGGAAGCTTTCTGCGCAGAGTAGGCGTAGCCAGCGGAGGTCCTGGACTCTCCCCGCTGGTCTCTGTGGAAGAGTCTTGGAGCCCTCTCTCTGAAGTCCTTCCCTGGTCCCCTTCCTCCCCGGTGTAACGCTGATAACCTTCCCCAAAGGGAGTGTTCTCTCTCCCTCTGCTGGTCCCTTCTCCTGCATGGTCGGGGAGCCTTACCTCCACTCTTGGCTCCGATGGCAGTTCCCTGACAGATATGGTGTGAACTCAAGGTGAACAGAACGTACCAGGGTGATGAGGGAATGTCTTAGCATCAGCACGGTTTGAGCAGCATGAGCAGAACAAAGCTTAGAAGCAAGACTTCCCATCATGCCACAGTTATGTGCAGAAGCAATGCTTCCCATCATGCCATGGTCATGTGCAAAAGCAATGCTTTCCTTCATCTCCCCCTTTCTTTTCTTATTTGCGAGGTGTTCTGGGTGAATAAGACAAAAATACTTCGGGATACGTGGTATGCCAGCGCATGCCCGAAATAAGTTCGCCACATCTCCCCTAATGTTTACTGCTGGTGCTGCAATTTCGCAAAGTAGGCAGCAATGATTTTATTGGGTGGCTGAGGGGGAGAGAGAAACCGAGACAAAAGACTTATGACTCCAGGAATGCATTGGAGGAAGCAACATAGCAAAATCAATATACATATTATAATAATGGCATATTGAAAGAGATTACGAAGCCAATTCAGGTTTGGCAACCAGCCAGTGAGCCACTGGGTGAATGAGTCCCACAGGCCAGAAAGTCCAACGTCCTGTTTAATGTGGTGTGTAAGATTTTGCAAATGAGAGATTTGCTTTTGGATGGCTTTGGAATTATCAGTAATATTAAAACAACACATGTCATCCACTTGTTCACAGCCGTAATGATGAAGCGTCAATAGATAATCGATAGCAGCGCGGTTCTGCAGAAGACCATGCTGGAGTTCACTCTGCTCTTTATTTAGAAGATGAAGCGCTTGAGAAGTAAAATTCAGGGCTTTTGCTGCAGAACAAGCTAAAGAGTTAATGTTCCTACTATTGCGTACAGCCAATCCAGGGACTCCTAGGAGAGAAACAGCTAAAGAGATATATTCAGACCTACTGGGAAGAGAAATTGAATCGTCACAATCGTTAGTCAATGCAATAGAGCGGCGATATCGAGAGCGGGTCAAATGATGCTTTTTGGGTAATACGATGGACAAACGGCTTAAGCAGCAGGGTGTGCCATGGCTGATGTTTGCTGGAATGCAATTAAATGTATAGCCAGGACACGTCCAGAACCAGCCAGCAGGTAGTTCTTTGTAATTATATACATAAGAAATATTGACATAATTAGAGCAGTGGAAATTATCCTTGCCCATTTCCACACAGTTGGATTTTGTGCAATTGACCATACGGGCACAGGTGACCCTTCTTTAACTGCATGGCCATGTGGCTCCAAAGTTGAACCATTATTGTGCTCACATAGTCAGGATCCAGAACTCCTGGAATAAACTGGATTCCTTCTTTTGCCGCAGAAAATTTGGGTAAAATTAAACCTGCGACTTTAGGAGGTAGTTGGGTGGGCATAAGCACAATTTCACCAGGTAAAACAGTGTCTTTGGTTTCTTGATTAATTAAGTCAATGGTAAAATCAGAGCGTGTATCCTTTTTTGTGTACATTCCATTGTAAGAATGGAAACAGAGCCAGAGCCACAGCCACAGCCTATGTCTGAAACAGTCCTTGATAGAGTGCCAGAGCCAGAGCGAGACCCTGAATCAGTGCCAGAACCAAGCCCTCATTCATAACCAGAGCCTGAGAAAGAGCCAGAGCCAGAACCAGAGCAACAGCCACAGCCACAGCCTGAGTCTGAAATAGCCCTTGATAGAGTGCCAGAATCAGAGAATCAGAATCAGAGTCAGAACCAGATCTTCGGTAAAGACGTGGTCTGGTCTTAGCGCAACTGCTCCTCCCACCCACGATAACAGAGATTGGGTGTTCCAATACACACACACACCCGTAGGGAACTTGCCCCAGCCATTCTGTTGGCTGAGGCCCCCTCCCAGGCAGCCCTGACCCTTTCCACTTAAAATGCAAAATACAAACTATACAATAACCTAAAAAAATAGTAAAAGAAAAACAAAGCAAGAAACAATTATGCTAAACTTAAAATAATCCCCGCCCCAACTAAACATTTGTCCCACCCCAGAAAGAAAATAAAAACAACAACAACAACAACAACAAACCACCGTTTGAGGTGCAACAGAGACACAGCCAGAGACAGAGTGAGACCCTGAATCAGTGCAATAACCAAGCCCTCATTCAGAACCAGAGCCTGAAAAAGAGCCACAGCCCAAACCAGAACAACAGCCACAGCCACAGCCTAGAGCCACAGCCTGAGTCTGCAACAGTACTTGATACAGTGCCTGAGCCTGAAACAGAGACACAGCCTCAAACAGAGCCTGAGCCTGAAACAGAGGCAGAGCCACAGCCACAGCCTGAGTCTGAAACAGTCCTTGATAGAGTGCCAGAGCCAGAGCGAAACCCTGAATCAGAGTCAGAGGGAGAACATGAATCAGAGCCAGAGCCAGAGCCAGAGCCAGAGCCAGAGCTGAATGAAAGCCAGAGACAGAGCCAGAAATAGGGCTTGATACAGGGCCGGAGCGCAAAACATAGCTGCAGCCACAGCCTAGAGCCACAGCCTGAGTCTGCAACAGTACTTGATACAGTGCCGGAGCTGGAGCCAGAGCCAGAGACACAGCCAGAGCCAGAAAAAAACCCTAATTCAGAACCAGAGCCTGAAAGAGAGCCAGACCCTGAAACATAGCTGGGTCAGAGGCAGAGGAAGAGCCATCATGAGACCCTGAATCAGAGTCAGAACCAGATCTTCATTCAGAACCAGACCCTGAAAGAGAGCCAGAGCCACAGACAGAGCCACAGACGGAGCCTAGAGCCACAGCCGAGATCCACAGCCTGAGTCTGAAATAGTGCTTGATAGAGTGCTGGATCCTGAAACAGAGACACTGTCTGAAACTGAGCCTGACGCTTAAACGTAGCCAGGGGCAGAGGGAGAGGCAGAGCCTGATACAGTGCTTGATACAGCATAGGAGCCTGAAGCAGAGACACAGCCAGATCCAGAGACACAGCCAGAGCCAGAACAAAACCCTAATTCAGAACCAGAGCCTGAAAGAGAGCCAGAGCCAGAAACAGTGCTTGATAGAGTGCCAGAGCCTGAAACAGAGGCAGAGGCAGATACAGGGCTTGAAACAGCGCCGGAGCCTGAAACAGAGAAACAGCGTGAAACAGAGACAAAGGCTGAGACACAGGCCGAGCCTGAAATAGAGCTAGAATAAGTGCTAGAGCCAAAGACTGAGACAAAGCCTAATAAAGAGCAGAAGCCTGAGCCTGAGCCTGAAACAGTGCTTGATACCTATTGGTATTGGGAGACTTCAACTTCCACGCTGATGCCACTCCCTCCTCACAGGCTCTGGACCTGGTGTCTTCCATGGCGACACTAGGGCTCTCCCAGTTTGTTTCGGGCCCCACACATCAAGCAGGCCACACGCTGGATTTGATCTTTGGCGCCGGTATAGATGTGATCATGTCTCCTTCGATGAAGGTGCCATGGTCTGATCACTACGCTCTGAAAGCCAGGATTGACTTCCCACCCCCACCCTGCTTAGGTGGCGAGCCGATTTGGGCTCGCCCGCGGAGGCTGATGGACCCTGATAGATTCCGTCAAGCCTTGCGGGACCTTGCTCCCCCTGGCGACTCATTGACTGAGCTTGTTGAGGGCTGGAATACCCAGCTCCTGGCAGCCATCGATGAGATCGCACCTAAGCGCCCTCTGCGACCCCGCAGAAACCGGGCTCCCTGGTTTACTGAGGAGCTTCGGAAAATGAAGCGGGACCTCAGACGGCTAGAGTGAGTATGGCGGGGTGCCCGTGACGGAGCCTCAAGAACATCTTATAGGGTTTTTATGAAAACCTATGAGATGGCAGTGAAGGCCGCTAAGAAGTCTTACTTCTCGGCCTCCATTGCATCCGCTAGCTCTCGCCCAACGCAATTATTTAGTATAATTCGGTCTTTAACGTCCCTTGAAGGACAGCCAAATTTAAATAACAATCTGACACACAGCTGTGAGGCATTTGCGAGCTTTTTTGCGGAGAAGGTCCTGTTGCTCCGCCATGACCTCCCTGCCAATTTGGATACAATAAAGGAACTGGAGGCCCCTCGACTGTCCTCGTGTCCAGTATTGGACCACTTTGACCGGATATCTCCAGCCGATGTGGACAGATTCCTCCAAGCTGGAAAGCCCACCACCTGTCCTCTTGACCCGTGCCCGTCATGGCTGATTAGAGCGTGTCCAGACGAGGTGCGGGCCCCCCTGGGGGATATCATCAATTTGTCCCTTGGCACCGGGATATTCCCAGGGGAACTGAAGGAGGCGGTGGTGCGTCCGCTCTTAAAGAAAACATCGTTAGATCCCTTAGATCTATCCAATTACCGCCCGGTCTCGAATCTTCCATTCCTGGGTAAGGTGATTGAGAGAGCGGTTGCTGAACAGCTTGGTAGGTTTCTGGATGAAACATCTGCTTTGGATCCATTCCAGTCCGGCTTCCGTGCTGGTCATGGGACCGAGACGGCTCTGGTCGCCCTAACAGATGATCTCCGCAGGCAGCTGGATCGAGGCGAATCGGGGCTGCTAATTCTTCTAGATCTGTCAGCAGCCTTTGACATGGTCGATCACGAACTCCTGGACCACCGCCTTGCCGACGTGGGGATCCAGGGCACAGTCCTTCAATGGCTGCGCTCATTTCTCTCTGATCGGGGACAGAGGGTGGCGCTTGGGGGGGAATTGTCATCGCGTCACTCCTTGGTGTGTGGAGTGCCTCAGGGTGCGATTCTCTCCCCGATGCTTTTTAACATCTTTATGCGCCCCCTCGCCCAGCTTGTCCGGAGTTTTGGGCTGGGTTGCCATCAGTATGCTGATGACACCCAACTCTATCTGTTGATGGATGGCCATCCTAACTCGGCCCCAGACACACTGAACAGATGTCTGGAAGCTGTGGCTGGATGGTTACGTGGGAGCCGGTTGAAGTTAAATCCTTCGAAGACAGAGGTCCTCTGGCTGGGGCGGGACGATATGGGATCGAGGGGGCAACTCCCATCTTTTGCGGGGGTGCAATTAGTGCCAGCACCGTCCGTTAAGAGTTTGGGTGTAATCTTCGATACCTCCCTCTCTATGGAGGCGCAGATTACAGCTATAACAAAGGCGGCATTTTTCCATCTCCGCCAAGCTAAGCAGTTGGCCCCTTATCTCTCTCGCCCTGACCTAGCCACTGTGATCCATGCGACGGTCACCTCCAGACTGGATTATTGTAACTCGCTCTACGTGGGGCTGCCCTTGAGACTGACCCAGAAACTCCAGCGGGTGCAGAATGCCGCAGCAAGACTCCTTACGGGGTCTTCGCTGCAGGATCACATTAATCCGGTGCTATACCAGCTGCACTGGCTCCCGGTGGAGTACAGGATCAGGTTTAAGGTGCTGGTTTTAACCTTTAAAGCCCTATACGGCCTAGGACCCTCGTACCTACGGGACCGCCTCTCCTGGTATGCCCCACAGAGAAACCTACGGTCTACAAATAATAACACCCTCAAGATCCCAGGCCTCAGAGAGGTTAGGCTGGCCTCAACTAGAGCCAGGGCCTTCTCGGCTGCAGCTCCAACCTGGTGGAATGCTCTGTCACAAGAGACTAGGGCCCTGCGGGACCTGACATCTTTCCGCAGGGTCTGCAAGACAGAGTTGTTCCGCCAGGCCTTTGGTCAGGGCGCAGCCTGACTCCCTCCTCTGGCAACCTGCACAGAATTTTGTTTAATCGGTTGCCATCAATTTGATTTTAACTAATTTTTATAATGAAATATTTTTAGAATGTGTTATTATTTGATTGTTTATTTGATTGTTGTTAGCCGCCCTGAGCCCGGCTCAGCTGGGGAGGGCGGGATATAAATAAAATTTATTATTATTATTATTATTATTGATACAGTGCCAGAGCCTGAAACAGAACCAGAGCCACAGCTACAGCCATAGTGCCACAGCCTGAGTCTGCAACAATGTTTGATACAGCGCCGGACCCTGAAACAGAGACACAGCCTGAAACAGAACCTGAGCCTGGTTATTAGCATGGCAATTAAAGAAGAGAGCCCCCGGTGATGACCTTATATCCATTGATGCCATCAAAGCAAATAAAGATTGGTGGATCCCACTTTTAGCAGCACTTTACACGTATATAAACAAAACAGCAAATTTTCCCTCAAGCTGGAGCTCGGCGTTGATTGTATTAATACATAAGAAAGGCCCACGTACAGATTCGAGCAACTTTAGGCCAATCATCTTGCTAAATGTCATTGGGAAGATTTACTCGGGGTACCTGCTAAACAAACTATCGAAATGGATGGAGGACGACAATATCATTGCCGATGAACAGGCGGGTTTTCGCCCTGGAAGATCTACTACAGACCAAATATTAACCTTGAATCACCTGGCGGAAAAGTATGCCGGCAAAGCCCCAAAGGTTCTTCATGTGGCTTTTAGTGACCTTAAGCAGGCATTTGATCGAATCTCTAGAAAGCAGCTATGGACAAAACTGGCTGCTACAAAGATCAATCATCGTCTCCTTCATCTGATTATCAGCCTCCATACAAACACCTTCCTGAGAATCAGGCTAGACAATAAAGGCCTAGTCTCCAACCCTGTTACCACCAATAGAGGGGTAAGACAGGGTTGTCTATTGGCCCCAGCATTGTTTAATTTTTACATTAACTCACTGGTGACTCACATGGCCAATGATGCTTTCCACCCACCCCCCCAAATTAGCAGGCCGATCTCTGAATGTTCTTCTGTATGCGGATGACGCCGCACTTTTTGCCAGATCCCCTATTGGACTGAGGAGAATGTTGCAAGCTCTACATGAATACTGTGATCAGCATGAGCTCCAACCCAACTATGCTAAGACCAAGATGATGGTCTTCTCTGCCCGACCGAGACTCCATCGATGGTCGATGAACGGGATCCCCTTAGAGCAGGTTAACTGCTTTAAATATCTGGGACAAGTAATACGGTCAAATAGGTCTTTTCTGGCCCATAGAGACTATATAACAACTAACGCATCTAAAGCAGCCATCCAGATTAGATCCTTATATGCAAAGAATCAGGCTCAATCAGTGAAGATAGCTTTGAGACTCTTCCAAATGAAAGTCCTCCCCCTTCTTTTGGTGGGCATCTCTTTAGGCTCCCGTAGGGATTTTTTGAAATTGGATTCTATCCAAACGCAATTCCTTAGAGCCATCCTTAGGATTCCCCCCTCGGTAGCGGGCGCGGTTATGAGATTAGAAGTCGGCTGGCAAGCTCTACGGCATGTGGCCTTGAAGACGAAGCTCTGGCTATGGCTCAAGCTTTGTTTTAAACCAGTGGGTATTGCCCCCTTGATATTGAGGGACGATTTCCAATCATCGTGGGAAAGGGAGGTCACTAACGAGGTTCAATCCTGCGGATTGTCTCACCTTTACTTTGAGTCTATGACGTACAATCAAGCTAGAGCTGTGATCTCCCGGAGACTGAGTGACATTGCCAGACAAGAGGACATAGGCCAGGTAAAACCAGGGGTGTTCCTAGGGGACCAGATTTATCGGACCATACCAGCCCCCTACCTTGCAGAAATTCACTATGTGGAATACCGTAGACTTCTTACAGCAGCTAGATTAAATGTCCTTGACTCTGCGATATTGTGGGGAAGGTACAGGGGAGTACCATACGCCCAGAGAACCTGTCATTGTGCCATGGGTGTGGTTGAGTCCACCGAACACATTCTCTTGACTTGCCCTTCTTATACAGCGCTTGGACATAATTTAGACCCACTTCTATGTCAATCTAGCTTCCTATCCGGAGAAAACCAGGTTTTACACTTGCTGAATAACATCACTGATTCAGTGTCTCGCTCTGTCTCTGGCTGTGTCTCTGTTGCACCTCAAACGGTTGTTTGTTGTTGTTGTTGTTGTTGTTGTTGTTGTTGTTGTTGTTTTCTTTCTGGGGTGGGACAAATGTTTAGTTGGGGCGGGGATTATTTTAAGTTTAGCATAATTGTTTCTTGCTTTGTTTTTCTTTTACTATTTTTCTAGGTTATTGTATAGTTTGTATTTTGCATTTTAATTGGAAAGGGTCAGGGCTGCCTGGGAGGGGGCCTTAGCCAACAGAATGGCTGGGGCAGGTTCCCTACGGGGGTGTGTGTATTGGAACACCCAATCTCTGTTATCGCGGGTGGGAGGAGCAGTTGCGCTAAGACCAGACGACGTCTTTACCGAAGATCTGGTTCTGACTCTGATTCTGATTCTCTGATTCTGGCTCTCTATCAAGGGCTGTTTCAGACTCAGGCTGTGGCTGTTGCTCTGGTTCTGGCTCTGGCTCTGGCTGTTTCTCAGGCTCTGGTTCTGAATGAGGGCTTGGTTCTGTCACTGATTCAGGGTATCGCTCTGACTCTGGCTCTGGCACTCTATCAAGGACTGTTTCAGACTTAGGCTGTGGCTGTGGCTCTGGCTCTGTTTCCATTCTTACAATGGAATGTACACAAAACAATAATCCTTTCTATATAAATTTTCCAGTACATTCTGAAAACATAATAAATCCTTAATTGTTGTCCAGCTCCTTTTAGTTCCTTTATCACTCGAATGCTAGCACGGAGTCAAAACTATTATTGTATTTTTGAACATATCTTGTATAACCATCCCATTTTTCTGCAAATTTTTGCTTTGAGATTCCTCTGAGTTTGCTAGTCAATTGAGCCGTCTCCACCAATTCCTGTAATTTGATTTGCCAATCTGTTATTTTTGTAGCCTCGTGATCTTTCCATCCCTTGGCCACAAGTATACGAGCTGCTGCGGTTGCATACAAGAATACCTCTCTTAGATTTTTTGGGATCTCTTTATCTAAAATACTTCACAGAAATGCCTCTGTTTTTTTCGTAAAAGTTATCCCCATCATCTTTTTTAATTCATCATATATTCCCCCCCAAAAAAATCTTAATCTTTTCACACGTCCACCACATGTGACTCATGTCACCGTTATTTCCTCCACATCTCCAACAAGCATTCGCCAATTTTTTATCCATTCTTGATCATCTGGAAGGAGTGAGGTACCACCTATGAGCCATTTTCATCATGTTCTCTCTTATATTATAGCTGGCTGTAAATTTCAAATTTACATTCCACCAGTTTCCCCCATCTTTTAGCATAATTGGACGGCCCACATCTTGGGCCCACTTTATCACTGCAAAGGAGAACCTGTCACCGAAATTTCTGTTTAAAGATGAGCAAGGAAGAATCTTGGCAATTGAAATACAAACACAAGGAGAAAAATTTTTGATAGTAGGAATCTACGCACCAAATGAGGGGAAATCGGAATTTTACAAGAAGCTGCATGAGACAGTGCTGGACTATTTAGACTATACCAACATCATCATGATGGGAGATATGAATGGGGTGGTCTCTACCTACATGGACAAGTCACAAAACCAAAATCTAACTAAAGATGGCAGACTACCTAAAACTTTTTTTGAACTAACTGACAGTATGGACTTGATTGACATCTGGAGGACAAAGAACCCCCTATGCAAAGAAGGAACATTCTTCTCTGAGGCCCACCTGTCATGGACAAGAATCGACCAAATATGGACAACTAGAGGGCTGGCACCTAAGACTAAAAAAATGGAAATCTGCCCAAAAACCTGCTCCGACCATAACGCTTTGAAAATGGAATTGAGACTTACTCCAGCCGGCTCCTTCAGGTGGAAAATGAATGACACCCTGTTAAGAGATCAGGAGATTGTGAAGAAGGCCCAAAAAACCTTGAAAGACTACTTTGAAATAAATTTGAACACCTCGGTGGAGAAGAGAACAATCTGGGACGCAAGTAAAGCAGTTATGAGAGGGTTTCTGATACAACAGAATACGACTAAGAAAAAACTCTGGAATGGAAAAAAGGACAAGATACTAGATAAGATCAGAGACGGAGAGAAAAAGTTGAGACTAAAACCAAAATCAAAAGAAGTTTTAAGAGAAATTAAATTCCATCAAGCACAATATGCGAAATTGATAAATCAAGAAGTTGAATGGAAAATTAAACAAATGAAACAAAGATCATTTGAATTGGCGAATAAATGTGGAAAGCTGCTAGAATGGCAGTTGAAAAAGAGACAAAAATTGAACTTTGTTACCAATCTGGAGGTTGAAGGGAGAAATATTCAGAAACCAGAAGAAATTAGAAAGTGTTTCCAGAGATACTTCAAAAAACTTTTCACGCAAGGGCCTCAGGAAGAGACTGAGATAGACCAATTTTTAAAAATTAATGGATTACAAAAACTATCTCAAGAGAAGAGAACAATCCTGAATTACAGAATAACACAACAGGAAATCGAGGGTGCCATTCAGAATATGCAACTAGGTAAATCTCCAGGCCCAGATGGACTTACCTCCAAGTATTATAAGATATTAAAAGACTTTCTGATTCAACCATTAATGGAGGTATGTAACCAGATCATGGAGGGGAAAAAGGCACCAGAATCGTGGAAAGAAGCTTTCATCACATTGATACCCAAATTGGAATCTGAAAAGACTCAACTTAAGAACTACCGTCCCATCTCACTCCTTAATGTGGATTACAAAATTTTTGCTGATATTTTGGCAAACAGACTTAAAAAAGTGTTAAACGAAGTAATTCATAAAGACCAGGCAGGCTTTCTCCCAGGTAGACATTTGTTTGATAACACCAGGAATATTATTGACATTTTGGAATTATTGCAGACCAATATCAACACGAAAGCAGCTTTAATTTTTATAGATGCAGAGAAGGCCTTTGACAACATTTCCTGGAAGTTCATGAAGAAAAATTTGGAAGGGATGGGCGTTTCAAAATAGTATAGAAGCAATTTATTCAGAGTAAAAGGCCAAACTGATAGTGAACAATGTGGTGACAGAAGAGTTCAAAATTGAAAAAGGGACACGACAGGGGTGTCCTCTGTCCCCTCTGTTATTTATTTCAGTCCTGGAGGTGCTTTTGAATTTGATTAGGGAGGACCGGTTGGTGCAAGGAATACAGGTCGGAGTGAAACAATACAAACTGAAAGCTTTTGCAGATGACTTGGTTTTAACATTACAGGAGCCAGAATCTAGTACAAAAAGAGCTTTAGAACTAATTCATGAGTTTGGTCGGGTGGCGGGATTCAAGGTGAATAAGCAAAAAACTAAGGTTTTGGGAAAAAATCTGACACCTTCAGAAATAGATGGGTTTCAGAAGGAGACAGAGTTAAATGTGGTTAAAAAAGTGAAATACCTAGGGGTCAATTTGTCTGCTAAAAATTTGAACTTATTTAAAGATAATTATGAAAAATGTTGGTCAGAAATCAAAAAGGACTTAGAAACTTGGTCAAGATTAAAACTTTCCTTGTTGGGACGAATTGCAGCCGTAAAGATGAATGTATTGCCAAAGATGCTGTTTTTGTTTCAAACCCTACAGATCGTGGACAGAGTGGAATGTTTTGGAAAGTGGCAGAAAGATATTTCGAAGTTTGTCTGGCAGGGCAAAAAGCCCAGGATAAAATTTAAAATACTAGATGATCATGGAAGAATTCTCGCAATCGAAATCCAAACACAAGGGGAAAAGATTTTGATATTAGGAGTTTATGCGCCAAATGATGGAAAATCAGAATTCTATAAGAAGCTGCATGAGACAATGATGGACTATTTGGACTATTCTAACATTATTGTGATGGGAGATATGAATGGGGTGGTGTCTACAAATATGGACAAATCCCAAAATCAAAACTTAACAACAGACGGCAGACTCCCTAAAACCTTCTTTGAAATGACAGACAATATGGACTTGATTGACATTTGGAGGACAAGGAACCCCTTGGGTAAAGAAGGAACCTTCTTCTCTGAGGCCCACTTGTCATGGACACGAATTGACCAAATTTGGATATCTAGAGGGCTGGCCCCGAAAACAAGAAAAGTGGAAATCTGCCCAAAAACCTGCTCCGACCATAATGCCTTAAAAATGGAATTGAGACTTTTCCCAACTGGATCCTTCAGATGGAGAATGAATGACACCTTGCTAAGAGATCAAGAGATTGTTAAGAAGGCCCAAAAAACGCTAAAGGACTACTTTGAAATAAACTTGAACACTACGGTGGAGAAAAGAACAATCTGGGATGCAAGTAAAGCTGTAATGAGAGGGTTTCTGATACAACAGAATACAATAAAGAGAAAATTTTGGAATGGAAAAAAGGAAAAAAATTTAGAGAAAATAAGTGAAGGAGAGAAAAAGTTGAGAACCAAACCGAAGTCAAAAGAGGTGCTAAGAGAGATCAAATTCCATCAAGCACAATATTCGAAATTGATCAATCAAGAGATTGAGTGGAAAATCAAACAAATGAAGCAGAGATCGTTTGAATCAGCAAATAAATGTGGAAAGTTGCTAGCTTGGCAGTTGAAAAAAAGACAAAAGTTAAATACGGTTACAAACTTGGAGATTCAAGGAAAAATAGTTCAGAAACCAGAAGAAATAAGAAAGTGCTTTCACAGATACTTCAAAGAGCTTTACGCACAGGGGCCTCAGAAAGAATCGGAAATAGATCAATTTTTGAGGACAAATGGATTACCTAAAATAAGTCAAGATAAAAGATCAATTCTTAACAGCAAAATAACTCAACAGGAAATTGAAGGTGCCATCCAAAATATGCAGTTGGGCAAATCTCCAGGCCCGGATGGACTCACCTCCAAATATTATAAGACTTTGAAGGACTTCTTGATACAACCGTTGCTGGAGGTTTGTAACCAGATCATGGAGGGGAGGAAGGCACCGGAAACGTGGAAAGAAGCATTCATCACATTGATTCCCAAGTCAGAAAGGGAAAAGACTCAGCTTAAGAACTACCGTCCCATCTCACTCCTGAATGTGGATTACAAAATATTTGCAGACATTTTAGCAAATAGACTTAAAAATGTACTAAATGAAGTAATTCACAAGGACCAAGCAGGCTTTCTCCCTGGTAGACACATGTCTGACAACACCAGGAATATTATTGATATATTGGAGCTGTTGCGAATTAGAAACACAAGGGCTGCTTTAATCTTTATTGATGCGGAGAAAGCATTTGACAACATTTCTTGGATGTTTATGAAGAAAAACTTGAAAGGGATGGGAGTGGGACGGGGGTTTGAAAATGGACTAGAAGCAATTTATTCAGAGCAAAAAGCTAAGCTGATAGTGAACAATGTGGTATCGGAGGAACTTCAAATTGAAAAAGGGACACGACAGGGGTGCCCTCTATCCCCTCTACTATTTATTTCTGTTCTGGAGGTATTGCTGAATATGATCAGGGAGGACCAGTTGGTGCAAGGTATAGTGGTCGGAGCGAAACAATACAAACTGAAAGCTTTCGCAGATGACTTAGTCTTGACAGTACAGGAGCCAGAATCTAGTACAAAAAGAGTTTTGGAACTTATCTTGGAGTTTGGTCGGGTGGCGGGATTTAAGCTAAACAAACAAAAAACTAAGGTTTTGGTCAAAAATCTGACACCTACAGAGATAGAGGGGTACCAGAAAGAGACAGAGCTAAGTGTGGTTAAAAAAGTGAAATACCTGGGGGTATCTTTGTCCACCAAAAACTTAAACCTTTTCAAAGATAACTATGAAAAATGTTGGCTGGAAATTAAAAAAGACTTGGATATTTGGTCAAGATTGAAACTTACCTTGTCAGGCCGAATCGCAGCTATAAAGATGTGTGTTTTGCCAAAAATGTTATTTTTATTTCAAACCCTTCAGGTCGTGGACAGAATGGAATGTTTTGGAAAATGGCAGAAGGATATCTCTAAGTTTGTCTGGCAGGGCAAAAAGCCCCGAATAAAATTTAAAATACTAACTGACTCAAAAGAAAGAGGGGGGTTTGCCCTGCCGGATTTAAGGTTGTACTACGAAGCTGCAGCCTTCTGCTGGTTGAAGGATTGGTTTCTGTTGGAAAACACCGATGTCCTAGATCTGGAAGGGTTTGATAATGTGTATGGTTGGCATGCATACTTGTGGTATGACAAGGCGAAGGTTCACAAACTGTTTAAAAACCATATTGTCAGAAAATCAATTTTTGCCGTCTGGATGAAGTACAAGGATTTATTAGAAAGTAAGACCCCGAGGTGGTTATCACCTGTGGAAGCCAAGATTTCTAAAAAAAGGCCCAATATGGAGGCCTACTGGCCAAAATATTGGGAATTGATTGAAAGAGTTGGAGATAATTGGAAGCTCCAAAGCCAGGACAAACTAAAAGGTAAGGTGCGAGATTGGTTACATTATGCTCAAATTCAAGAGGTATTCAAAATGGATAAAAAAGCGGGTTTTCAGTTGGAGAAATCGAAACTGGAGACGGAGTTACTAGAACCAAAGACTAAGGTACTTTCGAGGATGTATGACTTGCTGCTTAAATGGAACACACAGGATGAGACAGTTAAATCTGCTATGATAAAATGGGCACAGGATGTAGGACACAACATTATGTCTGAGGACTGGGAAAGGTTATGGAACACCGGTATGAAATTCACGGCATGTAGTGCCTTGAAAGAGAACATTATGAAAATGGTATACCGGTGGTACATGACCCCAGTCAAGTTGGCTAAAATATATCATCTTTCTGATAATAAGTGTTGGAAATGCAAGGAGGCAGAAGGGACATTCTTTCACCTCTGGTGGACCTGCCCGAAAGTAAAGGCCTTTTGGGAAATGATACATAATGAGCTGAAAAAGGTATTTAGATATACCTTTTCTAAGAAACCAGAGGCCTTTCTCCTGGGCATGGTGGACCGGAAGGTGCCAAAGAAGGACAGAACCTTGTTTATGTATGCAACCACAGCAGCTAGGATTCTTATTGCAAAGTTCTGGAAGACACCAGATTTACCCACACTGGAGGACTGGCAGACGCAGCTGATGGACTATATGGAGTTGGCAGAAATGACTGGCAGAATTCGAGATCTGAGCGAAGAAACAATGGAGGAGGACTGGAAAAAATTTAAGGACTATTTGCAAAAATATTATAAGTTGTTTGAATGTTAAGATTGTGCACGATTAAGAAACGTTATGCTTCTGCAATTTATCTAAGTAAATGATAAAGTAAGTATTGATGGAAAAAAACGAGACAAATTAGAAACAAAATATTATGTTTATTAAGAGTGTTAAAACTAAATTACAAATTTTCGAAATTGGTAACATAATAAATTCAAAGGTATAATAAGATGGGAAACAAGATAACAAATTGCTGAACTGGCTAGAATAATGAATGCAATGCTGAGAGGATGAGAGGAGGTCCAAAAAGAAAGCGAACTGTTGAAGGACGTTGTGAAAGTTTCTTAACTTTTTCTTCTTTTTCTTTATCTTTCTTCATATATAAAAAATGTTTCTTGCATGTTGCTATGTAAACAAATCTGTTAACCTATGGAAAGAAACACAATAAAAATTTTTATAAAAAAAAAAAATAAAATTTAAAATACTAACTGATGCAAAAGAAAGAGGGGGATTTGCCCTGCCGGACTTAAGGTTATATTACGAAGCTGCATCTTTCTGCTGGATGAAAGATTGGTTTTTATTAGAAAACGCTGATGTCCTAGATCTGGAAGGGTTTAACAATGTTTTTGGATGGCATGCATACTTGTGGTACGACAAGGTGAAAGTTCACAAAATGTTTAAAAACCATATTGTCAGAAAAGCCTTATTCATTGTCTGGACTAAATACAAGGACTTGTTAGAAAACAAGACCCCGAGGTGGTTATCACCAATGGAGGCTAAGGCCCGAAAGAGACTTAATATGGAGGTTGGTTGGCCAAAATATTGGGAGATAACAGAAAAAATTGGAGACAATTGGAGGTTGCAGAGCCTAGACAAATTAAAAAATAAGGTGCAAGACTGGTTACATTATGCTCAAATTCAAGAGGTCTTTAAAATGGATAAAAAAATAGGTTTCCAGGTGGGAAAATCGAAGTTAGAGACAGAACTACTTGAACCAAAGACTAAGATTCTTTCAAGAATGTATAACTTGCTGCTTAAATGGAATACTCAGGATGAGACAGTTAAATCAGCCATGATAAAATAGGCGCAGGATATCGGGTATAATATCATGTTTGAGGACTGGGAAAGGTTATGGACCACCGGTATGAAATTCACGGCATGTAATGCCTTGAAAGAAAACATTATGAAAATGATATATAGGTGGTACATGACCCCAGTCAAGCTTGCTAAGATATACCATCTGTCTGATAACAAATGTTGGAAATGTAAGGAGGCTGAAGGGACATTCTTTCACCTCTGGTGGACTTGCCCAAAAGTGAAGGCCTTCTGGGAAATGATTTATAATGAGCTAAAAAAGGTGTTTAAGTATACCTTTCCCAAGAAACCAGAGGCCTTTCTTCTGGGCATTGTCGGCCAGAAAGTGTTAAAGAAGGATAGAACTTTCTTTATGTATGCAACTACAGCAGCAAGAATTCTCATCGCAAAATACTGGAAGACACAAGATTTACCCACGCTGGAAGAGTGGCAAATGCAATTGATGGACTATATGGAACTGGCTGAAATGACTGGCAGAATCCGAGACTTGGGAGAAGAAACAATGGAGGAGGACTGGAAAAAATTTAAGGACTATCTACAAAAACATCATAAGCTATACGAATGTTAAGAACTTGCATGGCTTGGAAAGTCTAGCTTCAGCAACAAAATTTGATGATTTGGGAAATTAAGTTATAATTACGAAAGGCCCAAAGTTTAAAGTAATTTTATGCCTATTTTAGGATTAAAGTAATTTGATAATAAGCATTTTAAACTTAAAGTATAATTATTTGAAAGTACAAAGAACGCATGAAACAAGGTAACAATTTGCTGATATCTTTATTGTAAAGAATGCAGGGTGAGGGAGATGTGGGGAAGTCCGGTTGGTTATGAAAAAATGCTCTGGAAAGATGAATCTTTTTCCTCTTTTTTCTTTTTTCTTTTCTTGTTCTATTGTTTCTGTTATATATCTGAATCTATATTTGTACCTAGAAAAAAGTAATAAAAATATTATTTTTTAAAAAAGTGATCTTTTATTTTCTCATAACTTATCAATATTAGTTGACCCTCCCCCCCCTTAATATTGTGTTATACGTTATCCAGTTCTCTTTGATGTTGTTGCTTTTTTTTTAACAGCGATTGCTTCTAGTGGAGAGTTCCATCTTGGGGTTTTCTGTTCCAAATATCTTTTGTATTTTCCCCATACCTTATATATAGCATTTCTTATTATATGATTTGAAAAACTCCTATGCGTCTTTATTTTCCCATAATTAAGATAGCCATGCCACACTAAACGGGTGTCATAACCTTCTAGATCTAAAATATCCCAATTTTTTAATAAATACCAATCTTTCAACCTGAGAAGACATGAGGCTTCATAATATAGCTTCAAATCCGGTAACCCATAGTCACCTCTTTCTACAGTATCTATTAATATCTTGTGCTTTACTCTTGGTCTTTTACCCTTCCACAAAAATTAGAAATTTCTTTTTGCAGCTTGTTGATACTGCTGGTCTTTCCTGTAATTGGAATCGTTTGGAATAGAAAGAGTAGCTTCGGTAAAACTATCATTTTAATTACCGAAATGCGGCCCAGGAATGATAAATTTAACCTTGTCCATGTCTCCAACTGTCTTTTGATATCTTTCCAACAATGGGTATAATTATCTTCATATAAGTTAATATTCTTTGGTGTTATCCATAATCCTAAATACTTGATTTTCAGGTAGATTTTAATGTGTATTATTTGTTCTAATTCTGCTTTTTCATCTGGCGACATATTTTTAACTAATAGTTTTCTCTTGTTTAAATTCATTTTGAACCCCGCAACTTTACCGTAGCCATATATTATTTCCAACGCCTTTCTTAAACTCTATTTTGGTTGCTCTGTTGTTATAATTAAATCGTCAGCAAATGCCCTCATTTTGTAACTTCTATTTCCCAGCATAATCCCTTTTTCCACCTTGGGCCTGAGGGCGGGCCCCATACTCCACCTCAGCATATAAGGCTCCAAGGAGGCCTCGGGACATTGCTGCTGTTGCTTTGCTGGTGAGTCTTGGGGAGGACCGCTCCCCCCTGACGCCCTTTTCCACCTTGGGCCTGGGGGCGGGCCCCATACTCCACCTCAGCATATAAGGCTCCAAGGAGGCCCAGGACATTGCTGCTGCCGCTCTGCCGTGAGTTTGTGAGGAGGACCGCTACCCCTGAAGCCCTTTTTTCACCTTGGGCCTGGGGGCGGGCCCCATACTCCACCACAGCATATAAGGCTCCAAGGAGGCCTTGGGACATTGCTGCTGCCGCTTTGCCGTGAGCTTGTGGGGAGGACCGCTCCCCCCTGAAGCCCTTTTCCACCTTGGGCCTGGGGGCGGGCCCCATACTCACCTCCGCAGCTTATGGGGCTCCAGGGAGGCCTCGGGTGTGTGCGGTGGGGTGGGGGAATTTGTTTAATTTAATTATGTTGTGTTTGTAACTTTGTTTTTTGCTTTTATAGTTTTATTGTTCTGTTAGTTTGTTTTTTGTATAGGCTTTAATTTGATTTTAAGGGGAGGGGTCAGGGCTGCCTGGGAGTGGGTCCCAGCAAACAAAATGGCTGGGGCAGGTTCCACAGGGGGGGATGCACTCGTACAACCGATCTCAGTGATCATGGGTAGGAGGAGGAGTTACGCTAAGACCAGACCATGTCATTACCGAGGAAGCAGGCTTAGTCGTTGTCTGAGGACTATCCCTGCCTCCAGGTCTGGTCCTGACCGGAAGGATACTGGAATCAACAAGGGAAACCCACATGACCTGAAAGTGTTGCTGTGCAATGCCAGGTCAATGATGAATAAAACCACTGCCATCCACGACCTGATTGTGGATGGAGGCTTTGACCTGGCATGTGTGACAGAGACCTGGTTGGATGAAGCAGATGGGCCTGTCCTTGCCGCTGCATGTCCACCAGGTTTCTCTTATGCACAGCAACCCAGGCCTTGTGGGCGGGGAGGGGGGATTGCAGTGATTTTTAGGAAGTCATTAGTTTGCACCGGGTGTCCTACTGGAAAGACCCAGTTCTCTGAGTGCATGTTCTGGAAGTTGGGCAATAAGGGCAGTACAGGATTCCTATTGGTGTACTGACCTCCCCGCTGCACCAAGGATTTCCTGCCCGAGCTGCTTCAGGTCGTGGCAGATGTCCTCGTGGAGACACCTAGTTTGGTTGTCCTAGGGGATTTTAACATCCATGCCGACACGACCTTACAAGGGGCCGCTCGGGACTTCGTGGAAAGCATGGCCTCCATGGGGCTGTCCCTGAATAGGTCTGGCCCAACTCATAGCCACGGGCATGCCTTAGACCTGGTGTTCACCTCTATGGATGTTGGTGATCTGACATTAAGTAAAAGCGAAACCAAAGAAGTGCCATGGTCAGATCACTTCCTGGTGCAACTGGACTTCTCCGCGACCCTTCCCCTCTGCAGGTAGGTGGGACCGATTGGGATGGTCCGCCCCCGCCACTTAATGGATCCAAATGGTTTCCAGAGAGCGGTAGTGGATGTTTTATCCCATGTTGATGGCCTTTCAGCTGATTCCCTGGTGGCCCGCTGGAATGTGGAGTTAACCAGGGCTATTGACTGTTTGGCTCCAAAGCGCCCTCTCCGATTGCATGGAGCCCGGACAGCCCCGTGGTTTTCCACGGATCTGAGGGCAATGAAACAATCGTTGAGACGGCTAGAGCGCCGGTGGCGGATAACCCAATCTGAATCTGACCGGACACGGGTTAGAGCTCAATGTCGAGCCTACCAAGTGGCGATAGCGATGGCGAAGAAGACTTTCTTCACCGCCTCTATTGCATCTGCGGAAAACAGCAGCAGGAGACTCTTTCAGGTGGTTCGCAATTTAGCGGAACCACCTGCTCCATCAGGGCCCAGTAGGGGCAACATGATCTCCTGCAATGACTTTGCAAAGTTTTTTGCAGATAAAGTCGCTCAGATTCGATAAGAGGTAGACTCCACCGTGGGAGCAGGGCCGGGGCGGGAGAGTGCTAGAGTCCTGTCTAGTCAAGTTGTGTGGGATCAATTCCAATCTGTTACCCCCGAGGATGTGGACAGGCTGCTTGGACGAGTGAAACCAACCACTTGTCTCCTTGATCCTTGCCCATCCTGGCTTATAAAAGCTAGCCGGGAAGGACTGGGCGATGGGCTTCGTGGGGTGGTGAATGCTTCCCTCCGTGAGGGAGCCTTCCCAGACTCGCTGAAAGAGGCAGTTATTAAACAGCTTCTTAAAAAACCATCTTTAGATGCGGCCACGATAGCCAACTATCGCCCAGTCTCAAATCTTCCATTCTTGGGCAAGGTGATTGAGCGAGTGGTTGCTGAACAACTCCAGGCACGCCTGGAAGAAGCGGACCATTTGGATCCCTTCCAGTTGGGATTCAGGCCTCATCATGGGACTGAAACTGCCTTGGTCGCACTGGTTGATGATCTCCGGCGGACTAGGGACAAAGGTGAGAGCTGTTTCCTAGTTCTGCTGGATCTCTCAGCGGCGTTTGATACCATGGACCATAACATCCTACTGGACCGTCTTGAGGGGCTGGGAGCTGGGGGCACTGTTATACAGTGGTTCCGCTCCTTCCTCCTGGGCCTTGTTCAGAAAGTGGTGGTGGGGGATGAGTGTTCAGACCCCTGGGCCCTCACTTGTGGGGTGCCTCAGGGTTCTGTCCTCTCTCCCATGTTTTCAACATCTACATGAAGCTGCTGGGAGAGATCATCAGGGGATTTGGGCTGGGTGTTCATCAGTATGCGGATGATACCCAGCTCTACCTCTCTTTCAAATCAGAACCAGTGAAGGCAGTGAAGGTCCTGTGTGAGTGCCTGGAGGCGGTTGGAGGTTGGATGGCGGCTAACAGATTGAGTTTGAATCCTGACAAGACAGAAGTACTGTTTTTGGGGGACAGGAGGCAGGCAGGTGTGGAGGATTCCCTGGTCCTGAATGGGGTAACTGTGCCCCTGAAGGACCAGGTGCGCAGCCTGGGAGTCATTTTGGACTCACAGCTGTCCATGGAGGCACAGGTCAAATCTGTATCCAGGGCAGCTGTTTACCAGCTCCATCTGGTACGCAGGCTGAGACCCTATCTGCCTGCGGACTGCCTTGCCAGAGTGGTGCATGCTCTGGTTATCTCCCGCTTGGATTACTGCAATGCGCTCTACGTGGGGCTACCTTTGAAGGTGACCCGGAAACTACAACTAATCCAGAACGCGGCAGCTAGACTGGTGACTGGGAGCGGCCGCAGAGACCACATAACACCGGTCTTGAAAGACCTACATTGGCTCCCAGTACGTTTCCGAGCACAATTCAAAGTGTTGGTGCTGACCTTTAAAGCCCTAAACGGCCTTGGTCCAGTATATCTGAAGGAGCGTCTCCACCCCCATCGTTCTACCCAGACACTGAGGTCCAGCACCAAGGGCCTTCTGGCGGTTCCCTCACTGCGAGAAGCCAAGTTACAGGGAACCAGGCAGAGGGCTTTCTTGGTAGTGGCGCCCGCCCTGTGGAACGCCCTCCCACCAGATGTCAAAGAGAACAACAACTACCAGGCTTTTAGAAGACATCTGAAGGCAGCCCTGTTTCGGGAAGCTTTTAATGTTTGATGTATTATAGTATTTTAATATTCTTTTGGAAGCCGCCCAGAGTGGCTGGGGAAGCCCAGCCAGATGGGCGGGGTATGTATGTATGTATGTATAAATAAATAAATAAATAAATAAATAAATAATAATAATTGTTATTATTATTCTTCCCTAATTTGTTTACATAAAACTTCCAATGTTAATATGAAAATTAAGGGGGATAGTGGGCGACCTTGTCTGACCCCTTTACTGATTTCACACTCCTGTGATAAATTTCCATTGATTATGATTTTAGCTTTTTGTTTTGATTATATTGCTTCAATCCCTTTTATATACTTTATACCAAAATCCGTTATGGTGTAACAGACCTTTCATAAATTTCCAGGATACCCTGTCGAAAGCTTTTTCTGCATCTATAGCCATTAAGACTGCCTTCTTTTCTATTCTTAAGTCTAAATACGCTAATAAGTTTATAATGTTTCTAGTGTTGCTATAAATGTGCCTCCCGGGCAAAAAGCCAGCTTGGTCATTGTGTATCATCATCTGGAAGCCTTTTTTTGATCTTTCGGCTAAAATATTTGCATATAATTTATAATCGTTCTTTAGAAGTGTGATAGGCCTATAGTTGTTAATAAGTAGATTGTCCGTTCCCTGTTTTGGAATTAATGCAATAAGGCTGTCTTTCCAAGAATCTGGCATGGTTCCGTCTTTTAAGATGTTGTTCATGATACTTCTTCTTTTTTTAAAAGAAATACATTTTTATTAAAGTTTTAAACAAACACAAAAGCACAAACAAACACAACACAAATAACAAGTATAGTTTCAAATCCTTATTTTCTTAACATCTTCCCCTGACTTCCCCACACCTCCCCTTCTTGTATTCCAATTCCAATAATTAGCTCAGCAAGTTCTTGTCCCCAACTTTTACCTTATTATTATTATACTTAATTCATCTTAATTAACCAATTTTAACTTATAAACCTCAATTTAAACAACAATACTCATTCTTTACACCCTTTTCTAAGGTCGACCCAAATTCCCTTCCACGAATTTCCCAATTTTTATATTAATTGCAAAACAAAATAACAGAAATACAACATATAATTATACACCCTGAAATATACTCAGAGTCGCAAAGTGATTTCATGCTCTTTATTCAGCTCATAGTGGTGAGGAGGAATGAATGAAAGTCCCCTCAAAGTATCTGCTTTATATACATTATTTACACAATGGGCTGCACATGATTGGTTAATTCTGGAATTCTACTGTAAGCCAATCAGGTTGTGGATTCACTTATATCTGGAGCATGATTGGGTGGTTCCTGCCAACCAATCATACTGCTGCATTGTTCTTGGACCAATCAGACTGCTGCAATTTGGATCCTATTGTTCTAGGACCAATCAGACTGCTGCAATTTGGATCCTATTGTTCTAGGACCAATCAGACTGCTGCAGTTTGGATCCTATTCAACTCAGTACATAACACACCCTTTGGACTCTAAATCTCTCACCCCTATATACAGAGCTGAATATTCTGAGCATAAAGCAATGCTACACTGAGAGTCTGCAGCTGCTCTTAGCAGCAATATTATCTCTAGGATCTCTAACACACTCACTCTCTCCGATACACTGACTGACTGACTCTCTCTCTCACACACAGATATGTTGCTGGGCAGAATAAGTAAATAGGCAGGACACGCCTCCTCTTCTCTGTGGAGTCAGCAGAAATCATCAGGAGATGGTCAGGAGATTCTTGGGTATGGGAGGGGTGAAATCTCCTCATCCTCCCCCATTTCATCCGACCATTTCAAGAATCTTTAACATAACTGCAATTTACACACACACTCCAAAAGTTGTTCTCTGCTTACAACCTTGGTTAACATATCTGCAGGTATCTCTCTTCTCAGCATATAACACACTTTTACAATACCATTGAATAAGCAGCTTCTAGAAAAATCTTCATACACATTTCTTCCTTTCAAATGCAAATTGACATTTCTAATTAGGCAGATTTGAACAAACCATTTTCAGAACTCAAATACACACTTTCCTTCAAATATCAGGTAAGGAAATAAATAAGGCGTTTTGTGCTACTACTCTCAGCACACTTCATGCTTGGTTTAAAAACCCCACCAGAGTTGCTCGTGACCGCAGTCTTTGCAAACTCTTCAGAAAACCTTTTCGGTGGTACACCCTTGGTTGTTCTCTCGGATCTGCGCAAAACTCTCTGATTCTCTTGTTCTGGTGCTTCCTCCTCTTTGGGAGAATGGGGAGCTAAAGTATATGAAGCTGCTAAGTCTAAGTCAGCGTCAGACTCACCTGAGGCTTTTGTGCTCTGATAATCTGTGCCTTCATCTGGAGCTACATTGGCATCAGGATTATCACCACCAACAACACTTGCCTCCCTCTTAACTTTCTTTGCCCCTTTTGCACCATCATCACAAATGGGATGGCACTGAAAAACGCCAACTCTGTCCCATTGTGGATTGTCATCAATACTCCTGGTCAGCCTTATGGTTTTCGTGTCTGTGATCAGAACACGATAAGACCCTTTCTCATAACCTAGGAAAATACCATGTTCTCCACGCTTGTTCAGTTTGTCACCTTGCGAGGTGTGCACCCAAACCTGCGAACCAAAAATTTTAAAATGCTTTACACATGGCTTTCTTCCGTGAAGCATCTCATATGGGGTGCAATTTATACTAGACTGGTACCTCCTGTTATACACGTGACAGAAAAACGAAAGAGCTTCGGCCCAAAAAGGATTGGGCAGTCCTGAATCATGTAACAGTGTTCTGATTCCTTGCTGCAGGGTCTGGTTTACTCTCTCACATAAAACATTCTGCCAGGGTGATTTGGGCGTGGCGGTCCTATGCTCAATGCCCTGTTCAGAAAGAAAACTCTCAAACTCTTCTGAACAAAACTCTCCACCCTTGTCTGTGAAAAGAAAACGTACATTCTCATTATGTACATTTC
Organism: Podarcis bocagei; assembly: GCF_964188305.1. Classification (NCBI taxonomy): domain Eukaryota; kingdom Metazoa; phylum Chordata; class Lepidosauria; order Squamata; family Lacertidae; genus Podarcis; species Podarcis bocagei. Next base: position 12,264,110 of record NC_138131.1, read on the forward strand.
TGAGCCATTTACAAAACTGGCGAAACTTGGTAAAGGCTTCAGACTTTTTCTGCAGCACATAGACCCAAACATATTTTGAATAGGAGTCTATCAGAACCATAAAAAACCTTGAATTGCCTCTAGAGAGCGCTAGAGGCCCCACTAAGTCTGCATGAATGACTTCATATGGTTTCTTGGCCTCTCTCCCAGACTCTGTACCTTTGGGAGCTTGCCTTGCCTTACTCTCAGCACAAGAAACACATTTCATGTGGTAGGGACATTCTTTCAACCTCATACCCTGAACCATATCAGGCATTTTTGCCACAGCCTGGAAATTCAAATGAGCATAAATACGGTGATAATAGTGAATACATTGGTCATGCAACTTCTCATTCTTATCTACAGACAAATTGCAACACTCTTTCTCAGTTGCTTCTGCAGTGCCTGTACCTGAAACAAAAGGCAATTGGTACAATCCATTTACACATTTTGCATACAGAATGAGCTTGCCATCTCTAAGAATTTCACAGCGAGATTTAGCAAACACCACCTTAAACCCTTGACGATCAAGCTGGGAAACACTCAACAAATTGTCCTGGATATCAGGTGCATACAGGACATTCTTAATAGTTGCATTCAGGCTCTTTAAGAACACAGTTCCCTGAGCCACACTCGTGAGAACTGTCCCATCTGCTTGATGAATTTCTTTCTCTTGCTTCTCAAGCTGAACAAAGAGATTCTTATCTTTGGCCATGTGGTTTGAACAGCCAGAGTCGACCACGAAGAAACTCCGCCCACGTTGACTGGAACAGCGAGAGATCAAGGCCTTTGAAGTAGCAGGTGCTTGGGGATTTCTTCCTCCTCCCCCTCTGCCTCTGAAGTTTCCCTTCTTCTTTGAAGACTTCTTGCACTGGAAACTCAAATGGCCTTGTGCTCCACACGAAAAGCACCGCTTCAATTTCAAAGCTTTAACAGCAGCAGTTTCACTTTCACTTTCCCCTGCTGAAGACTCAGGCACATTTTCAAGCACATTTTTAACAGCACAGTTTTCCCGGCTTTCTTTAACAGCCTGTCTGCGATCCCACTCATTCAGGAGCACGCTAGACACATAATCTTCTGTTAGCCGGTCAGAAGGCGTTGTGGAAATCTGGGCAGCCACTCCATCATAAGACTCATCCAGGCTATTGATCATCAGCATTGCAAACACAGCCTCTGAAATAGCCAGGTCTCGCTGAACAAGGTCCTGTCTGAGACGCTTTAATTGAGATAGATGGCTAGGCAAATCACCACCTTTCTCCAACTGCAGCCTGCACAGCTTCTTAAAGAAAATCACACTGGAACCAGCATTTTGCCTCAGATGCATATCTCTCAACTTATGCCAAACAGCTTGTGCAGTCTCTTGACCCTCTAAGTTCACCAGCAAGTGGTCTGAAACACTCAAAATAATTGTCCCTCGGGCTTTCATGTCTGCAGCATGCCACTCAGCCCAATCATCTGCATCCTCATCTGGAGGGTCATCTTCTATCGTGTGAAATAGCTTTTCCCTCTGTAAAAGCGCTTTCATCTTTACTTGCCAAACTCCATAGTTTTCAGGCGTGAGGAGGGGAAAGGACAGAGCCATCTGGCCAGAATGTGCACAGGCCATGTCTGCTATTACTTAGAGCAAGACACTTCCCTCGTGCAACACAGATAAAGCCTTGACTCCTTCAGCCACTCTCTCTCCCACTCAGAGCGCAATTAACAGGCAAACAGGGATGCTATCTTCTTCCTTTGGCAGTCAGCAACATACCTCCATAAATCAAGCAGCAGCAACAGCAACAGCGGCAGCTTGAACACTCTGCTCCAAAACAGCTCTGCTTCTGGGCACCACAAATCAGTCCAGCATGCAGCGTCCGTTCCACCGTCCGGCAATCAGCAACAGAAACCTCTGGCGACTGGGACGACTGGGACGCCCTGGGATGACTGGAACAACGCCAGGTCAGACGACTGGAACAACGACTGGGCCCACAACCAATGTCAGCATCGCCCTAGAGCCAGTGCGCCAACTGGACTCATGTACCTCAACCCCGACTGGGCTGGGCGAGCTGGGTAGCACCGCCAGAGACCTCCTTCCCGCAGGAAACGGTCACAGTGCTGTGGACTCACAGCTTAGAGCTGAGAGCACCGGATTCACTGTCTCAATACTTCAGTCGTTGCGCAGCAGAGTTTTGCAGAGTCTTGCAGAGTATAAACCACTCGGAGAGCAGCTCTGTAAAATATCTTCCTTTTATTCTGTAACTACAACTATGGTACAAAACTATATACAGAGCTGAATATTCTGAGCATAAAGCAATGCTACACTGAGAGTCTGCAGCTGCTCTTAGCAGCAATATTATCTCTAGGATCTCTAACACACTCACTCTCTCCGATACACTGACTGACTGACTCTCTCTCTCACACACAGATATGTTGCTGGGCAGAATAAGTAAATAGGCAGGACACGCCTCCTCTTCTCTGTGGAGTCAGCAGAAATCATCAGGAGATGGTCAGGAGATTCTTGGGTATGGGAGGGGTGAAATCTCCTCAATCAGACTGCTGCAGTTTGGATCCTATTCAACTCAGTACATAACACACCCTTTGGATTATAAATCTCTCACCCCCCCTTTCCCGGTTTCGATCCCCAAAAAATGTCCATCAGTCCATCAACTATCAGCCTGGAGATCTCACGTCTGAGGCCCTCAAATCTCTCTCAGTCCCTCTCTGCCGGTTTTTTTGGTAGTCCTTTATATTAGACATCAGGTCTCGGAGAAGCTCTGTCCCTATAGGGTCTATGTTTCTTCCAACCAGACCTCCATGTTCAAAAGTGGAGCCCAAATCTTGTTTCTTGTTGCTTTTAAGTCCAAATGTCCCAAATGTCCCCAAAGCTCCAACTTTCGCCTTGATCAGATTTGTAATCCATAGGTCTTCAGATCTCCCCATAGGGAGATCCCTCCATTCTTCATTCTCTAATTCAAACCAAGCTCTCATGATCCAAATCTTGTTTTTCTTAGCATCTATCTTAGCAGGCCTCTGGCTCTCCTTTGTCGTCTGCGGCATTTCAGCTCCTCCTTCCCACTCCTCTGAAACAGCACATATCTCTTCTTGTTCAGCTGCATAGGTTTCTTGAGTCAAGTCCTTGACACATTCAACAAGTTTGTTTACTTTTAAATTCAAAGTTGTAGCATTTGTAGCCAAAGCTTCACTCTGACCTTGTAACTTTCCCAAGAGAAAAAACATTCTATCCAGCTCAGCCTGTATTTTTCCACCTGCAGCCATTGTAATGTCTCAGAACCCCCTCTAGAGGGATTCTAGTTACTTAATATTCCTTCCACCTCCAATCCAACATTCAAGTTAATTTGTTTCTATTCTTCTTTATTTTCAACAGTTTAAAGTCAAATTGTAACAAAAATAACCAGCAAAGATAGCAGAAACCAATATTTTTTTCGTTTTCCAACTTTGACAGCTAATTTGACAGCTGTCAAACTCTTTATGTCTCCTCAGCAGGCTCTCTCGCGGATCACTCCCGGGTCCCTGGGGGTTGCACTTCAGCTCTTAAAATCAGTTCTTATCCTCCAGCAAAGTTACTTATATTGCCAAGTCGTGGAATTAATAGCTTTTATCCCGTAAAGAGAAGGATGTTCTCTCAACCTTAGTTATCAATTCTTGCTTTAATTTATCTACGGGAAGGGGAGATGGACTTCCTTTTAGCACCTCCCCCGATCGTGCCAAATTCAGAAAAAAACGATTTTTAGTTCCAATTTCTGTACTACTCACGGATTGTTACTTTTAAAGTCCAAATGTTCAAAGAAAGAAGTCAGCGCTCTCCGGCCATGGCATGCGGCTTCACTCCGTAGAAGAAGCGGTCTACTCTCAGCACCGCGCCACTCTCCGTCCCCCGCTCCAAAGCCTTTAAAAAGGCTTCTTCGCGGGTTGGGGGGGCGCAAATGGTGCCTGACGAGTCACCAAGTCCACAGGCTTCAGCGCCTGTGGTCTCTGAGGGTCCCTGAGTCGCCGCGGCGGCAAGACCCGTCTTCTACAGAGCAGATTCCCTCTGGAGCTCAGAGGGAATCCGCCATTAGCCTTTCGCGCTAACCCGGAAGTCTCTGTTCATGATACTTCTTAATGGGTCAGACAGTAAGTCCTCCATTATTTTATAATATATTGCCGGTAGGCCGTCTGGCCCTGGTGCCTTTCCTATCTTTGCTTCCTTAATTGCTCTTTGAATTTCGTACGATGTAATAGGGGCATTCAACAGTTCTTTTTGTGTACTTTAGTAAGTTTTGGAAGACAGTTCTGTTCTAAATGTTCTTTAACTTCTTCTGTTGTTTCATTTCCTTCCTTATAGATTTCTCTAAAGAATTCGAGAAATCGTTTCTCTATTTCTTTAGGGTTGTTTATTATTTTGCCTTTGCACTTAACTCTATTTATAAGCCTTTCTGCCTCTCTCTTCTTTAATTGTCATGCTAATAACCAGGCTCAGGTTCTGTTTTAGGCTGTGTCTCTGTTTCAGGCTCCGGCGCAGTATCAAACACTGTTGCAGACTCAGGCTGTGGCACTATGGCTGTAGCTGTGGCTCTGGTTCTTTTTCAGGCTCTGGCACTGTATCAAGCACTGTTTCAGGCTCAGGCTCAGGCTTCTGCTCTTTATTAGGCTTTGTCTCAGTCTTTGGCTCTAGCACTTATTCTAGCTCTATGTCAGGCTCGGCCTGTGTCTCAGCCTTTGTCTCTGTTTCACGCTGTTTCTCTGTTTCAGGCTCCGGCGCTGTTTCAAGCCCTGTATCTGCCTCTGCTTCTGTTTCAGGCTCTGGCAGTCTATCAAGCACTGTTTCTGGCTCTGGCTCTCTTTCAGGCTCTGGTTCTGAATTAGGGTTTTGTTCATGGCTCTGGCTGTGTCTCTGGATCTGGCTGTGTCTCTGCTTCAACTCCTATGCTGTATCAAGCACTGTATCAGGCTCTGCCTCTCCCTCTCCCCCTGGCTACGTTTAAGCGTCAGGCTCAGTTTCAGACAGTGTCTCTGTTTCAGGATCCAGCACTCTATCAAGCACTATTTCAGACTCAGGCTGTGGATCTCGGCTGTGGCTCTAGGCTCCGTCTGTGGCTCTGTTTGTGGCTCTGGCTCTCTTTCAGGGTCTGGTTCTGAATGAAGATCTGGTTCTGACTCTGATTCAGGGTCTCATGATGGCTCTTCCTCTGCCTCTGACCCAGCTACGTTTCAGGCTCTGGCTCTGAATTAGGGTTTTGTTCTGGCTCTGGCTGTGTCTCTGGCTCTGGCTCCAGCTCCGGCACTGTATCAAGTACTGTTGCAGACTCAGGCTGTGGCTCTAGGCTGTGGCTGCAGCTATGTTTTGCGCTCCGGCCCTGTATCAAGGCCTATTTCTGGCTCTGGCTCTGGCTCTGGCTTTAATTCAGCTCTGGCTCTGGCTCTGATTCATGTTCTCCCTCTGACTCTGATTCAGGGTTTCACTCTGGCTCTGGCTCTGGCACTCTATCAAGTACTGTTTCAGACTCAGGCTGTGGCTCTAGGCTGTGGCTGTGGCTGTTGCTCTGGTTAGGGCTTTGGCTCTTTTTCAGGCTCTGGTTATGAATGAGGGCTTGGTTATGGCACTGCTTCAGGGTCTCGCTCTGTCTCTGGCTGTGTCTCTGTTGCACCTCAAACGGTGGTTTGTTGTTGTTGTTGTTGTTGTTGTTGTTGTTGTTGTTGTTGTTGTTATTTTCTTTCTGGGGTGGGACAAATGTTTAGTTGGGGCGGGGATTATTTTAAGTTTAGCATAATTGTTTCCTGCTTTGTTTTTCTTTTACTATTTTTTTAGGTCATTGTATAGTTTGCATTTTGCTTTTTAAGGGGAAAGGGTCAGGGCTGCCTGGGAGGGGGCCTCAGCCAACAGAATGGCTGGGGCAGGTTCCCTACGGGGGGATGTATTGGAACACCCAGTCTCTGTTATCGCAGGTGGGAGGAGCAGTTGCGCTAAGACCAGACCACGTCTTTACCGAAAATCTGGTTCTGACTCTCTATCAAGGGCTGTTTCAGACTCAGGCTGTGGCTGTTGCTCTGGTTCTGGTCCTGGCTCTTTCTCAGGCTCTGAATGAGGGCTTTGTTCTGGCACTGATTCAGGGTCTTGCTCTGGCTCTGGCACTCTATCAAGGACTGTTTCAGACTTAGGCTGTGGCTCTGGCCCTGTTTCCATTCTTACAATGGAATGTACACAAAACAATAATCCTTTCTATATAAAATTTCCAATACACTCTGAAAGCATAATAAATCCTTAATTGTTGTCCACCTCCTTTTAGTTCCTTTATCACTCGAATGCTAGCACGGAGTCAAAACTATTATTGTATTTTTGAACATATCTTGTATAACCATCCCATTTTTCTGCAAATTTTTGCTTTGAGATTCCTCTGAGTTTGCTAGTCAATTGAGCCGTCTCCACCAATTCCTGTAATTTGATTTGCCAATCTGTTATTTTTGATTGTTTTTTTTAAAAAAAATTTATTGTATTTTCACAATGTACACAAACACAGACAATACACAACACAGACATACAAACACAAAGACAAACACATGTAATTTCAATTCCCTAATTTCTTAACCACTTTCCCTGACTTCCCCACACCTCCCCCTCCTGCATCCCCACTTCAATAGTTAACTCAGCAAGTTCTTATCTCTAACTTTTACCTTATTATTTTACTTAATTCTTCTTAATTAACCAAATTTGACTTGTAAACCTCAATTAAACCAAAATACACATCCTTTACATACTTTTCTAAGGTCGTCCCAATTTCCCTTCCACAAATTTCCCAATTTTTATATTATTTACAAACCAAAATAGCAGAAAACAACATATAATTATGCACCCTTTGGGTTCCAAAACTCTCGCCCCCCCCTTTCCCGGTTTCGATCCCCAAAGAATATCCATCAATGTATCAACTCTCAGCCCGGATCCCTCATGTCCGAGGCCCTCAAATCTCTTTCAGTCCCTCTCTGCCGGTTTTGTTGGTAGTCCTTTATCGTGAACATCGAATCTCGGAGAAGCTCTGTCCCGAAGGGGTCTACTTTTCTTCCAACCAGACCTCCGTATTCAAAAGTGGAGCCCAAATCATGTTTCTTGTTCCTTTTAAGTCCAAATGACCCAAATGTCCCAAAAGCTGCAACTTTCACCTTGATCAAATTTGTAATCCATAGGTCTTCTGATCTCCCCATAGGGAGATCTCTCCAATCCTCATTCTCAAGTTCAAACCAAATTTTCATCATCCAGGTTTTGTTATCTTTGTAATCCATTTTTACAGGCCTCTGGTTGTCCTTTTTCACCTGCAACATTTCAGCTCCTCCTTCCAACTCCTCTGAGTCTGCAAACATCTCTTCTTGTTCAGCTGCAAAATTTTCTTGAGTCAAGTCCTTGGCACCATCAACAAGATCGTTTACTTTAGAATTCAAGGTCATAACATCTGTAGCCAGAGCTTCACTCTGGAGACTTCCGGTTTGGATCGCCAGCAGTATGGGAGCGCGGAGAAGTTGCTGAACGGCTTCTCCGAACTGTACGGGGTTTTTGAGGGGCAACGCAAAGGCACTGCGACCCCCAAATCTCAAGGGGGGCCCCCTTGAGGGAAGCGCTACCAGCAGCGTCGGAGAGGCCCGAAGTTCTTTTGAGTTTTTTCTATTTTGGGGGAAGACTCAGGAGCGATGGGACCGAGAGACGCATTCCGGTAAGCTCTGCGGACCCCGTGCGGCTATGCCTCGAGCTCCCGCTGAAAAGTGGCGACAAATCTCCATAATTTTTTAGAACTGCCGCCCTTGGTGTCGACTGACAAATGTTGGAATCGAAAAATTGGAAAAATAGAACCCAAGGTGCAACGGATGTTAATAGATTAAGTTTAGGAGCCCGACCTGTATTTCGGAACTAAGATGGCGCTGGGACTTTAATCGGAAGAGTGAAACAAAGTAACTCTTATTCACCCGCTGTAGAAATGCAGAAGGGGAAGTCCCTGTCGGGAGTTTCGCGGGGCAAAAGTAACCAGTAGAAAAGTAACTAATTGAAAAGAAAACCTTGGAGACTTTGTCGCATTATGGTTGAAAATAAAAGAGGAATTTAGACAGAACGAAACTCACATGGAAAAAAAGTTAGGAGAGATGCAGGAATCTTTCGATAAAAAGATTGAAGTTGTGGTAGGGGAACTGTCAAACAAGATAAAAGAACTAACGGTCCAAACAAAGTCTTTAGAAGACTCAAATAAAAAAATACAAAGAGAGATGAAAGACCAGAGAAAAGAAGCTGAAAAAACTAAAGAGAACTTTGGAGAACTGAGCAAAAGCCAAGACCAGGTTTTAGACAACTTAGCCTTGATGGAGATGAAACAAAAACAGCTAAATTTAAAATTTAGAGGAATAGGGGAAGAAAGGGATGAAGATATTAAAGGAAAAATGATCAAAGAACTGGCGACGTGGTTAGCATTGAAAGAAGAAGAAGTTGCGCAAACGATAGAAAATGCTTTCAGAATAAAAATAAGACCCAAACAAAATAGACTGATAAAGGTCCCAGGAGACTGCTTAGTGATTTTTAAATCGATAGAAATGAGAAATACGATCTTGAGAGAAAGCTATCAGAAGAAATTGGTAATTGATGGAAAACCAATCATCATTTTTAAAGAAATACCAATCAGACTCCTTCGCATGAGAGAGGGCTACAAACAAATAGTCAACACTTTAAAAAAGAATGGCATACAACATAGATGGGAATTCCCAGAAGGGATTTCCTTTTTTTGCAAAGGAAAAAGATTCAAGATAACCGAAAATCAAGAAGTCAGTAAATTCTTACGCAGATATGAAAAAGACCTCGGGGGGATGGAGGAGAGACATGGAGGGAGAGGTGGAGAGAGGGAGGAAAGAGGGGGGGCGGGTTTGGGGGGGAGATTGGAGAGTGGGGGGAGGGCGGAGGGAGGGGGGAGGGGGATGAGGGCGAAGAGGCGGAGGAGGAAGAGGCGGGTGAGGAAGAAGAGGAAACAGAGGACAAAACCACCCGAATCTAAATCGGTTAAAACTTAAATCGGTAAATCACTGACTTATCAGTAGATAAAAGTGATAATGAACCTTAAAATTTTAACATGGAATGTAGACGGTTTGAACAAAAAAACTAAAAGGAATAAAATCGTAAATGTGTTGAAAAAGAAAAAATTGGATGTAATTTGTATACAAGAGACTCATGTAGCTAAAAAGCACAAACATGTTTTAGTAAATAAGAACTTAGGAATGGAATTTATAAACTCCACGGTAGAGAGAAAAAAAGGAGTGGTAGTATATGTCAATGAAAAATGGGAACCGAAAATGATTTACAAGGATGAAGAGGGAAGGATACTGGGGGTCCAAATCAGCTTTCAGGGAGAAAAGATCAACGTGGTAAATATTTATGCCCCAAATTCAAATAGGTCAGAGTTCTTCAAGAAATTAGAACAAGTGTTATTAGAATTAGGAGACAGCAAGACGATATTATTGGGAGACTTCAATGCAGTGCCGACATTAGAAATTGATAGACAAACGGAAAAGAGAAAACGAAACCAAGGAAAGTTACCGAAATCATTTCAAGATTTGGAAGAAAATATGGACTTAATAGATATATGGAGACATAAGCACCCAACAGAAAAGCAGTTCACCTTCTTCTCAGAGGTACATAAAAGTTGGGGCAGAATAGATCAAATTTGGACTTCGAGGGCACTTACTTTAAGAGCCACAAAATGTGAAATCCAACCAAGAACCCTCTCCGACCATAATTCAATAACACTGGAAATAAAAGGCGCAACGCAGGGAGGCTTTAGATGGAGGCTGAATGAATATCTATTAGACAATGATGAGGTTATCGAAAAAGCTAAAGCCACTCTAAAAGAGTATTTCGATCTGAATCTGAACACAGGAACAAATATAGAAGTGGTATGGGATGACAGTAAGGCGGTTTTAAGAGGCCTTTTTATTCAGCAAAATAACCATAAGAAGAAAATAAGACAGCAAAAGAAGGAAGAAATTCTCAGACAGCTAAGGGAGTACGAGAAAAAATTAATAGAGCACCCGAAAGATGAACAAAGCATACAAACAATAAAAATATTACAAACACAATACTCAATGCTAACGAGCCAAGAAATTGAATGGAAAATTAAGTCAATGAGGCAAAGATATTTTGAATCAGCGAATAAAACGGGAAAATTATTAGCTTGGCAACTGAGAAAAAGACAAAAACAGAATGTGATAAACAAAATAAAGGTAGAGGAAGAATTGATAGTAGACCCAAAAAGAATACAATTTTTTTTTCTTAAATTCTATGAGGAGTTATATAAGAAAGGAGAAGAAGATCCAGCCCAAACAGAAAGATATCTAAAGAGCTGTAAAGGGAAGATCATTACAGAAGAAGAAAGACTTCAACTAAATAGACCCATTAACATAGAAGAGATTCAGAACGCGATGAAAAAAATGAAAGTGGGCAAAGCACCAGGACCGGACGGCCTCTCGGCTAAATATTACAAAGTTTTGGGAAGCCAACTGTCACCAGTGCTTTGTGATACTATGAATAACATTTTAGGAGGAGGGAAAATACCTGAGTCTTGGAGGGAAGCTTTCATAACATTAATCCCAAAACCAGATACAGACAAAATGTGCATCAAGAACTATAGGCCAATATCTTTATTAAATAACGACTACAAAATATATGCTGACATCATGGCAAACAGATTGAAAAAGTGCCTATCAAACCTAATCCACAAAGATCAAGCAGGTTTCCTCCCAAATAGGTTCCTGAAAGACAATGTGAGGCATATTATAAATCTAATTGAATATTTGGAGATCAATAATGACATACCAGCAGCCTTGATTTTTATAGACGCGGAAAAGGCGTTCGATAACGTCTCTTGGTTGTTTCTATTAAAATCTATAGAAAAGGCAGGGATAGAGGGCGAATTTTTGAAAGGAATACAGGCAATATATTCAAACCAATTCGCCAAATTGGTAATAAACAATAATCTTACAAACACATTCCAAATTGAGAAAGGAACAAGGCAGGGATGCCCTCTCTCCCCGCTTTTATTTATCATGGTCTTAGAAGTCCTGGCGAACAAAATAAGATCAACGCCAGAGATACAAGGGATTAAAATAGGATCAAAGGAGTTCAAATTAAAAGCCTACGCGGACGACCTGATGTTATCCTTAGAAGAGCCGCAAGGAAGTATTGACAAAGCGCTGGAAACACTAGAGGAATACGGCAGATTATCTGGCTTCAAACTGAATAAATCCAAAACATAAATGTTGACAAAGAATCTGAGAAACGATGTGAAGGAAAAATTAGAGAGACAATACGGAATTAAAGTGGCTAAAAAAATAAAATATTTAGGAATTTGGCTTACACCCAAAAATATAAACTTAATTGAAGATAACTATTCGGCGACGTGGAACAAAGTTAAAAAAGATCTGGATGTTTGGAATAGAGCTAACCTCTCGTGGTTGGGCAGGATGGAGGCAATAAAAATGAACATACTCCCCAAGATGCTGTTCCTTTTTCAAAATATTCCTGTTATTAGAGGGCCCAAAATATTTAAAGATTGGCAGAAAATTCTTTCAAGATTCATATGGCAGGGAAGAAGGCCAAGGATCAGATTTAAATTACTTACAGACCGAAAGGAGAGAGGAGGGCTCGCAGTACCCAACTTGAAATTGTATTATGAAGCTGCCTGTCTATGTTGGGTTAAAGACTGGATAACCTTGGAGAACACAGATTTATTGGACCTCGAAGGAACAGATAACAGGTTTGGCTGGCACGCCTACCTTTGGTTAAATAAAGAAAAGGCACATAAAGGATTTTCGAGCCACATCATTAGAGGTCCTCTGTACGAAGTTTGGGGAAAAAACAAAAAAATGCTAGAATGGAAAACACCCTGGTGGCTGTCCCCAACAGATATCCTATCAATCAAAAAAATAAATCTGGAAGAGCAAAGATTGACATATGAAGACTTATTGGTAAGATCTCAAGATAGCTGGAAATTAAGACCGTATGAGGAGTTGAAGGAGAAGCTGAAGGGTTGGTTACAGTACCATCAGATCAATGCAATATGGACAGAAGATAAAAAAGTAGGAATGAACGAAAAGAAATCCAAATTTCAAATTGAAATAATAGAAAGTAAATCTAAGTTATTATCTAAAATGTACAACATCTTATTGGAATGGGATACAAAAGATGAAGAAATTAAAGAAGTTATGGTCAAGTGGGCGATAGATTTGGGGTATAACATAGAATATGAGAAATGGTCAAAATTATGGAATGAGGGAATAAAATTCACAGCAAGCGCTGCAATTAGAGAAAACTTAGAAAAGATGATATACAGATGGTATTTAACACCAGAAAAAATAAATAGGATGTATAAGACTGGAAACAAGGCCTGCTGGAAATGCAAAACAAAAGAAGGTAACTTTATACATATGTGGTGGACATGTGAGGAAACGAAAAAATTTTGGAATCAGATATACAATGAGTTAAAAAAAATATTCCGATACACATTCCCCAAAAAACCAGAGGCCTTTTTATTAGGGATTGTTGGAAAAGAAATACCGGAAAAAGATAAAACCTTTTTTCAATATTCAACAGCAGCGGCCAGAATGTTAATCGCTCAAAATTGGAAAAGTACAAACCTACCAACGGTGAGGGACTGGCAACTGAAATTATATAATTTTATTGAATTGGCAAGAATGACGCAAAGAATCAGAAATCAAAAAAATACAAAGTTAAATGAAGATTGGAATAAGTTCATGGCCTATATTGAAGGTAATTTTAGTAACCTACCAACTATAGCAGGTCTGATATAAAACTTTCGATGTTTAAACTAAAAACCAATACCAGCAGTAAAAATGAAATTACTAAAAGTAGAAACCCGAAATCAGGAGGGAAGGAAGTGGATGTATGTTAACTGTTATATGTCTTATTTTTTTGTACTTTTCTTTTTCTTTTTCACTTTTCTTTTTTCTTTTTTAGTGCCTTTTTTTGTTAATTCACTCAACTATTGTGTGAACTGAGTAGTTATATTTTCGTCTTCTTTTTTCTTTTTAATCGTATTTGGTTTTTTTTTCTTTTGTATGTGTATGATGAAGGAAACATAATAAAAAGAATTCCAAAAAAAAAAAGTCCAAATGACCCAAATGTCCCAAAAGCTGCAACTTTCACCTTGATCAAATTTGTAATCCATAGGTCTTCTGATCTCCCCATAGGGAGATCTCTCCAATCCTCATTCTCAAGTTCAAACCAAATTTTCATCATCCAGGTTTTGTTATCTTTGTAATCCATTTTTACAGGCCTCTGGTTGTCCTTTTTCACCTGCAACATTTCAGCTCCTCCTTCCAACTCCTCTGAGTCTGCAAACATCTCTTCTTGTTCAGCTGCAAAATTTTCTTGAGTCAAGTCCTTGGCACCATCAACAAGATCGTTTACTTTAGAATTCAAGGTCATAACATCTGTAGCCAGAGCTTCACTCTGTTCTTGTAATTTTCCCACGAGAAGAACATTCTATCTAGCTCAGCCTGTATTTTTCCATCTGCAGCCATTGTAATGTCTCAGGACCCCCTCTAGAGGGGTTCTGGTTACTTAGTATTCTTTCTCCAACAGTCTAGTTACTTTGTTTTTATTTTTTTCTTTATTTTCAACGACTTAAAGTCAAATGTATCAGAAATAACCAGCAGAAATAACAGAAGGCAAATTTTTCTAATTTTGACAGCTCGTTTGACAGCTGTCAAACTCTTTATCTCTCCTCAACAGGCTCTCTCGCGGATCGCTCCCGGATCCCGGGGGGTTGCGCATTAGCTCCTAAAAATCAGTTCTTGTCCTCCAGCAAAATACTTATAATGCCAAATCATGGAATTAATAACTTTTTTTCTCGCAAAGAGAAAAGTGGTCTCTCGACCTTAGTTGTCCAATTCTTGCTTTAAGTTGCCTACAAGACGGGGGGGGGGGGACTTCCTTTTAACGCTTCCCCCGGTCGTGCCGAATATAAAAGAAAACTTTTTAAGTCCAATTTCCGTACTACTCACGGGTTGTTACTTTTGCAGTCCAATTGTTCAAAGGAAGAAGTCAGCGCTCTCCGGCCATGGCTCGCGGCTTCACTCCGTAGAAGAAGCGGTCTACTCACAGCACCACGCCACTCTCCGTCACCCGCTCGGAAGCCTTTAAAAAGGCTTCTTCGTGGGTCGGGGAGGGCGCGAATGATGCCCACCGAGTCACCAAGTCCACAGGCTTCCGCGCCTGTGGTTTCTGAGAGTCCCCGCGTCGTCGCCGCGGCATGACCCGTCTTCCACAAAGCCGATTCCCTCCGGAGCTCGGAGGCAATCCGCCATTAGCCAAGCGCACTAACCCGAAAGTCCGCGAATCTGTTATTTTTGGAGCCTCGTGATCTTTCCATCCCTTGGCCACAAGTATACGAGCTGCTGCGGTTGCATACAAGAATACCTCTCTTAGATTTTTTGGGATCTCTTTATCTAAAATACTTCATAGAAATGCCTCCGTTTTTTTCGTAAAAGTTATCCCCATCATCTTTTAAAATTCATCGTATATCCCCCCCCAAAAAAAAAAATCTTAATTTTTTCACACGTCCACCACATCATCAGATCTACTGATGATGCTATTTCCATCGCTGTCCATACTGTATTGAGTCATCTAGAATGACAGGGAACCTACGCAAGGCTGTTGTTTGTGGACTACAGTTCTGCCTTCAATACAATTCTGCCAGACAGGTTATTTCTTAAAATGACCAACTTGGGTATACATCAGAAGATCTGTCTGTGGGTAAGGAATTTCCTGACTGATAGGCCGCAGACAGTGAGAATGGGACCTTACTATTCTTCTACTCTAGTATTAAGCACAGGAGCCCCTCAGGGATGCGTGCTAAGTCCATTTCTCTATTCTCTGTACACATTTGATTGCACCCCACTGTATAAGTCCAACACAATCATCAAATTTGCGGATGATACAACAGTGGTGGGGCTCATCAGTGAGAACGATGAGACTGCTTATAGGAAAGAAGTACAGGGGTTAATTCAATGGTGTAAAGAAAATAATCTTATGCTTAACACCAAAAAAACCAAAGAACTCATAATTGACTTTAGGAGAAAGAAAAGTGTATTGTTACCATTGCACATAAATGGCGAGGAAGTGGAGAGGGTTGGTAGTTTTAAATACCTGGGCATTTATATCTCGGAGGACCTCTCATGGACTGCAAATGTTAATATGGTTGTGAGGAAGGTGCAGGGGAGGTTGTATTTCCTGAGAATGCTCAGGGGACTGAATCTATCCCAGCACCTACTCCTGTCCTATTATCATAGTACCATCGAGAGTGTCCTAACCTATAGTATATTATCGTGGTATGGGAGCAGCTCTGAAACGGATAAAAAAGCTTTACAGCGAACAAATAAAATTGCCCAGAACGTTATTAGGCTCCGACTACCAACCCTGGATGAGATCTTCACGTCTCGCATCTTGAAGAAGTCACATAATATTCTGAGAGATCCCACGCACCCTGCTCACAACTTCTTTGAACTATTGCCTTCGGGCAGAAGATATAGGACAATGAAAACACGAACCACACGCCTTCTGAATAGTTTCTATCCAAGAGCTCTGATTGCACTAAATAATGATCTCAGGGCCAGTTGCAAGGTTTAGTAAGTAGGGAGTGGAAGGAATGAGATAGGTTTTAGGTTATGTTATGTTTTTAATAGGTCATGCTATATTCTGGATTATGTTATGTTTTATAGATTATGTCTAAATAGGATGAGAGTTCGGAGATACGTGCAAATGTATATGTGAACCCGGTCTTTGGGTGGGTGTTTGATTTTCGTTGTTGTGTATACTGTGTATATACGGACAATGACAATAAATTTATCTAAATCTAAATGTCACCGTTATTTCCTCCACATCTCCAACAAGCATTCGCCAAATTTTTATCCATTCTTGATCATCTGGAAGGAGTGAGGTACCACCTATGAGCCATTTTCATCATGTTCTCTCTTATATTATAGCTGGCTGTAAATTTCAAATTTACATTCCATCAGTTTCCCCCATCTTTTAGCATAATTGGACGGCCCACATCTTGGGCCCACTTTATCATTGAAGCCTTAACCTCCTCATCCATTACTTCATAGTCTAAAAGAAGTCTATACATTTTTGCGATTATTTTGGTTTTACTATTCAGTAGTTCTCTTTCAAATCTTGAAGGCTCATTTTCAAAACCTATCTGCTTATCCTGTCTGAACACTTCATTCACCTGGAAGTAATCTAGCCAAGTAGAAAAGTGATCTTTTATTTTCTCATAACTTATCAATATTAGTTGACCCTCCTCCTCCCCCCTTAATATTGTGTTATACGTTATCCAGTTCTCTTTGATGTTGTTGCTTTTTTTAACAGCGATTGCTTCTAGTGGAGAGTTCCATCTTGGGGTTTTCTGTTCCAAATATCTTTTGTATTTTCCCCATACCTTATATATAGCATTTCTTATTATATGATTTGAAAAACTCCTATGCGTCTTTATTTTCCCATAATTAAGATAGCCATGCCACCCAAAACTGGTGTTGAAGGAAAGCATTGCTTTTGCACATGACCATGGCATGATGGGAAGTCTTGCTTCTAAGCTTTGTTCTGCTCATGCTGCACAAACCGTGCTGATGCTAAGACATTCCCTCATCACCCTGGTACGTTCTGTTCACCTTGAGTTCACACCATATCAATCTGTACTTACCCCTCCTTGTACATTCCTTTTCGTACCACTCTGGTACGGGCAGTCCGAAACCATGCCTGTGTAAACTCCGCGTTCCTTTTCCCAACCTTTAACCTGTCTATGATTAATGTCTTATATGCAATAATTAATGTCTTATATGGAACCCTTGCTTTGTACTTATGTTAACCAATCAGCAACAAGCACACACGTGGCAAACGCTGTATAATATCCAATAAAAGGGAGTCTCCGAGGCTTGCTCGAGAGACGCCTCCCGTATGACACCTACCTACTCGTCTGTCGTTCATTTCAACCCACCATCTGGTGATCCTCGACGTGCCAGATCCCTTTACTCAGCCTCATACTTCACTCGACTGGAAAAGTCTCAGCGCGCTACACCGTGAGTATGTGGGGGGGGGGAGCTTACAAAGTCCCAAAAAGAGCATGCTAAAGAGCAGTTTCATTTAGTCCAGGGGTCTGCAACCCGCGGCTCCGGAGCCGCATGTGACTCTTTTACACCTTTGCCGCGGCTCCGGGGCGGATACTAGCGAGGGAAGGAGGCGCATTGTGCGCCCCGACACTCCCCACTGTGGCGGGCACCGTACTGGCTGTGACGTCACATGGGGGCAGTGCGTGCGTTAGTCACGCACCCTCCCGACATCATCTTCCCGCCCACTGTCAGATCGGAGGGCAGCAGCGCGCATGTTTGCGGCTCCCAGTTTTTTTTCCTTCGGAAATGGGTCCAAGTGGCTCTTTTTGTCTTAAAGGTTGCAGACCCCTGATTTAGTCAGACAGAGAGTAGCAGGTGTGCATATTTCCTTGAAAGAAATTGAACGATTGTTATGTCATATTGCTTGCGAGTGCCCCTGGTACCCAGAAATAGGGTCCTTGGGGATGGAGACTTGGCATTCATTGTCTGCTCACTTGGCAGAAGTGTGCGGATGCCGTCGCTAGATTAGTTCCCCAGGCGTCTCCGTCGGCACCCGCACCAGACAATTCCACACCAACTTCCCTGCCACCTGCCCTTTTTAGCCGCAACAGACAATCTACCTCCTTACCCAAAGCTTTTGCCTCCATCACAACTTTCTCTAACCCCCCTTCACCTCAGCCCACATCCCCCCATCCCCCCTACCCTCCCTCCTTCGCCTGCTCCTACAGGAGCCGTGCGTGCTGCACTTTTTCAAGCTAGACAGGAAGGAATTCTTTCCTTGGAGGAGGAGGCGGGGTGGGCCGGGGAACTGCCGTCTGCTTTCCCTATTTCTTATACTAACCCTGGCACTGCGCAACAACAAATTATGTATGAGACGCTTCCTTATTCTATTCTGAGAGAATTAAGGAAAGCCATTACTGATTCCGCCTTAAAATCCACTTATGTGACAGGAATGCTGGAGGGAATAGCAACTGGTTATACAATGCTACCTCAAGATTGGAAAGATCTGATGCGCATGCTGTTATCCCCGGCTCGGTATGTAGTTTTTGAAAGTGAATTTAAGCATTGCGCAGTAGCCCTGGCTGATCCACAGCATTCAGCCAACCAACTCTTTGGTGCTGGTCCGTATGGTAATATACCAGCCCAAGCTCAATTAACACCTTTACATTTTAGTCGCACCGTGACCAGTGTGCAACGCGCCTTTCGCAAAGTCCCTGTCTCAGGACAACCACTTAGCTCCTTTGTTAATATTAAGCAACAACATTCGGAGCCCTACCATCAATTTATAGATAGATTGAAAGAATCAGTCACTAGGCAGATTGATGACGCTACAGCTCAAAATGAATTGATGAAAAAAATGGCTTTCGAAAATGCAAGTACTGACTGCAAAAAGGCTTTGCAGTCGATCATACATCGCCCTAAATATGACCTGGCCGATATGATTCAAGCCCGTGCAGATGTTGGAAGCCAGTCATGCGATGTCCTTGCTTGCCGGTGCCATCCAGGCTGGCAACAAGCCCACTGGGAACTGCTTCAACTGCAAGCGCCCAGGTCATTTTGGTAAACAATGCAGAGCCCCTGGCGGGGGTGCAAACAGGAATGGTGATGCCAATAAGGCTAAACCTTTGAAGAAATGCCCGAAGTGCGGTAAATGCTATCATGGGGCAAATCAGTGCAGGAGTTCGGGAAACTCCTTAGGGGCCCCACTCCCGGGCCAGGATAAATAGGGAGCCCTCCGCCGTTAGGCTCCACTATTAAAACCATCTCAAAGGATACACGCTCTGATTTTACCATCGACTTAATTAATCAAGAAACCAAAGACACTCTTTTACCTGATGAAATTGTGCTTATGCCCACCCAATTGGCGGGCCCACTACCTCCTAAATTCGGAGGTTTAATTTTACCCAAATTTTCTGTGGCAAAAGAAGGAATCCAGGTTATTCCAGGAGTTCTGGATCCTGACTATGTGGGCACAATAATGGTTCAACTTTGGAGCCACATGCCCATGCAGTTAAAGAAGGGTGAGTCCTGGGCACATTTGGTGGTGCTCCCTTCTCACCCTACTGTTTCTATTATTGATAGTAATTTGCACGAGCTCTCTCCTTTTTCTCCACAGCTGTTAGCTGTAATCCAGCGGATTGGTCATCAGAAACTTCTTCGTAAGTACAAGATAAATGGCAAGGTTCTGGAAGGCTTGATTGACACAGGCATGGATATTTCTGTAATTTCCAGTAGTTGCTGGGACCCCTTGGCTCCTGCCTTATCCCTGTTTGCCATGACCCTTTTGACATACAAAATGATACCTGGTTTTTCCCATCCCTACCCCAAAACGATTCTCTCCGCACCCTTGGTTATTCCGGTTACCACAACTGGGGTAACCAAGTGCGCCGACGCCCACCTTTGGCCATTGATTTGTTGACCCCATACGTGGCTTCTTTTAATGTCACCTGTGCCCGTATGGTCAATTGCACAAAATCCAACTGTGTGGAAATGGGCAAGGATAATTTCCAGTGCTCTAATTATGTCAATATTTCTTATGTATATAAATACAAAGAACTACCTGCTGGCTGGTTCTGGAAGTCTCCTGGCTATACATTTAATTACATTCCAGCAAACATCAGCCATGGCACACCCTGCTGCTTAAGCCGTTTGTCCATCGTATTACCCAAAAAAGCATCATTTGACCCGCTCTCGATATCGCCGCTCTATTGCATTGACTAACGATTGTGACGATTCAATTTCTCTTCCCAGTAGGTCTGAATATATCTCTTTAGCTGTTTCTCTCCTAGGAGTCCCTGGATTGGCTGTACGCAATAGTAGGAACATTAACTCTTTAGCTTGTTCTGCAGCAAAATCCCTGAATTTTACTTCTCAAGCGCTTCATCTTCTAAATAAAGAGCAGAGTGAACTCCAGCATGGTCTTCTGCAGAACCGTGCTGCTATCAATTATCTATTGACGCTTCATCATTACGGCTGTGAACAACTGGACGACATGTGTTGTTTTAATATTACTGATAATTCCAAAGCCATCCAAAAGCAAATCTCTCATTTGCAAAATCTTACACACCACATTAAACAGGATTTTGGACTTTCTGGCCTGTGGGACTCATTCACCCAGTGGCTCACTGGCTGGTTGCCAAACCTGAATTGGCTTCGTAATCTCTTTCAATATGCCATTATTATAATATGTATATTGATTTTGCTATGTTGCTTCCTCCAATGCATTCCTGGACTCATAAGTCTTTTGTCTCGGTTTCTCTCTCCCCCTCAGCCACCCAATAAAATCATTGCTGCCTACTTTGCGAAATTGCAGCACCAGCAGTAAACATTAGGGGAGATGTGGCGAACTTATTTCGGGCATGCGCTGGCATACCACGTATCCCGAAGTATTTTTGTCTTATTCACCCAGAACACCTCGCAAATAAGAAAAGAAAGGGGGAGATGAAGGAAAGCATTGCTTTTGCACATGACCATGGCATGATGGGAAGCATTGCTTCTGCACATAACTGTGGCATGATGGGAAGTCTTGCTTCTAAGCTTTGTTCTGCTCATGCTGCTCAAACCGTGCTGATGCTAAGACATTCCCTCATCACCCTGGTACGTTCTGTTCACCTTGAGTTCACACCATATCTGTCAGGGAACTGCCATCGGAGCCAAGAGTGGAGGTAAAGCTCCCCGACCATGCAGGAGAAGGGACCAGCAGAGGGAGAGAGAACACTCCCTTTGGGGAAGGTTATCAGTGTGACACCGGGGAGGAAGGGGACCAGGGAAGGACTTCGGAGAGAGGGCTCCAAGACTCTTCCACAGAGACCAGCGGGGAGAGTCCAGGACCTCCGCTGGCTACGCCTACTCTGCGCAGAAAGCTTCCGCGCAGGGAGGCTAGGCGGAGTCTGGGCGTCAGGGAATTTTTATGTTGGAAGAAATTCAGGAAACGCCCACTGACGGATTCTGCCAGCGACTGACACAGCCACGGAGGAAGGGCTGTCCAGCAAGGGAAAGGTTTAGCCAGGCAACGTTGCCTAGAACTTCAGCATCCTTTACGCACGAGCAACCCCAATTCCCATTACAATATCAATCTGTACTTACCCCCTCCTTGTGCATTCCTTTTTGTACCACTCTGGTACGGGCAGCCCGAAACCATGCCTGTGTAAACTCCGCGTTCCTTTTCCCAACCTTTAACCTGTCTATGATTAATGTCTTATATGCAATAATTAATGTCTTATATACAACCCTTGCTTTGTACTTATGTTAACCAATCAGCAACAAGCACACACGTGGCAAACACTGTATAATATCCAATAAAAGGGAGTCTCCAAGGCTTGCTTGAGAGACGCCTCCCGTATGACACCTACCTACTCGTCTGTCGTTCATTTCAACCCAACAGGGTGTCATGACCTTCTAGATCTAAAATATCCCAATTTTTTAATAAATACCAATCTTTCAACCAGAAAAGACATGAGGCTTCGTAATATAGCTTCAAATCCGGTAACCCGTAGCCACCTCTTTCTACAGTATCTATTAATATCTTATGCTTTACTCTTGGTCTTTTACCCTTCCACAAAAATTTAGAAATTTCTTTTTGCCACTTGTTGATACTGCTGGTCTTTCCTGTAATTGGAATCGTTTGGAATAGAAAGAGTAGCTTCGGTAAAACTATCATTTTAATTACCGAAATGCGGCCCAGGAATGATAAATTTAACCTTGTCCATGTCTCCAACTGTCTTTTGATATCTTTCCAACAATTGGTATAATTATCTTCATATAAGTTAATATTCTTTGGTGTTATCCATAATTCTAAATACTTGATTTTGGGGTAGATTTTAATGTGAATTATTTGTTCTAATTCTGCTTTCTCATCTGGCGACATATTTTTAACTAATAGTTTTGTCTTGCTTAAATTCATTTTGAACCCCGCAACTTTACCGTAGCCATATATTATTTTCCAACTTTACCGTAGCCATATATTATTTCCAACGCCTTTCTTAAACTCTGTTTTGGTTGCTCCGTAGTTATAATTAAATCGTCAGCAAATGCCCTCATTTTGTAACTTCTATTTCCCAGCATAATCCCTTTTATTTCTTTTTCTTCCCTAATTTGTTGACATAAAGCTTCCAATGTTAATATGAAAATTAAGGGGGATAGTGGGCGACCTTGTCTGACCCCTTTACTGATTTCACACTCCTGTGATAAATTTCCATTGATTATGATTTTAGCTTTTTGTTTTGATTATATTGCTTCAATCCCTCTTATATACTTTATACCAAAATCCGTTATGGTGTAACAGACCTTTCATAAATTTCCAGGATACCCTGTCGAAAGCTTTTTCTGCATCTATAGCCATTAAGACTGCCTTCTTTTCTATTCTTAAGTCTAAATACGCTAATAAGTTTATAATGTTTCTAGTGTTGCTATAAATGTGCCTCCCGGGCAAAAAGCCAGCTTGGTCATTGTGTATCATCATCTGGAAGCCTTTTTTTTATCTTTCGGCTAAAATATTTGCATATAATTTATAATCGTTCTTTAGAAGTGCGATAGGCCTATAGTTGTTAATAAGTAGATTGTCCGTTCCCTGTTTTGGAATTAATGCAATAAGGCTGTCTTTCCAAGAATCCGGCATGGTTCCGTCTTTTAAGATGTTGTTCATGATACTTCTTAATGGGTCAGACAGTAAGTCCTCCATTTTTTTTATAATATATTGCCGGTAGGCCGTCTTGCCCTGGTGCCTTTCCTATCTTTGCTTCCTTAATTGCTCTTTGAATTTCATACGATGTAATAGGGGCATTCAACAGTTCTTTTTGTTCTTTAGTAAGTTTAGGAAGACAGTTCTGTTCTAAATGTTCTTTAACTTCTTCTGTTGTTTCATTTCCTTCCTTATAGATTTCTCTAAAGAATTCGAGAAATCGTTTCTCTATTTCTTTATGGTTGTTTATTATTTTGCCTTTGCACTTAACTCTATTTATATGCCTTTCTGCCTCTCTCTTCTTTAATCATCATCATCAACCTTTTATTCGACCGTCAGTCAGAAAAAAAAGTACATTTGTCAATACGCAGTTAAAAGCTCCAGGAAAATTTTAGAACTTAGCCAACACTAAAATGGGCTAAACAGATAGCCCCATATCAATACAGTCAATTATAATCTTGTGACGCTTAAAAGCTAAAAAAAGAAATTTGGCCACCAAGGAAGGTATAGCTCTAGTGACGTTATTCAGCAAGTGTAAAACCTGGTTTTCTCCGGATAGGAAGCTAGATTGACATAGAAGTGGGTCTATAAAATTATGTCTAAGCTCTGTATAAGAAGGGCAAGTCAAGAGAATGTGTTCGGTGGACTCAACCACACCCATGGCACAATGACAGGTTCTCTGGGCGTATGGTACTCCCCTGTACCTTCCCCACAATATCGCAGAGTCAAGGACATTTAATCTAGCTGCTGTAAGAAGTCTACGGTATTCCACATAGTGAATTTCTGCAAGGTAGGGGGCTGGTATGGTCCGATAAATCTGGTCCCCTAGGAACATCCCTGGTTTTACCTGGCCTATGTCCTCTTGTCTGGCAATGTCACTCAGTCTCCGGGAGATCACAGCTCTAGCTTGATTGTACGTCATAGACTCAAAGTAAAGGTGAGACAATCCGCAGGATTGAACCTCGTTAGTGACCTCCCTTTCCCACGATGATTGGAAATCGTCCCTCAATATCAAGGGGGCAATACCCACTGGTTTAAAACAAAGCTTGAGCCATAGCCAGAGCTTCGTCTTCAAGGCCACATGCCGTAGAGCTTGCCAGCCGACTTCTAATCTCATAACCGCGCCCGCTACCGAGGGGGGAATCCTAAGGATGGCTCTAAGGAATCGCGTTTGGATAGAATCCAATTTCAAAAAATCCCTACGGGAGCCTAAAGAGATGCCCACCAAAAGAAGGGGGAGGACTTGTCAGTGTTTGTAAAAAGCAAAAAAAGATGGAAAGGGTTCTGACCTCCCTTTGTCTCCTCAGCCTGGTCCTCGGACCCTTGTCGGCACAAAAGAGTCCACGAGAATATCCTTGCAGAGTTTTATTCTTAAAAGTCCTTGTGCAAAACACGACTGAATAACTATACACACCAGCACCAACCAACCCAAACACCAGCCACAGCCCAAACTAACATTTCTCACTTATATATACAACTCGGTGCAGACCGCTGAGTCATGCTGACCCAGCTTTATTCGCATTAAAGAAACAGCGGCCATTTTAGCCGTGACACCCCTTCTGTTTCTTAAATGCGAAAAACCCCAACAGAAACAATACATACATACAATACGTTATATACACAAACCCAGTTTTGTCATCAATTCATTATGACATGTTGCTGGCAAAGGCTTGGTAAACAAATCAGCAATATTATCTTGTGATTGACAATACTCCAGTTTGATTACCCCATTCTGTACACAATCTCTCACATTCACATGACGGATAGCAATATGTTTTGATGCGGATTTCATTCTTTCTGAGCCCGCTAATGCAATGCACGATTGGCTATCTTCATACACTTGGATAGGCAAATCTACTTTACAATCTAGATCTTTCAGTATCTGTATAAACCACATGATTTCATTGCATGCTAGCGACAGGCTCCCATATTCTGCCTCACAGGATGAGGTCGCAACAAATCCTTGTTTCTTTGACCTCCATCCAATTATGGAATCATAACCATTCCACTTGTAGATTTTCTAGTAGCTACACAGCTTCCCCAGTCCGCATCAACAAATACTTCAAGTTTTTCATCTTGTGTACTAGATATCTTTAAACATACATTAATGTCCCCTTTAGATATCTGATAAGCCTTTTCAAAGCACACCAATCGGCAGTACTGGGTTTAGATACACGTTGGCTCAGAACATTTGTAGCACATGCAATGTCTGGCCTTGACCACTGGCTTAAATACAACAGTGATCCTATTTTTTGAGTGATACAACTCAGGCTGATCAAATTCATCATCACACACTGTCTTTGGGAAATCTGGTGTCATGGGAGTCTGAACTGGCTTTCAGTTTTTCATGCCAAACTGCTCTATCAAATGAAGAATTTTCTCTTTCTGGCTCAACAGGAAGCTTCCACCAGCTTCCTGCCTTACTTCTACTCCCAAGTAATTGCTTACAGGCCCTAAGGCTTTAAGCTTAAACCTCTTTTCCAATTGACTTGTGAGCTTCTGGATCTCATCTGTGGAACTCCCTGCCACAAGCAAGTCATCAACAAAGACTAAGAGCATTAGATATTTGTTGCCTGTCCCCTTGGTGTACAGACATGGATCAGCCACACTCCTTTTAAAACCAATTTTTACAAGGGCTTCATTTAAACACTGGTTCCAACACCTTCCACTTTGTTTGAGATCATAAACAGCCTTTCTCAAACGCCAGACTGCACCATTCCCCTCTTCAAACCCAGGGGGTTGTCTCATTAACACTTCATGGTCTAAATTTGCATGCAGATATGCAGCATCAACATCAAAATGGTGCACTGCTAGTTGTCTTACAGCAGCAATGGAAAGCATTAAACGAAAAGTTTCACTCTTTACCGTGGGAGAAAACACTTCATCATAACTCTCCCCTTTAATCTGAGTGAACCCTCTGGCTACTAATCTGGCTCGAAAACGTGGTTCCCCAGATGCAAGGGTTTTCCTTTTGTAAACCCACTTGCATGACACCACTCTGCCACCAGGTGGCGGCATTATGACCTCAAACACTTTGTTACGTTTAAAAGAGTCCATTTCTTCTTTCATAGCTTGTTCCCACAAAGCACGTTCCCCAGGGGGTAAGTCTAAGACTTCATGATAACTTTGTGGTTCCACACAACTCACATTGCATACTCTCACTCCTCCTAGGGTCAAACGTTGAGGAGGTACACCCTTGTTTGAACGCTGGGAGCGTCTAGGCACAACTACTTCTTCTTCCCCCCTTATCTCTGGCTCTTCTTCCTCTTCCTCTAGAGAAGTATTATCTATTGCCACATCTTTTGGGGAAATCTGTGCCTCTTCCTCATCCTGCTCCTGTGTTGCCAATGGCTGAGAAGAAGCCTCTTCTCTTACTTGCAGGGGCAGTAGGCAGTCAGGGTTGGCATGGATCGCAGTCCATCTGTCCTGGTCAGCAAAGTCTGCGCTTCGTGACAGAACCACGCGTCCTGGGCATAAATTGAAACGCCACCCTTTGCCATAGGACTGATATCCCACAAACCGCAGTTTCTGCGCTCTAGCGCCCCCTTTCTGGCGCTGAGCTTTGGGAATGTTTACATGTGCCCAAGAACCCCAATTATGGAGCATTGTCCACTCTGGTTCTTTCCCAAACAACATACGATATGGTATATCTTTTATAGAGCTAGACCAGGTTCTATTAATCAAAAAGTTTGCGGTCAGAAAAGCCTCGCCCCACAGCCTATGGTTGTGGCCCAATCCTGCATCCACTAGCAGGCAGTCCTTTACTGACTGTATCACAGCCCCACGTCTTTCACACAGACCATTTTCAGCAGGGCTATAAGGGTTAGTCAAACGGTGAGTGATCCCCTTACGTCGCAACCATGTCCCAAATTGTTTGTTCAGAAATTCTCCGCCCCTATCTGTTTGCAACTGCACAACAGGGCGAGCAAAGAGCTTTTCAGCTTGGGCAACCCATTCTCTGAATGTGGGGAAACACTCAGATTTCTGCTTTAACAAAAACAACCAACTAAAACGTGATTTGTCATCTATTACCAGAAAAGCATATCTGGCGCCCCCTTCAGTCTTCTGTGGAAAAGGGCCTATCACGTCACAATGGACAAGTTCTAAAACCTCTTTAGATACTCTGTCGCTTTTAGAAGCCACAGGCTTCCTCTTAGATTTGGCCATTTTACATACATTGCAATCTAGGAAACAGTTACAGCTATTTACTTTTAGGTTCTTGCACACCTTTTGCATCTCTGAAAGCACACGGAAATTGGCGTGACCCAGTTTTCTGTGCAGTTCATGTACACACCCCTTATGAACTGGCAAATTATCCTGAACCACCTGGGCTGCTTTAACAGGCTTGTCCTGCATTACATATAACCATCTTTGCATGGCCACATACCTGAGTTCCATTATTTATCAGACAGCCATCCTGCGTGAACTTAACACTAGACCCTGCATTAATCAAACAGCTTACAGACAGTAAACAATAGTCCAAACTGCTGACAAACAGAGTCTCTGGTAGAGTAGTGTTCAAGCACTGCAGGAAACATGTTCCCTGGCCATCAATCTTGCTTCTACGACCATCAGCAAGATAAATTGAGTCTTTTCCATCAGCTGGCTTCTCCAGGGTCCTAAAGCCCTCCCGACTATTGCAGATAATCATGCTGCTGCCAGAGTCCAGCAACCATGTTCCTCGAGGTATCTTTCCTCTCGAGAAAATGCAGACACAAACTGAGCAGAACGCATGTTCTTCTTCCCTGAAGAGAACCCCTTCTGCTTACGTTTCTGTGTCGATTGCTGTCTCTGCTCCATGTCGTCTCCTGGAAGTCTTGCCCTGCATTGACGTTGGAGATGCCCGGGTTGGTTGCATCTATATCATCTCCTCACCGCCATGGCCAAGTCCAAACCTTGGCGTTGCTCCATTGGCAGATTATGCTGCTGGCCCCCTCGGCTGTAACTCCTCCGTTCTTGGAGTTCAGCCTGTCTATCTGACCTTCTTTCTGCTTCTTCGGTCAATCTGCCAACCACATACTCAAGGGTCAGATCTCGGGGACGCATACTCTCCATGCTGTTAATCACAGGCAACCAGCTTTCAGGAAAACTTGAAAGGATAATGTAGGTTTGGTCAGTCTCATCATAACGCTTACCTCTCTGCTGTAGTTGAAGAAACAGAGATTTCAGCGTTTGAAGATGAGTTGCCAAACTCTCACCTTCTTTCATAACAGTCCTGAACAGCCTTCTGGTCAGAGAAATTATAGTTCCAGCAGTTTCTCTGACATGCATTGCCCTTAATAAATTCCAGCACTCAAACGCTGTGCTGGCATTTGCTACATGCAATAACTGAGAGTTGCTCAAACACAGCATAATTTGGGCACGGGCCCTTTCATCTAGCCGTTTTTTTCTCAGCAGAGTCAGTTCTCAAAACCTCAGTTTCAACACAGTCCCATAGTCCATCTCTCCTTAACAACTGCTGCATTTTAATTGACCAACTCAGCCAGTTGCTCTCTGAGAGAAGTTCAAAAGGGATGCCTCCCTCAATATTTACAACTTGGGAAGACTGGAAATCTGCCATCTCTGCTGGTGCTTGCTGAGCCCCTTTTGTGGGGTCTCCAGCAATCTCTCCTGACTCTCTCTTTAGAGTCCCACTGGATGGTCCTGGCTGGCACTCACCGGCTTCTAGCTGCTGCCTCTGTTGACCCTCAGGTCCCGCCTGGCTCTGCAACTGGTGTAGCCGCTCTGTGAGTCGCCTACTGTGGTCCTCTAGCAGTTCAAACTGTTCCAGTAGCCGACGCTGAGTGCTTTCCTGATCCTCAGATCCTAGCCGCTCCAGCGCCGCTGCAGACAGTTACAGCTTGCCACCAACTGCTCCAACGCACAGCCACTGTCTCCGTACACCACCAGGACTCACCAGTTCCTTGCTGAAATGCTGTTAGTCGTTTTGCACTCTGCACATGCTCAGAAACACTGGGCCCATAACCTGTCAGTGTGTGATGGCCGGGGATTCCGAGTCTGAGAGTGAACCGGAGGAATCCCAGCCGGCACAGGAGTCCCCGCCTCCAGGGCCGGCTGAACTGGGGCAAGGCCTAGATGCTGAGGAGCCTGCACCTGTGCCGGATCCTCAGGGGCAGGCACCAGGTGAGACCATTCTGGCCCCAGAGGTGCTGGAGGACTCAGTGGCTACAGGTGAGCCTCCCCCGGGGCCCAGTAACCCTTCGGCCTCTCCTGAACTGCAGAGGCTTAGGGCAGAGAGGCGAAGGGAACTGGTCTCTCCCAGGAGGAGTGCTCGCCTTAAGGCCAGGAGAGGCAGGGCTCCTGGGGGCCGGGACCGCCCCCGGCCTTAGAAGAAGATAAAGGTCAGGCAGCCCGGTCCCAGGTTGCGGGAGCAGCGTCGTTGTGGAGTACCTGGTTGACCCAGACCTAGATCTGCACTCCCGGTGTGCCTGTTCCTCGCCCGGCTTCCTGCTCCTGACTCTCCGGTATTCCTGTTCCTCGCCCGGCTGCCTGCTGCTGACCCACCAGTGTTCCTGTTCCCCGCCTGGCTCCCTGCTTCTGCTCTACCAGTGTTCCTGTTACCCGCCTGGCTTCCTGCTGCTGCCCTACCAGCGCTCCTGCTCCCCCGCCCGGCTCCGTGTTTTGGACCTCGCGTATCATCTAGTGATCGTCTACCCTGCTAGTGACTCTGGACTGAACTTCGGATACGGTATTAGAACCTTCCCCCCCCCCCGGGACCAGCACAGTTTGCTCCCGCCACACCCGCACTCCCTCTTTGTTGGGGTGCGTTCGGGAAGAGTCAGAGGCCATGGCCGACCAAGCGGCTAGACTGTTGGCAATAGCCCAGGAGAACCAGGCCTTGACGCACACCGTGCAGCAGCTCAGTAACGCGGTTCCGGCACTTCAGCAGCGGTTGGACGCCCTCCCGGCTCCTGGGGCCGACGCCCCGGCTCCTGGCAAGTACCCCGTGGCTTTGCCTGAGAAATTTGATGGGGCCCCGGCCAGCTTTCCCATGTTTCTTGCCCAGGCCAAGCTGTACTGGGTCAAATGGACTGTACACTTCCCAGACCCAAGTTCTTCTGCTGAGACTGAGATGCTAGCAGCTGCGCCCACTGAGGAGGCTGTTGCAACGCTCCCCGCTGAGTACCGGGACTATCACGACGTGTTCGAGGAACGGGGGGCAGACCAGCTGCCGCCGCATCGGTCCTTTGACTGCGGCATAGACCTCCAGCCCGGAGCGCCCCTACCGGTGAGTCGCTTATACTCTTTAACAGAGCCAGAGCGCGAGGCTTTGCAGGACTTCTTGCGCAAGAACCTGGAGCGTGGGTTCATTAGGCCTTCTACCTCGCCCACTGCTGCGCCAGTGCTCTTTGTTAAAAAGAAATGTGGGGAGCTCCGCCTTTGCCATGATTACCGGGCCCTGAATAAAATTACCATCCCAGACCGGTACCCCTTGCCCCTTATTTCGGAGTTACTGGAGCGGGTGCAAGGGGCGCAGGTGTTCACCAAGCTAGACCTCCGGGGTGCCTACAATTTGATCCGGATCCGAGCCGGGGATGAGTGGAAGACAGCATTCGGGACCCGGTACGGGCAGTTCGAATACCTACTTATGCCCTTCGGTTTGTGCAACGCGCCTGCTGTGTTCCAACGGTACATCAACCACGTGTTCCAGGACTTGCTAGACAAGTACGTGGTGGTGTACTTGGATGACATTCTGGTTTACTCCCGTGACCCGGCGCGCCACGAGGGTCATGTCCGGACCGTGCTGCAGCGCCTGCGCGAACACCGTCTGTATGCGAAGCTCAGCAAGTGCGAGTTCCATCAGCGGTCAGTGGACTTCCTGGTTCACCGACTCTCACCAGGTGGGGTGCAGATGGATCCTGGGAAGGTGGCAGCAGTTCGAGAATGGGCGGCACCTCGGAACCGCAAGGACCTACAGCGTTTCCTGGGCTTCGCCAACTATTACCGGACCTTCATTGCGGATTATGCTCATCGCACCACCCCGTTGACCCGGCTACTGCGCCCCAAGATGCTGTTTTCCTGGGACAAAGAGGCAGAGGAGGCATTTCAAGGGTTGAAGGCCTGTTTCCAGAGAGCGCCAATCTTGCAACATCCGGATCCTTCTCGACCCTTTGTGGTAGAGACTGACGCCTCCAGTACGGCTCTCGGTGCCGTCTTGTCTCAGCAGTGCGGACCGGAAGCGCCACTCTTACCCTGCGCCTACTATTCCCGCCAGCTCCTCCCAGCGGAGCGTAACTATACCGTGTGGGAGCGGGAACTACTGGCCATCATGGTGGCCTTTGAGGTTTGGCGCCACCATCTTGAGGGGGCTCGACACCCGGTGGAGGTGAGAACCGACCACCGGAACCTGGAATACCTCCAGACCACCCGCAAGCTTAACCAAAGGCAGCTCCGGTGGGCGTTGTTCTTTTCCCGGTTCCAGTTCCGGATCCACTACATCCCTAGCTCTCATAACCAGAAGGCGGATGCCCTGTCCCGGAAACCTGAAGACAACGCAGACACGGTACAGCACGCAGTACCCACCACGATCCTATCACCAGCTGCATTCCTGGCCACCCAGGAGGTTGAGCCACTGCAGGCTCGGGTGCGGGAACAGCAGCGGGTCGACGCTTGGGCCCAGGAACGACTCCGGGAACTGGCCGAAGGGTCATGCCCTCAGTATCCAGGGCTGGTCTTGCATCAGGGTCTTCTGCTGCACCACGGGCGTCTGTACATCCCACCAGGGCCGCTGCGGGCTGAGGTTCTCCAGATGACCCATGATGCTCCAGCAGCGGGGCACTTGGGCGGTATCGGACCACCCATCTGCTAAGCCGTGAGTTTTGGTGGCCCCGTCTGAAGGCTGACGTGGCTCGCTACGTCGCTGGATGTGATGTCTGCCGGCGGGCCAAGGGGCCTACCGGGCGACCCCCCGGCCTTCTTTAGCCGTTGCCGGTTCCACCATGTCCTTGGCACACAGTTTCTCTGGACTTTGTAGTGGAGCTACCCCCGTCTCGGGGCTGTACCTGCCTCCTAGTTTTCTCCGACCATTTCACGAAGATGGTGCACTGTGCCCCCTGCCCATCCGTACCCTCAGCTAAGGAAACCGCTCAGCTGTACCTTCAGCATGTCTTCCGCCTGCATGGCCTACCTGAGCGTGTGGTGTCCGACCGTGGCGTTCAGTTCACGTCCCGGGTTTGGCGTGCTTTGCACCAGGCCCTCGGAACAGAGGTCTGTCTCTCATCTGCTTACCACCCACAGACTGATGGCCAGACGGAACGGGCGAACGCGGTGCTGGAGCAGTACCTCCGGTGCTGGAGCAGTACCTCAGGAGCAGGGACACATGATCAGATTGGCCTAGATGTGCCAGTGGTTCGGCCTTATAGGCCTGTTTGACATTTGTATACAGCCTGTCCAGAGTCCTTTCTCCCCTGGTTGCACACTTTATGTGTTGATAGAATTTAGGTAGGACCACTTTCAAATCTGCCTGGTTGAAATCCCCGCATGCCTTGTTGTCTGCTGATGGCATCATGCAGAAGACCCATTGCCTCATTGATGTTCGCATCAGGTGCAATGTATACTATAGTTATCAGTACTGCTGTAAATTCTCGGGGGAGATATATAGGTCTGCATTTAAGCGTCATAAATTCCACAGTTGGGGAGCAATGACTGGCTATCACAGCGTGGTTTGTGCACCAGCTGTTATTCACGTATGCACACAAACCTCCCCCCCCTTCTTTTACCAGAGTCCTCTGTTCTATCATGGCGGAACACTGTATAGCCTGTTAGTTCTATGGCTGAGTCAGGAATAATTGGTGTCAGCCAAGTTTCTGTAAGCAGCAGAAGACAGCATTCACTCACAGTTTTCTCCGTTGCTACCCACAATTTCCACTCCTCCAGCTTATTCACCAAAGATCTCACATTCGCATAGAAAATGCTGGGAAGCGGTAAGTTATAATGTTGTGTCTTCAACCTTAATTGCCTTAATCGCCTTCCTCCTCTGCAGCCTCTCTTCTGTTTACGGTCTCTCCTGTGTCTCTTTACTCCCCAGTTCTTTGAAGTCAAAAAATCTTCCTTGCAGACGTGGAGACACTCACAATTTGTTGAAATTGCAGAGTCCTGTGCACAACGGAATGACGAACAGTACGTGCCACATGCTTAAAGTTGCTTTATTTTCAGTTCAGAGTTGAGAAATTACAAACTTGCATCTTGCCTCTGCTGGAGCAGAGAAGCAACCGGCCCTCTCCTCGGAATAACGAACACCGAGGGGACAGTGAAAAACAGGAAACCAGTGCACGTCACACCCAGCCCCCCCCCCCGTGGGAAAACCCAACAGCACCCCGACTGTGGAATGCAAACACCGTCCCGTGACAAGCACTTCGCTGCACAGTGAAGAGAGCAGAAACCAACATCCTCCCCCTTTCCGTGAACATCACTGGGCAGCGTGTTCGTACAATATCAGTACAAACCCAACTTCTGTACATAGGTACAGTGTTGATCCCTTGATACAATCTTGGACAATACATCAGCAGGAATTTCATTACCTGGCATATAGGACACCGTTACGAGTCCCTTCTGAATATGTTCCCTAGCATGTTGCACCTTCAACTGCAAGTGCTTCGTGCTTTGCTTACAACCTTCCGAATTCAGCAAAGCCAAACATGGTTTGTTGTCCTGGTAAACCTGGATTGGACATTTGACAGGAATTTTCATGTCTTTGCACAATTGTAAGAACCATTCACAATCCTTAAGTGAATAAGACAGTGCATTCAATTCAGCTTCACAAGTACTTAAGCTAATTGTTGTTTGCTTCTTGCATGACCAATCAAATAGACCCTGATTGTACATGTAGCAAACTCCAGACGTACTTTTCCTGTCTGTAGTGTCACTTCCAAAACTTGCATCTGCAAAGATCTCAAGACCACCAGACTTCTGATTGTTAAATCTCAGTCTGTAATGCATAGTGCCTTTCAAATAGCGTGCTATGCGTTTCAGAGCTTTCCAATCCTTAACAGTAGGATTGTTAACTTGTCTGCTTAGCAAATTACAGCTAACAGCAATGTCAGGTCTTGAACATCTGGCAATGAAGTTTAGCTTACCTAGCACACTTCTGTACAGTGTAGTGTCAGAAAATGCTTCTTCAGTGTCTTCTACCTGATAACCTGTTGTCATCGGTGTGTCTACAGGGTTAGCATCCATCAGGTTTAGCTTGCTTAACACATCAGCAATTTTCCGTGACTGGTGTACTAGAATGTTACCACTTTGATCTCTTTCTATTTCCAGAGATAGGTAATTGTTTACCTCACCAAGATCTTTCATGTCAAAGTGCTCTTTCAGTTGAGCTAGGGCATTATTGTACATTGTGACATCTTTCCAAAAGAATAAAATATCATCAACATAAAACAAACAATACAGCTTCTTTTGCCCCTCCTCTTTGACAAACACACATGGATCAGCTTTCCCTTGCTGAAAACCTAGAGAAAACAATGCTTCAGTGAGTTTTGTGTGCCAACACCGTGCACTTTGTTTGAGACCATAAAGGGACTTCTTCAGAGCACAAACAAATCCCTGTTTTACCTGTACGCCATCAGGTGGAAGCATATAAAGTGATTCACCTAGAGATCCGTACAAAAACGCTGTATTCACATCGTGGTGACTAATGTGTAGATTCTCCTCTGCAGCTAGCTTGAGCATAAGCCTAATGCTCTCATATCTCACCGTGGGTGAGTAGGTCTCGTGATAGTCTTCACCTGGTATCTGTGCAAAACCTCTGGCTACCAATCTGGCTTTGCGTCTGACTATCTTGCCATTCTGATCAGTCTTCGCTTTGAAGACCCATTTGCTTCCAAGCAGTTTCATTCCTGGAACTACTGGAACTAGCTCCCAAGTTTTGTTCCTTTCCAAGGAATCAAGCTCAGCCTTCATTGCATTTAACCATGGCTCAGCTTCCTTAGAATCCAAATCCTGGATTTCTTGGAAACTTGAAGGTTCAAATACCTTCTTGGAGCTTTTAACAGCTGCTACTGCTGTCTTAGCAAATTCATCAGCAAATCTCTTTGGAGGTCTGCCTTTTGTGGCTCTTTGTGACCTGCGAATCAGCCTTTGGTCTTCAACACTCTCCTCTTCCTTCTTAGGAGAAAAATGACCTATTGTGAACAATGGTTCTTCCAATTCCTGATCAGAGCTTTCAGAGGGTCGCATTGAGGCTTTCGCACTCTTGAAATCCTCTGAAGTATCCGATTCAGTTTCAGACTCAGAATCAGAACCTTCATCAGTGGGTGTGGGTTGTTGTGGCTTTTGCTTATCCTCAGTCTCATCACTGTCATCAGGATAACATTGAAAAATTCCCACATTCTCTCCCCACTTGGCATTGTACTCAACACTTCTTGTGAGCTTAATTGTTTTAGAGTCAGTCATCATTATTCTGTAAGAACCTTTCTGATAACCTAGAAAGATACCATGCAAACCACGTTTGCCTAATTTGGAGCTTTGTGGTGAGTGAATCCACATGTCAGAACCAAATATTCTCATGTGTTTGATGTATGGTTTCTTGCCAAACATTTTCTCATAGGGGGTACAACCAATCGCTGAAGATAACCTGCGATTGTAACTGTAAATAAAACACGAGAGAGCTTCGGCCCAATAACTCTCTGGAAGATTGGCATCATGCAGCAAGGTTTTTAACCCTTGAAGCAATGTTTGATTTGCCCTTTCGCAAAGCCCATTCTGCCATGGCGAGCGAGGACTGGACAAATCGTGTTGAATTCCTTTCTCAGTCAGAAAAGCTTCAAACTGCTGAGAAGTGAATTCTCCCCCGCGATCTGTGAAAAGAATTTTTATCTTCTTACCATGCACATTTTCCAACCAAGCACAGAATTCCTTGAACCTTGGAAAAGCCTCTGATTTCTGCTTGAGATTGTACACATAAATATACCTAGAAAATGCATCAATGAGAACCATGAAGAACCTATTGTCACCCAAAGAGGGTGATAGTGGACCAACTAAATCAGCATGAACAATTTGGTATGGTTCTGTAGCTTGCCTACTAGACACCTTACCTTTCGCAGCCATTTTCACCTTGTTTGCTGCGCATGCTTTGCACTTCATGTGGTACCTGCAGGGTTTAATAGTCATACCTTCAACCAAGGTAGGCATTTTAGATACTGCCTCAAAATGCAAATGACCAAATTTCCTGTGAAAATCATGAATACATTCTGCATGCAAACTTTTGTTAGAACCTGCAATGCAACAAGTATCATTCTGCACAACATCATTATAATACAAAACAAACAAACGATCAACACATTCAGCATGCAATACATAATTGTCTTTCTTTGTGATGGTGCATTTCTTGTTCTTGAAGGAAACGTCAATGTTGCGTTCATTCAGCTGCATCACACTTAGAAGATTGTGTGTGGCATCTGGAACATAAAGTACATCCTGTATCTCTAAGTCCAAACTGTGAAGAACAACAGTTCCATAGCCTTGACTGGGAATCGTGTGGTCATCCGCCTGGTGAATCGCACCTTCCTGCGGTGTAAAAGACACGAACAGTCTCTTATCGTTGCACATGTGGTGGGTAGCTGCTGAATCAACAACGAAGAAAGATCTAGACGTCTTCTGGACCTTTGCAACCTTTGGAGTGAAGCGTGAGACCATCGCCTTGTGCTGCGTTGTCCTGGAGACCGGACCTTTGCCTTTGCTTTGGCCTTTCCCACGCGATGAGCTTCCGCTGCGCTGCTCTGTCTTGGCCCTGGGATATTTGCATTCCCTCTTGATATGGCCTAGACGTCCACACGAGTAGCATTTCACTGCCTTCAAAGCTTTGGCGCCCTCTGGTGGTTCCACTGCACTCTGGGATGACGTCTTTGAAGACTCCCCCTTACCCATGCAGCTAGCACCCCGGCGATCTGCTTCATTCTGGATCACGGCAGTAACATAGGCTACTGTGAGCTGAGCAGTTGGTTGAACAGCAATCTGAGTGGCAACTGACTCCCAACTTGGTCCCAAAGAATGTAGTATCATGAAGGAATACACAGCCTCTGGAAAGTTGAGTCCTCTCTGTTGCAACTCATGTCTCAGATTCTGCATCTCCATCAGATGTTTACGCACATCTCCACCTTCAGCAAGAGCCATGCCATGCAGCTTGGCATAATAGTACATTGAGGAACCAGCTTCTGTCCTCAAGTGTGCCTCTCTTAAAGAGTTCCAAATTTCTCTGGCTGTGGTGTTTCCACGCAACAGACAGAGCTCTTCTGGGGATACTATCAATGTAAGCGTTCCCCGTGCTTTGGAATCCTTAGCAGTCCATTCAACTGTAATTGGAGCTGGGGGGTTGTCTGTAATAACATTAAACAGACCTTCTTTCCGCAGAATTGCCTCTGCATACTGCACCCACTCCATGTAATTTTTCTTATTGAGCTTAGGAATCCCAAAAGCATCAACCAGCTTTGCATCAGCCATCATTGCTGCTTTAAAACAAGCTGCGTCACAGTACTGCAGCTTCTTCCAAAAGCACTTTTAAAAAGTACTTTCGTTTTCCCCAGCCATTGCCTTTATCGCGGCAAAACGGCTTTTAAAAGTTCAAAGTCCAGCCATAAAACCATAAACTAGAAACTGGCAGGCTTCCCGGAGCATGAGCACATACCTTCATCAATCAAACTTGACGCGCAGAGCAGATAACGCGATCCGTTCCTCTGTACCTCTGCCGGCATTCCTCAGTTTGATTTACGTCTTTCTGGGCCCGGAACCAAAATGTTGAAATTGCAGAGTCCTGTGCACAACGGAATGACGAACAGTACGTGCCACATGCTTAAAGTTGCTTTATTTTCAGTTCAGAGTTGAGAAATTACAAACTTGCATCTTGCCTCTGCTGGAGCAGAGAAGCAACCGGCCCTCTCCTCGGAATAACGAACACCGAGGGGACAGTGAAAAACAGGAAACCAGTGCACGTCACACCCAGCCCCCCCCCCCCGTGGGAAAACCCAACAGCACCCCGACTGTGGAATGCAAACACCGTCCCGTGACAAGCACTTCGCTGCACAGTGAAGAGAGCAGAAACCAACAAGCCGAATAGATAACATGTCCTGCCGACTATAAACAAGTCTATTTTGGCAGGACAAAAAAGCCAAATTCTGAGTTGAGGAGCAACCAGCCGCTGCATCTACACGCGCCACCATCTTATCTCTTTTGCAAAGACCCTCAATATTTCTTCCTTTTGCCTAACCCAACAGGTATCAATAGGTGAAATCCTTGGCTCCTGCCTTATCCCTGTTTGCCATGACCCTTTTGACATATAAAATGATACCTGGTTTTTCCCATCCCTACCCCAAAACGATTCTCTCCGCACCCTTGGTTATTCCGGTTACCACAACTGGGGTAACCAAGTGTGCCGACGCCCACCTTTGGCCATTGATTTGTTGACCCCATACGTGGCTTCTTTTAATGTCACCTGTGCCCGTATAGTCAATTGCACAAAATCCAACTGTGTGGAAATGGGCAAGGATAATTTCCACTGTTCTAATTATGTCAATATTTCTTATGTATATAAATACAATGAACTACCTGCTGGCTGGTTCTGGACATGGAATGGCTATACATTTAATTGCATTCCAGCAAACATCAGCCATGGCACACCCTGCTGCTTAAGCCGTTTGTCCATCGTATTACCCAAAAAGCATCATTTGACCCGCTCTCGATATCGCCGCTCTATTGCATTGACTAACGATTGTGACGATTCAATTTCTCTTCCCAGTAGGTCTGAATATATCTCTTTAGCTGTTTCTCTCCTAGGAGTCCCTGGATTGGCTGTACACAATAGTAGGAACATTAACTCTTTAGCTTGTTCTGCAGCAAAAGCCCTGAATTTTACTTCTCAAGCGCTTCATCTTCTAAATAAAGAGCAGAGTGAACTCCAGCATGGTCTTATGCAGAACCGCGCTGCTATCAATTATCTATTGATGCTTCATCATTACGGCTGTGAACAAGTGGACGACATGTGTTGTTTTAATATTACTGATAATTCCAAAGCCATCCAAAAGCAAATCTCTCATTTGCAAAATCTTACACACCACATTAAACAGGACGTTGGACTTTCTGGCCTGTGGGACTCATTCACCCAGTGGCTCACTGGCTGGTTGCCAAACCTGAATTGGCTTCGTAATCTCTTTCAATATGCCATTATTATAATATGTATATTGATTTTGCTATGTTGCTTCCTCCAATGCATTCCTGAACTCATAAGTCTTTTGTCTCGGTTTCTCTCTCCCCCTCAGCCACCCAATAAA
This sequence comes from Podarcis bocagei, assembly GCF_964188305.1. Taxonomy (NCBI): domain Eukaryota; kingdom Metazoa; phylum Chordata; class Lepidosauria; order Squamata; family Lacertidae; genus Podarcis; species Podarcis bocagei. Next base: position 12,303,194 of record NC_138131.1, read on the forward strand.
ATCATTGCTGCCTACTTTGCGAAATTGCAGCACCAGCAGTAAACATTAGGGGAGATGTGGCGAACTTATTTCGGGCATGCGCTGGCATACCACGTATCCCGAAGTATTTTTGTCTTATTCACCCAGAACACCTCGCAAATAAGAAAAGAAAGGGGGAGATGAAGGAAAGCATTGCTTTTGCACATGACCATGGCATGATGGGAAGCATTGCTTCTGCACATAACTGTGGCATGATGGGAAGTCTTGCTTCTAAGCTTTGTTCTGCTCATGCTGCTCAAACCGTGCTGATGCTAAGACATTCCCTCATCACCCTGGTACGTTCTGTTCACCTTGAGTTCACACCATATCTGTCAGGGAACTGCCATCGGAGCCAAGAGTGGAGGTAAGGCTCCCCGACCATGCAGGAGAAGGGACCAGCAGAGGGAGAGAGAACACTCCCTTTGGGGAAGGTTATCAGCGTGACACCGGGGAGGAAGGGGACCAGGGAAGGACTTCGGAGAGAGGACTCCAAGACTCTTCCACAGAGACCAGCGGTGAGAGTCTAGGACCTCCGCTGGTGGACGTGTGAAAAGATTAAGATTTTTTTTGGGGGGGGAGAATATACGATGAATTAAAAAAGATGATGGAGATAACTTTTATGAAAAAAAAGAGGCATTTCTATGAAGTATTTTAGATAAAGAGATCCCAAAAAATCTAAGAGAGGTATTCTTGTATGCAACCGCAGCAGCTCGTATACTTGTGGCCAAGGGATGGAAAGATCACGAGGCTCCAAAAATAACAGATTGGCAAATCAAATTACAGGAATTGGTGGAGACGGCTCAATTGACTAGCAAACTCAGAGGAATCTCAAAGCAAAAATTTGCAGAAAAATGCGATGGTTATACAAGATATGTTCAAAAATACAATAATAGTTTTGACTCCGTGCTAGCATTCGAGTGATAAAGGAACTAAAAGGAGGTGGACAACAATTAAGGATTTATTATGTTTTCAAAATGTATTGGAAAATTTATATTGAAAGGATTATTGTTTTGTGTACATTCCATTGTAAGAATGGAAACAGAGCCAGAGCCACAGCCACAGCCTAAGTCTGAAACAGCCCTTGATAGAGAGCCAGAATCAGAGAATCAGAATCAAAGTCAGAACCAGATCTTCGGTGAAGACGTGGTCTGGTCTTAGCGCAACTGCTCCTCCCACCCGCGATAACAGAGATTGGGTGTTCCAATACCCCCCCCCCGTAGGGAACTTGCCCCAGCCATTCTGTTGGCTGAGGCCCTCTCCCAGGCAGCCCTGACCCTTTCCACTTAAAAAGCAAAATACAAACTATACAATAACCTAAAAAAATAGTAAAAGAAAAACAAAGCAAGAAACAATTATGCTAATCTTAAAATAATCCCCGCCCCAACTAAACATTTGTCCCACCCCAGAAAGAAAATAACAACAACAACAACAACAACAACAACAACAACAAACCACCGTTTGAGGTGCAACAGAGACACAGGCAGAGACAGAGCGAGACCCTGAATCAGTGCCATAACCAAGCCCTCATTCAGAACCAGAGCCTGAAAAAGAGCCACAGCCCAAACCAGAGCAACAGCCACAGCCACAGCCTAGAGCCACAGCCTGAGTCTGCAACAGTACTTGATACAGTGCCGGAGCCTGAAACAGAGGCACAGCCTCAAACAGAGCCTGAGCCTGAAACAGAGGCAGAGCCACAGCCTGAGTCTGAAACAGTCCTTGATAGAGTGCCAGAGCCAGAGCCAGAGCGAGACCCTGAATCAGAGTCAGAGTGAGACCATGAATCAGAGCCAGAGCCTCATTCATTTTTTTTTATAAATATTTTTATTGCATTTTTTTCTTTCAGATAGAAACACAGAGTCAGATATACAAAGAAATAAGAACAAAGAAAAGAGGAAAAAGAAAAATTCATCATTTCATAACTTTTTTTCAGTCTTCTACCGGACTTTCCCACATCTCCCTCACTGTGCATTCTTAACAATAAAAGTATCAGCAAATTATAACCTTGTTTCATGCGTTCTTTTGTACTCTTGGATAGTTACATTTTAAGTTTAAATTACTTACTCTCAATTTACTCTAAAAACAAATATAATATTATTTTAAACATTAATCCTTTCATTAGTTAACTTAATTTCATATACCGTCTATTCTGGTTGCTGAAGCTGACCTTTCCAAATCATGCGAAATCTTATAGTTCATATAACTTATAAATTTTTTGTAAATAGTCCTTGAATTTTTTCCAATCCTCCTCCATTGCTTCTTCTCCCAAATCTTGGATTCTGGCAGTCATCTCGGCCAATTCCATATAGTCCATCAATTGCGTCTGCCACTCTTCCAGTGTGGGTAAATCTTGAGTCTTCCAGTGTTTTGCAATAAGAATTCTTGCTGCTGTAGTTGCATACATAAATAACGTTCTGTCCTTCTTTAACACCTTTTGGCCGACAATGCCCAAGAGAAAGGCCTCTGGTTTTTTGGGAAAGGTATACTTAAATACATTTTTTAACTCATTGTAGATCATTTCCCAGAAGGCCTTCACTTTTGGACAGGTCCACCAGAGGTGAAAGAATGTCCCTTCAGCCTCCTTACATTTCCAACATTTATTATCAGACAAATGATATATCTTAGCCAGCTTGACTGGGGTCATGTACCACCTGTATATCATTTTCATGATATTTTCTTTCACGGCATTACATGCCGTAAATTTCATACCGGTGGTCCATAACCTTTCCCAGTCTTCAAACATGATGTTGTGCCCAATGTCTTGAGCCCACTTTATCATGGCTGATTTAACTGTCTCATCCTGAGTGTTCCATTTAAGCAGCAAGTTATACATTCTCGATAATACCTTAGTCCTTGGTTCTAACAGTTCTGTCTCTAGTTTCGATTTTTCCACCTGGAATCCTATTTTTTTGTCCGATTTAAAAACCTCTTGAATTTGAGCGTAGTGAAACCAATCTTGCACCCTATTCTTTAGTTTTTCATAGCTCTGTAACCTCCAATTGTCTCCAACTTTTTCTACTATTTCCCCATATTTCAGCCAGCCGGCCTCCATATTGGGGTTTTTTCGAGCCTTGGCCTCCACTGGTGATAACCACCTCGGAGTCTTGCCTTCTAATAAGTCTTTGTATTTTGTCCAGACCTTAAATATTGCTTTTCTGACAATATGGTTTTTGAACATTTTATGGGTTTTTACCTTGTCGTACCACAAATACGCATGCCATCCTAACAAATTGTTAAAGCCTTCCAGATCTAGGACATCAGTGTTCTCTAGAAGTAACCAATCCTTCATCCAGCAGAAGGCTGCAGCTTCGTAATATAACTTTAAGTCTGGCAGGGCAAACCCCCCTCTTTCTTTTGCATCAGTTAGTATTTTAAACTTTATCCGGGGCTTTTTGCCCTGCCAAACAAACTTTGAAATATCCTTCTGCCACTTTCCAAAACATTCCACTCTGTCCACGATCTGTAAGGCTTGAAACAAAAACAACATCTTTGGCAATACATTCATCTTTATAGCTGCGATTCGGCCCAACAAGGAAAGTTTCAATCTAGACCAAGTTTCTAGGTCCTTTTTAACTTCTGACCAACAGTTTTCATAGTTATCTTTAAATAAGTTCAAATTTTTAGAAGACAAGTTAACCCCCAGGTATTTCACTTTTTTGACCACACTTAACTCTGTTTCCTTCTGAAACCCATCTGTTTCTGAGGGTGTCAAGTTTTTCCCCAAAACTTTAGTTTTTTGTTTGTTCAACTTGAATCCCGCCACCCGACCAAACTCCTGAATCAATTCTAGAACTCTTTTTGTACTAGATTCTGGCTCCTGTAGTGTTAAAACCAAGTCATCTGCAAAAGCTTTCAGTTTATATTGTTTCACTCCGACCCGTACTCCTTGTACCAGCTGGTCCTCCCTAATCATATTCAAAAGCACCTCCAGGACTGAGATAAATAATAGGGGGGAGAGGGGACACCCCTGTCATGTTCCTTTTTCAATTTTGAACTCTTCTGTCACCACATTGTTCACTATCAACTTAGCTTTTTGTTCTGAGTAAATTGCTTCTAAGCCATTTTCAAACCCCCGTCCCACTCCCATCCCTTCCAGGTTTTTCATCATAAACTTCCAAGAAATGTTGTCAAAGGCCTTCTCCGCGTCAATAAAAATTAACACTGCTTTAGTGTTAATGTTGGTTTGCAAAAGTTCCAGAATATCGATAATATTCCTAGTGTTATCAAACAAATGTCTGCCTGGGAGAAAGCCTGCCTGGTCCTTATGAATTACTTCATTTAGTACCTTCTTAAGTCTACTTGCCAGAATGTCTGCAAATATTTTGTAATCCACATTTAGGAGTGAGATGGGACGGTAGTTCTTAAGCTGGGTCTTTTCAGTTTCCACTTTAGGTATCAATGTGATGAAGGACTCTTTCCACGTTTCCGGTGCCCTCCCTCCCTCCATAATCTGATTACAAACCTCCATTAATGGTTGTGTCAGATAGTTTTTTAATATCTTATAGTACTTAGAGGTAAGTCCATCTGGGCCTGGAGATTTGCCTAGTTGCATATTCTGAATGGCATCCTCAATTTCCTGTTTTGTTATTCTGTAGTTCAAGATTGATCTCTTCTCCTGAGATAATTTTGGTAAGCCATTAGCTTTTAAAAATTGATCTATCTCAGACACTTTCTCAGGCCCTTGCGTATACAGTTTTTTACAATATTTCTGGAAACACTTTCTAATTTCATCTGGTTTCTGAATATTTCTCCCTTCAACCTCTAGATTGGTAACAAAGTTCAATTTTTGTCTCTTCTTCAACTGCCATGCAAGCAGTTTCCCACATTTGTTCGCCGATTCAAATGATCTTTGTTTCATTTGTTTAATTTTCCATTCCACTTCTTGATTTATCAGTTTCGTATATTGTGTTTGATGGAATTTAATTTCTCTTAGAATCTCTTTTGATTTTGGTTTTAATCTCAATTTTTCCTCTCCATCTCTTATCCTCTCTAGTATCTTATCCTTTTTTCCATTCCAGAGTTTTTTCTTGATCGTATTCTGTTGTATCAGAAACCCTCTCATTACAGCTTTACTTGTGTCCCAGATTATTCTCTTTTCCACCGAGGTGTTCAAATTAATTTCGAAATAGTCCTTTAAATTTTTCTGGGCCTTCTTTACAATCTCTTGATCTCTTAGTAGGTTGTCATTCATTTTCCATCGGAAGGAGCCAGCTGGAGTAAGTCTCAATTCCATTTTCAAAGCGTTATGTTCGGAGCAAGTCTTTGGGCAGATTTCCACTCTTCTAGTCTTAGGTGCCAGCCCTCTAGTTGTCCATATTTGGTCAATTCTTGTCCATGACAGGTGGGCCTCAGAAAAGAAAGTTCCTTCTTTACCTAAGGGGTTTCTTGTCCTCCAAATATCAATCAAATCCATATTGTCGGTTAGTTCAAAAAAAGTTTTTGGTAGTCTGCCATCCTTGGTTAAATTTTGATTCTGTGACTTATCCATGTAAGTAGAGACCACCCCATTCATGTCTCCCATCATAATGATGTTGGAATAGTCCAGATAGTCCAGCAATGTCTCATGTAGCTTCTTGTAAAATTCCGATTTCCCCTCATTTGGTGCATAAATTCCTAATATCAAAACTTTTTCTCCTTGAGTTTGTATTTCAATTGCGAGGATTCTTCCTTGTTCATCTTTAAACAAAAATTTCGGTGACAAGTTCTCCTTTGCATAAATCACCACGCCTCTCTTTTTAACTCTATCTGATGAAATAAATTCTTGGCCTAGTCTTTTGTTGATTAACACTTTCCTGTGGAGCCTAGTCACATGTGTTTCCTGTAAGCAGATAATATCCAAATGTTCTTTTTTCAAAATATGAAAGATCCTTCTTCTTTTTTCCGGGGAATTTGCTCCATGAATATTCCAACTGTACAGCTGCAGAGACATCCTGAATCAATCTGTTGTTTCTCTTTATGGGGTGTCCTTCTTTTCGTCCGGATCCGAAGGTGTAGGAGTTGGTACTATACCAGGCTGTGACAGTGGCCAAGGAATTGCTGCTCCCTTCTGCAGGTCTTCTCCGTGGTCGTGCAGGAACTTCTTGTTGTCTTCTATTGTTTTGATTTTAACTTTCTTTCCTTTGTAGTTAAAGGATAGGCCTTGGGGAAACTCCCACCTGTAAGGGATCGCGTTGCCTCTCAATAGTCTTGCTAAATCAGTATATGCGGTTCTAAGGTCCAAAAGTTGTTTTGGGATATCTCTGTAAATTTCCGCTCTTTTACCTTGGATATCAAGTGATTTCTTGAAATGGAGGTCTAGTATTTTGTCTCTCTCCTGTTTAGATCTCAGAATAATCAAACAGTCTCTGGGCCTGTCCCTCCTTGCGATTCTTCCCAGTCTAAACGCAGTTGTTATTTTAAAGTCTTTATCTGCTTCTATACCCCAGAACTTAGAAAATTCTGCTGTCAAGAAGCCAATCAGATCTTCTTTCTCAAGCTCTGGAATAGCTCTAAGTCTCAAATTATTTTCCCGATTTCTCAATTCCACCATAGACAGGTAGGCCTGCTGGTCACTGATGTGCTTGTGGAGTGGCCTTACCTCTCCTTTTATGGCCTCAACTTTCTGATTTGCTTGCTCTGCCTTTAAATTGGCTGCCTCAGCCAGTTTCCGATTCTCCTCAGTTGCTTCCTTGAGGTTCCCAATTGCTTGTGAATGTTGTGCAACTTGTTCGGACAGTTTTGTAATAGAGGATGTGGCTAAGTCAATTTTTGCTGTTTGGTCATCCACCTTCTTATTCAAGATTGCAAATTGTTCTAGCATTTCTTTTAAGAGGTTATTAGATCCTCCTTCAGCCATATCCTCTGTTGTTGGCTGTTCGGCTCCCTTTTCTTGTACTCCCAATGCAGCTGGGACAGATGATCTACGTGACTGAGTAGTCAGAGTTGTTTGCAGAAGTTGGGCTTGCTTTACTTTCGCTTTTGCAGATCTTGTTTTCGGTTGGCCACTCATTCCACACCTGTCTATGAGTCAAGGTCAAATTGTGTATTATCCCATGGGAAAGACAGATCCCAAATGTAAATAACAGAACAGCAGAGAGTCAAAATAAAGTTTGTTCCCAGGCACTTGTAAATCCAGAACTCCACTAGGGGGAGTATTGTTACAGTTCAAGTGATAAGGAAAAAAGTTTGTCCTCCATTAAAGTCCCTGCAGTCCCAAATAGTTTACCAATAATCCTTCGAACTTTTTTTAACTTACAGAGCACTTCCCAAATTGCCAGAAAGTCTCTCCTAAAAGGTGCAAGTTACAGTTTCGTTAGTTGTATCCTCCAATAACACTCAACTGCGACTGTTTCTATTTTAAATACAGTTTCCGCAATGACAGTTCTCTTTTTCTCCTGTCAGTCCGATGTTTGGTGTCTTAATTCTTTGTAATCCATAAAGGGGAGGAAGGTCCCCATTAAAGTCCAATACAATATTAGAAAAAAATCTTGTCTTTACCCTTTTATAAGCCAATTCCTCCAGCGCACGACAGTCCCAAATTTATAATCCTTTTAAGACTGCTTCCAGCTTGTCAATTTCTTTGCCTTTGATCTTTAAGCACAGCCGGGAGGCGGACTTCCTGTTTTTCGTCTCCCGCTTTCAGCCGAATTTAAAATTTTTAGTCCCAAAATTTAAAGTTCTTACTCACGAGTAAGTAGTTTGGAGCCTGATGTTTCAGGAAGAAAGGTCGGCGCTCATCAGCAGCAGCCGCGCGGCTTCACTCCCGCAGAAAGAGCGATGAACTCACAGCACCGCTTCCCCTCCACGCTTCCGGAGCCCCTTCTTCGTTTTGGGGGTTGCTCCAGGTGCCCGCCGAGTCCCACGGCCACGGGCTCACTCTACCCGTGGTTTTTCTTGGTAAGTCGTCACTGTGCCGCAGCGAACGACCCTTTTCTGCGGAGCCCCTCTTCAGAGACCGAAGAGGACCGCCATTGCTGTTTCGCGCCACCTCCGGAAGTCCAGAGCCAGAGCCTCATTCAGAACCAGAGATGAAAGAAAGCCAGAGCCAGAGCCAGAAATAGGGCTTGATACAGGGCCGGAGCACAAAACATAGCTGCAGCCACAGCCTAGAGCCACAGCCTGAGTCTGCAACAATACTTGATACAGTGCCGGAGCTGGAGCTGGAGTCAGAGCCAGAGACACAGCCAGAGCCAGAAGAAAGCCCTAATTCAGAACCAGAGCCTGAAAGAGAGCCAGACCCTGAAACATAGCTGGGTCAGAGGCAGAGGAAGAGCCATCATGAGATCCTGAATCAGAGTCAGAACCAGATCTTCATTCAGAACCAGACCCTGAAAGAGAGCCAGAGCCACAGACAGAGCCACAGACGGAGCCTAGAGCCACAGCCGAGATCCACAGCCTGAGTCTGAAATAGTGCTTGATAGAGTGCTGGATCCTGAAACAGAGACACTGTCTGAAACTGAGCCTGACACTTAAACGTAGCCAGGGGCAGAGGGAGAGGCAGAGCCTGATACAGTGCTTGATACAGCATAGGAGCCTGAAGCAGAGACACAGCCAGATCCAGAGACACAGCCAGAGCCAGAACAAAACCCTAATTCAGAACCAGAGCCTGAAAGAGAGCGAGAGCCAGAAACAGTGCTTGATAGAGTGCCAGAGCCTGAAACAGAGGCAGAGGCAGATACAGGGCTTGAAACAGTGCCGGAGCCTGAAACAGAGAAACAGCGTGAAACAGAGACAAAGGCTGAGACACAGGCCGAGCCTGAAATAGAGCTAGAATAAGTGCTAGAGCCAAAGACTGAGACAAAGCCTAATAAAGAGCAGAAGCCTGAGCCTGAGCCTGAGCCTGAAACAGTGCTTGATACAATGCCAGAGCCTGAAACAGAACCAAAGCCACAGCTACAGCCATAGTGCCACAGCCTGAGTCTGCAACAGTGTTTGATACAGTGCAGGAGCCTGAAACAGAGACACAGCCTGAAACATAACCTGAGCCTGGTTATTAGCATGGCAATTAAAGAAGAGAGCCCCCGGTGATGACCTTATATCCATTGATGCCATCAAAGCAAATAAAGATTGGTGGATCCCACTTTTAGCAGCACTTTACACATATATAAACAAAACTGCAAAATTTCCCTCAAGCTGGAGCTCGGCGTTGATTGTATTAATACATAAGAAAGGCCCACGTACAGATCCGAGCAACTTTAGTCCAATCAGCTTGCTAAATGTCATTGGGAAGATTTACTCGGGGTACCTGCTAAACAAACTATCGAAATGGATGGAGGACGACAATATCATTGCCGATGAACAGGCGGGTTTTCGCCCTGGAAGATCTACTACAGACCAAATATTAACCTTTTATCACCTGGCGGAAAAGTATGCCGGCAAAGCCCCAAAGGTTCTTCATGTGGCTTTTATTGACCTTAAGCAGGCATTTGATCGAATCACTAGAAAGCAGCTATGGACAAAACTGGCTGCTACAAAGATCGATCGTCGTCTCCTTCATCTGATTATCAGCCTCCATACAAACACCTTCCTGAGAATCAGGCTAGACAATAAAGGCCTAGTCCCCAACCCTGTTACCACCAATAGAGGGGTAAGACAGGGTTGTCTATTGGCCCCAGCATTGTTTAATTTTTACATTAACTCACTGGTGACTCACATGGCCAATGATGCTTTCCACCACCCCCCCCCCCAAATTAGCAGGCCGATCTTTGAATGTTCTTCTGTATGAGGATGACGCCGCACTTCTTGCCAGATCCCCTATTGGACTGAGGAGAATGTTGCAAGCTCTACATGAATACTGTGATCAGCATGAGCTCCAACCCAACTATGCTAAGACCAAGATGATGGTCTTCTCTGCCCGACCAAGACTCCATCGATGGTCGATGAACGGGATCCCCTTAGAGCAGGTTAACTGCTTTAAATATCTGGGACGAGTAATACGGTCAAATAGGTCTTTTCTGGCCCATAGAGACTATATAACAACTAACGCATCTAAAGCAGCCATCCAGATTAGATCCTTATATGCCAAGAATCAGGCTCAATCAGTGAAGATAGCTTTGAGACTCTTTCAAATGAAAGTCCTCCCCCTTCTTTTGGTGGGCATCTCTTTAGGCTCCCGTAGGGATTTTTTGAAATTGGATTCTATCCAAACGCGATTCCTTAGAGCCATCCTTAGGATTCCCCCCTCGGTAGCGGGCGCGGTTATGAGATTAGAAGTCGGCTGGCAAGCTCTACGGCATGTGGCCTTGAAGACGAAGCTCTGGCTATGGCTCAAGCTTTGTTTTAAACCAGTGGGTATTGCCCCCTTGATATTGAGGGACGATTTCCAATCATCGTGGGAAAGGGAGGTCACTAACGAGGTTCAATCCTGCGGATTGTCTCACCTTTACTTTGAGTCTATGACGTACAATCAAGCTAGAGCTGTGATCTCCCGGAGACTGAGTGACATTGCCAGACAAGAGGACATAGGCCAGGTAAAACCAGGGATGTTCCTAGGGGACCAGATTTATCGGACCATACCAGCCCCCTACCTTGCAGAAATTCACTATGTGGAATACCGTAGACTTCTTACAGCGGCTAGATTAAATGTCCTTGACTCTGCGATATTGTGGGGAAGGTACAGGGGAGTACCATATGCCCAGAGAACCTGTCATTGTGCCATGGGTGTGGTTGAGTCCGCCGAACACATTCTCTTGACTTGCCCTTCTTATACAGCGCTTAGACATAATTTAGACCCACTTCTATGTCAATCTAGCTTCCTATCCGGAGAAAACCAGGTTTTACACTTGCTGAATAACATCACTGATTCAGGGTCTCGCTCTGTCTCTGGCTGTGTCTCTATTGCACCTCAAACGGTGGTTTGTTGTTGTTGTTGTTGTTGTTGTTGTTGTTGTTGTTGTTGTTGTTGTTTTCTTTCTGGGGTGGGACAAATGTTTAGTTGGGGCGGGGATTATTTTAAGTTTAGCATAATTGTTTCTTGCTTTGTTTTTCTTTTACTATTTTTCTAGGTTATTGTATAGTTTGTATTTTGCATTTTAATTGGAAAGGGTCAGGGCTGCCTGGGAGGGGGCCTCAGCCAACAGAATGGCTGGGGCAGGTTCCCTACGGGGGTGTGTGTATTGGAACACCCAATCTCTGTCATCGCGGGTGGGAGGAGCAGTTGCGCTAAGACCAGACCACATCTTTACCGAAGATCTGGTTCTGACTCTGATTCTGAATCTCTGATTCTGGCTCTCTATCAAGGGCTGTTTCAGACTCAGGCTGTGGCTGTGGCTGTTGCTCTGGTTCTGACTCTGGCTCTGGCTCTTTCTCAGGCTCTGGTTCTGAATGAGGGCTTGGTTCTTTCACTGATTCAAGGTATCGCTCTGACTCTGGCTCTGGCACTCTATCAAGGACTGTTTCAGACTTAGGCTGTGGCTGTGGCTCTGGCTCTGTTTCCATTCTTACAATGGAATGTACACAAAACAATAATCCTTTCTAAATTTTCCAGTACATTCTGAAAACATAATAAATCCTTAATTGTTGTCCAGCTCCTTTTAGTTCCTTTATCACTCAAATGCTAGCACGGAGTCAAAACTATTATTGTATTTTTGAACATATCTTGTATAACCATCCCATTTTTCTGCAAATTTTTGCTTTGAGATTCCTCTGAGTTTGCTAGTCAATTGAGCCGTCTCCACCAATTCCTGTAATTTGATTTGCCAATCTGTTATTTTTGTAGCCTCGTGATCTTTCCATCCCTTGGCCACAAGTATACGAGCTGCTGCGGTTGCATACAAGAATACCTCTCTTAGATTTTTTGGGATCTCTTTATCTAAAATACTTCATAGAAATGCCTCTGTTTTTTTCGTAAAAGTTATCTCCATCATCTTTTTTAATTCATCGTATATTCTCCCCTCCCCCCCCAAAAAAAACTTAATCTTTTCACACGTCCACCACATGTGGCCCATGTGACCGTTATTTCCTCCACATCTCCAACAAGCATTCGCCAAATTTTTATCCATTCTTGATCATCTGAAAGGAGTGAGGTACCACCTATGAGCCATTTTCATCATGTTCTCTCTTATATTATAGCTGGCTGTAAATTTCAAATTTACATTCCACCAGTTTCCACCATCTTTTAGCATAATTGGATGGCCCACATCTTGGGCCCACTTTATCATTGAAGCCTTAACCTCCTCATCCATTACTTCGTAGTCTAAAAGAAGTCTATACATTTTTGCGATTATTTTGGTTTTACTATTCAGTAGTTCTCTTTCAAATCTTGAAGGCTCCTTTTCAAAACGTATCTGCTTATCCTGTCTAAACACTTCATTCACCTGGAAGTAATCTAGCCAAGTAGAAAAGTGATCTTTTATTTTCTCATAAGTTATCAATATTAGTTGACCCTCCCCCCCTTAATATTGTGTTATACGTTATCCAGTTCTCTTTGATGTTGTTGCTTTTTTTAACAGCGATTGCTTCTAGTGGAGAGTTCCATCTTGGGGTTTTCTGTTCCAAATATCTTTTGTATTTTCCCCATACCTTATATATGGCATTTCTTATTATATGATTTGAAAAACTCCTATGCGTCTTTATTTTCCCATAATTAAGATAGCCATGCCACCCAAAACGGGTGTCATGACCTTCTAGATCTAAAATATCCCATTTTTTAAATAAATACCAATCTTTCAACCAGAGAAGACATGAGGCTTCGTAATATAGCTTCAAATCCGGTAACCCGTAGCCACCTCTTTCTACAGTATCTATATCTTATGCTTTACTCTTGGTCTTTTACCCTTCCACAAAAATTTATAAATTTCTTTTTGCAGCTTGTTGATACTGCTGGTCTTTCCTGTAATTGGAATCGTTTGGAATAGAAAGAGTAGCTTCGGTAAAACTATCATTTTAATTACCGAAATGCGGCCCAGGAATGATAAATTTAACCTTGTCCATGTCTCCAACTGTCTTTTGATATCTTTCCAACAATGGGTAGAATTATCTTCATATAAGTTAATATTCTTTGGTGTTATCCATAATCCTAAATACTTGATTTTGGGGTAGATTTTAATGTGTATTATTTGTTCTAATTCTGCTTTTTCATCTGGCAACATATTTTTAACTAATAGTTTTGTCTTGTTTAAATTCCTTTTGAACCCCGCAACTTTACCGTAGTCATATATTATTTCCAACGCCTTTCTTAAACTCTGTTTTGGTTGCTCCGTAGTTATAATTAAATCGTCAGCAAATGCCCTCATTTTGTAACTTCTATTTCCCAGCATAATCCCTTTTTCCACCTTGAACCTGGGGGAGGGCCCCATACTCCACCTCAGCATATAAGGCTCCAAGGAGGCCCGGGGACATTGCGGCTGTTGCTTTGCTGGTGAGTCTTGGGGAGGACCGCTCCCCCCTGAAGCCAGTTTCCACCTTGGGCCTGGGGGCAGGCCCCATACTCCACCTCAGCATATAAGGCCCGAAGGAGGCCCGGGACATTGCTGCTGTTGCTTTGCCGGTGAGTCTCTGGGAGGACCGCTCCCCCTGAAGCCCTTTTTCCACCTTGGGCCTGGGGGCGGGCCCCATACTCCACCTCAGCATATAAGGTTCCAAGGAGGCCCGGGACATTGCTGTTGCCGCTCTGCCGTGAGTTTGTGAGGATGACCGCTCCCCCTGGAAGCCCATTCTCCACCTTGGGCCTGGGGGCGGGCCCCATACTCACCTCCGCAGCTTATGGGGCTCCAGGGAGGCCTCGGGTGTGTGCGGTGGGGTGGGTGTTTAGTTGAGTGGGGGAATTTGTTTAATTTAATTATGTTGTGTTTGTAACTTTGTTTTTTGTTTTTATAGTTTTATTGTTCTGTTAGTTTGTTTTTTGTATAGGCTTTAATTTGATTTTAAGGGGAGGTGTCAGGGCTGCCTGGGAGTGGGTCTCAGCAAGCAAAATGGCTGGGGCAGGTTCCACAGGGGGGGGGTGCACTCGAACAACCGATCTCAGTGATCATGGGTAGGAGGAGGAGTTACGCTAAGACCAGACCATGTCATTACCGAGGAAGCAGGCTTAGTCGTCGTCTGAGGACTATCCCTGCCTCCAGGTCTGGTCCTGACCGGAAGGATACTGAAATCAACAAGGGAAACCCACATGACCTGAAAGTGTTGCTGTGCAATGCCAGGTCAATGATGAATAAAACCACTGCCATCCACGACCTGATTGTGGATGGAGGCTTTGACCTGGCATGTGTGACAGAGACCTGGTTGGATGAAGCAGATGGGCCTGTCCTTGCCGCTGCATGTCCACCAGGTTTCTCTTACGCACAGCAACCCAGGCCTTGTGGGCGGGGAGGGGGGATTGCAGTGATTTTTAGGAAGTCATTAGTTTGCACCGGGTGTCCTATTGGAAAGACCCAGTTCTCTGAGTGCATGTTCTGGAAGTTGGGCAATAGGGGCAGTACAGGATTCCTATTGGTGTACCGACCTCCCTGCTGCACCAAGGATTCCCTGCCCGAGCTGCTTCAGGTCGTGGCAGATGTCCTCGTGGAGACACCTAGTTTGGTTGTCCTAGGGGATTTTAACATACATGCCGACACGACCTTACAAGGGGCCGCTCGGGACTTCGTGGAAAGCATGGCCTCCATGGGGCTGTCCCTGAATAAGTCTGGTCCAACTCATAGCCACGGGCATGCCTTAGACCTGGTGTTCACCTCTATGGATGTTGGTGATCTGACATTAAGTAAAAGCGAAACCAAAGAAGTGCCATGGTCAGATCACTTCCTGGTGCAACTGGACTTCTCTGCGACCCTTCCCCTCTTCAGGGAGGTGGGACCGATTCGGATGGTCCGCCCCCGCCACTTAATGGATCCAAATGGTTTCCAGAGAGCGGTAGGGGATGTTTTATCCCATGTTGATGGCCTTTCAGCTGATTCCCTGGTGGCCCGCTGGAATGTGGAGTTAACCAGGGCTATTGACTGTTTGGCTCCAAAGCGCCCTCTCTGATTGCATGGAGCCCGGACAGCCCCGTGGTTTTCCACGGATCTGAGGGCAATGAAACAATCGTTGAGACGGCTAGAGCGCCGGTGGCGCATAACCCATTCTGAATCTGACCGGACACGGGTTAGAGCTCAATGTCGAGCCTACCAAGTGGCGATAGCGACGGCGAAGAAGACTTTCTTCACCGCCTCTATTGCATCTAAGGAAAACAGCAGCAGGAGACTCTTTCAGGTGGTACGCAATTTAGCGGAACCACCTGCTCCATCAGGGCCCAGTAGGGGCAACATGATCTCCTGCAATGACTTTGCAACGTTTTTGCAGATAAAGTCGCTCAGATTCGATAAGAGGTAGACTCCACCGTGGGAGCAGGGCGGGGGCGGGAGAGTGCTAGAGTCCTGTCTAGTCAAGTTGTGTGGGATCAATTCCAATCTGTTACCCCCGAGGATGTGGACAGGCTGCTTGGATGAGTGAAACCAACCACTTGTCTCCTTGATCCTTGCCCATCCTGGCTTATAAAAGCTAGCCGGGAAGGACTGGGCGATGGGCTTCGTGGGGTGGTGAATGCTTCCCTCCGTGAGGGAGCCTTCCCAGACTCGCTGAAAGAGGCAGTTATTAAACCGCTTCTTAAAAAACCATCTTTAGATGCGGCCACGATAGCCAACTATCGCCCAGTCTCAAATCTTCCATTCTTGGGCAAGGTGATTGAGCGAGTGGTTGCTGAACAACTCCAGGCACGCCTGGAAGAAGCGGACCATTTGGATCCCTTCCAGTCGGGATTCAGGCCTCATCATGGGACTGAAACTGCCTTGGTCGCACTGGTTGATGATCTCCGGCGGACTAGGGACAAAGGTGAGAGCTGTTTCCTAGTTCTGCTGGATCTCTCAGCGGCGTTTGATACCATCGACCATAACATCCTACTGGACCGTCTTGAGGGGCTGGGAGCTGGGGGCACTGTTATACAGTGGTTCCGCTCCTTCCTCCTGGGCCGTGTTCAGAAAGTGGTGGTGGGGGATGAGTGTTCAGATCGCTGGGCCCTCACTTGTGGGGTGCCTCAGGGTTCTGTCCTCTCCCCCATGCTTTTCAACATCTACATGAAGCTGCTGGGAGAGATCATCAGGGGATTTGGGCTGGGTGTTCATCAGTATGCGGATGATACCCAGCTCTACCTCTTTCAAATCAGAACCAGTGAAGGCAGTGAAGGTCCTGTGTGAGTGCCTGGAGGCGGTTGGAGGTTGGATGGCGGCTAACAGATTGAGTTTGAATCCTGACAAGACAGAAGTACTGTTTTGGGGGGACAGGAGGTGGGCAGGTGTGGAGGATTCCCTGGTCCTGAATGGGGTAACTGTGACCCTGAAGGACCAGGTGCGCAGCCTGGGAGTCATTTTGGACTCACAGCTGTCCATGGAGGCACAGGTCAAATCTGTATCCAGGGCAGCTGTTTACCAGCTCCATCTGGTACGCAGGCTGAGACCCTATCTGCCTGTGGACTGCCTTGCCAGAGTGGTGCATGCTCTGGTTATCTCCCGCTTGGATTACTGCAATGCGCTCTACGTGGGGCTACCTTTGAAGGTGACCCGGAAACTACAACTAATCCCGAACGCGGCAGCTAGACTGGTGACTGGGAGCGGCCGCAGAGACCACATAACACCGGTCTTGAAAGACCTACATTGGCTCCCAGTACGTTTCCGAGCACAATACAAAGTGTTGGTGCTGACCTTTAAAGCCCTAAACGGCCTTGGTCCAGTATATCTGAAGGAGCGTCTCCACCCCCATCGTTCTACCCGGACACTGAGGTCCAGCACCGAGGGCCTTCTGGCGGTTCCCTCACTGCGAGAAGCCAAGTTACAGGGAACCAGGCAGAGGGCCTTCTCGGTAGTGGCGCCCGCCCTGTGGAACGCCCTCCCAGCAGATGTCAAAGAGAACAACAACTACCAGGATTTTAGAAGACATCTGAAGGCAGCCCTGTTTTGGGAAGCTTTTAATGTTTAATGTATTATAGTATTTTAATATTCTTTTGGAAGCCGCCCAGAGTGGCTGGGGAAGCACAGCCAGATGGGCGGGGTATAAATAAATTATTATTATTATTATTATTATTATTATTATTATTATTATTATTATTATTATTATTATTATTATTATTATTATTATTATTATTATTTTTCTTCCCTAATTTGTTGACATAAAACTTCCAATGTTAATATGAAAATTAAGGGGGATAGTGGGCGACCTTGTCTGACCCCTTTACTGATTTCACACTCCTGTGATAAATTTCCATTGATTATGATTTTAGCTTTTTGTTTTGATTATATTGCTTCAATCCCTCTTATATACTTTATACCAAAATCCGTTATGGTGTAACAGACCTTTCATAAATTTCCAGGATACCCTGTCGAAAGCTTTTTCTGCATCTATAGCCATTAAGACTGCCTTCTTTTCTATTCTTAAGTCTAAATACGCTAATAAGTTTATAATGTTTCTAGTGTTGCTATAAATGTGCCTCCCGGGCAAAAAGCCAGCTTGGTCATTGTGTATCATCATCTGGAAGCCTTTTTTTGATCTTTCGGCTAAAATATTTGCATATAATTTATAATCGTTCTTTAGAAGTGTGATAGGCCTATAGTTGTTAATAAGTAGATTGTCCGTTCCCTGTTTTGGAATTAATGCAATAAGGCTGTCTTTCCAAGAATCCGGCATGGTTCTGTCTTTTAAGATGTTGTTCATGATACTTCTTAATGGGTCAGACAGTAAGTCCTCCATTTTTTTATAATATATTGCCGGTAGGCCGTCTGGCCCTGGTGCCTTTCCTATCTTTGCTTCCTTAATTGCTCTTTGAATTTCATACGATGTAATAGGGGCATTCAACAGTTCTTTTTGTTCTTAACATATTAACATATTAACATTCTTTAATCATCATCATCAACCTTTTATTCGACCGTCAGTCAGAAAAAAAAGTACATTTGTCAATACGCAGTTAAAAGCTCCAGGAAAATTTTAGAACTTAGCCAACACTAAAATGGGCTAAACAGATAGCCCCATATCAATACAGTCAATTATAATCTTGCGACGCTTAAAAGCTAAAAAAAGAAATTTGGCCACCAAGGAAGGTATAGCTCTAGTGACGTTATTCAGCAAGTGTAAAACCTGGTTTTCTCCGGATAGGAAGCTAGATTGACATAGAAGTGGGTCTATAAAATTATGTCTAAGCTCTGTATAAGAAGGGCAAGTCAAGAGAATGTGTTCGGTGGACTCAACCACACCCATGGCACAATGACAGGTTCTCTGGGCGTATGGTACTCCCCTGTACCTTCCCCACAATATCGCAGAGTCAAGGACATTTAATCTAGCTGCTGTAAGAAGTCTACGGTATTCCACATAGTGAATTTCTGCAAGGTAGGGGGCTGGTATGGTCCGATAAATCTGGTCCCCTAGGAACATCCCTGGTTTTACCTGGCCTATGTCCTCTTGTCTGGCAATGTCACTCAGTCTCCGGGAGATCACAGCTCTAGCTTGATTGTACGTCATAGACTCAAAGTAAAGGTGAGACAATCCGCAGGATTGAACCTCGTTAGTGACCTCCCTTTCCCACGATGATTGGAAATCGTCCCTCAATATCAAGGGGGCAATACCCACTGGTTTAAAACAAAGCTTGAGCCATAGCCAGAGCTTCGTCTTCAAGGCCACATGCCGTAGAGCTTGCCAGCCGACTTCTAATCTCATAACCGCGCCCGCTACCGAGGGGGGAATCCTAAGGATGGCTCTAAGGAATCGCGTTTGGATAGAATCCAATTTCAAAAAATCCCTACGGGAGCCTAAAGAGATGCCCACCAAAAGAAGGGGGAGGACTTGTCAGTGTTTGTAAAAAGCAAAAAAAGATGGAAAGGGTTCTGACCTCCCTTTGTCTCCTCAGCCTGGTCCTCGGACCCTTGTCGGCACAAAAGAGTCCACGAGAATATCCTTGCAGAGTTTTATTCTTAAAAGTCCTTGTGCAAAACACGACTGAATAACTATACACACCAGCACCAACCAACCCAAACACCAGCCACAGCCCAAACTAACATTTCTCACTTATATATACAACTCGGTGCAGACCGCTGAGTCATGCTGACCCAGCTTTATTCGCATTAAAGAAACAGCGGCCATTTTAGCCGTGACACCCCTTCTGTTTCTTAAATGCGAAAAACCCCAACAGAAACAATACATACATACAATACGTTATATACACAAACCCAGTTTTGTCATCAATTCATTATGACATGTTGCTGGCAAAGGCTTGGTAAACAAATCAGCAATATTATCTTGTGATTGACAATACTCCAGTTTGATTACCCCATTCTGTACACAATCTCTCACATTCACATGACGGATAGCAATATGTTTTGATGCGGATTTCATTCTTTCTGAGCCCGCTAATGCAATGCACGATTGGCTATCTTCATACACTTGGATAGGCAAATCTACTTTACAATCTAGATCTTTCAGTATCTGTATAAACCACATGATTTCATTGCATGCTAGCGACAGGCTCCCATATTCTGCCCCACAGGATGAGGTCGCAACAAATCCTTGTTTCTTTGACCTCCATCCAATTATGGAATCATAACCATTCCACTTGTAGATTTTCTAGTAGCTACACAGCTTCCCCAGTCCGCATCAACAAATACTTCTAGTTTTTCATCTTGTGTACTAGATATCTTTAAACATACATTAATGTCCCCTTTAGATATCTGATAAGCCTTTTCAAAGCACACCAATCGGCAGTACTGGGTTTAGATACACGTTGGCTCAGAACATTTGTAGCACATGCAATGTCTGGCCTTGACCACTGGCTTAAATACAACAGTGATCCTATTTTTTGAGTGATACAACTCAGGCTGATCAAATTCATCATCACACACTGTCTTTGGGAAATCTGGTGTCATGGGAGTCTGAACTGGCTTTCAGTTTTTCATGCCAAACTGCTCTATCAAATGAAGAA
The DNA here is from genome assembly GCF_964188305.1 of Podarcis bocagei. NCBI lineage: Eukaryota > Metazoa > Chordata > Lepidosauria > Squamata > Lacertidae > Podarcis > Podarcis bocagei. Next base: position 12,323,115 of record NC_138131.1, read on the forward strand.
TTTTCTCTTTCTGGCTCAACAGGAAGCTTCCACCAGCTTCCTGCCTTACTTCTACTCCCAAGTAATTGCTTACAGGCCCTAAGGCTTTAAGCTTAAACCTCTTTTCCAATTGACTTGTGAGCTTCTGGATCTCATCTGTGGAACTCCCTGCCACAAGCAAGTCATCAACAAAGACTAAGAGCATTAGATATTTGTTGCCTGTCCCCTTGGTGTACAGACATGGATCAGCCACACTCCTTTTAAAACCAATTTTTACAAGGGCTTCATTTAAACACTGGTTCCAACACCTTCCACTTTGTTTGAGACCATAAACAGCCTTTCTCAAACGCCAGACTGCACCATTCCCCTCTTCAAACCCAGGGGGTTGTCTCATTAACACTTCATGGTCTAAATTTGCATGCAGATATGCAGCATCAACATCAAAATGGTGCACTGCTAGTTGTCTTACAGCAGCAATGGAAAGCATTAAACGAAAAGTTTCACTCTTTACCGTGGGAGAAAACACTTCATCATAACTCTCCCCTTTAATCTGAGTGAACCCTCTGGCTACTAATCTGGCTCGAAAACGTGGTTCCCCAGATGCAAGGGTTTTCCTTTTGTAAACCCACTTGCATGACACCACTCTGCCACCAGGTGGCGGCATTATGACCTCAAACACTTTGTTACGTTTAAAAGAGTCCATTTCTTCTTTCATAGCTTGTTCCCACAAAGCACGTTCCCCAGGGGGTAAGTCTAAGACTTCATGATAACTTTGTGGTTCCACACAACTCACATTGCATACTCTCACTCCTCCTAGGGTCAAACGTTGAGGAGGTACACCCTTGTTTGAACGCTGGGAGCGTCTAGGCACAACTACTTCTTCTTCCCCCCTTATCTCTGGCTCTTCTTCCTCTTCCTCTAGAGAAGTATTATCTATTGCCACATCTTTTGGGGAAATCTGTGCCTCTTCCTCATCCTGCTCCTGTGTTGCCAATGGCTGAGAAGAAGCCTCTTCTCTTACTTGCAGGGGCAGTAGGCAGTCAGGGTTGGCATGGATCGCAGTCCATCTGTCCTGGTCAGCGAAGTCTGCGCTTCGTGACAGAACCACGCGTCCTGGGCATAAATTGAAACGCCACCCTTTGCCATAGGACTGATATCCCACAAACCGCAGTTTCTGCGCTATAGCGTCCCCTTTCTGGCGCTGAGCTTTGGGAATGTTTACATGTGCCCAAGAACCCCAATTATGGAGCATTGTCCACTCTGGTTCTTTCCCAAACAACATACGATATGGTATATCTTTTATAGAGCTAGACCAGGTTCTATTAATCAAAAAGTTTGCGGTCAGAAAAGCCTCGCCCCACAGCCTATGGTTGTGGCCCAATCCTGCATCCACTAGCAGGCAGTCCTTTACTGACTGTATCACAGCCCCACGTCTTTCACACAGACCATTTTCAGCAGGGCTATAAGGGTTAGTCAAACGGTGAGTGATCCCCTTACGTCGCAACCATGTCCCAAATTGTTTGTTCAGAAATTCTCCGCCCCTATCTGTTTGCAACTGCACAACAGGGCGAGAAAAGAGCTTTTCAGCTTGGGCAACCCATTCTCTGAATGTGGGGAAACACTCAGATTTCTGCTTTAACAAAAACAACCAACTAAAACGTGATTTGTCATCTATTACCAGAAAAGCATATCTGGCGCCCCCTTCAGTCTTCTGTGGAAAAGGGCCTATCACGTCACAATGGACAAGTTCTAAAACCTCTTTAGATACTCTGTCGCTTTTAGAAGCCACAGGCTTCCTCTTAGATTTGGCCATTTTACATACATTGCAATCTAGGAAACAGTTACAGCTATTTACTTTTAGGTTCTTGCACACCTTTTGCATCTCTGAAAGCACACGGAAATTGGCGTGACCCAGTTTTCTGTGCAGTTCATGTACACACCCCTTATGAACTGGCAAATTATCCTGAACCACCTGGGCTGCTTTAACAGGCTTGTCCTGCATTACATATAACCCATTTTCCATCTTTGCATGGCCACATACCTGAGTTCCATTATTTATCAGGCAGCCATCCTGCGTGAACTTAACACTAGACCCTGCATTAATCAAACAGCTTACAGACAGTAAACAATAGTCCAAACTGCTGACAAACAGAGTCTCTGGTAGAGTAGTGTTCAAGCACTGCAGGAAACATGTTCCCTGGCCATCAATCTTGCTTCTACGACCATCAGCAAGATAAATTGAGTCTTTTCCATCAGCTGGCTTCTCCAGGGTCCTAAAGCCCTCCCGACTATTGCAGATAATCCTGCTGCTGCCAGAGTCCAGCAACCATGTTCCTCGAGGTATCTTTCCTCTCGAGAAAATGCAGACACAAACTGAGCAGAACGCATGTTCTTCTTCCCTGAAGAGAACCCCTTCTGCTTACGTTTCTGTGTCGACTGCTGTCTCTGCTCCATGTCGTCTCCTGGAAGTCTTGCCCTGCATTGACGTTGGAGATGCCCGGGTTGGTTGCATCTATAGCATCTCCTCACCGCCATGGCCAAGTCCAAACCTTGGCGTTGCTGAATGCTTTCCTGATCCTCAGATCCTAGCCGCTCCAGCGCCGCTGCAGACAGTTACAGCTTGCCACCAACTGCTCCAACGCACAGCCACTGTCTCCGTACACCACCAGGACTCACCAGTTCCTTGCTGAAATGCTGTTAGTCGTTTTGCACTCTGCACATGCTCAGAAACACTGGGCCCATAACCTGTCAGTGTGTGATGGCCGGGGATTCCTAGTCTGAGAGTGAACCGGAGGAATCCCAGCCGGCACAGGAGTCCCTGCCTCCCGGGCCGGCTGAACTGGGGCAAGGCCTAGATGCTGAGAAGCCTGCACCTGTGCCGGGTCCTCAGGGGCAGGCACCAGGTGAGACCATTCTGGCCCCAGAGGTGCTGGAGGACTCAGTGGCTACAGGTGAGCCTCCCCTGGGGCCCAGTAACCCTTCGGCCTCTCCTGAACTGCAGAGGCTTAGGGCAGAGAGGCGAAGGGAACTGGTCTCTCCCAGGAGGAGTGCTCGCCTTAAGGCCAGGAGAGGCGGGGCTCCTGGGGGCCGGGACCGCCCCCGGCCTTAGAAGAAGATAAAGGTCAGGCAGCCCGGTCCCAGGTTGCGGGAGCAACGTCGTTGTGGAGTACCTGCTTGACCCAGACCTAGATCTGCACTCCCGGTGTGCCTGTTCCTCGCCCGGCTTCCTGCTCCTGACTCTCAGGTATTCCTGTTCCTCGCCCGGCTGCCCGCTGCTGACCCACCAGTGTTCCTGTTCCCCGCCTGGCTCCCTGCTTCTGCTCTACCAGTGTTCCTGTTACCCGCCTGGCTTCCTGCTGCTGCCCTACCAGCGTTCCTGCTCCCCCGCCCGGCTCCCTGTTTCGGACCTCGCGTCTCATCTAGTGATTGTCTACCCTGCTAGTGACTCTGGACTGAACTTCAGATACGGTATTAGAACCTTTCCCCCCTGGGACCAGCACAGTTTGCTCCCGCCACACTCGCACTCCCTCTTTGTTGGGGTGCGTTCGGGAAGAGTCAGAGGCCATGGCCGACCAAGCGGCTAGACTGTTGGCAATAGCCCAGGAGAACCAGGCCTTGACACACACCGTGCAGCAGCTCAGTAACGCGGTTCCGGCACTTCAGCAGCGGTTGGACGCCCTCCCGGCTCCTGGGGCCGACGCCCCGACTCCTGGCAAGTACCCAGTGGCTTTGCCTGAGAAATTTGATGGGGCCCCGGCCAGCTTTCCCATGTTTCTTGCCCAGGCCAAGCTGTACATTCAGGGGCGCACCCGGAACTTCCCTGACGACCGCACCAAGGTGCACTTTTTGATTAGTTTGTTAAAAGACCAGGCGGCCAAGTGGGCGTTGCCGCTGCTCAGGCAGGACTCCCCTTTGCTGGCGGACTATGTGGGGTTTTGCAATCTGTTGGAGGCTGCGTTCGGCAACCCCCAGAAGGGGAGTCAAGCCAACCGGGCGATTCGGCGGTTGAAACAGGGCAAGTCCACGGTGGCCGCATACACCACGGAATTCCGGCTGCTGGCACAGGACTTGACCTGGAATGACTCTGCTCTTCGGGACCAGTATCTCGAGGGGCTTTCAGACTAGATACTAGACCAGCTGGCCACTATGGAACGCCCCACCACGCTAGACACCCTCATTCAACGGAGTCTACAGATAGACGATCGGTTAGAGGACCGTCGTCAGGATCGGGGCCGCCGGCACTTCCAGTTCTCGGCACCAGTTTCTACCAGCAGCCCCACAGGCACAGCTGAGTCATTGGAGGAACCTATGCAGCTTGGGGCAGTGCGGCCACGCCTCTCCCCCGCAGAGAAGTCGCGGCGTCGGGAGGGGAATCTATGTCTCTATTGTGGCGGAAGCGGACACTATGCCCGGTCCTGTCCTGAGAATCGCCAGCCACAGGGGAAACCGCCAACCCCAGTAGCTGATGGCCCTGGCTACCTGGGGTCCCAAACAGCACAGAATGGGGCCGCACCAATTGAACTACAACACCTTATGGTTCCGGTACGTCTATACCCTCCAGGTGGACCCTGGATTCTTACCCATGCTCTAGTGGATTCGGGGGCAACCCGCTCCTATATGGACGCTGCTTTTGCTGCCCAGCATCGGGTGCCACTTCGGAACAAGCCAGAACCGGTACAGGTGGAGGCAATCGACGGATGGCTCCTGCGTTCGGGTGCCGTTACTCAGGAGACCCAGCCCCTGGTCGTGTGCCTCCAGCAGCACCGTGAGATGCAAACTTTGGATATTGCCTCCATGCCCCGGTTCCCCCTGGTGCTTGGGATGGACTGGCTGGAGGCTCACAATGTGCAGATTGACTGGGTCAAACGGACTGTACACTTCCCAGACCCAAGTTCTTCTGCTGAGACTGAGATGCTAGCAGCTGCGCCCACTGAGGAGGCTGCTGCAACGCTCCCCGCTGAGTACTGGGACTATCACGACGTGTTCGAGGAACGGGGGGCAGACCAGCTGCCGCCGCATCGGTCCTTTGACTGCGGCATAGACCTCCAGCCCGGAGCGCCCCTACCGGTGAGTCGCTTATACTCTTTAACAGAGCCAGAGCGCGAGGCTTTGCAGGACTTCTTGCGCAAGAACCTGGAGCGTGGGTTCATTAGGCCTTCTACCTCGCCCACTGCTGCGCCAGTGCTCTTTGTTAAAAAGAAATGTGGGGAGCTCCGCCTTTGCCATGATTACCGGGCCCTGAATAAAATTACCATCCCAGACCGGTACCCCTTGCCCCTTATTTCGGAGTTACTGGAGCGGGTGCAAGGGGCGCAGGTGTTCACCAAGCTAGACCTCCGGGGTGCCTACAATTTGATTCGGATCCGAGCCGGGGATGAGTGGAAGACAGCATTCGGGACCCGGTACGGGCAGTTCGAATACCTACTTATGCCCTTCGGTTTGTGCAACGCGCCTGCTGTGTTCCAACGGTACATCGACCACGTGTTCCAGGACTTGCTAGACAAGTACGTGGTGGTGTACTTGGATGACATTCTGGTTTACTCCCGTGACCCGGCGCGCCACGAGGGTCATGTCCGGACCGTGCTGCAGGGCCTGCGCGAGCACCGTCTGTATGCGAAGCTCAGCAAGTGCGAGTTCCATCAGCGGTCAGTGGACTTCCTGGGTCACCGACTCTCACCAGGTGGGGTGCAGATGGATCCTGGGAAGGTGGCAGCGGTTCGAGAATGGGCGGCACCTCGGAACCGCAAGGACCTACAGCGTTTCCTGGGGTTCGCCAACTATTACCGGACCTTCATTGCGGATTATGCTCATCGCACCACCCCGTTGACCCGGCTACTGCGCCCCAAGACGCCGTTTTCCTGGGACAAAGAGGCAGAGGAGGCAATTCAAGGGTTGAAGGCCTGTTTCCAGAGAGCGCCAATCTTGCAACATCCGGATCCTTCTCGACTCTTTGTGGTAGAGACTGACGCCTCCAGTACGGCACTCGGTGCCGTCTTGTCTCAGCAGTGCGGACCGGAAGCGCCACTCTTACCCTGCGCCTACTATTCGCTCCTCCCAGCGGAGCGTAACTATACCGTGTGGGAGCGGGAACTACTAGCCATCAAGGTGGCCTTTGAGGTTTGGCGCCACCATCTTGAGGGGGCTCGACACCCGGTGGAGGTGAGAACTGACCACCGGAACCTGGAATACCTCCAGACCACCCGCAAGCTGAACCAAAGGCAGATCCGGTGGGCGTTGTTCTTTTCCCGGTTCCAGTTCCGGATCCGCTACATCAGTGTTTCCCAACCACTGTTCCGCGGCACACTAGTGTGCCGCGAGATGTTGCCTGGTGTGCCACGGGAAAAATTAAAAAATTCGAAAGATTCTTTTTTTAAAAAAACAAATTTTCGATTGGGGCGCCGTCACTAGATGACCCCTGGGGTTCCCTCCCTCCCTCCCGCTCTGCGCCTCCCTCCTCCTCCTCCTCCTCCGGGGAGGCCCTTCCTGGCTCTCGGCCAAGGCTTGGCGGCTGCCACTCACTCACTCGCTCGCCCACCCGTCCCTCCATCCCTGCACCCGGCCTCTCCCCCTCCGTCCCCGGCGCGGGGACTGCCGGGATCCGTAGTCCCCTCGCCCTTGGGCTCCGCGCCCGCGCGGGGTGCGCGAACTACGTTTCCCAGCGTGGCCTGGCGGGCCGGGCGTTTTGTTTGAAGCGCTCTTCTCCCGGCCATGGAATGAGCGCAGCAGCGGCGGCCGGGCGGGCAGGGGCTCTTCCGCGCAGACCCCGCGCAGCCTGCCTGCGCCCCCGCGGAGAACGGGCGGCAGGATCGAGCCAGGGGATCCCCATGGAGGCGGAGCGGCGGAGGCGGAGGCTGCCCCCCAGGTAGGGCTGCGTCGGGGGGGTGTTTATTTTTGCAATGCTGCATCCGCGCCGGAGGTGACGCATCGGACCACGGGGAGACCCCTTGGCGGGCGTGCAAGGCAATGCATGTGTGCAGGCGTTGCATGGAGTGCAGTGCAATGCAATGGCAACGCGGCGCCCTGCATGCATGCATGCAACTTCCACCGGCGCTCCGGACTTGGCAGGTGAGGGGGGTCCCCAGTGGGCGGCAGAGAGAGCCGGGAGGGTGAAGGGGAGCCGGGGGGAGCAGCGCTGCTCCCCGAGCCGAGCCCGGGGGGAAACTTCGGCGTCGTTGCGCCGGGTGTTGGAAGCAGAGGCTGGCGGGGGCCCCTCACCTGCAAAACCTGGTCGCCTCTCATATATTTCGTGCATTGCATTCATCGCCCGCTTTCTCCTCCAAGGAGCTCCCGGGCGCGCGCGTGGTTCTCCCCGTGTTATCCTCGCAACAACAGCCCTGCGAGGTGGGTCAGGCGAGTGGCCCAAGGGAGCACCCAGGGATTGTCCTGGCCAGGTGGGGTGATTTGAACCCTGCTCTCTGCCCAGTCTTCGTCCTCATTTAGCCCCCACATGTGCATGACTGTACATGACTGAGGTTTTCCCCCTTCGTCTTGGCTATGGTGTGAGTCTGTGCTGTTAATTAATGGGGTTCTGCCTTCGGAGAAGATGAGCCAGCCCTCAAGGAGGTGATTATGTAATTTGCTAGCAATTCATGTCCCTCCCGGCGTGACGCTGCGTGCTGACGTCACGGGGCTGTAATGGTGGTGTGCCTCGAGATTTTTTTCATGAAACAGGTGTGCCTTTGCCCAAAAAAGGTTGGGAAACACTGCGCTACATACCTAGCTCCCAAAACCACAAGGCAGATGCCCTGTCCCGGAAACCTGAAGACAACGCAGAAACGGTACAGCACGCAGTACCCACCACGATCCTACCACCAGCTGCATTCCTGGCCACCCAGGAGGTTGAGCCACTGCAGGCTCGGGTGCGGGAACAGCAGCGGGTCGACGCTTGGGCCCAGGAACGACTCCGGGAACTGGCCGAAGGGTCATGCCCTCAGTATCCAGGGCTGGTCTTGCATCAGGGTCTTCTGCTGCACCACGGGCGTCTGTACATCCCACCAGGGCCGCTGCGGCCTGAGGTTCTCCGGATGACCCATGATGCTCCAGCAGCGGGGCACTTTGGGCGGTATCGGACCACCCATCTGCTAAGCCGTGAGTTTTGGTGGCCCCGTCTGAAGGCTGACGTGGCTCGCTACGTCGCTGGTTGTGATGTCTGCAGGCGGGCCAAGGGGCCTACCGGGCGACCCCCCGGCCTTCTTCAGCCGTTGCCGGTTCCACCACGTCCTTGGCACACAGTTTCTCTGGACTTTGTAGTGGAGCTACCCCCGTCTCGGGGCTGTACCTGCCTCCTAGTTTTCTCCGACCATTTCACGAAGATGGTGCACTGTGCCCCCTGCCCATCCGTACCCTCAGCTAAGGAAACCGCTCAGCTGTACCTTCAGCATGTCTTCCGCCTGCATGGCCTACCTGAGCGTGTGGTGTCCGACCGTGGCGTTCAGTTCACGTCCCGGGTTTGGCGTGCTTTGCACCAGGCCCTCGGAACAGAGGTCTGTCTCTCATCTGCTTACCACCCACAGACTGATGGCCAGACGGAACGGGCGAACGCGGTGCTGGAACAGTACCTCCGGTGCTGGAGCAGTACCTCAGGAGCAGGGACACATGATCAGATTGGCCTAGATGTGCCAGTGGTTCGGCCTTATAGGCCTGTTTGACATTTGTATACAGCCTGTCCAGAGTCCTTTCTCCCCTGGTTGCACACTTTATGTGTTGATAGAATTTAGGTAGGACCAGTTTCAAATCTGCCTGGTTGAAATCCCCGCATACAAGAAATGCAGCCTCGGGATACTTGCCTTGTTGTCTGCTGATGGCATCATGCAGAAGACCCATTGCCTCATTGATGTTCGCATTAGGTGCAATGTATACTATAGTTATCAGTACTGCTGTAAATTCTCGGGGGAGATATATAGGTCTGCATTTAAGCGTCATAAATTCCACAGTTGGGGAGCAATGACTGGCTATCACAGCGTGGTTTGTGCACCAGCTGTTATTCACGTATGCACACAAACCTCCCCCCCTTCTTTTACCAGAGTCCTCTGTTCTATCATGGCGGAACACTGTATAGCCTGTTAGTTCTATGGCTGAGTCAGGAATAATTGGTGTCAGCCAAGTTTCTGTAAGCAGCAGAAGACAGCATTCACTCACAGTTTTCTCCGTTGCTATCCACAATTTCCACTCCTCCAGCTTATTCACCAAAGATCTCACATTCGCATAGAAAATGCTGGGAAGCGGTAAGTTATAATGTTGTGTCTTCAACCTTAATTGCCTTAATCGCCTTCCTCCTCTGCAGCCTCTCTTCTGTTTACGGTCTCTCCTGTGTCTCTTTACTCCCCAGTTCTTTGAAGTCAAAAAATCTTCCTTGCAGACGCGGAGACACTCACAATTTGTGCAGCACTCACTCCTTAGCCGAATAGATAACATGTCCTGCTGACTATAAACAAGTCTATTTTGGCAGGACAAAAAAGCCAAATTCTGAGTTGAGGAGCAACCAGCCGCTGCATCTACACGCGCCGCCATCTTATCTCTTTTGCAAAGACCCTCAATGTTTCTTCCTTTTGCCTAACCCAACAGGTATCAATAGGTGAAATCCTTGGCTCCTGCCTTATCCCTGTTTGCCATGACCCTTTTGACATACAAAATGATACCTGGTTTTTCCCATCCCTACCCCAAAATGATTCTCTCCTCACCCTTGGTTATTCCGGTTACCACAACTGGGGTAACCAAGTGCGCCGACGCCCACCTTTGGCCATTGATTTGTTGACCCCATACGTGGCTTCTTTTAATGTCACCTGTGCCCATATGGTCAATTGCACAAAATCCAACTGTGTGGAAATGGGCAAGGATAATTTCCAGTGCTCTAATTATGTCAATATTTCTTATGTATATAAATACAAAGAACTACCTGCTGGGTGGTTCTGGACGTGTCCTGGCTATACATTTAATTACATTCCAGCAAACATCAGCCATGGCACACCCTGCTGCTTAAGCCGTTTGTCCATCGTATTACCCAAAAAGCATCATTTGACCCGCTCTCAATATCGCCGCTCTATTGCATTGACTAACGATTGTGACGATTCAATTTCTCTTCCCAGTAGGTCTGAATATATCTCTTTAGCTGTTTCTCTCATAGGAGTCCCTGGATTGGCAGTACGCAATAGTAGGAACATTAACTCTTTAGCTTGTTCTGCAGCAAAAGCCCTGAATTTTACTTCTCAAGCGCTTCATCTTCTAAATAAAGAGCAGAGTGAACTCCAGCATGGTCTTCTGCAGAACCGCGCTGCTATTGATTATCTATTGATGCTTCATCATTACGGCTGTGAACAAGTGGACGACATGTGTTGTTTTAATATTACTGATAATTCCAAAGCCATCCAAAAGCAAATCTCTCATTTGCAAAATCTTACACACCACATTAAACAGGACGTTGGACTTTCTGGCCTGTGGGACTCATTCACCCAGTGGCTCACTGGCTGGTTGCCAAACCTGAATTGGCTTCGTAATCTCTTTCAATATGCCATTATTATAATATGTATATTGATTTTGCTATGTTGCTTCCTCCAATGCATTCCTGGACTCATAAGTCTTTTGTCTCGGTTTCTCTCTCCCCCTCAGCCACCCAATAAAATCAATGCTGCCTACTTTGCGAAATTGCAGCACCAGCAGTAAACATTAGGGGAGATGTGGCGAACTTATTTCGGGCATGCGCTGGCATACCACGTATCCCGAAGTATTTTTGTCTTATTCACCCAGAACACCTCGCAAATAAGAAAAGAAAGGGGGAGATGAAGGAAAGCATTGCTTTTGCACATGACCATGGCATGATGGGAAGCATTGCTTCTGCACATAACTGTGGCATGATGGGAAGTCTTGCTTCTAAGCTTTGTTCTGCTCATGCTGCTCAAACCGCGCTGATGCTAAGACATTCCCTCATCGCCCTGGTACGTTCTGTTCACCTTGAGTTCACACCATATCTGTCAGGGAACTGCCATCGGAGCCAAGAGTGGAGGTAAGGCTCCCCGACCATGCAGGAGAAGGGACCAGCAGAGGGAGAGAGAACACTCCCTTTGGGGAAGGTTATCAGCGTGACACCGGGGAGGAAGGGGACCAGGGAAGGACTTCGGAGCGAGGACTCCAAGACTCTTCCACAGAGACCAGCGGTGAGAGTCCAGGACCTCCGCTGGTGGACGTGTGAAAAGATTAAGATTTTTTGGGGGGCGGAATATACGATGAATTAAAAAAGATGATGGAGATAACTTTTATGAAAAAAACAGAGGCATTTCTATGAAGTATTTTAGATAAAGAGATCCCAAAAAATCTAAGAGAGGTATTCTTGTATGCAACCGCAGCAGCTTGTATACTTGTGGCCAAGGGATGGAAAGATCACGAGGCTCCAAAAATAACAGATTGGCAAATCAAATTACAGGAATTGGTGGAGACGGCTCAATTGACTAGCAAACTCAGAGGAATCTCAAAGCAAAAATTTGCAGAAAAATGCGATGGTTATACAAGATATGTTCAAAAATTCAATAATAGTTTTGACTCTGTGCTAGCATTCGAGTGATAAAGGAACTAAAAGGAGGTGGACAACAATTAAGGATTTATTATGTTTTCAAAATGTATTGGAAAATTTATATTGAAAGGATTATTGTTTTGTGTACATTCCATTGTAAGAATGGAAACAGAGCCAGAGCCACAGCCACAGCCTAAGTCTGAAACAGCCCTTGATAGAGAGCCAGAATCAGAGAATCAGAATCAAAGTCAGAACCAGATCTTCGGTGAAGACGTGGTCTGGTCTTAGCGCAACTGCTCCTCCCACCCGCGATAACAGAGATTGGGTGTTCCAATACCCCCCCCCCGTAGGGAACTTGCCCCAGCCATTCTGTTGGCTGAGGCCCCCTCCCAGGCAGCCCTGACCCTTTCCACTTAAAAAGCAAAATACAAACTATACAATAACCTAAAAAAATAGTAAAAGAAAAACAAAGCAAGAAACAATTATGCTAAACTTAAAATAATCCCGCCCCAACTAAACATTTGTCCCACCCCAGAAAGAAAACAACAACAACAACAACAACAACAACAACAAACCACCGTTTGAGGTGCAACAGAGACACAGGCAGAGACAGAGCGAGACCCTGAATCAGTGCCATAACCAAGCCCTCATTCAGAACCAGAGCCTGAAAAAGAGCCACAGCCCAAACCAGAGCAACAGCCACAGCCACAGCCTAGAGCCACAGCCTGAGTCTGCAACAGTACTTGATACAGTGCCGGAGCTCGAGCTGGAGCTGGAGCCAGAGACACAGCCAGAGCCAGAGCCAGAACAAAACCCTAATTCAGAACCAGAGCCTGAAAGAGAGCCAGACCCTGAAACATAGCTGGGTCAGAGGCAGAGGAAGAGCCATCATGAGACCCTGAATCAGAGTCAGAGTGAGACCATGAATCAGAGCCAGAGCCAGAGCCAGAGCTGAATGAAAGCCAGAGCCAGAGCCAGAAATAGGGCTTGATACAGGGTCGGAGCGCAAAACATAGCTGCAGCCACAGCCTAGAGCCACAGCCTGAGTCTGCAACAGTACTTGATACAGTGCCAGAGCTGGAGCTGGAGTCAGAGCCAGAGCCAGAGGCACAGCCAGAGCCAGAACAAAACCCTAATTCAGAACCAGAGCCTGAAAGAAAGCCAGACCCTGAAACATGGCTGGCTCAGAGGCAGAGGAAGAGCCATCATGAGACCCTGAATCAGAGTCAGAACCAGATCTTCATTCAGAACCAGACCCTGAAAGAGAGCCAGAGCCACAGACAGAGCCACAGACGGAGCCTAGAGCCACAGCCGAGATCCACAGCCTGAGTCTGAAATAGTGCTTGATAGAGTGCTGGATCCTGAAACAGAGACACTGTCTGAAACTGAGCCTGACGCTTAAACGTAGCCAGGGGCAGAGGGAGAGGCAGAGCCTGATACAGTGCTTGATACAGCATAGGAGCCTGAAGCAGAGACACAGCCAGAGCCAGAACAAAACCCTAATTCAGAACCAGAGCCTGAAAGAGAGCCAGAGCCAGAAACAGTGCTTGATAGAGTGCCAGAGCCTGAAACAGAGGCAGAGGCAGATACAGGGCTTGAAACAGTGCCGGAGCCTGAAACAGAACCAGAGCCACAGCTACAGCCATAGTGCCACAGCCTGAGTCTGCAACAGTGTTTGATACAGCGCCGGAGCCAGAAACAGAGACACAGCCTGAAACAGAACCTGAGCCTGGTTATTAGCATGGCAATTAAAGAAGAGAGAGGCAGAAAGGCTTATAAATAGAGTTAAGTGCAAAGGCAAAATAATAAACAACCCTAAAGAAATAGAGAAACGATTTCTCGCATTCTTTAGAGAAATCTATAAGGAAGGAAATGAAACAACAGAAGAAGTTAAAAAACATTTAGAACAGAACTGTCTTCCGAAACTTACTAAAGAACAAAAAGAACTGTTGAATGCCCCTATTACATCGTACGAAATTCAAAGAGCAATTAAGGAAGCAAAGATAGGAAAGCCACCAGGGCCAGACGGCCTACCGGCAATATATTATAAAAAAATGGAGGACTGACCCATTAAGAAGTATCATGAACAACATCTTAAAAGACGGAACCATGCCGGATTCTTGGAAAGAGAGCCTTATTGCATTAATTCCAAAACAGGGAACGGAAAATCTACTTATTAACAACTATAGGCCTATCGCACTTCTAAAGAACGATTATAAATTATATGCAAATATTTTAGCCGAAAGATCAAAAAAAAGGCTTCCAGATGATGATACACAATGACCAAGCTGGCTTTTTGCCCGGGAGGCACATTTATAGCAACACTAGAAACATTATAAACTTATTAGCGTAATTAGACTTAAGAATAGAAAAGAAGGCAGTCTTAATGGCTATAGATGCAGAAAAAGCTTTCGACAGGGTATCCTGGAAATTTATGAAAGGTCTATTACACCATATGGATTTTGGTATACAGTATATAAAAGGGATTGAAGCAATATAATCAAAACAAAAAGCTAAAATCATAATCAATGGAAATTTATCACAGGAGTGTGAAATCAGTAAAGGGGTCAGACAAGGTCGCCCACTATCCCCCTTAATGTTCATATTAACATTGGAAGTTTTATGTAAACAAATTAGGGAAGAAAAAGAAATAAAAGGGATTATGCTGGGAAATAGAAGTAACAAAATGAGGACATTTGCTGACGATTTAATTATATCTACGGAGCAACCAAAACAGAGTTTAAGAAAGGCTTTGTAAATAATATATGGCTACGGTAAAGTTGTGGGGTTCAAAATGAATTTAAACAAGACAAAACTATTAGTTAAAAATATGTCGCCAGATGAAAAAGCAGAATTAGAACAAATAATACACATTAAAATCTACCCCAAAATCAAGTATTTAGGATTATGGATAACACCAAAGAATATTAACTTATATGAAGATAATTATACCCATTGGTGGAAAGATATCAAAAGACAGTTGGAGACATGGACAAGGTTAAATTTATCATTCCTGGGCCGCATTTCGGTAATTAAAATGATAGTTTTACCGAAGCTACTCTTTCTATTTCAAACGATTCCAATTACAGGAAAGACCAGCAGTATCAACAAGTGGCAAAAAGAAATTTCTAAATTTTTGTGGAAGGGTAAAAGACCAAGAGTAAAGCACAAGATATTAATAGATACTGTAGAAAGAGGTGGCTACGGGTTACCGCAATTGAAGCTATATTACGAAGCCTCATGTCTTCTCTGGTTGAAAGATTGGTATTTATTAAAAAATTGGGATATTTTAGATCTAGAAGGTCATGACACCCTGTTGGGTTGAAATGAACGACAGACGAGTAGGTAGGTGTCATACGGGAGGCGTCTCTCGAGCAAGCCTCGGAGACTCCCTTTTATTGGATATTATACAGCGTTTGCCACGTGTGTGCTTGTTGCTGATTGGTTAACATAAGTACAAAGCAAGGGTTGTATATAAGACATTAATTATTGCATATAAGACATTAATCATAGACAGGTTAAAGGTTGGGAAAAGCAACGCGGAGTTTACCCAGGCATGGTTTCGGACTGCCCTTACCAGACTGGTACGAAAAGGAATGTACAAAGAGGGGTAAGTACAGATTGATATTGTAATGGGAATTGGGGTTGCTCGTGCGTAGAGGATGCTGAAGTTCTAGGCAACGTTGCCTGGCTAAACCTTTCCCTGGCTGGACAGCCCTTCCTCCGTGGCTGTGTCAGTCGCTGGCAGAATCCGTCAGTGGGCGTTTCCTGAATTTCTTCCAACATAAAAATTCCTTGACGCCCAGTCTCCGCCTAGCCTCCCTGCGCGGAAGTTTTCTGCGCAGAGTAGGCGTAGCCAGCTGAGGTCCTGGACTCTCCCCGCTGGTCTCTGTGGAAGAGTCTTGGAGCCCTCTCTCCGAAGTCCTTCCCTGGTCCCCTTCCTCCCCGGTGTCAAGCTGAAAACCTTCCCCAAAGGGAGTGTTCTCTCTCCCTCTGCTGGTCCCTTCTCCTGCATGGTCGGGGAGCCTTACCTCCACTCTTGGCTCCGATGGCAGTTCCCTGACATCCACCTCCCCCCAGAACCCCCCTCACCTCCATCCCTTTCCTTTGGCCTAAATTCCTCCCTTCCCTCTGACGGCGATGCGGGAAATCCCCTGAAGGAGCTACCCCCATCCTCTGAAGATTCAAACATAGCTCTCCACCTGCTGCTATCTCTTTGTACCGGATCACCCTCCCAGTCCGATTCCTCACCCTCAGATTCCTCTCCTTCCTCCTCGTCGGACGCCGGAAACCCCACAAACTCTTCTTCCTCATCTGTAGTGCCAAATTGCTCCTCCCAGAACCTCGCTACCGGTTTGGGCTTCCTTGGGAACCTGCTGTGAAACTCCCCCCTGAGATCCTCTTTTTTTTTTAATAAATTTTTTATTGGTTTTTCACAATTTTTATAAACACAAACATTACACAATAGAAACAAACAAACACATAAAGAAACATGTATAATTTCGAGTCCTTTTTTCTTTTAATAAATATTTTATTCAATTTTCAAACATAAAATAAAAAGCACACAATAAACACACAAATTCCCTTCCCCCAAAAAATAACAAACCAAAAAAGAAAACAGATACAATTACACCCACAAACAATATAGAAAAAGAAAAGTAAAGAAAAAAGAAAAAACACAACTATTCATAACCTCTTTTATATAACTAACTGGACTTCCTCACATCTCCCTTACTCTGCATTCTCTATAATAAAAGTATCAGCAAATTGTTACCATCTTTGATTTCTTATTTTGTACTTCTCAAATGTTATCTTTCTAAGCTTAAAGCAAATTTTGTCAATTACTTATAACTTAAAATAAACATAATATTACTTTAAGTTTCAATTCTTTCTTGCATCTCACTTAATTTTCAATATCTCACAATCAAGTTACTGGAACCATATTTTTCTAAATCCTGCAGTTTCTTAGCATTCATACAATTTATACTGTTTTTGTAAATAGTCCTTGAACTTTTTCCAATCCTCTTCCGTTGTTTCTTCTCCCAAATCTCGGATTCTGCCAGTCATTTCAGCCAGTTCCATGTAATCCATCAATTGCGTCTGCCACTCTTCCAGTGTGGGCAAATCTTGTGTCTTCCAATATTTTGCAATAAGTATTCTTGCTGCTGTAGTCGCATACATAAAAAAGGTTCTGTCCTTCTTTAACACTTTCTGGCCGACAATGCCCAAGAGGACGGCTTCTGGTTTCTTAGTAAAGGTATATTTAAATACCTTTTTTAACTCATTGTAGATCATTTCCCAGAAGACCTTCACTCTTGGACAAGTCCACCAGAGGTGAAAGAATGACCCTTCAGCCTCCTTACATTTCCAACATTTATTATCAGACAGGTGATATATTTTTGCCAGCTTGACTGGGGTCATGTACCACCTATATATCATTTTCATAATATTTTCCTTCAGGGCATTACATGCCGTGAATTTCATTCCGGTGGTCCATAACCTTTCCCAGTCCTCAAACATGATGTTATATCCAATGTCCTGAGCCCATTTTATCATAGCTGATTTAACTGTCTCATCCTGAGTATTCCATTCAAGCAGCAAGTTATACATTCTAGAAAGTACCTTGGTCTTTGGTTCTAACAATTCTGTTTCTAATTTCGATTTTTCCACCTGGAATCCTTTCTTTCTGTCTAGATTAAAAACCTCTTTAATTTGAGCGTAATGTAACCAATCTCGCACCTTATTCTTTAATTTCTCCAAGCTCTGCAACCTCCAATTGTCTCCAATTTTTTCTATTATTTCCCAATATTTCGGCCAGCCGGCCTCCATACTGAGTCTTTTCCGGGCCTTAGCCTCAATTGGTGATAACCACCTTGGGGTCTTATTTTCTAATAAGTCTTTATACTTTGTCCAGACAATAAATATTGCTTTCCTGACAATATGGTTTTTAAACCCTTTATGAACTTTTACCTTGTCGTACCACAGATATGCATGCCAACCAAAAGCATTATTAAACCCTTCCAGATCTAGGACATCAGTGTTTTCTAAGAGTAACCAATCTTTCATCCAGCAGAAAGCTGCAGCTTCGTAATATAACCTTAAGTCCGGCAGGGCAAATCCCCCTCTTTCCTTTGCATCAGTTAGAATTTTAAATTTTATTCTGGGTTTTTTGCCCTGCCAGACAAACTTAGAAATATCTCTCTGCCACTTTCCAAAACATTCCACTCTGTCCACAATCTGTAGGGTTTGAAATAAAAACAACATCTTTGGCAATACATTCATCTTTATAGCTGCAATTCGACCCAACAAGGAAAGTTTCAATCTTGACCAAGTTTCTAGATCCTTCTTGATTTCTGACCAACATTTTTCATAGTTATCTTTAAATAAGTTCAAGTTTTTAGCAGTCAAGTTAACCCCTAGGTATTTCACCTTTTTAACCACATTTAATTCAGTCTCTTTCTGAAACCTTTCTGACTCCAAAGCGGTCAAATTTTTCTCCAAAACCTTAGTTTTTTGCTTGTTCAGTTTAAATCCCGCCACCCGACCAAACTCATGAATCAATTCTAAAACTCTTTTCGTACTAGATTCTGGCTCCTGTAATGTTAAAACCAAGTCATCTGCAAAAGCTTTAAGTTTGTACTGTTTCACTCCGACCTGTATTCCTTGCACCAACCGGTCCTCCCTAATCATATTCAGAAGCACCTCCAGGACTGAGATAAATAACAAAGGGGATATGGGGCACCCTTGTCGTGTTCCTTTTTCAATTTTGAACTCTTCTGTCACCACATTGTTAACTATCAATTTAGCTTTTTGTTCTGAATAAATTGCCTCTATTCCATTTTCAAACCCCCGTCCCACTCCCATCCCTTCAAGGTTTTTCTTCATAAACTTCCAAGAGATGTTGTCAAATGCCTTCTCCGCATCAATAAAAATTAACACTGCTTTTGTATTGATATTACTTTGCAGAAGTTCCAAAATGTCAATAATATTTCTAGTATTATCAGACAAATGTCTGCCTGGGAGAAAGCCTGCCTGATTTTTATGAATTACTTCATTTAACACTTTTTTAAGTCTACTTGCCAGAATGTCTGCAAAAATTTTGTAATCCACATTTAGGAGTGAGATGGGACGGTAGTTCTTAAGTTGAGTCTTTTCAGTTTCCAATTTAGGTATCAATGTGATGAAAGCTTCTTCCCACGATTCCGGTGCCTTCTTCCCCTCCATGATCTGATTACACACCTCCATTAGTGGTTGAATCAAGAGATCTTTCAATGTCTTATAATACTTGGAGGTGAGTCCATCTGGCCCTGGAGATTTGCCTAGTTGCATATTCTGAATGGCACCTTCAATATCTTGTTGTGTTATTTTATAGTTCAGAGCTGTTCTCTTTTCCTGGGATAATTTTGGTAGTCCATTTATTTTTTAAAATTGGTCTATCTCAGTCTCTTTCTGCGGCCCTTGCGTGTAAAGTTGTTTGAAGTATCTCTGGAAGCACTTTCTAATTTCCTCAGGTTTCTGAATATTTCTCCCTTCAATCTCTAGGTTTGTAACCGTGTTCAATTTTTGTCTCTTTTTCAACTGCCATGCTAGCAGTTTCCCACACTTATTTGCTGATTCAAATGATCTTTGTTTCATTAATTTAATTTTCCACTCTACTTCTTGATTTATCAATTTGGCATATTGTGCTTGATGGAATTTGATTTCTCTCAGAATCTCCTGAGATTTGGGTTTTGATCTTAATTTTTTCTCACCATCTCTTATCTTCTCTAAAATCTTGTCCTTTTTTTCATTCCAGAGTCTTTTCTTTATCGTGTTCTGTTGTATCAAAAACCCTCTCATAACAGCTTTACTTGCATCCCAGATTACTCTTTTTTCCACTGTGGTATTCAGATTTATTTCAAAATAGTCTTGTAATGTCTTCTGGGCCTTCTTCACAACCTCCTGATCTCTTAACAAGGTGTCATTCATTTTCCATCTGAAGGAACCGATTGGGGTTAGTCTAATTTCCATTTTCATGGCGTTATGGTCGGAGCAGGTTTTTGGGCAGATTTCCACTTTTCTAGTCATAGGTGCCAGTCCTCTAGTTATCCATATTTGGTCGATTCTTGTCCATGTCAGATGGGCTTCAGAAAAGAATGTTCCTTCTTTTCCTAGGGGGTTCTTTGTCCTCCAGATGTCAATCAGGTCCATGTTGTCAGTTAGCTCAAAGAAAGTTTTAGGTAGTCTGTCGTCTTTTGTCAAATTTTGATTTTGTGACTTATCCATATTTATAGAGACCACCCCATTCATATCTCCCATCATAATGATGTTGCTATAGTCCAGATAATCCAGCATAGTCTCATGCAGTTTCTTGTAAAATTCTGATTTCCCCTCATTCGGTGCATATATGTTACTGGTTTCAGAACTCACAGGGTTAAAGAGTTCTGTGTGACGTCTCTTACCTGAGGCGTGGTTAGAAACTCTTTGGGAGTGGTCTGACTCCGAGAGTTTCATTCTGGTTTCGTTTTTGCAGAGAGAGGACGCAAGATGGGTCAGTTCTCGCCAGGTTGATTTAAGAGCTGTTTTACTTCATGATTAAAGGCTAACAAGATAAGGAACGCCTGTGTGTTTGGATTTATTACCACAAGCTGCAATTGCTTCACCGCTGTGTTTATCTCTGCTACCGGCAAGAGGGAGAGGCAGGAAGGATTTTTGGATCAGCACGGACAGGCTGCAGAGCTGCACAGGGAAGTGTGCTGGACTCCATGTTCGTTTTTCTTGGAACTCATGGCAACTCTGACTTCTCCGTTGCCATAGGTTATGGGCAGTTTGCCAAAGCTTTGAAGCATTGCAGGAACGTCCCACATGTGTGGGGGAGCCAGCAGGAAAGTTGCTGGGGCCAGCCGGAGCTTTGCTGTCTTTGAAGCTGGAAGGAGCTTGCTGGGAGGAGAGCCGATCTGCCAGAGGAAGCTGATGCTGTCGTGAGTAAGCTTACCCCGGGGGAGGAGGAGATGGCTCAGTCCCAGGAACATGGCTTTGAGCTTAAGCTACCATGTGGAAAGTTAACAATCCAAACGTGGCTGGAGTGGAGTTATTTAGCAGAGTTGTCCCTAGTGGGAGCCAATCTCTGGGAATTGGTCACACCGATGTCTACGTCAGCTGAGGCAGTTGCAAGCCAAAGTGAAGCTGAGGAGCGTGTGATGGCGTTTTTGGCTGAGAACGTGAGTGCTGAATTGAGGCCTATAGTTCTGGATGCAAGGAAACCTGTGGTCGCTTGGCTAGCTCTCCAGGAAGTGTGCAACGCTGGGGGCGGAAGCAAGGGCCGGGAGATGGCTGCATCGGAACAGGGGAGGCCAGAGGGCACTAACCACCTTCGTGGAAGCCGGTGCACAGCTGGGAAAGGCTGTGGGACCCCTGAGGGGGGCAAAGAGACTATTACTACTGCTGCTGTTGCTGACAGTTTCGCAGGGTCTAAAAGCTGCGTGGGTGCTGCAACGTGTCTGCGTGAGGAGCTTGGAGAGAGGCAAACTGCTGGGGGCCCTTTACCTACCACTGGGGGTGCAGGAAAGCGTCCTGGGAGCCCTGAGAGCAGTGGGGGGCGGTGAGCTGTAAAAGCACAGAAAAGCCTCTTTTTCCAAAGGCTGCCAAGAGTTGTTTGCGTCGAAAGTCGAAGCCTGGGAAACAGGACACTGCTAGATGCGTCAAGGTCAGCCATCTGCTGCAGAGGGAGATAACGGCTGCAGAGTTGTCTGGGAACTCTGAGATAAGTCCAGTCTTCGGAGCAACGCAGGATGTTGTGGTTTCGGACGCTGCCAAGGACAGAGGCAGCGGGACGTTTGTTGCTGCCATGGCAACTTTGAAAAACAATGCCAGCAGGGACACAGATGTGAAGTGGGTGTTGGATTCGGGTGCCAGTCATCACCTGATAACGCCATCTGCTGGGGAGCTGCGGAATTGCAGGGCTGTTTCAAGTGGAATGACTGTTACATTAGCTGATGGAACACAAAAATCAGTGTGTAATGTTGGAAATGTATATGTTTCTTTTTTGCAGGCGCAGCTGGAGATCTACGTTGTGCCGGGGATGCATTGTTGTCTGTTATCTGTACCAGCTCTTGTAAAAGAAGGGTACAAAGTTTGTTTTGAAAATAACACCTGTTCTATTTCCAGAGGGGGGAAGCTGCTTGTCGACGTGGAGGGCAAGGACAATCTCTTTGTTCTGGAGACACCTCTGGAGGGTGGTGGGAATGCAGGAAAAGCAAAGGCGAAGTGTGCTAGTGTTCCCAGTCATGATTCATGCAACAAGGTTCAAAGGGGCAGGTTTCCCGGAGTAAAGAGGGTAACCACAAAACCTTTTGAGTTGGTTCACACAGACCTTACAGGGCCAATGAAGTGTGAGAGTCTGGGTGGGGCCAGGTATCTGCTAACGATGGCAGATGATTTTTCTCAGAATTTATGGTGTTTTTCTCTCAGGTCACAGAGGGAGGCGGCGCAACTGATCCAGGATTGGGTTGCGGAGGTGGAACTAAGGTTTTCCACCAAGGTGCAAGAGTTCAGGAGCGACCGTGGGTCACAGTTCACTGGGTCTGCTCTGAAGGAGTTCTTCAAGGAAAAGGGAATTCGTCACCAGGTGACGGGTGCAAAGTCTCCTCAAGAGAGAGGCTTGGCAGAGCACAGGAGTGAAGCACTGGCTGAAGTTGTCAGGGTTTTGCTGTGTGACTCTGGGCTGCCTCAGAGCTTTTGGAGTGAGGCTTGGAAATTTGCCAGCTTTGTTTTTAACAGGTCCTACAATCATGATGTAGGGGACACACCGTTTTTTCTGTTGCACAAGAGGAAGCCACAGGTGTGTTTCTTCCGTTCTTTTGGTTCGAGGGCTTCAGTGCCGATACCAACAGCGCAACGGAAGGAGGGTGGTCCTAGGTACCAGGACATGATCTTCTGTGGGTATGATCCTGCAACAAATGGGTGGAAGTTTGCATACCCAGAGGGTGATCAGACCAAGCTGCTGGTCAGCAAGCATGCTGAGTTCTTTGAGCAGGGTGGTTGGTCACAGCCTAGGTATGGTTCTGATTTTCTCTCAGAATGCTTGTCTGATTCTGAGGAGGAAGAAAGGGAGGAAGGAGAGGCAAAGGCGGAGCCTGTTGCTGAGGACCAGGTTGCTGATGATGGTCAAGCACAGGGGTGGGTTTCTCCACAGGTTAAGAGAGAACCCAAGAGCGAGCCTTCATCTCCTGTTAGCCAAGTGCAGGAGGTCCGAAGACGCAGCAAGTCAGAGGGGGAGTCTTCTGAGCTTGCTGGAGACACATTTGCTGACCCCAGTGGGTCAGGAGGAGCGCCCGAGGTTGTGCTCCGGCGGTCAACTCGGACCACAAAGGGGGTTCCACCGGAGAGATTTCAGGTCACCAGTGCGTGGGTTGGTTTCGCACAGTGTGATTCTGGGAGTGTGGAAGGGATTCAACAATTGCCTGGGATAAATGCCAGTGGGAGGCAAAAGGCAATGGGAGGTGAGTTGAACTCAAAGAGGTCTGTAAATAGGGGATCACAGTTTCCCTCAGGATTCGAGACGAGAGGGGGTGTTACTGGTTTCAGAACTCACAGGGTTAAAGAGTTCTGTGTGACGTCTCTTACCTGAGGCGTGGTTAGAAACTCTTTGGGAGTGGTCTGACTCCGAGAGTTTCATTCTGGTTTCGTTTTTGCAGAGAGAGGACGCAAGATGGGTCAGTTCTCGCCAGGTTGATTTAAGAGCTGTTTTACTTCATGATTAAAGGCTAACAAGATAAGGAACGCCTGTGTGTTTGGATTTATTACCACAAGCTGCAATTGCTTCACCGCTGTGTTTATCTCTGCTACCGGCAAGAGGGAGAGGCAGGAAGGATTTTTGGATCAGCACGGACAGGCTGCAGAGCTGCACAGGGAAGTGTGCTGGACTCCATGTTCGTTTTTCTTGGAACTCATGGCAACTCTGACTTCTCCGTTGCCATAATATATTCCTAGTATCAAAAACTTTTCTCCTTGAGTCTGAATCTCAATTGCCAAAATTCTTCCTTGTTCATCTTTAAATAAAAACTTTGGTGATAGGCTCTCCTTTGCATAAATCACCACTCCTCTTTTTTTGACTCTGTCCGATGATATAAATTCTTGGCTTAGTCTTTTGTTAATTAGCACTTTTCTGTGGAGCCTAGTCACATGGGTTTCCTGCAAACAAATAATGTCCAATTGTTCTTTCTTCAATATATGAAATATTCTTGTCCTTTTTTCCGGGGAATTCCCGCCATTAATATTCCAACTAAGAAGCTGCAGAGACATCCTGGATCAATCCGCTATTCCTTTGGTGGTGGTGTCTTTTCCTTTTGATCCTCTGGTCCCAAGGGTGCGGGTACAGGTGCTGGTACTGGCGGAGGTGGTGGCCAAGACCCAGGTCCTACTGCTCCTTTCTGAAGGTCCTCTCCGTGGTCGTCTAGAAATTTTTGTTGGTCTTCTGCTGATTTAATTTTGAATTTCTTTCCTTTGAAGTTAAAGGATAATCCTTGAGGAAATTCCCACCTAAAGGGAATTGAGTTGCTTCTCAACAATCTTGTTAAATCTGTGTATGTAGATCTAAGGTCCAAAAGTTGTTTCGGGATATCTTTGTAGATTTCTGCCTTGTTGCCTTGAATATCAAGTGATTTTTCGAAATGAAGGCCTAATATTTTGTCTCTCTCTTGCTTGGATCTCAAAATGATCAAACAGTCTCTGGATCTGTCCTTCCTCACCACTCTTCCCAGTCTAAAAGCACTTACGATTTTGAAGTCCTTATCTTCTTCAATGGCCCAGAACTTTGAAAATTCTGATGACAAATAACCAATCAAATCCCCTTGTTCAAGTTCTGGGATGGCTCTCAATCTGAGATTATTTTCCCTATTTCTTAATTCAATCATAGACAGGTAGGCCTGCTGTTCGTTAATTTGTTTGTGCAAAGGTTTTACTTCCACCTGTATTGCTTCAACTTTCTGATTGGCTTCCACAGCTTTTTGATTAGCTTCCTCAGCCAGTTTGCGATTTTCTAGAGTTGCTTCCTGTAGATTCCCGATTGCTTGTGTATGTTCAGCAACTTGTTCAGTCAATTTATTAATGCTGGCTGTGGCTTGGTCAATTTTTGTCGAATGCTCGTCTGCCTTTTTATTTAAACTTTCCAATTGTCCCAAAAATTGTTCTAAAAGTGCAGAAGATCCTCCTGTAGCCATATCCTCTAATGATGTCTGCTCAGCTTCTCCTTCTTGTATCCCTAAAACAGATGGGACAGATGATCTGCGTGGCTGAGAAGTCAGAGTTGTTTGTACTAATTGTTTAGCTTTCGTTTTAGCCAATCTTGCTTTCCCCGTGCCACTCATTCCAATCCTGTCTACGTGCCAAGGTCAAGCTATGTGCAGTCCCATGGGAAAGTCAGTTCCAGAGAGTAAACAGCAAGGCAGCAGAAAATCAAAACAGAAGGCAAATCCCAGACAATTGTAAATCCACAGTCCTCTAGGGGGAGTGCAACAATGTCTCAAAGGAAAGAATAGAGTTGTTCCGCCATTAAAATCCCAGCAGTTTAAAACACGTTGAAAGGATCCTTCAGCTCCCTTTTGCGATGCAGAACTTCCCAAAGTTAAAACAAAGTCTCAAAGAGGTGCGAGAAATAACTTCCCCATTTGTATCCAAATTGTAACGCTCCAATGTAACACTTTCGACAGTTAGCCAGATTCAGCAGTTTGACAGTTCTTTTTGCCTTTAGCCTGACAGCCCGTGAATTGGGCTTCTTTTAAACAATCCAGAAAGAAAAGGAAGGGTAACCAAGAAAAGTAAAACAAAATTGTCTCTTAATCTCTTAAAAGTCTCTTGAAAGCAAATTCAGTTGTTGCACAATAAGCCACACTTTTAAAACCTTTTTTAAAAAAAGCGATTCCAGCTTGTCAAAATCTTTACTTTAGTTCTTTAAGCACGGTCGGGAGACGGACTTCCTGGTTGCATCTCCCGCTTTCAGCCAAATTCAGTCTCTTTAGTCCCAAGATTTCTTAATTTCCCCTTACTTACGGGTTTGTAGTTTTAAATCAATTGTTCCAGGAAAAAAGGTCAGCGCTCATCGGTAGCAGCCGCATGGCTTCACTTCCGCAGAAAGAGCGATCAACTCACAGCACCGCGCCACCCTTCCACGTTCCGGAGCCCCTTACGGGGTTCCTTCTTCGTTTCGGGGGGCGCTTCTGGTGCCCGCCGAGTCCCACGGTCACAGGCTCACTCTGCCTGTGGTTTATCTTTATGGGTCTCCGCTGTGCCGTAGCGGACGACCCGTTTCTGCGGAGCTCCCCTTCACAGAGCAAAGAGGACCGCCATTACCGTTTCGCGCCGCCTCCGGAAGTCAAGTCCTTTTTTCTTAAACCTTACTTCACCGACTTCCCCATACCTCCCCTTTCTGCATCCCAATTTCCAAATTTGTTTCAGCAAATTCTGCCCCTTGGTTTTATCGAATTTTCCCTTATTCTTTTCTTATACTTAATCTTTTACAGCTGTAATCCCCTTTTTTCTAAAACCTCAACATTTTAGCATTCATTAATTTTGCAATGTTTCTTAAGATAAATTTTAAATTTCTTCCAGTCTTCATCCGCCGTCTCTTTCCCCTGGTCACGGATTCTGCCGGTCATTTCAGCCAGTCCCATGTAGTCTATCACCTTCATCTGCCATTCTTCCAGAGTGGGTAGATCTTGTGTCTTCCAATACTTTGCGATGAGTATTCTTGCTGCTGTTGTAGCATACATAAAAAAAGTTCTGTCTTTCTTTGGCACCAATTGGCCGACAATGCCCAAGAGAAAGGCCTCTGGTTTCTTAGGGAAAGTACATTTAAGTACCTTTTTCATTTCATTATATATCATTTCCCAGAAAGCCTTAATCTTCGGGCACGTCCACCAAAGGTGATAAAAAGTACCTTCAGTTTCTTTACATTTCCAACACTTATTATCAGGCAAATGGTAAATTTTTGCTAGCTTGACTGGGGTCATGTACCACCTATAGATCATTTTCATAATATTTTCCTTTAAGGCATTACATGCCGTGAATTTAATACCGGTGGTCCACAACTGTTCCCAGTCAGCAAACTTAATGTTATGACCAATGTCCTGTGCCCACTTAATCATAGCAGATTTAACTGTTTCATCTTGTGTATTCCATTTCAGCAACAAATTATACATTCTTGACAGATTCTTAGCATTGGGTTCTAACAGTTCTGTTTCTAGTTTTGATTTCTCCATCCTGGAAGCCAATTTTCCTGTCCTGTTTATACACCTCCATTATTTGATAGTAATGGAGCCAGTCTCGTACTTTAGACTTCAATCTCTCATAACTCTGTAATTTCCGTTTATCTCCCTCTTGTTCCAAAATTTCCCAATATTTTGGCCATTTGGCCTCCATGTTAAGTTTTTTCACGGCTTTAGCTTCCATTGGCGATAGCCACCTTGGGGTTTTATTTTTCAACAAATCTTTGTATCTGATCCAGACATTATATAATGCTTTCCTAACAATGTGATTTTTAAAAGCTTTATGCGCTTTAACCTTATCATACCATAGATATGCATGCCATCCAAATACATTATTAAAACCTTCCAAGTCCAAAGTATCTGTATTCTCGAGGAGCAGCCACTCTTTCATCCAGCAAAAAGCTGCTGATTCATAGTACAGTTTTAAGTCCGGCGGGGCAAATCCCCCTCTTTCCTTTGCATCCGTTAAAATTTTAAACTTTATTCTGGGTTTTTTGCCCTGCCAGACAAATTTCGAAATGTCTTTCTGCCACCTCTTGAAACAGTCCATCTTGTCAAGAATTTGCAATGCTTGAAATAAAAATAACATTCTAGGCAATGCATTCATCTTAATAACTGTAATTCGGCCTAACAAGGAAAGCTTCAAATTTGACCATATTTATAGATCCTTTTTAACTTCTGTCCAGCATTTCTCATAATTATCTTTAAACAAATTCACATTCTTAGATGTCATATTAATCCCCAAGTATTTCACCTTCTTGACCACTGTCAACCCTGTTTCATTCTGGAACCTCTCCCTTTCCATAGCTGTTAAATTTTTCTCCAAAACTTTAGTTTTTTGTTTATTCAACTTGAATCCTGCAACTTGACCAAATTCTTGAATTAGTTCTAAAACCCTTTTTGTACTAGTGTCTGGCCTCCCCCCTGAGATCCTCATCCCTGATGGTCTCCGCTGGAACCCACGTGTTTTCCGACTCAGGTTCCCCCTCCCAAGCTACCAAATACTCCACTACCCCTCCTCTCAATCTTGAATCAAGTATTTCCGTGGCTTGACTGCTGAGTTCCCTCTCCTCTATGCGTGGGTGAGTGGGGACCTCTCTCTCTCGCCCCGGAAATTCCAGCCCCTCCCTGTACAGAGAGAGTAGGGACCTATGGAACACCGGGTGTAGTTTCATACTGGTCGGCAACTTGAGCCGAAAGGCCACTGGACTGACCTGCTGGGTTACCTCGAAAGGTCCCAGCCGCCTGGGCAGCAATTTCTTGCACCCTCCCTTGAAAGGTAACCCCTGGGTTGACAACCACACCCGGTCCCCCACCCGTATGGTTTCTCCTTCCCTGCGGTGCTTGTCTGCATGCCTCTTATACACTTCCTTGGCCCTTTCCAAGTTCATTTTAAGTTGTTGGTGTAAGGCTTCCATTTCTTCCACAAACTGCTCCGCTGCTGGCACACTCCACCTCTCCTCCCCACCCCCTGGGAAAGCCCTGGGATGACACCCGTAATTGGCCATGAACGGGCTCATCCCCGTGGACACGTGTTCCGCGTTATTGTACGCAAATTCTGCCAGCCCCAGTTTATCCACCCAGTCGTTCTGCCTCTCGCTGACATAGCAGCGTAGATATTGTTGGAGTATACTGTTCGCTCTTTCCGCTTGTCCGTTGGTCTCTGGCTGTCTGGCTGTCGAGAAGCTCACCTCGACTTCCAGCAAGCTCATGAGCTTCCTCCAGAACCGGGAAGTAAATTGCTTCCCTCGGTCGGACAAAACCCTCAAGGGGGCGCCATGCAGTCTGAAGATGTGATCCACAAACAGCCTGGCAGTTTCCTCTGCCGTCACCGCATGCGAGCAAGCGATAAAATGGCACATTTTTGTTAACAGGTCAACAACCACCATGACAGCTGTTTTCCCTCTCGATTTGGGCAAATCTGTCATAAAATCTATGGACACCACCTCCCATGGTTTTCCCGGTGTGGGTAAAGGTTCCAGTAGTCCCGCGGGCGCCGCCCTCTCCCCCTTTGCTCGCTGGCAGCAGTCACACCCTCATACGTACTCCCGTACATCTTCCCTCACCCTTGGCCACCAGAACTGCCTGGTGACCAGCAACATGGTCTTGTGTTGACCGAAATGCCCCGCCGTCGGGTTATCATGGAGTTGTTTGAGTACGCTTCTCCTCAAATCATCCCCTGGTACATATAGTGCTCCCCTGTAATATAGTACCCCATCTTTCTCCTCAAACCCCTCATGGTTTCCCCCCGTGCCTCTGAGTTCCCGGATTTTCGTTTGGGCGAACTCGTCGTCCCTCGTCAGTCCTACTAGTTCTCGTGTCTCAACTAACACTCCCCCCCACCCATCGGTTCTCGGGAATCACATGTCGTGCTTCTGGAGGTCCTTCTCCTTCCAGATACTCCGGCTTCCGGGAGAGGGCATCTGCTCTGACGTTTTCCTCTCCCGGCACGTATCGAATCTCGAAGAAAAACTTGGAGAATTCTTGAGCCCACCGCACCTGTCGTTGGTTGAGTACTCGTGCAGTCCTCCAGTACTCTAGGTTCTTATGGTCCGTGCACACCTGGATCTTGTGCTGCGCCCCTGGATCTTGTGCTGCTCTTCCAAAGCAAACGCCTTTTTTAGCCTTTCGAAAGATTGCTGTGCCTCTTCTGTCCAGACGAACTTCCTTTTGCTACTGAGACAATCGGTGATGGGTGCGGTTAAGTGGGCGAAGTTCTTGATGAACTTCCGATAGAAGTTCGCAAACCCCAGGAACCTCTGCACGTCCTTCCGGGTCTTGGGGGCCTTCCATTCCAGCACCGCCTGCACCTTGCTTGGGTCCATAGCTAGGCCCTTGTCCGACAACCTGTATCCCAGGAACTCGACCTCTCGTGTGTGGAATTGGCACTTCTCCAATTTGACCCACAACTGGTGTTCCTGTAGCCTCTTTAGCACTTCCCGAACGTCCCAAACGTGTTGCTCCTCATTGTCCGAATAGATTAACACGTCATCTAGAAAGGCCACGCAATTCTTGTATAGCAAGGATCCCAACACATGGTGCAAGATAGATTGAAAACAGGCAGAGTCTGATTGTAATCCGAAGGGCATAATGAGGTACTCAAAGGCTCCCAGAGGGGTGAACATGGTGGTTTTCCGTTCATCCACTTCCCTCATCCTAATCAAATTGTACGCCCCCTGAAGGTCCAGCTTGGTAAAGATCTTTCCCTTCCTCACCCGGGTTAAAATATCGTCAATCCTGGGCATTGGGAAGGTCACGGGTTCCGATACAAGGTTCAAGGACCTGAATTCTACGACCAATCTGGGCTGTTTAGTGTCCTTTTTGTCCACAAAGAACACCGGACTGCCTCCCACCGCCCTTGATTCCCTTATGAAGCCTCTTTTCAGGTTCTTGTCAATAAACTCCCACAACTCCTGCATCTCCTTGTCCGACATGGCGTACAATTTACCCACTGGGAGCTGAGCTCCTGGTAGTAGGTTGATTTGACAGTCGAAGGGCCTATGGGGGGGTAGTTTATCCGCTTCCTTCTCGCTGAAAACATCCTGCAGGTCAGCGTATTGTGGTGGTACCTTCCCCTTTTCTCCCACTGCCATTCCTGCTACCTGAGCCACAGCTACCCTCGGGACTTCCCCACCGTGACAGTGTTCCAAATAGTGAGCTGACCCAAAGGTCACTGTCCGCTGGTGCCATGCCACCACTGGATCATGTAGCGCCAACCAGCTCATTCCCAGGATGACTGATGGTCCTGCCAGTCTGGCTACATGAAAGGCAAGGGTTTCTGTGTGTCTGGAGACCCTCATTCTCATGGGGGGAGTCTGGTGCGTCACTTCCCCTCCCAGGAGTTCCCTGCCATCAATGGTCGTTACTTGTAAGGGGCACTCTAGCGGCAGGAGGTGTAACTGGTGCTCCAGCGCGAAATCCTTGCTGAAAAAATTACAGGAACTGCCTGAGTCCAGCAGTGCCTTAACCTTGATTGGGTGTCCATTAGGGAGTTCTAGCACCACCTCTATGGCTATGGCTGCTTGGGGGGGGTCTGGCTTGGGCACTTTTACTGGTTGCTTGCCTGGCTGCTGTGCCCGCTGATCGGCAGCCAAGCATTGGCGTTTCCCTGCTCCTTAGCGCCCTCCTCCTCTGCTGGTCCCTTCTCCTGCATGGTCGGGGAGCCTTACCTCCACTCTTGGCTCCGATGGCAGTTCCCTGACAGATATGGTGTGAACTCAAGGTGAACAGAACGTACCAGGGTGATGAGGGAATGTCTTAGCATCAGCACGGTTTGAGCAGCATGAGCAGAACAAAGCTTAGAAGCAAGACTTCCCATCATGCCACAGTTATGTGCAGAAGCAATGCTTCCCATCATGCCATGGTCATGTGCAAAAGCAATGCTTTCCTTCATCTCCCCCTTTCTTTTCTTATTTGCGAGGTGTTCTGGGTGAATAAGACAAAAATACTTCGGGATACGTGGTATGCCAGCGCATGCCCGAAATAAGTTCGCCACATCTCCCCTAATGTTTACTGCTGGTGCTGCAATTTCGCAAAGTAGGCAGCAATGATTTTATTGGGTGGCTGAGGGGGAGAGAGAAACCGAGACAAAAGACTTATGAGTCCAGGAATGCATTGGAGGAAGCAACTTAGCAAAATCAATATACATATTATAATAATGGCATATTGAAAGAGATTACGAAGCCAATTCAGGTTTGGCAACCAGCCAGTGAGCCACTGGGTGAATGAGTCCCACAGGCCAGAAAGTCCAAAATCCTGTTTAATGTGGTGTGTAAGATTTTGCAAATGAGAGATTTGCTTTTGGATGGCTTTGGAATTATCAGTAATATTAAAGCAACACATGTCGTCCACTTGTTCACAGCCGTAATGATGAAGCAGCAATAGATAATCGATAGCAGTGCGGTTCTGAAGACCATGCTGGAGTTCACTCTGCTCTTTATTTAGAAGAGGAAGCACTTGAGAAGTAAAATTCAGGGCTTTTGCTGCAGAACAAGCTAAAGAGTTAATGTTCCTACTATTGTGTACAGCTAATCCAGGGACTCCTAGGAGAGAAACAGCTAAAGAGATATATTCAGACCTACTGGGAAGAGAAATTGAATCGTCACAATCGTTAGTCAATGCAATAGAGCGGCGATATCGAGAGCGGGTCAAATGATGCTTTTTGGGTAATACGTGTGGAGAGAATCAGAACCTAAAGTGTTAAGAGGTTCTGTGTGACGTCTTACATTCTGAGGCGTGGTTGAGTTTACTGAGGGGAGTGTTTCCTGAGTTCAGTTCTGGTTTCGCTTTTGCGGAGGGTGGACGCAAGATGGGTGAGTTGTCGCCCGGAGAGATGTTTTTCTACATGAATAAAGACTTTTAGAAGATAAGGAAGACACCGTGTGTGCTGCCTGATTTATGTTTACACACACGCACAGCAACAGTTTCACGCTGTGTGCACTCTGCTCCCCCTGCCTGGGTCAGCTTGCAGCTTCCGAGCAGAGCTGCGCAAGGGAAGCGCTGGCTGGACAGCAGGGCTATTTGCCAAGAGGCCAATAATACTATGGACAAACGGCTTAAGCAGCAGGGTGTGCCATGGCTGATGTTTGCTGGAATGTAATTAAATGTATAGCCAGGACACGTCCAGAACCAGCCAGCAGGTAGTTCTTTGTATTTATATACATAAGAAATATTGACATAATTAGAGCAGTGGAAATTATCCTTGCCCATTTCCACACAGTTGGATTTTGTGCAATTGACCATACGGGCACAGGTGACATTAAAAGAAGCCACGTATGGGGTCAACAAATCAATGGCCAAAGGTGGGCGTCGGCGCACTTGGTTACCCCAGTTGTGGTAACCGGAATAACCAAGGGTGAGGAGAGAATCGTTTTGGGATAGGGATGAGAAAAACCAGGTATCATTTTGTATATCAAAAGGGTCATGGCAAACAGGGATAAGGCAGGAGCCAAGGATTTCACCTATTGATACCTGTTGGGTTAGGCAAAAGGAAGAAATATTGAGGGTCTTTGCAAAAGATTCCCACACATTTGTTGGTGTGGAGTTACCGCTATTAAGAGCGGAAGCAGAAAGAGGCAAAAACAAAACGCTGAAAATGAGCACTAAAGCAAGTAGCTTTCCCCCCGTTATGGGCCATTGTTCTATCCATACCCGGGTGGTTGATTTCCAGTGGAGGGGGAGTGCAAGCTTACTCATTTAATTGAATGGTAGCTTGTAACTGTTGTAGTAAGTCTCTGCCCCACAGATTGAGATGGATTTTTAACAAACAGGGCTGGATATATGCAATGGTTTCAGAGCTATCAGGCAGAGAAATAGGCAGCCACTGTACGCTTTGGGAAGAGGTTTGAGGTCCACCTACACCCCAAACTGCAGAGGCAGATTCAAGGGGCCACGTGGGGTCCCAGCAACTACTGGAAATTACAGAAATGTCCGCGCCTGTGTCAATCAAGCCTTCCAGAACCTTGCCATTTATCTTGTACTTACGAAGAAGTTTCTGATGACCAATCCGCTGGATTACAGCTAACAGCTGTGGGGAAAAAGGAGAGAGCTCGTGCAAATTACTATCAATAATAGAAACAGTAGGGTGAGAAGGGAGCACCACCAAATGCGCCCAGGACTCACCCTTCTTTAACTGCATGGGCATGTGGCTCCAAAGTTGAACCATTATTGTGCCCACATAGTCAGGATCCAGAACTCCTGGAATAACCTGGATTCCTTCTTTTGCCACAGAAATTTTGGGTAAAATTAAACCTGCGACTTTAGGAGGTAGTGGGCCCGCCAATTGGGTGGGCATAAGCACAATTTCACCAGGTAAAACAGTGTCTTTGGTTTCTTGATTAATTAAGTTGATGGTAAAATCAGAGCGTGTATCCTTTGAGATGGTTTTAATAGTGGAGACTAACGGCGGAGGGCTCCCTATTTGTCCGGGCCCCTAAGGAGTTTCCCGAACTCCTGCACTGATTTGCGCAATGATAGCCTTTACCGCACTTCGGGCATTTCTTGGAAGGCTTAGCCTTATTGGCATCACCATTCCTGTTTGCACCCCCGCCAGGGGCTCTGCATTGTTTAGCAAAATGACCTGGGCGCTTGCAGTTCAAGCAGTGGGCTTGTTGCCAGCCTGGATGGCACCGGCAAGCAAGGACATCGCATGACTCTGGTTTCCAACATCTGCACGGGCTTGAATCATATCGGCCAGGTCATATTTAGGGCGATGTATGATCGACTGCAAAGCCCTTTTGCAGTCAGTACTTGCAATTTTGAAAGCCATTTTTTTCATCAATTCATTTTGAGCTGTAGCGTCATCAATCTGCCTAGTGACTGATTCTTTCAATCTATCTATAAATTGATGGTAGGGCTCCGAATGTTGTTGCTTAACAAAGGAGCTAAGTGGTTGTCCTGAGACAGGGACTTTGCGAAAGGCACGTTGCACACAGGTCGCGGTGCGACTAAAATGTAAAGGTGTTAATTGCGCTTGGGCTGGTATATTACCATACAAACCAGCACCAAAGAGTTGGTTGGCTGAATGCTGTGGATCAGCCAGGGCTACTGCGCAATGCTTAAATTCACTTTCAAAAACTACATACCAAGCCGGGGATAACAGCATGCGCATCAGATCTTTCCAATCTTGAGGTAGGATTGTATAACCAGTTGCTATTCCCTCCAGCATTCCTGTCACATAAGTGGATTTTAGGCCGGAATCAGTAATGGCTTTCCTTAATTCTCTCAGAATAGAATAAGGAAGCGTCTCATACATAATTTGTTGTTGTGCAGTGCCAGGGTTAGTATAAGAAATAGGGAAAGCAGACGGCAGTTCCCCGGCCCACCCCGCCTCCTCCTCCAAGGAAAGAATTCCTTCCTGTCTAGCTTGAAAAAGTGCAGCACGCACGGCTCCTGTAGGAGCAGGCGAAGGAGGGAGGGTAGGGGGGATGTGGGGATGTGGGCTGAGGCGAAGGGGGGGTTAGAGAAGAAGAGTTTGGATTTGATATCCCGCTTTATCACTACCCGAAGGAGTCTCAAAGCGGCTAACATTCTCCTTTCCCTTCCCCCCCACAACAAACACTCTGTGAGGTGAGTGAGGCTGAGAGACTTCCGAGAAGTGTGACTAGCCCAAGGTCACCCAGCAGCTGCATGTGGAGGAGCGGAGACACGAACCCGGTTCCCCAGGTTACGAGTCCACCGCTCTTAACCACTACACCACACAGAAAGTTGCGGTGGAGGCAAAAGCTTTGGGTAAGGAGGTAGATTGTCTGTTGCGGCTAAAAGGGCAGGTGGCAGGGCAGTTGGTGGGGAATTGTCTGGTGCGGGTGCCGATGGAGACGCCTGGGGACCTAATCTAGCGACGGCATCCGCACACTTCTGCCAAGTGAGCAGACAATGAATGCCAAGTCTCCATCCCCAAGGACCCTATTTCTGGGTACCAGGGGCACTCGCAAGCAATATGACATAACAATCGTTCAATTTCTTTCAAGGAAATATGCACACCTGCTACTCTCTGTCTGACTAAATGAAACTGCTCTTTTTGGGACTTTGTAAGCTCCCCCCACATACTCACGGTGTAGCGCGCTGAGACTTTTCCAGTCGAGTGAAGTATGAGGCTGCGTAAAGGGATCTGGCACGTCGAGGGTCACCAGATGTTGGGTTGAAATGAACGGCAGACGAGTAGGTAGGTGTCATACGGGAGGCGTCTCTCGAGCAAGCCTCAGAGACTCCCTTTTATTGGATATTATACAGCGTTTGCCACGTGTGTGCTTGTTGCTGATTGGTTTACATAAGTACAAAGCAAGGGTTCCATATAAGACATTAATTATTCATTCTTCATTTCATTTTATTGCATTAGCCGTGTGGCCATAGCATGATATACATTGAAATAACAACATAAAATGGGGGTGGGGAGGTAAAGGTAGATATCATCCTGGGCGATTACTTAAAGAAAGGGGAAAAAAACTGCTGAGGCTGGAGGAGGACCGTTAAAGGGTCCTTCAGCTCCTCAGATATGTCCTAACTCGATTGTTCTTGTGCAATAAGGCTACTTGGAACTTCGTTCGGTTGTGCGGCGTATCGACTGCAGCTGTGATGTTAAGGAAGAAGTTAGTGCCGCTTTCCTCTTCATCACACTAAGCAGGAAGTTAGCTGTCATCTCGGTAATCCAACAATCAGAATCCTGCAAAAGGAGGGACACTATCCAAGGCTGGATTGGGAGATGAAGCTTATTCACGAGGGGAGTTAAAAACCGAGATCTTTCAACTGTCCAGTTGGGACAGAAGAGCATTACATGTTCCATTGTCTCCAGGGTCGTGTCATTACAGGTGCATGTTCTATTTGCGATTGGGAACTCTGGAATAATGACCCGACAGAACTGCTGTAGGAAAACAGTTGAGACGGGCACAGGTAAAGGCCCTACGCTTAGCCTCCGAGGAAATTGTGAAGCAGTATAGAGGGATCCCTTCAGGGGGTGGAATAGCTAGGGCTAGGCCTGAACACGGTCCTCTTGCATAGGAGGCTGTGTTAGAGAAGTCAAGTTGCTGTAGTTTCTTTTTGATTAGAGGTAGGGCCGCCGGGCTGATACACTCTAAGTTAAGAACAGTTTTACAATTCAAATTGAGAAGAGAGCGGAATTTGAGGTTAATTGTAGTTTTCCAAGGGGAATTATGAATGTCTCTTAGGATCAGATTGGAAAAACCACCTCTAATTCGAGCATCCGATGCTAATAGGTGGAAGCTGTAGGAAATGGCTCGACTCCATGCTCTTTTAACAATTGAGGGCTGGGCGAACTCGAGTCGTAGGGCTGCACCTGAGACACATCTTGGGATGCCGGAAAGAGATCTCAGAAACATATGAAGAGGGCGATCCAAGTTACCTGATATTGCTGTAGTCCATACTTCACATCCATATAATAATTTAGGGACAACTTTGGCATTAAATATTTGTATTGCTGCTGGAAGATGTTTGCCGCCCTTCTGGTGGTAAAATCGGACTATGGCGTTAGAGGTCGTAGTTGCAGCGAGAAAGGCAGATTGTAGATGGGTGGTCCAGGACAGATTATAAGTGAATATTATGCCTAGATATTTAAAGGCTTTTACCTTTTCTAAGTAGCCACCTGTGATCTTAAGCGGCTCCAACTTGAGTTTGCGGGAACGAGTGAAGTGGAGGACTTTCGGTTTTTTATAATTAATGTTAAGAGCTTCCGCCTTACAATAGGCGATAAATGCATTAACTGCATTTGCTAGGTCCGCAGCTGTTCTGGATAAGATGACGGCATCATCAGCATAGAAAAGGGAAGCAACGGGGTGGCCTGCTAAGTGAGGAGGATACTTAGATGCTAGCTTCAAAGTGGAAATTGCATTGTGAAGATAGAGATTAAACAATAAAGGGGCCAAGAGACGCTGCGGCTTAATGCTCTCCCTTAGCGTTTTGCTTTGTTTTTATTATTTTATTTGGTCTGAGTATGTCTGGCCGGGCAAGAAAGATTAACAGCAGGCAGATTTACAGCAGGCAAGAACTTTTGAAGGTCGGGTTGCAGTGTGAACAAGCTGTAAGAGCTGATTATTTTCGCCCAGATAACGTTCCTGTGGGAGTAGCCAGGCCGCCGGGCTCTCCATGGATTACTATGCCTCCAGGGAGGAGGCGAAGGCGGCGTAGAGACAGGAGGCAAAGGCGGGGTTGTCGGGCTGGTGTCCTGGTAAGATTACAGAGGAGTCCATCTAAGCCATCACTCCCTAGCATATTTCTTGCTAATGTGAGATCTCTTGCCAACAAGATGGATGAATTGAGGCTGCAGGCAGCAAAGAATAGCCTTGTGAAAGATTGCTGCGTTTTATTTGTCATTGAGACATGGCTTCAACCGTCCATACCAGACACAGCTATTCAGTTGGAAGGCTGTGCGGTACATCGTCAGGACCGAGGAATGGACTTCGGAAAAACCAAAGGAGGGGGGCTGTGTGTATATGTGAACAAATGCTGGTCCAATAATTCTAAGATTGTGGGCAGTCACTGTTCACTGGATTTGGAATATGTGGCTGTTAAATGTAGACCAGCCTATCTCCCTAGGGAGTTCACAGCTGTTATGCTAACTGGCGTGTACGTGCCACCAGATGCCAATGCCAACTTGGCTTTGGGATGCCTGCAGAGCCTTATCAGTAGTCAGCAAGACAAGTACCCTGAAGCTGTGCACATCATTGCGGGAGACTTCAACCATGTTGAACTCAAAACAGTGCTCCCAACGCTCTATCAGCATGTGAAATGCCCCACAAGAGGGGATAAGACACTGGATAAAGTTTATTCGAATGTAAATCACGGCTATAGGGCTTTACAGCTGCCACACTTGGGCCAGTCCGACCATATGTCTCTGTTCCTGGTGCCAGCATATATCCCACTCAGGAAACGGGCTCCTACAATATTAAAATCTGTTAAAATCTGGCCTGAAGGTGCTATTCACCAGCTGCAGGACTGTTTTGAGAGAACCAATTGGGATATTTTCGATCGTTCGGACCTGGAGGAGTACACGGCGGCAGTACTGTGCTATATCAATCACTGCACAGACACTGTCACAGTAAATAAATCCATCCGGTTTTATCCTAATCAAAAACCCTGGATGAATGGAGAGGTCCAGTGCCTGCTGCGGGAAAGGAACAGGGCTTTCAGGTCGGGCGAGGTGCAGCTTTACAGTGTGGCAAGAGCAAACTTGAAGAGGGGTATTCGACGGGCAAAACTGGATTATAGGCAGAGGATTGAGGATAATTTAAGGAGCAACAACATAAGACAGATGTGGCAGGGGATTCAGCATATTACCAACTACAAACCTAACCTTGGCGCTGTCGACGGTGACCCTTTGCTGGCGGAGGAGCTTAACCTCTTCTTTGCTCGCTTCGAGAAGGAGCCACCTGAGACACCGGTATTACAGCCACCAGCCCATAGGGGCCCCTCATTCACTGTAGAGGAGCACGAGGTGAGACAAGTATTGAGGATGGTGAATCCGAGGAAGGCGGCTGGACCTGATGGCATCACTGGAAAGGTGTTGAAGGGCTGTGCGGATCAGCTGGCGAGGGTCTTTACTAAGATCTTCAATAAGTCCTTACACCAGTCTATTGTCCCACCCTGCCTGAAGTCGTCAACTATTGTCCCTCTGCCTAAAAAATCCACAATCAGTAGTTTGAATGACTACAGACCAGTTGCACTGACTCCAATCATCATGAAGTGTTTTGAGAAACTGGTGCGCCGTCATATTATTTCCTGTCTTCCATCAACTTTTGACAACTACCAGTTTGCATACAGGGCAAATAGATCCACAGAAGACGCTATCACCACTACTCTCCATGCTGCTCTGTCCCATCTGGAGCAGCCGGGGAATTATGTGAGGCTGCTGTTTGTGGATTTTAGCTCTGCTTTTAACACTATCCTCCCCCATAGACTGGTGTCCAAGCTAGAGACGATTGGACTCCCCAACTCCACCTGTCTCTGGGTTTTGGATTTTTTGTCAGAACGTTCTCAGAGGGTTAGAGTAGGGTCACATGTGTCCACAGCCCTTAGCCTTAACACCGGCTCACCACAGGGTTGCGTGTTGAGTCCCCTGCTCTATGCTCTCTATACGTATGACTGCACAGCCATCTACTCCAGCAACAAAATCATCAAGTTTGCTGATGATACTACGGTGGTGGGGCTCATTTCAGGAGGGGATGAGTCCGCCTATCGGGACGAGGTGGAGCGGCTCTGTGTTTGGTGTGGAGAGAACAATCTGGCTCTTAATACGGCTAAGACCAAGGAATTGGTGGTGGATTACAGGAAAAAAAAGGCGGACATTCAGCCCTTGTATATCAACGGGGAACGGGTGGAGAGGGTGGCGGAATTCAGGTTCTTGGGAGTGACTATGGATCAGGGCATGACTTGGAGCGCACATACCACTGCTCTGGTGAAGAAGGCCCAGCAGAGAATTTATTTCCTCAGACTTTTAAAAAAGAACAATCTGAGTGAGAGACTGCTGGTGTCCTTCTACCGAGGCTCCATAGAGAGCATACTTACATACTGTATTTGTGCTTGGTTCTCCAGTTGTACAGCTAGGGAGAGGAAGGTGCTCCAGAAGGTCATAACCACAGCCCAAAGGATTATTGGTCACCCTCTCCCACCTTTGGAAGAACTGTACGGTTCCCGTTGCCTTAGGAAAGCAAACAACATCCTGCAGGATCCATCTCACCCGGGATACAGCCTGTTTGCACTACTGCCTTCTGGCAGGAGGTATAGAAACATCAAGTCAAGGACAAATAGACTGAAAAACAGTTTCTATCCAAGAGCTGTGGCCTTTTTGAATGCTGTAACTCGATAGTGAGATCTGGGAGTTTGATGGGTGTGGGTGTGGCTGGAAGGTGGTTTGTTTGGTTGTTGCTGTTGTTTTGCTTTTGTTGTTTTTAAGGGATGGCATCCAATTTCGTTGCACTTGTGCAATGTTGCACTAGTGTAATGACAATAAAGAATCTATCTATCTATCTATCTATCTATCTATCTATCTATCTAAGAGACAACCTTGTCGGATGCCCTTGGCCGTTGGAAATGGAGTAGTGAGGGAGCCGTTGGGACCGCTTCAGACGCGGGCTGTGGTGTTTGAATAAAGGGAAATAATTAGGGAGAGGAGGTGCGGATCAATTCCCAGATGGGCAAGTTTGGACCATAATCTCTGCCTAGGACATTAATCATAGACAGGTTAAAGGTTGGGAAAAGGAACGCGGAGTTTACACAGGCATGGTTTCGGACTGCCCGTACCAGAGTGGTACGAAAAGGAATGTACAAGGAGGGGTAAGTACAGATTGATATGGTGTGAACTCAAGGTGAACAGAACGTACCAGGGTGATGAGGGAATGTCTTAGCATCAGCACGGTTTGTGCAGCATGAGCAGAACAAAGCTTAGAAGCAAGACTTCCCATCATGCCACAGTTATGTGCAGAAGCAGTGCTTCCCATCATGCCATGGTCATGTGCAAAAACAATGCTTTCCTTCAACACCCGTTTTGGGTGGCATGGCTATCTTAATTATGGGAAAATAAAGACGCATAGGAGTTTTTCAAATCATATAATAAGAAATGCTATATATAAGGTATGGGGAAAATACAAAAGATATTTGGAACAGAAAACCCCAAGATGGAACTCTCCACTAGAAGCAATCGCTGTTAAAAAAAGCAACAACATCAAAGAGAACTGGATAACGTATAACACAATATTAAGGGGGGGAGGAGGAGGGTCAACTAATTTTGATAAGTTATGAGAAAATAAAAGATCACTTTTCTACTTGGCTAGATTACTTCCAGGTGAATAAAGTGTTCAGACAGGATAAGCAGATAGGTTTTGAAAAGGAGCCTTCAAGATTTGAAAGAGAACTACTGAATAGTAAAACCAAAATAATCACAAAAATGTATAGACTTCTTTTAGACTACGAAGTAATGGATGAGGAGGTTAAGGCTTCAATGATAAAGTGGGCCCAAGATGTGGGCCGTCCAATTATGCTAAAAGATGGGAGAAACTGATGGAATGTAAATTTGAAATTTACAGCCAGCTATAATATAAGAGATAAAAATTTGGATAAAAATTTGGCGAATGCTTGTTGGAGATGTGGAGGAAATAACGGTGACATGAGACACATGTGGTGGACGTGTGAAAAGATTAAGATTTTTTTTGGGGGGGGATATACGATGAATTAAAAAAAATGATGGGGATAACTTTTACGAAAAAAACGGAGGCATTTCTATGAAGTATTTTAGATAAAGTGATCCCAAAAAATCTAAGAGAGGTATTCTTGTATGCAACCGCAGCAGCTCGTATACTTGTGGCCAAGGGATGGAAAGATCACGAGGCTCCAAAAATAACAGATTCGCGGACTTTCGGGTTAGTGCGCTTGGCTAATGGCGGATTGCCTCCGAGCTCCGGAGGGAATCGGCTTTGTGGAAGACGGGTCATGCCACGGCGGCGACGCGGGGACTCTCAGAAACCACAGGCGCGGAAGCCTGTGGACGTGGTGACTCGGTGGGCACCATTCGCGCCCTCCCCGACCCACGAAGAAGCCTTTTTAAAGGCTTCAGAGCGGGTGACGGAGAGTGGCGTGGTGCTGTGAGTAGACCGCTTCTTCTACAGAGCCATGGCCGGAGAGCGCTGACTTCTTCCTTTGAACAATTGGACTGCAAAAGTAACAACCCGTGAGTAGTACGGAAATTGGACTTAAAAAGTTTTCTTTTATATTCGGCACGACTGGGGGAAGCGTTAAAAGGAAGTCCCCCCCCCCCCCGTCTTGTAGGCAACTTAAAGCAAGAATTGGACAACTAAGGTCTTTGGTTTCTCTTTGCGAGAAAAAAAGTTATTAATTCCATGATTTGGCATTATAAGTATTTTGCTGGAGGACAAGAACTGATTTTAAGGAGCTAATGCGCAACCCCCCGGGATCCGGGAGCGATCCGCGAGAGAGCCTGTTGAGGAGAGATAAAGAGTTTGTCAGCTGTCAAACGAGCTGTCAAAATTAGAAAAATTTGCCTTCTGTTATTTCTGCTGGTTATTTCTGATACATTTGACTTTAAGTCGTTGAAAATAAAGAAAAAATAAAAACAAAGTAACTAGACTGTTGGAGAAAGAATACTAAGTAACCAGAACCCCTCTAGAGGGGGTCCTGAGACATTACAATGGCTGCAGATGGAAAAATACAGGCTGAGCTAGATAGAATGTTCTTCTCGTGGGAAAATTACAAGAACAGAGTGAAGCTCAGGCTACAGATGTTATGACCTTGAATTCTAAAGTAAACGATCTTGTTGATGGTGCCAAGGACTTGACTCAAGAAAATTTTGCAGCTGAACAAGAAGAGATGTTTGCAGACTCAGAGGAGTTGGAAGGAGGAGCTGAAATGTTGCAGGTGAAAAAGGACAACCAGAGTCCTGTAAAAATGGATTACAAAGATAACAAAACCTGGATGATGAAAATGTGGTTTGAACTTGAGAATGAGGATTGGAGAGATCTCCCTATGGGGAGATCGGAAGACCTATGGATTACAAATTTGATCAAGGTGAAAGTTGCAGCTTTTGGGACATTTGGGTCATTTGGACTTAAAAGGAACAAGAAACATGATTTGGGCTCCACTTTTGAATACGGAGGTCTGGTTGGAAGAAAAGTAGACCCCTTCGGGACAGAGCTTCTCCGAGATTCGATGTTCACAATAAAGGACTACCAACAAAACCGGCAGAGAGGGGCTGAAAGAGATTTGAGGGCCTCGGACGTGAGGGATCCGGGCTGAGAGTTGATACATTGATGGATATTCTTTGGGGATCGAAACCGGGAAAGGGGGGGGCGAGAGTTTTGGAACCCAAAGGGTGCATAATTATATGTTGTTTTCTGTTATTTTGGTTTGTAAATAATATAAAAATTGGGAAATTTGTGGAAGGGAAATTGGGTCGACCTTAGAAAAGTATGTAAAGGATGTGTATTTTGGTTTAATTGAGGTTTGCAAGTCAAATTTGGTTAATTAAGAAGAATTAAGTAAAATATTAATAAGGTAAAAGTTAGAGATAAGAACTTGCTGAGTTAACTATTGAAGTTGGGATGCAGGAGGGGGAGGTGTGGGGAAGTCAGGGAAAGTGATTAAGAAATTAGGGAATTGAAATTACATGTGTTTGTCTTTGTGTTTGTATGTCTGTGTTGTGTATTGTCTGTGTTTGTGTACATTGTGAAAATGCAATAATTTTTTTTAAAAAACAAACAAACAAAATAAAAGATTGGCAAATCAAATTACAGGAATTGGTGGAGACGGCTCAATTGACTAGCAAACTCAGAGGAATCTCAAAGCAAAAATTTGCAGAAAAATGTGATGGTTATACAAGATATGTTCAAAAATACAATAATAGTTTTGACTCCGTGCTAGCATTCGAGTGATAAAGGAACTAAAAGGAGGTGGACAACAATTAAGGATTTATTATGCTTTCAGAGTGTATTGGAAAGTTTATATAGAAAGGATTATTGTTTTGTGTACATTCCATTGTAAGAATGGAAACAGAGCCACAGCCACAGCCACAGCCTGAGTCTGAAACAGTCCTTGATAGAGTGCCAGAGCCAGAGCGAGACCCTGAATGAGTGCCAGAACCAAGCCCTCATTCAGAACCAGAGCCTGATAAAGAGCCAGAACCGGAACCAGAGCAACAGCCACAGCCTGAGTCTGAAACAGCCTTTGATAGAGAGCCAGAACCAGAGATATGTGCTGTTTCAGAGTAGTGGGAAGGAGGAGCTGAAATGCCGCAGACGACAAAGGAGAGCCAGAGGCCTGCTAAGATAGATGCTAAGAAAAACAAGATTTGGGTTATGAGAGCTTGGTTTGAATTAGAGAATGAAGAATGGAGGGCTCTCCCTATGGGGAGATCTGAAGACCTATGGATTACAAATCTGATCAAGGCGAAAGTTGGAGCTTTGGGGACATTTGGGACATTTGGACTTAAAAGCAACAAGAAACAAGATTTGGGCTCCACTTTTGAACATGGAGGTCTGGTTGGAAGAAACATAGACGCTATAGGGACAGAGCTTCTCCGAGACCTGATGTCTA
The DNA here is from genome assembly GCF_964188305.1 of Podarcis bocagei. Taxonomy (NCBI): domain Eukaryota; kingdom Metazoa; phylum Chordata; class Lepidosauria; order Squamata; family Lacertidae; genus Podarcis; species Podarcis bocagei. Next base: position 12,367,389 of record NC_138131.1, read on the forward strand.
ATATAAAGGACTACCAAAAAAACCGGCAGAGAGGGACTGAGAGAGATTTGAGGGCCTCGGACGTGAGATCTCCAGGCTGATAGTTCATGGACTGATGGACATTTTTTGGGGATCGAAACCGGGAAAGGGGGGGTGAGAGATTTAGAATCCAAAGGGTGAATAATTATATGTTGTTTTTCTGTTATTTTGTTTTGCAATTAATATAAAAATTGGGAAATTCGTGGAAGGGAATTTGGATCGACCTTAGAAAAGGGTGTAAAGAATGAGTATTGTTGTTTAAATTGAGGTCTATAAGTTAAAATTGGTTAATTAAGATGAATTAAGTATAATAATAATAAGGTAAAAGTTGGGGACAAGAACTTACTGAGCTAATTATTGGAATTGGAATACAAGAAGGTGAGGTGTGGGGAAGTCAGGGAAAGATGTTAAGAAAATAAGGATTTGAAACTATACTTGTTATTTGTGTTGTGTTTGTTTGTGTTTTTGTGTTTGTTTAAAACTTTAATAAAAATGTATTTTTTTTAAAAAAAGAAGAAGTATCACGAACAACATCTTAAAAGACGGAACCATGCCGGATTCTTGGAAAGAGAGCCTTATTGCATGAATTCCAAAACAGGGAACAGACAATCTACTTATTAACAACTATAGGCCTATCGCACTTCTAAAGAACGATTATAAATTATATGCAAATATTTTAGCCGAAAGATCAAAAAAAGGCTTCCAGATGATGATGATACACAATGACCAAGCTGGCTTTTTGCCCGGGAGGCACATTTATAGCAACACTAGAAACATTATAAACTTATTAGCGTATTTAGACTTAAGAATAGAAAAGAAGGCAGTCTTAATGGCTATAGATGCAGAAAAAGCTTTCGACAGGGTATCCTGGAAATTTATGAAAGGTCTATTACACCATGTGGATTTTGGTATACAGTATATAAAAGGGATTGAAGCAATATAATCAAAACAAAAAGCTAAAATCATAATCAATGGAAATTTATCACAGGAGTGTGAAATCAGTAAAGGGGTCAGACAAGGTCGCCCGCTATCCCCCTTAATTTTCATATTAACATTGGAAGTTTTATGTAAACAAATTAGGGAAGAAAAAGAAATAAAAGGGGTTATGCTGGGAAATAGAAGTTACAAAATGAGGGCATTTGCTGATGATTTAATTATAACTACGGAGTAACCAAAACAGAGTTTAAGAAAGGCGTTGGAAATAATATATGGCTACGGTAAAGTTGCGGGGTTCAAAATGAATTTAAACAAGACAAAACTATTAGTTAAAAATATGTCGCCAGATGAAAAGGCAGAATTAGAACAAATAATACACATTAAAATCTACCCCAAAATCAAGTATTTAGGATTATGGATAACACCAAAGAATATTAACTTATATGAAGATAATTATACCCATTGGTGGAAAGATATCAAAAGACAGTTGGAGACATGGACAAGGTTAAATTTATCATTCCTGGGCCGCATTTCGGTAATTAAAATGATAGTTTTACCGAAGCTACTCTTTCTATTCCAAACGATTCCAATTACAGGAAAGACCAGCAGTATCAACAAGTGGCAAAAAGAAATTTATAAATTTTTGTGGAAGGGTAAAAGACCAAGAGTAAAGCACAAGATATTAATAGATATTGTAGAAAGAGGTGGATACGGGTTACCGGATTTGAAGCTATATTATGAAGCCTCATGTCTTCTCTGGTTGAAAGATTGGTATTTATTAAAAAATTGGGATATTTTAGATCTAGAAGGTCATGACACCCTGTTCGGGTGAAATGAACGACAGACGAGTAGGTAGGTGTCATACGGGAGGCGTCTCTCGAGCAAGCCTCAGAGACTCCCTTTTATTGGATATTATACAGCGTTTGCCACGTGTGTGCTTGTTGCTGTTTCGTTAACATAAGTACAAAGCAAGGGTTGTATATAAGACATTAATTATTGCATATAAGACATTAATCATAGACAGATTAAAGGTTGGGAAAAGGAACGCAGAGTTTACACAGGTATGGTTTTGGACTGCCTGTACCAGAGTGGTACGAAAAGGAATGTACAAGGAGGGGTAAGTACAGATTGATATTGTAATGGGAATTGGGGTTGCTCGTGCGTAAAGGATGCTGAAGTTCTAGGCAATGTTGCCTGGCTAAACCTTTCCCTGGCTGGACACCTCCACCTCCCCCCAGAACCCCCCTCACCTCCGTCCCGTTCCTTTGGCCTAAATTCCTCCCTTCCCTCTGACGGCGATGCGGGAAATCCCCTGAAGGAGCTACCCCCATCCTCTGAAGATTCAAACATAGCTCTCCACCTGCTGCTATCTCTTCGTACCGGATCACCCTCCCAGTCCGATTCCTCACCCTCAGATTCCTCTCCTTCCTCCTTGTCGGAGGCCGGAAACCCCACAAACTCTTCTTCCTCATCTGTAGTGCCAAATTGCTCCTCCCAGAACCTCGCTACCGGTTTGGGCTTCCTTGGGAACCTGCTGTGAAACTCCCCCCTGAGATCCTCATCCCTGATGATCTCCGCAGGAACCCATGTGTTTTCCGACTCAGGTTCCCCCTCCCAAGCCACCAAATACTCCACTACCCCTCCTCTCAATCTTGAATCAAGTATTTCCGTGGCTTGACTGCTGAGTTCCCTCTCCTCTATGCGTGGGTGAGTGGGGACCTCTCTCTCTCGCCCCGGAAATTCCAGCCCCTCCCTGTACAGAGAGAGTAGGGACCTATGGAACACCGGGTGTAGTTTCCTACTGGTCGGCAACTTGAGCCGAAAGGCCACTGGATTGACCTGCTTTGTTACCTCGAAAGGTCCCAGCCGCCTGGGCCCCAATTTCTTGCACCCTCCCTTGAAAGGTAACCCCTGGGTTGACAACCACACCCGGTCCCCCACCCGTATGGTTTCTCCTTCCCTGCGGTGCTTGTCTGCATGCCTCTTATACACTTCCTTGGCCCTTTCCCAAGTTCATTTTAAGTTGTTGGTGTAAGGCTTCCATTTCTTCCACAAACTGCTCCGCTGCTGGCACACTCCACCTCTCCTCCCCACCCCCTGGGAAAGCCCTGGGATGACACCCGTAATTGGCCATGAACGGGCTCATCCCCATGGACACGTGTTCCGCGTTATTGTACGCAAATTCTGCCAGCCACAGTTTATCCACCCAGTCGTTCTGCCTCTCGCTGACATAGCAGCGTAGATATTGTTGGAGTATACTGTTCGCTCTTTCCGCTTGTCCGTTGGTCTCTGGCTGTCTGGCCGTCGAGAAGCTCACCTCGACTTCCAGTAAGCTCATGAGCTTCCTCCAGAACCGGGAAGTAAATTGCTTCCCTCGGTCGGACAAAACCCTCAAGGGGGCGCCATGCAGTCTGAAGATGTGATCCACAAACAGCCTGGCAGTTTCCTCTGCCGTCACCGCATGCGAGCAAGCGATAAAATGGCACATTTTTGTTAACAGGTCTACAACCACCATGACAGCTGTTTTCCCTCTCGATTTGGGCATATCTGTCATAAAATCTATGGACACCACCTCCCATGGTTTTCCCGGTGTGGGTAAAGGTTCCAGTAGTCCCGCGGGCACCGCCCTCTCCCCCTTTGCTCGCTGGCAGCAGTCACACCCTCGTACGTACTCCCGTACATCTTCCCTCACCCTTGGCCACCAGAACTGCCTGGTGACCAGCAACATGGTCTTGTGTTGACCGAAATGCCCCGCCGTCGGGTTATCATGGAGTTGTTTGAGTACCCTTCTCCTCAAGTAATCCCCTGGTACATATAGTGCTCCCCTGTAATATAGTACCCCATCTTTCTCCTCAAACCCCTCATGGTTTCCCCCCGTGCCTCTGAGTTCCCGGATTTTCGTTTGGGCGAACTCGTCGTCCCTCGTCAGTCCTACTAGTTCTCGTGTCTCAACTAACACTCCCCCCCACCCATCGGTTCTCGGGAATCACATGTCGTGCTTCTGGAGGTCCTTCTCCTTCCAGATACTCCGGCTTCCGGGAGAGGGCATCTGCTCTGACGTTTTCCTCTCCCGGCACGTATCGAATCTCGAAGAAAAACTTGGAGAATTCTTGAGCCCACCGCACCTGTCGTTGGTTGAGTACTCGTGCAGTCCTCCAGTACTCTAGGTTCTTATGGTCCGTGCACACCTGGATCTTGTGCTGCGCCCCTGGATCTTGTGCTGCTCTTCCAAAGCAAACGCCTTTTTTAGCCTTTCGAAAGATTGCTGTGCCTCTTCTGTCCAGACGAACTTCCTTTTGCTACTGAGACAATCGGTGATGGCTGCGGTTAAGTGGGTGAAGTTCTTGATGAACTTCCGATAGAAGTTCGCAAACCCCAGGAACCTCTGCACGTCCTTCCGGGTCTTGGGGGCCTTCCATTCCAGCACCGCCTGCACCTTGCTTGGGTCCATAGCTAGGCCCTTGTCCGACAACCTGTATCCCAGGAACTCGACCTCTCGCGCGTGAAATTGGCACTTCTCCAATTTGACCCACAACTGGTGTTCCTGTAGCCTCTTTAGCACTTCCCGAACGTCCCGAACGTGTTGCTCCTCGTTGTCCGAATAGATTAACACGTCATCTAGAAAGGCCACGCAATTCTTGTATAGCAAGGATCCCAACACATGGTGCAAGATAGATTGAAAACAGGCAGAGTCTGATTGTAATCCGAAGGGCATAATGAGGTACTCAAAGGCTCCCAGAGGGGTGAACATGGTGGTTTTCCATTCATCCACTTCCCTCATCCTAATCAAATTGTACGCCCCCTGAAGGTCCAGCTTGGTAAAGATCTTTCCCTTCCTCACCCGGGTTAAAATATCGTCAATCCTGGGCATTGGGAAGGTCACGGGTTCCGATACAAGGTTCAAGGACCTGAATTCTACGACCAATCTGGGCTGTTTAGTGTCCTTTTTGTCCACAAAGAACACCGGACTGCCTCCCACCGCCCTTGATTCCCTTATGAAGCCTCTTTTCAGGTTCTTGTCAATAAACTCCCACAACTCCTGCATCTCCTTGTCCGACATGGCGTACAATTTACCCACTGGGAGCTGAGCTCCTGGTAGTAGGTTGATTTGACAGTCGAAGGGCCTATGGGGGGGTAGTTTATCCGCTTCCTTCTCGCTGAAAACATCCTGCAGGTCAGCGTATTGTGGTGGTACCTTCCCCTTTTCTCCCACTGCCATTCCTGCTACCTGAGCCACAGCTACCCTCGGGACTTCCCCACCGTGACAGTGTTCCAAATAGTGAGCTGACCCAAAGGTCACTGTCCGCTGGTGCCATGCCACCACTGGATCATGTAGCGCCAACCAGCTCATTCCCAGGATGACTGATGGTCCTGCCAGTCTGGCTACATGAAAGGCAAGGGTTTCTGTGTGTCTGGAGACCCTCATTCTCATGGGGGGAGTCTGGTGCGTCACTTCCCCTCCCAGGAGTTCCCTGCCATCAATGGTCGTTACTTGTAAGGGGCACTCTAGCGGCAGGAGGTGTAACTGGTGCTCCAGCGCGAAATCCTTGCTGAAAAAATTACAGGAACTGCCTGAGTCCAGCAGTGCCTTAACCTTGATTGGGTGCCCATTAGGGAGTTCTAGCACCACCTCTATGGCTATGGCTGCTTGGGGGGGGGGGTCTGGCTTGGGCACTTTTACTGGTTGCTTGCCTGGCTGCTGTGCCCGCTGATCGGCAGCCAAGCGTTGGCGTTTCCCTGCTCCTTAGCGCCCTCCTCCTCACAGTCAGCAGCACCCACCATTCCTTGCCATGCCTTCCTTTGAGGGCAGACCCTGGCAAAATGCCCTGGCTGTAGGCAGAGGAAACACTTCTTGGCTGTTTTTCCCTCTTTCCCCTCCTTCTTTCGTCCTTCGTTGGAGTTTGAAACCCCCCGCGCTCGTGCCCCCCCAATCTCCATTGGTTCCTCAGCCTGGGAAAGTGGCTCTGGTATTTCAGGAATGCGGTTGTCATGCCAACGCTCTCCTCTCCACTCCCGTCTCTCTTGCGCACGCGCTTCTTGCCGTACTCCAATCGCAAGCACAGCCTTAGTCAGCTGATCCATCGACTGAGGGCGGGGCGCGCGGGAAAGTTCGTCTTTCACTGAGGGGGATAAGCCTTCCTCAAACAGCATTTGCACTGGTTCCGAGCTCAGTTCCCACCCCAGTTTATGGATAAGCATCGCAAAACGCGACCAGTACTCTCTAAGTGTCTGGCCCCCTTGTTTGCACGCCATTAGGTCCCTGCGTGTCACACTCTGCTCCACTCCACTTGCGAACATGGCGTCCATGGCGCCAAAATTTTTTCAAAGATCCTTTAGGGCAGCATTCTGCATCGCCATTAATGGCCGGATCCATTCCCTAGCAGCGTCCTGAAGATGCCCGATAACGTAAGCAACTCTCCCCTCATCATCAGCAAAGTCATCATACTGCAGTTCCAGCGTGTACTGTACCTCCGTCCTGAATGCATTATAGTCTCTTGGGTTCCCCCCAAACTTGTGCACCAGTCCCGGTAACTTCTTTGCGATGGGGGTGGGCCTTCCCCAGGCATCCTGAGTCCTCCGTTCATCTAGCCGCGCCTCTAACACAGCAAGCTGCTTTTCCAAATCTCGGTTTCTCTCCTCCAGATTTGGCGCTGCCGCTGCTCCCTCTCCGGCGCCTGCTCCTCCGCTTTGACTCATGATGCTGCCTGTCCTGTCGTGGTGCGCGAGCAACGTCAGGGACTGACTGATTGCTGTAATGGGAATTGGGGTTGCTCGTGCGTAAAGGATGCTGAAGTTCTAGGCAACGTTGCCTGGCTAAACCTTTCCCTGGCTGGACAGCCCTTCCTCCGTGGCTGTGTCAGTCACTGGCAGAATCCGTCAGTGGGCGTTTCCTGAATTTCTTCCAACATAAAAATTCCTTGACGCCCAGTCTCCGCCTAGCCTCCCTGCGCGGAAGCTTTCTGCGCAGAGTAGGCGTAGCCAGCGGAGGTCCTGGACTCTCCCCGCTGGTCTCTGTGGAAGAGTCTTGGAGCCCTCTCTCCGAAGTCCTTCCCTGGTCCCCTTCCTCCCCGGTGTCACGCTGATAACCTTCCCCAAAGGGAGTGTTCTCTCTCCCTCTGCTGGTCCCTTCTCCTGCATGGTCGGGGAGCCTTACCTCCACTCTTGGCTCCGATGGCAGTTCCCTGACAGATATGGTGTGAACTCAAGGTGAACAGAACGTACCAGGGTGATGAGGGAATGTCTTAGCATCAGCACGGTTTGAGCAGCATGAGCAGAACAAAGCTTAGAAGCAAGACTTCCCATCATGCCACAGTTATGTGCAGAAGCAATGCTTCCCATCATGCCATGGTCATGTGCAAAAGCAATGCTTTCCTTCATCTCCCCCTTTCTTTTCTTATTTGCGAGGTGTTCTGGGTGAATAAGACAAAAATACTTCGGGATACGTGGTATGCCAGCGCATGCCCGAAATAAGTTCGCCACATCTCCCCTAATGTTTACTGCTGGTGCTGCAATTTCGCAAAGTAGGCAGCAATGATTTTATTGGGTGGCTGAGGGGGAGAGAGAAACCGAGACAAAAGACTTATGAGTCCAGGAATGCATTGGAGGAAGCAACATAGCAAAATCAATATACATATTATAATAATGGCATATTGAAAGAGATTACGAAGCCAATTCAGGTTTGGCAACCAGCCAGTGAGCCACTGGGTGAATGAGTCCCACAGGCCAGAAAGTCCAACGTCCTGTTTAATGTGGTGTGTAAGATTTTGCAAATGAAGAATGTTCGTTTTTTGAGACTTCCGGTTTGGGATCGCAAGCAGCAGGGAGCGTGGAGAAGCCGCTGAGAGCTTCTCCGAGCTTTACGGGGGCTTGGGGGCGTCGCAAAGGCACTGCGACCACCAAAATCTCAAGGGGGGTACCCTTGAGGGATAAGCTATCCAGCACCGTTGGAATGGCTCCGAAGTTTTTTCGGTTTTTTTTTTAAAGGCTCGAGAACGACGGGACTGAGAAACGCGAATGGTAAGCTCTGCGGACCCCGTGTAGCGATGCCTCTAGCTCCTACTGGAAAAGCGACAAACCTCCGTAACTTTAAGAACAGAACTCTTTGTGTTTTTGGAGTAATTCTGTGTAAAAAGTTTTGGATTAAACACTAAGGGAGCTCTGGATGAGAAAAGATTTGATTGAGGAGCCCGACCTGTTTTTCAGAGTGAAAATGGCGCAGGATAATTAGTTGTAGAAGTGAAGAAAGGAAGCGGCTATTCACCCGCTGTAGAAAACAGAAAAGTGAAAGTCCTCAGCTATTTTTTAAGCGAGGCAAAGGGAACTAAAATAATTAATAACTGAACAGACCTCTAGAAACTTTGTATTCCTTTTGGGGGAAGACATTAAAAATAAGAGAACAGAGTGGTTACAAAGAAACAAATATTCTTTTTAAACGCCAATATTGAAACATTAGGGGGAAAGAGGGAGAGGGAAGAAAGGACAAAAACAGAATAATGGCTTTAAAACAAAATAAACTTGGACATTAACCCACTCCCTCCTCCTCTTAAAAAAACCTTAGATTTTTTGTCTTTCTCCTTATCCTCTTCATGAACTGAACATACAGGGATACAGACTAATTTTTATTTGAATACCTACTTCTGCCTTTTGCATGACTGGACTTAAATTTGAATATCTCAGACTCTTAAAGGTTTGGAAATTTGGAATGGACTATTGAAGGACACATCTCTACTCATTTCTACCTATTTGTTGGATTGGATTTGATGCTTGGTTTTTCAGACCTCTGATTCTTTTATAAGTATAGCCCAATATTGGATTAAGCCAGCAAGTGGCTGAAGAAAAAAGAAGCTAGAAGTCAAGTAAATAATTTATCTCCCCCTTTTTTCACTACCTGGGGAGACCTGACTGTGTGGAGCATATCGTACTGTACATTAGGGATTGGGCTTACTTCTTATTTTCCTGTTTATTCATATTTTCTTCCTCTACGAACTGCCTCGCGGTTCCCCGCTCCTTTCCTTGACCACAAAGATTTGGTTACTGAGACCAACCCTTAAACATGGATGCATCCTCCTGGTGAAATGGTGGAGTCGGTCTAAGTTGAATAAGTGGCCGAAGGTTAAACAGAAAGAAGGAAAGGGAGCCTTTAGATAAAACAAAATTTAGATATATGTTAAATTGAAGCTGCTGCCTTTAATGTCAGTTTGGTGCTCTGTTTGTTGTTATATTTTTTCCTCTTCCTCTTTTTTTCAATTTTTTTCTCATTACAAAGGTATCCTTGTAAAACTGATAGATTATTATGGATCTTCCTATAGGGCCCTTATCGTTACACAACTAATAAGCCTTTAATAAGTCTATTATTGCAATAATTTGGAATAACTGGCATTAGCTGTGAAGTTATGTTAGACTCTATTTAGATTTGGAATCGATAGATTGTAAGTTTATCAACTGGGTCTTTAATTTTGGAAATTAACTGTTATCTGGGAATATATTGTTTGATAATTAATTAGACTGGGATTAGATTGTGCGCCCTCTAGGGGAGAGAACAAATATTACAAGGGATTTAATTAAACAATTAGAGGAGGAGAAAATGTCGGGGGGAAATGGAAAAAAGATAGGAGGAACACCATCGGAAAGGAAAACATCTCGACAAGAAGAGATTAAGGATTTAGACATTTTGTGGCTAAAAATAAAAGAGGAGTTCAAACAGAGTGAAATACATATGGAGAAAAAACTAGGAGAGATGCATGAGATGATAGATAAGAAAATAGAGGGAGCAGTAGGAGAATTGTCAAGCAAAATCAAAGACTTGACAGCCCGGTCAAAGACTTTAGAAGAAACAAATAAAAAAATTCAAAAAGAAATGAAAGAACAGAGAAGGGAGACAGATAGGATAAAGGATGAGATAGGAGAACTTAACAGAACCCAAGATAAGACTTTGGATAATTTGGCATTGATTGAAATGAAACAAAAACAGTTAAATTTGAAATTTAGAGGAGTAGGAGAAGAAATAAATGAAAACATTAAAGAAAAAATGATCAAAGAATTAGCGAAGTGGTTAGAACTGAAAGAAGAAGAGGTGGCATATACGATGGAAAACGCGTTTAGAATAAAAACAAAGAACAAACAATCAAAACCAAAAAAAGTGTTAGGAGATTGTTTAGTCATTTTTAATTCAATAGAGATGAAAAATATGATATTAAAAACAAGCTACCAAAAGAGATTAATTATTGATGGCAGACCAATCATCATCTTTAAAGAGATACCAACTAGATTTCTGCGCAGAAGGGAAGGTTACAAACAGTTGGCAAGTGTCCTAAAAAAGAATAATATACAATATAGGTGGGAGTTCCCGGAAGGGATCTCCTTTTTTTATAAAGATAAAAGATCCAGGATTGCAGAGATTCAAAAGGTGAAGAAATTTCTGCGTAGATATGAGAGAGAGTTAGGAAGAGTAGAGGAGAGACAAGAAGGGAAAAGTGAAGACCTAGAGGAGAAAAGAAAGAGAAATAAATTAACAAAAAATAAAGAAGATATAGCTAGAGAAGGAGAAGTAGATGAAGAGGAAGAGGAAGAGATAGTAACTGTGATGGGATGATGAGCTGCTTGTGCGTAAAATCGTAATCCCTCAGAGTTTGTTCAAGTCCACAAACCTCTGTCTGTGACGGAGCCCCTCAGACATGGCTCCTCTAGTCACTGGCAGATTCCGACAGTGGCTGCTTTCGGAATCGCTTCCAACATAAAAGCTCCTTAACGGAAACACGTCTTCTGGACTCACGGCGTGACAGTTTCCGGCGAGGAGTGGGTCTCCCTATGGGAGGTCCAGAAACCTCCCCGCTGTTCTCGCTGGAAGTGTTCCTGTTTCCTCCCTCCTGCTCGCTTTCCCTCAGAGACCCACCTCTTCCCCTGCTGGTTCCTGCTTCAGCTGCTGGGTCTCTCCCAACCTCCGTGAGCCCTTCCACCACCTGTCCCTCCGATGGCAGTTCCCTGACAGTAACGGAAGAGGAGGAAGAAGAAGAGGAAGTGAACGGAGAAAACAAAACCACTCGAATTTAAATTATTAGCTGTTGATAAACGGGAAAACAGTCAGTATAATGAACTTGAAAGTTTTGTCGTGGAATGTGAATGGTCTGAATGAAAAAACTAAAAGGAATAAAATAGTAAATGTGTTGAAAAGAAAGAACTTAGATCTAATCTGTCTACAGGAGACACACGTAACTAAAAAGCACAAACATATTTTGATACACAAAAAATTGGGGGCTGAATTTACAAATTGTATAGCGGAAAAGAAAAGAGGGGTAGTGATATATGTGAAAGAAAAGTCAGAGCTGCTTCCAGATCCTAGCTCACAGAGGATCACGCTAGCCAGCGATCACTTTGTAAAAGTCTTTATTGAGTTACATTTTCCATTCTCAAGCTGCTGCGTGCAACTCTACGTCTTATGGGTTAGACCGGCGAAGCTCCGTCTGAGTCTCCGCCCCCTGTACACCAGCTAAATGCCCTAGCCTTACTCCACCTTTTCCGCCTGACCGTTCTTCTCTGGGTCCCTCTGCCCCCCGTGGTCTCTTCCTTCCGGGACGCTTCTGACGCTGACCCCCCGGACCCTTCTGTCTCCTTGCGTCGGGCTTTAGGACCTGGCTCCCTTTCCGGGCTGCTTACTGCGCCACCTTCCTGTGCATTTGAACTTGGCGCGCGCACCCAACCTTCCACTTTCCGCCTGACCGTTTCTTCGCTCCCCGATGGAGGTGTGGCCACTCCTGACTCATGCCCTCCCTCTGCTGCGAGCTGCCAGAGCTCGGTACCTGGCACCCTTCCTCTCCACTGCGTTCTGTTGGTGATGCTGGTCCCGATTTCCAACTGCTGCTCTCTGAGCCCCCTCTGGACCCTTCTTCCTGGGGTGTCCCCCTAGGCTCCCCCCTTGCTCTGGCCACTGGCGCCCCTTCCTGTGAATCTTCTGATTCACTGGAAAGACTCGGAGATCTCGGGTCGTCGTCATCACTCATCTTTTCTTCTGCCTCCTCCCCTTCGCTCTCTGTTTCCTCCCTTGCCCTCGCCTCTGCTCCTGAACCCCTGACATCCATCCCCCCTCGAAGCCCCCCCTTCCCCCCTCCCCTCCTTCCGGTGCGGGAGCTGGGTGCTGCGGTGTCATGGGGACGAATGTCGGATACAGTTCGCTTCCCGTGGCGGGCCTCCAACTGAAGACTTCCGGTTCTTCCTCCTTGCGCTCGTCGACAACGGTCACCTCTGCCTCCATCTCTGTGCCTCCGTGCTCGAACCCAAAATCCTCCCCGTACATGTCCACGTCCGTCTCCACCTCAGTCGTTCCCGGGTCCGTGGCTCGACTTGGAACCTCCAGCCACTTCCTGCGCCACTGTTCCTCTGGCCTATCGTCCCACCAATACGAGGGTTCTGATGCAGATCCCGCTGTCGACCCCTCCGGGGAACGTGTGTGCATTGTCGGTTCCTCATCCGAGTCGAACCCCCGGAACGTGCTGGCTGAAAGCGTCGGTGTGAAAAGCCAATCGTCGAAAAAGTCTGCTGGCATGGGCCTGTGTGGGAAGAGGGCGTGAAACTCTTCTTTGAGCAGAGGTTCCTCCAAAGCGTAGCCCGGCACCCAACTGTTGGCCCTGGCCGGGGTGCCCTCTCTGGCGAGAAGGTATTCTACTCCCTCTTCCCCCCATCTCGAGTCCAAAATTTCTGTGACTTTGTTGATGTGCTCCTCCTGTGGCACTCCCCTTTGCTCGGTTCCCTCTCGGAGCGGACTTGGCGCCGTTCCCGGTTCCTGAAACCTGTGAGGTGTCTTGTAGGGAGTGAGCACCGATCTGTGGAACACCGGATGCATCCTGGAGCCTTCTGGAAGCGTCAGCCTGAAGGCTACCGGGTTGACCTGCTCTTCGACTTGGTAGGGTCCCAGTTGTTTATGCCCTAGTTTCTTCTTCGCTAACGACCTGGCCGGCACTGCGTGGGCTGCCAACCATACCCACTCGCCCACACGGATCTCTTCGCCAACCCTCCTGTGTTTGTCCGCTTGTACCTTGTATGCGTGCTTAGCCAGCTCCAGTTGCCGCCGAAGCTGATCGTGGACCTCCTGCAACTCCGACGCGAACGCATCTGCTGTCTGCGGGTCCCCCTCCCCCATCCTTTCCAGTCCCGGGAATGTTTTGGGGTGCCTTCCGTTGTTGGCGAAGAACGGCGTCACCCCCGTGGACACGTGCTTCGTGTTGTTGTAGGCGAACTCGGCGAGAGGCAGGTAATCCACCCACGTCGCGGGCTGTTGAGTCGCATAACACCTCAGGTACTGCTGCATGATGGCATTGACCCGCTCCGCTTGTCCGTTGGTCTGCGGGTGTCTAGCCGAAGCCAGGTTGATCTTGACGTTCAGGAAGCCCATCAGCTTCTGCCAGAAGTTCGAGATGAACTGTCGCCCCCGGTCGGACAGAATAGACCGCGGCAGACCGTGAACCTTGAACACGTGATCTATGAACAGTTTGGCGGTTTGTTCCGCCGTGGCCACCTTCGCACACGGAATGAAATGTGCCATCTTGGAGAACAAGTCCACCACCACTAGCACAGCCGTCTTGCCCCTCGAGCTGGGCAGATCCGTGACAAAGTCCAGGGCCACTCTCTCCCATGGTTCAAACGGAGTTTGCAGTGGTTCCAGCAGTCCAGCCGGCGGTCTGTGCACTGGTTTGGCCCTCTGGCAGGTGTCGCACCTCGCCACGTAGTCCGCGACTTCCCCTCTCATTCCGGGCCACCAGAAGTCTCTGGCGACTAATTCCACCGTCTTCTCCTTGCCAAAGTGCCCGGCAGTGGGCGCGTCGTGCAGCTGCTGCAGTACCTTGGCGCGAAGTTCGTCTCCCGGCACGTAGATGGCCCCTTTACGGATGAGCAATCCATCTCGCACCTGGAACTCGTCGGTCGCTGCCGTGCCCCTGTGCACCTCTGCCATCTTTGCTTGCGCGAAGGAGTCATCCTGCTACGCTCGGCGCACCGCATCCAGGTCAACAGTTGCCGCAGCGCACGCCCACACTGTCGGTGCGAAGATGTGCATGGCGGCCGCTGGCGTCGCCTCCTCCAGATACTGTGGTTTACGGGATAGGGCATCCGCCATGACGTTGGTGTCTCCCGGGACATACTCAATTCGGAAGTCGAAGTTCGCAAAGAACTCGGCCCAACGTATCTGCCTCTGGTTCAGGAACTGCGCCGTGCGCCAGTGCTCCAGATTCTTGTGATCCGTGCAGACCTGCACCGTGTGCTTGGCGCCGATCAGGAAGTGCCTCCACGCCTTGAATGCTGCATGAATGGCCAGCAACTCCCTGTCCCAGATGGTGTAGTTCTGTTCAGACTTGCTGAGCTTCCTGGAGTAAAACGCTCCCGGCCTCCAAGCCCCCTGCGGGTCTTTCTGCAGCAGGACTGCTCCCACGGCTCTGTCCGAAGCGTCTGTCTCCACCCTCATCGGCCTGCTGGGGTTGACATGCAGTAGCTGCTCTTCCGACGCGAAGAGACGCTTGAGTGCCTGAAAGGACTGCTCCGCCTGCTCCGTCCAGATGAACTTCTTTTTCTTGGAGCTGAGCGTGTCCGTGATGGCCGCTGTTTGCATAGCAAAGCCCTTGATAAACTTGCGATAGAAGTTCGCAAAGCCGACAAACCGCTGGACCTCCTTCCGGTTGCACGGGCTTTTCCAATCCAACACTGCTCGAACCTTGGCGCTGTCCATGGCGAGCCCCTTGTCAGACAACTTGTAGCCCAGGAAATCCACCTCCGTCACGTCGAACTGGCACTTCTCCAGCTTGGCGTAAAGCCTATGCTGCTGTAGCCTGCTCAGCACTTCCTTGACGTGTCTGTCATGCTCCTGCTGCGATTCCGAAAAGATCAGGATGTCATCCAAGAAGCAGACGCATGTCTTGTAGAGGAGCCCCGCTAGCACGTGATGCATGAAAGCTTGAAAACAGTGGGAGCCATTTTGCAGTCCAAAAGGCATAACTCTATATTCGTAGGTGCCTAGGGGCGTGAACATGGCTGTCTTCCACTCATCTCCTTCCCGCATGCGAATGAGGTTGTACGCCCCTCGCAGGTCCAACTTGGTGAACACGCGGCCCTTGCGTACCGTTGCGAGGAGGTCGTCGATTCGGGGCATGGGGAAGTCCGATGGCTTGGTCACACTGTTCAAGGTGCGAAAGTCCACCACAAGCCTTTTTTGGGGCGTGTCCTTCTTCTTAACAAAGAATACAGGACTGCCCACCGCTGCCTTGGACTCTCGGATGAAACCGCGCTCCAAATTATGATCTATGAACTCCTTGAGTTCCTGTAGTTCTTCCTTAGACATGGAATACAGCTTCCCTTTGGGCAGCGCCGCCCCTAGCAGCAGGTCAATTTTGCAGTCATATGGTCTGTGGGGGGGTAGCCTGTCCGCCTCCTTCTCGCAGAAAACCTCCAAAAATTCTGCGTACTTGTGGGGAACCGCTTGCAGCGTGCCTAGCTGCAGCTGTGACTCCTCTTCCTCTCCTTCCTGCCGGGGCAGGATGCAGTGTTCAGCACAATAGGAAGAGCCGAAGGTCAGCTGCCTCTGGTACCAAGCCAGCGTCGGGCTGTGCTTGTCCAGCCAACTCATGCCCAATACAATGGGCGTGTCCGATAGTTGAGTGACGTTGAAGCTGATGACTTCCCTGTGATTCCCAAGTCGCATCACCATTGGTGGCGTTTGCTTCACCACTTGCCCTCCGAGCAACTCCCTGCCATCCACCGTGACAACCTGCAGGGGCAGTGTGGCAGGCAGCAACTGTATAGAGTGCCAGTTGACAAAGTCTTGCCCTATAAAGTCCGCATTGCTTCCTGAGTCAATGGTGATTGGCACGTCCATGGTGATTCCATTGGGCAGCTGGAGCGATGCGGTGAGCCTCACTACTGGTTTGGGCGGGAGGGGGTCTATGGGCTGCAAAATCTCTGGGGACTGCTTCACTGACACGTCTGGCTGGGCCCCAGTGCCTCTTTCTCCAGCCAGACTCCGTCGTTTCCCTGCTGTGGTTCTCCTTGCTGCGTTGCTGCAGTTACCATTGCTGAGGCTGCAGTGTGCTTGTGGAGCCGCTGGGGACACTCTTTCGCCATATGCTGGGGATTATCGCAGATGTAACACTTCCTGTTCCCTCTAGGAGGCTTCGCTTTCACTGCTCCCGGTGCTAGGGCTCTGGTTGCTGACTGAGCCCTTGCAGCTCCAACCTCCATAGGTTCCGCTCCTCCTCCTGGCGGAGGCGTGGATTGCGCACGCGCTGCTTCTCTGGGAAGGGAGGAGTAGCCCCTGGCTGGTTCGCGCCCTCCACGCCCTTCGTCCCTGCTCCACGGACGTTCTTCCAGCCGCACTCCCACCGCCAGCGCCCTCTGAACGATCTCCTGCGTGGTCCGGGGTCTCTCCCCCCTTGCAATTTCATCTTTAACCGCGCTGTTCAATCCTTCCCAAAACAGGTCTCTGACTGGAGCCGAATCTCTGTCCCATTCCAGGGCACTGACCAAAGCGAAAAAGCGGGCATGGTACTGCCTTACGCTGGCCCTCCCTTGCTTCAGTCCATGTACCTCCTTCCGAGCAAGATCCACGTCTATGCTTGATAAAAAGCACCCATCCATCGCTTTAATAAAGGCATCCGCAGTTTGGAGCGCCGGATCCTTATCTCTCCACAAATTGCGCAGCCATGCTTTAGCATCTCCATGCAAATGGGACATGATGAATCCCACCTTCTCTTGCTCATCTCTAAAGTCTTTGTTCAGCAGTTGCAGTGCACACATTACATCTGCTCTAAAGTTGGGGTACTGTTGCAAATTCCCATCGAAGTGAGAGACCAGACCGCCTGTTCGTCTCCCCAACCCAATCCCCTCCGGTTTGGGTGTCAGTTGCCCTTGCTTCGTAAGCATTTCCAACCTGACCTGGAGATCCCTGTAGGCGGCAGCTGCGTCCTCCTCTCTCTTCTTGGATGCAAGTGCCTCGGCATTCAGTCGTGTAACTGCTTCTCTGAGATCCGCTATCTGCTGTTCGGTCGTCATATTGTCTGCCGTTCGTGAGCTCGCTAGTAGGCACCCGCTTTCTCTCCTCTCCGCGAGGCCGTAGATGCCCACAATTGGGGACGGAGCTTACTGTCAGAGCTGCTTCCAGATCCTAGCTCACAGAGGATCACGCTAGCCAGCGATCACTTTGTAAAAGTCTTTATTGAGTTACATTTTCCATTCTCAAGCTGCTGCGTGCAACTCTACGTCTTATGGGTTAGACCGGCGAAGCTCCGTCTGAGTCTCCGCCCCCTGTACACCAGCTAAATGCCCTAGCCTTACTCCACCTTTTCCGCCTGACCGTTCTTCTCTGGGTCCCTCTGCCCCCCGTGGTCTCTTCCTTCCGGGACGCTTCTGACGCTGACCCCCCGGACCCTTCTGTCTCCTTGCGTCGGGCTTTAGGACCTGGCTCCCTTTCCGGGCTGCTTACTGCGCCACCTTCCTGTGCATTTGAACTTGGCGCGCGCGCCCAACCTTCCACTTTCCGCCTGACCGTTTCTTCGCTCCCCGATGGAGGTGTGGCCACTCCTGACTCATGCCCTCCCTCCTGCTGCGAGCTGCCAGAGCTCGGTACCTGGCACCCTTCCTCTCCACTGCGTTCTGTTGGTGATGCTGGTCCCGATTTCCAACTGCTGCTCTCTGAGCCCCCTCTGGACCCTTCTTCCTGGGGTGTCCCCCTAGGCTCCCCCCTTGCTCTGGCCACTGGCGCCCCTTCCTGTGAATCTTCTGATTCACTGGAAAGACTCGGAGATCTCGGGTCGTCGTCATCACTCATCTTTTCTTCTGCCTCCTCCCCTTCGCTCTCTGTTTCCTCCCTTGCCCTCGCCTCTGCTCCTGAACCCCTGAAACATATGATGTCCAAATTCTTTTTTTTAAAGGATATGTTCAATTCTGTTCCGTTTTTTCTTATCGTTCATCCCATTAATATTCCAATTCCATAATTTTAGCGTCATTCTTCTTACCACTATTTAAATTTGAGTTTTAACCTTATAGTCTTTCTGTCTCTTCTCCTTCTTCTTCTTCTTCCTCTTCTTCTGTTTCCTTCCCGGTCTGTTCTTCTTCTCCTGATTCAAATTCCTCCCTTAATCTTATTCCTCCTTCTGCCCCTTTGGTCTCTTCCTCTCCCAGTTGTAATTCTTTGTATCTTCTTGTAAATTTTCCTATTTCCTCAGGACTTGTCAATCTTCTTTTTACCCCTTTGTAAAAGAACGAGACTCCTTCCGGAAATTCCCATCTGAAATCAATCTTGTTTTTCTTAAGCAATTGCACCAGTGGTTTGTATGCTTCTCTTTGTTTCAGCAACCTTATTGGGTTGTCTTTAAATATAATTATGTAATTCCCATCAATATATAATCTCTTCTCTCTGTTCCTTTGCAAAATCAAATTTCTCATCTCTCTATCTTTGAAAGTAATTAAACAATCCCCCGGGAATTTCTATATCTTACTTGACTTAATTTTCATTCTGAATGCATTTTGTATTGTCTTTGCCACTTCTTCCTCCGATAGCTCCATCCACTGCGCAATTTCCTTTATCAATCTTCCTTTTATATTTTCATTTTGTATTTCCGGTACTTGCCTCAGTCTCAAATTCACTTCTCTCTGTTTCAGTTCGTTCATCGCAATAGAATCTTTTATTTCTTCCTGTATTTTATTTAAATCTGCAATCTCATTTTTCATCTTCTCTTCTTCCCGCTTCATCTCTTTCATTTCCTGTTTTGTCTTCTTAAATCCCTCATCCACTCTCTTTGAAACCTCTTTAATCTGTCCTTTTAATTCACTGACTGTCTCCTCAATCTTTTTGTCCATATTCCCAATTTTTTTATCTACCTGTTCTAATTTTGTCTCCAAGTTTTTTTCGCTTTGTTTTATTTCTGCAAACATCTTCAATATTTCTGTTCTAAAGTCTGTTTCCTGCTTTGAGGCTCTCCTATCTGTTGGAGTCCCCCCCCCCTGCCCCTTTTTTCTGTGTGTGCGACATTTTTTTAGATTTCGAAGTATCAAATATTAATACGGTGTAGTTCCTTACCAATTACAATTGCAAATACACTTAGATATTCTTGGAATAACCACCAGAAACAGGAAATACAGACTAAGAAAAAAAATTACAAATTACAACTTTTTTAGCACTTTGCCCTCCAAGTCGTATAGTTGACTATTGTCATGTCCCCCACTAAAATTTGAGGGGAGTTAGTTGTCTGTCGACTCTGTCCGTATTCTTCTTGCCCCCATTCGGGCTAGTCCTACCAGGGCGATAATTAAGCTGCACTCTAATTTGAAGTTCCAAATGTAGTCCAAAAGATAATAGAAAAAATAAATAGAAAAAATCAAATTAAGGTTTCAGATATATTCCAAATTTCAAGTTCCAATAAGTCTGTAATAGTCTATGCTTATTTTATTTATCCCTTGTAAAATTTTTTGGTGCTAAGCGGTTCGGATAAAGTCAGTCCATTAGGAGAGGGAGAGGTCTCTCAAAAACAATTATTTCTCTGTTATTTCACAAGTCCTAAGGTACCTCAAAAGAGGTTTTCAGCATCGAATTGTAATGTTTAGTTTAGACCACTGGGGGGACTCAAACCCTACCGAGTTTGGGAGAAAAATTCTTAAATGATTTTTCCAGCTGCCCACCTTCAGCTGTTCACTTTTCGAAACAAAGGTAGAGAATAGAAAAAAATAGTAAACGAGACCCCCCAAAAACCACCCAAAAAGATGCTAAAGTATTTTTATCTTCTCTGTCAAAATTTCTTTTAAAGTCTTTTAAAGTCACTTAATATGGCGTCAGAGGTCCTTCTTAACCTAGGGTTAATATGGCGTCGGAGGTTCTTCTTAACGTGACAGTATGTTCACAGGAATATTGCCAAATAGTTCTCTCTATCTTTCTGTTGCCTCAATTACAGCTGAGATCTCTCTTTTATCACGGAGCTCCTCTGCTCCCCCTTGATATCCTCCCTCTCTTCTTTCTTGTGAAGAAAAAAAGGTTACTTTCTTCTTAACGTAGTTCACCGTAGTCCCAAACAGTAACAGTTACAGGGGAGACAGAAACAGTAAGCGCTAGCGGCAACTTACTTTCGCTTTAGGCTCTGCATACAGCCCTGCGCCTTTTTAATGATGTCAGACGACCGCTGAACTCGAGCTCTTCTCTTTTTTTAATCGGAGACTTCCTGCAGGCTCGGGGCTTCGCTAGTTAGCCGCTGCAATGGCTGCCCGATTGCCCGCTGCTCGTTCCGCCGCACTCTTCACCTCTTTTTCGGAGGCTACCTGGCGGCCGGCCGGACAGCTTTCAGGCACCGCCGGGAACCTGGACCTCTAGACACCCTCCAGAGGTTCGACAAGAGGTTTTTTTCGCCCTAAAAACCTCCTTTTTCGGCCAAAAAAGCTAGGGCTTTCCCACCGGAAAAAACCCTCGCCTGCAACGGGTTCCGCGCTCCACCGGAAGTCGGCCAAATTTCTTTTTTTAGCTTTTAAGCGTCGCAAGATTATAATTGACTGTATTGATATGGGGCTATCTGTTTAGCCCATTTTAGTGTTGGCTAAGTTCTAAAATTTTCCTGGAGCTTTTAACTGCGCATTGACAAATGTACTTTTTTTTCTGACTGACGGTCGAATAAAAGGTTGATGATGATGATGATGATGATTAAAGAAGAGAGAGGCAGAAAGGCATATAAATAGAGTTAAGTGCAAAGGCAAAATAATAAACAACCCTAAAGAAATCAGAATCAGAGTCAGAACCAGAACCAGATCTTCGGTAAAGACGTGGTCTGGTCTTAGCGCAACTGCTCCTCCCACCCCCGATAACAGAGACTGGGTGTTCCAATACATCCCCCCGTAGGGAAACTGCCCCAGCCATTCTGTTGGCTGAGGCCCCCTCCCAGGCAGCCCTGACCCTTTCCCCTTAAAAATCAAAATACAAACTATACAATAACCTAAAAAAATAGTAAAAGAAAAACAAAGCAAGAAACAATTATGCTAAACTTAAAATAATCCCCGCCCCAACTAAACATTTGCCCTACCCCAGAAAGAAAATAACAACAACAACAACAACAACAACAACAACAACAACAACAACAAACCACCGTTTGAGGTGCAAAAGAGAAACAGCCAGAGACAGAGTGAGACCCTGAATCAGTGCCATAACCAAGCCCTCATTCAGAACCAGAGCCTGAAAAAGAGCCACAGCCCAAACCAGAGCAACAGCCACAGCCATAGCCTAGAGCCACAGCCTGAGTCTGCACCAGTACTTGATACAGTGCCTGAGCCTGAAACAGAGACACAGCCTCAAACAGAGCCTGAGCGTGAAGCAGAGGCAGAGCCACAGCCACAGCCTGAGTCTGAAACAGTCCTTGATAGATTGCCAGAGCCAGAGCGAGACCATGAATCAGAGCCAGAGCCAGAGCTGAATGAAAGCCAGAGCCAGAAATAGGGCTTGATACAGGGCCGGAGCGCAAAACATAGCTGCAGCCACAGCCTAGAGCCACAGCCTGAGTCTGCAACAGTACTTGATACAGTGCCGGAGCTGGAGCTGGAGCTGGAGTCAGAGCCAGAGCCAGAGGCACAGCCAGAGCCAGAACAAAACCCTAATTCAGAACCAGAGCCTGAAAGAAAGCCAGACCCTGAAACATGGCTGGCTCAGAGGCAGAAGAAGAGCCATCATGAGACCCTGAATCAGAGTCAGAACCAGATCTTCATTCAGAACCAGACCCTGAAAGAGAGCCAGAGCCACAGACAGAGCCACAAACGGAGCCTAGAGCCACAGCCGAGATCCAGAGCCTGAGTCTGAAATAGTGCTTGATAGAGTGCTGGATCCTGAAACAGAGACACTGTCTGAAACTGAGCCTGACGCTTAAACGTAGCCAGGGGCAGAGGGAGAGGCAGAACCTGATACAGTGCTTGATACAGCATAGGAGCCTGAAGCAGAGACACAGCCAGATCCAGAGACACAGCCAGAGCCAGAACAAAACCCTAATTCAGAACCAGAGCCCGAAAGAGAGCCAGAGCCAGAAACAGTGCTTGATAGAGTGCCAGAGCCTGAAACAGAGGCAGAGGCAGATACAGGGCTTGAAACAGCGCCGGAGCCTGAAACAGAACCAGAGCCACAGCTACAGCCATAGTGCCACAGCCTGAGTCTGCAACAGTGTTTGATACAGCGCCGAAGCCTGAAACAGAGACACAACCTGAAACAGAACCTGAGCCTGGTTATTAGCATGGCAATTAAAGAAGAGAGAGGCAGAAAGTCTTATAAATAGAGTTAAGTGCAAAGGCAAAATAATAAATAACCCTAAAGAAATAGAGAAACGATTTCTCGAATTCTTTAGAGAAATCTATAAGGAAGGAAATGAAACAACAGAAGAAGTTAAAGAACATTTAGAACAGAACTGTCTTCCGAAACTTACTAAAGAACAAAAAGAACTGTTGAATGCCCCTATTACATCGTACGAAATTCAAAGAGCAATTAAGGAAGCAAAGATAGGAAAGGCACCAGGGCCAGACGGCCTACCAGCAATATATTATAAAAAAATGGAGGACTTACTGTCTGACCCATTAAGAAGTATCATGAACAACATCTTAAAAGACGGAACCATGCCGGATTCTTGGAAAGACAGCCTTATTGCATTAATTCCAAAACAGGGAACGGACAATCTACTTATTAACAACTATAGGCCTATCGCACTTCTAAATAACGATTATAAATTATATGCAAATATTTTAGCCGAAATATCAAAAAAAGGCTTCCAGATGATGATGATACACAATGACCAAGCTGGCTTTTTGCCCAGGAGGCACATTTATAGCAACACTAGAAACATTATAAACTTATTAGCGTATTTAGACTTAAGAATAGGAAAGAAGGCAGTCTTAATGGCTATAGATGCAGAAAAAGCTTTTGACAGGGTATCCTGGAAATTTATGAAAGGTCTATTACACCATATGGATTTTGGTATACAGTATATAAAAGGGATTGAAGCAATATAATCAAAACAAAAAGCTAAAATCATAATCAATGGAAATTTATCACAGGAGTGTGAAATCAGTCAAGGGGTCAGACAAGGTCGCCCACTATCCCCCTTAATTTTCATATTAACATTGGAAGTTTTATGTAAACAAATTAGGGAAGAAAAAGAAATAAACGGGATTATGCTGGGAAATAGAAGTTACAAAATGAGGGCATTTGCTGACGATTTAATTATAACTACGGAGCAACCAAAACAGAGTTTAAGAAAGGCGTTGGAAATAATATATGGCTACGGTAAAGTTGCGGGGTTCAAAATGAATTTAAACAAGACAAAACTATTAGTTAAAAATATGTCGCCAGATGAAAAAGCAGAATTAGAACAAATAATACACATTAAAATCTACCCCAAAATCAAGTATTAAGGATTATGGATAACACCAAAGAATATTAACTTATATGAAGATAATTATACCCATTGTTGGAAAGATATCAAAAGACAGTTGGAGACATGGACAAGGTTAAATTTATCATTCCTGGGCCGCATTTCGGTAATTAAAATGATAGTTTTACCGAAGCTACTCTTTCTATTCCAAACGATTCCAATTACAGGAAAGACCAGCAGTATCAACAAGTGGCAAAAAGAAATTTCTAAATTTTTGTGGAAGGGTAAAAGACCAAGAGTAAAGCACAAGATATTAATAGATACTGTAGAAAGAGGTGGCTACGGGTTACCGGATTTGAAGCTATATTACGAAGCCTCATGTCTTCTCTGGTTGAAAGATTGGTATTTATTTAAAAAATGGGATATTT
Organism: Podarcis bocagei; assembly: GCF_964188305.1. Classification (NCBI taxonomy): domain Eukaryota; kingdom Metazoa; phylum Chordata; class Lepidosauria; order Squamata; family Lacertidae; genus Podarcis; species Podarcis bocagei. Next base: position 12,391,126 of record NC_138131.1, read on the forward strand.
TAGATCTAGAAGGTCATGACACCCTGTTGGGTTGAAATGAACGACAGATGAGTAGGTAGGTGTCATACGGGAGGGGTCTCTCGAGCAAGCCTCGGAGACTCCCTTTTATTGGATATTATACAGCGTTTGCCACGTGTGTGCTTGTTGCTGATTGGTTAACATAAGTACAAAGCAAGGGTTGTATATAAGACATTAATTATTGCATATAAGACATTAATCATAGACAGGTTAAAGGTTGGGAAAAGGAACGCAGAGTTTACACAGGCATGGTTTCGGACTGCCCGTACCAGAGTGGTACGAAAAGGAATGTACAAAGAGGGGTAAGTACAGATTGATATTGTAATGGGAATTGGGGTTGCTCGTGCGTAGAGGATGCTGAAGTTCTAGGCAATCTTGCCTGGCTAAACCTTTCCCTGGCTGGACAGCCCTTCCTCCGTGGCTGTGTCAGTCGCTGGCAGAATCCGTCAGTGGGCGTTTCCTGAATTTCTTCCAACATAAAAATTCCTTGACGCCCATTCTCCGCCTAGCCTCCCTGCGCGGAAGCTTTCTGCGCAGAGTAGGCGTAGCCAGCGGAGGTCCTGGACTCTCCCCGCTCGTCTCTGTGGAAGAGTCTTGGAGCCCTCTCTCCAAAGTCCTTCCCTGGTCCCCTTCCTCCCCGGTGTCACGCTGATAACCTTCCCCAAAGGGAGTGTTCTCTCTCCCTCTGCTGGTCCCTTCTCCTGCATGGTCGGGGAGCCTTACCTCCACTCTTGGCTCCAATGGCAGTTCCCTGACATCCACCTACCCCCAGAACCCCCCTCACCTCCGTCCCTTTCCTTTGGCCTAAATTCCTCCCTTCCCTCTGACGGCGATGCGGGAAATCCCCTGAAGGAGCTACCCCCATCCTCTGAAGATTCAAACATAGCTCTCCACCTGCTGCTATCTCTTCGTACCGGATCACCCTCCCAGTCCGATTCCTCACCCTCAGATTCCTCTCCTTCCTCCTCGTCGGACGCCGGAAACCCCACAAACTCTTCTTCCTCATCTGTAGTGCCAAATTGCTCCTCCCAGAACCTCGCTACCGGTTTGGGCTTCCTTGGGAACCTGCTGTGAAACTCCCCCCTGAGATCCTCTTTTTTTTTAATAAAATTTTTATTGGTTTTTCACAATTTTTATAAACACAAACATTACACAATACAAACAAACAAACACATAAACAAACATGTATAATTTCGAGTCCTTTTTTCTTTTAATAAATATTTTATTCAATTTTCAAACATAAAATAAAAAGCACACAATAAACACACAAATTCCCTTCCCCCAAAAAATAACAAACCAAAAAAGAAAACAGATACAATTACACCCACAAACAATATAGAAAAAGAAAAGTAAAGAAAAAAGAAAAAACACAACTATTCATAACCTTTTTTATATAACTAACTGGACTTCCTCACATCTCCCTTACCCTGCATTCTCTATAATAAAAGTATCAGCAAATTGTTACCATCTTTGATTTCTTATTTTGTACTTCTCAAATGTTATCTTTCTAAGCTTAAAGCAAATTTTGTCAATTACTTATAACTTAAAATAAACATAATATTACTTTAAGTTTCAATTCTTTCTTGCATCTCACTTAATTTTCAATATCTCACAATCAAGTTACTGGAACCATATTTTTCTAAATCGTGCAGTTTCTTAGCATTCATACAATTTATACTGTTTTTGTAAATAGTCCTTGAACTTTTTCCAATCCTCTTCCGTTGTTTCTTCTCCCAAATCTCGGATTCTGCCAGTCATTTCAGCCAGTTCCATGTAATCCATCAATTGCGTCTGCCACTCTTCCAGTGTGGGCAAATCTTGTGTCTTCCAATATTTTGCAATAAGTATTCTTGCTGCTGTAGTCGCATACATAAAAAAGGTTCTGTCCTTCTTTAACACTTTCTGGCCGACAATGCCCAAGAGGAAGGCTTCTGGTTTCTTAGTAAAGGTATATTTAAATATCTTTTTTAACTCATTGTAGATCATTTCCCAGAAGACCTTCACTCTTGGACAAGTCCACCAGAGGTGAAAGAATGACCCTTCAGCCTCCTTACATTTCCAACATTTATTATCAGACAGGTGATATATTTTTGCCAGCTTGACTGGGGTCATGTACCACCTATATATCATTTTCATAATATTTTCCTTCAGGGCATTACATGCCGTGAATTTCATTCCGGTGGTCCATAACCTTTCCCAGTCCTCAAACATGATGTTATATCCAATGTCCTGAGCCCATTTTATCATAGCTGATTTAACTGTCTCATCCTGAGTATTCCATTCAAGCAGCAAGTTATACATTCTAGAAAGTACCTTGGTCTTTGGTTCTAACAATTCTGTTTCTAATTTCGATTTTTCCACCTGGAATCCTTTCTTTCTGTCTAGATTAAAAACCTCTTTAATTTGAGCGTAATGTAACCAATCTCGCACCTTATTCTTTAATTTCTCCAAGCTCTGCAACCTCCAATTGTCTCCAATTTTTTCTATTATTTCCCAATATTTCGGCCAGTCGGCCTCCATATTGAGTCTTTTCCGGGCCTTAGCCTCAATTGGTGATGTAATGGGATGATTAGCTGCTTGTGCGTAAAATCGAGCTCCCTCAGAGTTTGTGCGGCTCCACAAACCTCTGTGCGTGACAGAGCTCCTCAAACATGTCTGCTCTAGTCACTCGTTGAGTCTGACAGTGGCTGTCTGCGGAAGCGCTTCCAGCAAAGAAGCTCCTTCACGGAAACGCGTCTCCTGGACTCACGGCGTGACAGTTTCCGGCGAGGTGTGGGTCTCCCTATGGGAGACTCAGATACCTCCCCACTGTTCTCGCTGGAAGCGTCTCTGAGCCCTCCCTCCTGCTCGCATTCCCTCAGAGAACCACTCCTCCCCCTGCTGGTTCCTTCTTCAGCTGTTGAGTCTCTTTCTTCCTCCCTGAGCCCCTCCGCCACCTGATGCTCCGATGGCAGTTCCCTGACATCCACCTCCCCTCCAGGGCCCCCCTCACCCCTCCCATTTCCTCTCCCCTGGGAGGTGAAGGGTTAAAACCCCGAAAAGAATCTTCTTCATCTTCAGACGTCTCGAACAATTCCCTCCATCGATCGCCGTCCTGGCTCGCTGAATCCTCCTCCTCTTCGGAATCTGTGAACCCCTCCAACTCCTCTTCTTCGTCGGTGGTGGCAAAGTATTCCCTCCGGAACCTCGCTACAGGCTGAGGTTTACGTGGGAACCTCTGATGAAAAGTTTCTATTAAAACTTCGTCATTGACATCCTCTGCCCTAACCCAGGTGTTTTCCGACTCCGGTTCCCCTTCCCACATTACCAAATACTCTACTTGATCTCCCTTCCACCTGGAATCGAGGATCTCCGCTACATGGTAGCTGTGTTCCTTCTCCTCCATTGCTGGCCCCCTAGTGACCCTCCCTTCTCTGTCCCGTTTATACGGTGACAGCAACGACCTGTGGAAAACTGGGTGCAGCTTCATGTGGTTCGGTAACCGGAGTCTGAAAGCCACTGGGTTGACCTGCTGCATGACTTCAAATGGGCCCAGCCTTTTGGGTCTTAACTTCTTACAACCCCCTTTGAATGGCAACCCTTGGGTTGACAGCCACACCTGGTCCCACACACTAATGCTTTCACCTTCCCTTCTGCTTTTGTCTGCCTGCCTCTTATATTCCTCCTTAGCCCTGTTTAAGTTGAGTTGGAGCTGGCGATGGATCGCTTCCATTTCTTCAACGAACTGTTCTGCAGCTGGAACGCTCCAGTTCACCCCTTCCCCCCCTGGGAAGGCTCTGGGATGGCACCCGTAATTAGCCAAAAAGGGGCTCATCCCCGTGGACACGTTCTCTGCATTGTTGTAGGCAAATTCTGCCAACGCCAGCTTCTCCACCCAATCATTCTCTCTGTCATTCACATAACACCTCAAATATTGCTGGAGAACACCATTAGCTCTTTCCGCCTGCCCGTTGGTTTCTGGATGACGGGCCGTTGAGAAATTAACCTCTACATGCAGTAAGCTCATGAGCTTCCTCCAGAACCTGGAAGTAAATTGTTTCCCTCGGTCTGAAACCACCCTCAAGGGGGCGCCATGCAACCTAAACACATTTTCTACAAACAATTTAGCTGTTTCTTCTGCTGTGACCGCATGTGAGCAGGCTATAAAGTGGGCCATTTTAGTTAACAGGTCTACCACAACCATGATGGCTGTTTTCCCTCTAGACCTTGGCAGATCAGTCATGAAATCTATTGCCACTGCTTCCCACGGTCTTTCAGGTGTGGGTAGTGGTTCTAATAAACCTGCCGGTGCCCGCCTCTCCCCCTTGGCTCGTTGGCATTGTTCACACCCTCTCACATACTCCCGCACATCTTCCCTGACCTTGGGCCACCAAAATTCCCTGGTAACCAGCCACATGGTTTTGTGTTGCCCAAAATGCCCTGCTGTGGGGCTATCGTGCAGTTGCTTGAGTACCTTCTCCCTCAATTCCCCTTCGGGTATATATAACGCTCCCTTGTAGTACAATGCCCCGTTTCTCTCCTCAAAACCCCCGGGTTTGTCTCCCTCCCTCCTGAGACCCCTGAGTTTGTCCTGGGCGTATTCATCATGCACCGTTCCCTCTACCAATTCCCTTTGCCCCACCAATGCCGCCCCACACACCCAGCGGTCCTCTGGAATGACATGGGTCTCTTCGGGTGCTCCCTCCCCCTCCAAATATTCAGGTTTGCGTGAGAGAGCGTCCGCCCTAACGTTCTCTGGGCCTGGCACGTAACAAATCTCAAAGTTAAATTTGGAGAACTCCTGGGCCCATCTCAACTGCCGTTGGTTGAGCACTCGCGCAGTTCTCCAATACTCTAGATTCTTATGGTCCGTGCACAATTGCACCTTATGTTGTGCACCAATTAGCAGGTGCCTCCATTTCCGGAAAGCCTCATGAATAGCAAGAAGTTCCCGGTCGTACACCGTGTAGTTCCTCTCGGATTTGTTCAGCTTTCGCGAAAAGAAGGCACACGGTCGCCACTCTGACTCCTCCTTCCCCGGCTGCAGAAGAAGCACCGCCCCTATGGCTCTGTCAGATGCGTCTGTTTCGACCCTCAGCTTCTTTTGTAAGTCCACATGCAGAAGTTGTTCTTCAGAGGCGAAGGCCCTTTTCAGTTCCTCAAACGCTCGCTCCGCCTCCGCCGTCCATACAAACTTCTTTTTACTGCTGAGACAGTCCGTAATGGGCGCCGTCAGGTGGGCGAAGTTTCGGATGAACTTACGATAAAAGTTTCCAAACCCTAGGAACCTCTGCACATCCTTCTTGGTTTTGGGTGTTTTCCAGTCCAGCACTGCCTGCACCTTGCCGGGATCCATGGCCAATCCCTTGTCTGACAGGCGGTACCCCAGGAATTCCACCTCCTTGGTATGAAACTGACACTTCTCCAGTTTCACCCACAGCCTGTTGGCTTGCAGCCTGCTCAACACTTCTCTGACGTCTCTCACATGTTGCTCCTCATTCTCCGAATACACCAACACATCATCTAGGAAGGCAACGCAATTCTTGTAGAGCAAAGGACCCAGTACGTGGTTCATAAAAGATTGAAAGCACGCTGAGCCTGCTTGTAATCCAAAAGGCATAACGAGATATTCAAATGCCCCCAAAGGGGTGAACATGGTGGTTTTCCATTCATCCCCTTTCCTTATACGTATCAGGTTGTACGCCCCCCTTAGATCCAGCTTTGTAAAAATCTTTCCCTTCCGCACCCTGGTCAAAATATCATCAATCCTGGGCATAGGGAAAGCCACTGGTTCTGTCACTGCATTTAGCCGCCTGAAATCACATACAAGTCTCGGCTTGTCCGTGTGCTTTTTATCCACAAAAAACACTGGGCTACCCCCCGCTGCTTTGGACTCTCTGATGAAGCCTCTCTTCAGGTTCTTGTCAATAAACTCTCGCAACTCCTGCATTTCTCTGTCTGACATGGCATACAACTTGCCCACAGGAAGCTGTGCTCCAGGGAGTAAATTGATCTGGCAATCAAAGGGCCTATGCGGGGGTAGTTGGTCAGCTTCCTTCTCGCTGAACACGTCGCTGAGATCTGCATACTGTGGTGGTACCTTCACCTTCTCCATTACTTCAGTCCCTGCTAGGGTGGCTTGGGCCCCTGCTGAACCCTTTTCCCCTTTGCAGTGTTCTAAGCAATGTGCTGAACCAAAGGAAACCACTCTTTGATGCCAGCCCACCAGCGGATCATGTAGCGCTAGCCAGCTCATTCCCAAAATAATGGGAGCGCCTCCCAAGGTGGCCACATTAAACGCTATCAGTTCTGTGTGCCTTGCCACCCTCATTATCATTGGGACGGTCTGCAAGCTGACTCCTCCTCCCAACAACTCCCTGCCATCGATCGTGGTCACCTGCAGGGGGTTGCTTAAAGGGATCGTCTGTATCTGGTGTTCAGCAGCAAACTCCTTGCTCATAAAATTGCAGGAGCTGCCTGAGTCCAACAGCGCCTTTATTTTTAGGGGGTGTCCATTTTGCAGCTCTAGCGACACTTCAATCACTAGAGCAGGTTGAGGAGCTTCTGGCACGGGCACTTTCACTGCTCTTTGGCCTGGCTGCAGTGCCCCGACTGTGGCAACCAGGCGTTGGCTTTTACCTGCTCCGTTTCTCCCTGCTCTCCTCCCTCAACAGCTCCCACCATCCCTTGCCATTCCTTCCTCTGGGGGCAGACTCTGGCAAAGTGTCCTGGCTGTTGGCAGAGATAGCATTTCCGGGCGCCCTTTCCCTCCTTCTTAGCCCCCTCACTGGGTTTTGAAAATGCGCGCGCGCGCGCTGTTCCGATTTCCATCGGCTCTGCCGGCGGGAAAGCTGGCTCAGGAATGTCTGGAATGCGGAACTCCTTCCAACGTTCCCCTCTCCCTTCCCGCCTCTCCAAGGCTCTTGCCTCCTGACGCGCTCCTATGGTCAGCGCAGATTTGGTCAGCTGATCCATAGACACCGCCCTGGGGCTCCGGGACAGCTCGTCTTTCACAGCCGAAGAAAGACCTTCTTCAAATAGCATCTGAATGGGTGCCGCCGATAAATCCCAACCCAATCTGTGAACCAGCATGGTAAACTCAGTCCAGTACTCACGGACAGATCGGCTTCCCTGCTTGCAAGCCATTAGCTGTCTGCGCACCACCCCTTCCTCAATATCGCTGGAAAACATGATATCCATTGCACGAAAGAACTTCATCGTGTCCTTTAGGACGTCATTGTGCGTTGCCATTAGGGGTCGAACCCAGTCTCGCGCCCCTTTCTCAAGATGCCCAATTACGAAAGCAACTCGCGATTCCTCATCAGGGAACTCATCAAACTGCACATTAATGGCATATTGCATCTCTGTCCTAAAGGCATGGTAATCCTTGGGGTCCCCCCCAAACTTCTGCACCAATCCTGGTACCTTTCTGGGGAATTGGGTGGCTCTCCCCTTCTTGTCTGCATCCTGAGCCCTTCTCTCCTCAAGCCTCGCCGTCTGCAGCGCAAGTTGGACTTCCAACGCTCGGTATCTTTCTTCCAAGCTTGGACCAGCTCCAACCCCTGCTCCTCCGGTTCCGGCTGGTTCGCTCATGATGCTTTCTCCTGCACAGGCAGCGTACAGAGACTGTCAGACTGCTGTAATGGGATGATTAGCTGCTTGTGCGTAAAATCGAGCTCCCTCAGAGTTTGTGCGGCTCCACAAACCTCTGTGCGTGACAGAGCTCCTCAAACATGTCTGCTCTAGTCACTCGTTGAGTCTGACAGTGGCTGTCTGCGGAAGCGCTTCCAGCAAAGAAGCTCCTTCACGGAAATGCGTCTCCTGGACTCACGGCGTGACAGTTTCCGGCGAGGTGTGGGTCTCCCTATGGGAGACTCAGATACCTCCCCACTGTTCTCGCTGGAAGCGTCTCTGAGCCCTCCCTCCTGCTCGCATTCCCTCAGAGAACCACTCCTCCCCCTGCTGGTTCCTTCTTCAGCTGTTGAGTCTCTTTCTTCCTCCCTGAGCCCCTCCGCCACCTGATGCTCCGATGGCAGTTCCCTGACAGGTGATAACCACCTTGGGGTCTTATTTTCTAATAAGTCTTTATACTTTGTCCAGACAATAAATATTGCTTTCCTGACAATATGGTTTTTAAACCCTTTATGAACTTTTACCTTGTCGTACCACAGATATGCATGCCAACCAAAAGAATTATTAAACCCTTCCAGATCTAGGACATCAGTGTTTTCTAAGAGTAACCAATCTTTCATCCAGCAGAAAGCTGCAGCTTCGTAATATAACCTTAAGTCCGGCAGGGCAAATCCCCCTCTTTCCTTTGCATCAGTTAGAATTTTAAATTTTATTCTGGGTTTTTTGCCCTGCCAGACAAACTTAGAAATATCTCTCTGCCACTTTCCAAAACATTCCACTCTGTCCACAATCTGTAGGGTTTGAAATAAAAACAACATCTTTGGCAATACATTCATCTTTATAGCTGCAATTCGACCCAACAAGGAAAGTTTCAATCTTGACCAAGTTTCTAGATCCTTCTTGATTTCTGACCAACATTTTTCATAGTTATTTTTAAATAAGTTCAAGTTTTTAGCAGTCAAGTTAACCCCTAGGTATTTCACCTTTTTAACCACATTTAATTCAGTCTCTTTCTGAAACCTTTCTGACTCCAAAGGTGTCAATTTTTTCTCCAAAACCTTAGTTTTTTGCTTGTTCAGTTTAAATCCCGCCACCCGACCAAACTCATGAATCAATTCTAAAACTCTTTTCGTACTAGATTCTGGCTCCTGTAATGTTAAAACCAAGTCATCTGCAAAAGCTTTAAGTTTGTACTGTTTCACTCCAACCTGTATTCCTTGCACCAACCGGTCCTCCCTAATCATATTCAAAAGCACCTCCAGGACTGATATAAATAACAAAGGGGATATGGGGCACCCTTGTCGTGTTCCTTTTTCAATTTTGAACTCTTCTGTCACCACATTGTTAACTATCAATTTAGCTTTTTGTTCTGAATAAATTGCCTCTATTCCATTTTCAAACCCCCGTCCCACTCCCATCCCTTCAAGGTTTTTCTTCATAAACTTCCAAGAGATGTTGTCAAATGCCTTCTCCGCATCAATAAAAATTAACACTGCTTTTGTATTGATATTACTTTGCAGAAGTTCCAAAATGTCAATAATATTTCTAGTATTATCAGACAAATGTCTGCCTGGGAGAAAGCCTGCCTGATCTTTATGAATTACTTCATTTAACACTTTTTTAAGTCTACTTGGCAGAATGTCTGCAAAAATTTTGTAATCCACATTTGGGAGTGAGATGGGACGGTAGTTCTTAAATTGAGTCTTTTCAGTTTCCAATTTAGGTATCAATGTGATGAAAGCTTCTTTCCACGATTCCGGTGCCTTCTTCCCCTCCATGATCTGATTACACACCTCCATTAGTGGTTGAATCAAGAGATCTTTCAATGTCTTATAATACTTGGAGGTGAGTCCATCTGGTCCTGGAGATTTGCCTAGTTGCATATTCTGAATGGCACCTTCAATTTCTTGTTGTGTTATTTTATAGTTCAGAGCTGTTCTCTTTTCCTGGGATAATTTTGGTAGTCCATTTATTTTTAAAAATTGGTCTATCTCAGTCTCTTTCTGCAGCCCTTGCGTGTAAAGTTGTTTGAAGTATCTCTGGAAGCACTTTCTAATTTCCTCAGGTTTCTGAATATTTCTCCCTTCAATCTCTAGGTTTGTAACCGTGTTCAATTTTTGTCTCTTTTTCAACTGCCATGCTAGCAGTTTCCCACACTTATTTGCTGATTCAAATGATCTTTGTTTCATTAATTTAATTTTCCACTCTACTTCTTGATTTATCAATTTGGCATATTGTGCTTGATGGAATTTGATTTCTCTCAGAATCTCCTGAGATTTGGGTTTTGATCTTAATTTTTTCTCACCATCTCTTATCTTCTCTAAAATCTTGTCCTTTTTTTCATTCCAGAGTCTTTTCTTTATCGTGTTCTGTTGTATCAAAAACCCTCTCATAACAGCTTTACTTGCATCCCAGATTACTCTTTTTTCCACTGTGGTATTCAGATTTATTTCAAAATAGTCTTGTAATGTCTTCTGGGCCTTCTTCACAACCTCCTGATCTCTTAACAAGGTGTCATTCATTTTCCATCTGAAGGAACCGATTGGGGTTAGTCTAATTTCCATTTTCATGGCGTTATGGTCGGAGCAGGTTTTTGGGCAGATTTCCACTTTTCTAGTCTTAGGTGCCAGTCCTCTAGTTATCCATATTTGGTCGATTCTTGTCCATGTCAGATGGGCTTCAGAAAAGAATGTTCCTTCTTTTCCTAGGGGGTTCTTTGTCCTCCAGATGTCAATCAGGTCCATGTTGTCAGTTAGCTCAAAGAAAGTTTTAGGTAGTCTGCCGTCTTTTGTCAAATTTTGATTTTGTGACTTATCCATATTTATAGAGACCACCCCATTCATATCTCCCATCATAATGATGTTGCTATAGTCCAGATAATCCAGCATAGTCTCATGCAGTTTCTTGTAAAATTCTGATTTCCCCTCATTCGGTGCATATATTCCTAGTATCAAAAACTTTTCTCCTTGAGTCTGAATCTCAATTGCCAAAATTCTTCCTTGTTCATCTTTAAATAAAAACTTTGGTGATAGGCTCTCCTTTGCATAAATCACCACTCCTCTTTTTTTGACTCTGTCCGATGATATAAATTCTTGGCTTAGTCTTTTGTTAATTAGCACTTTTCTGTGGAGCCTAGTCACATGGGTTTCCTGCAAACAAATAATGTCCAATTGTTCTTTCTTCAATATATGAAATATTCTTGTCCTTTTTTCCGGGGAATTCCCGCCATTAATATTCCAACTAAGAAGCAGCAGAGACATCCTGGATCAATCCGCTATTCCTTTGGTGGTGGTGTCTTTTCCTTTTGATCCTCTGGTCCCAAGGGTGCGGGTACAGGTGCTGGTACTGGCGGAGGTGGTGGCCAAGACCCAGGTCCTACTGCTCCTTTCTGAAGGTCCTCTCCGTGGTCGTCTAGAAATTTTTGTTGGTCTTCTGCTGATTTAATTTTGAATTTCTTTCCTTTGAAGTTAAAGGATAATCCTTGAGGAAATTCCCACCTAAAGGGAATTGAGTTGCTTCTCAACAATCTTGTTAAATCTGAGTATGTAGATCTAAGGTCCAAAAGTTGTTTTGGGATATCTTTGTAGATTTCTGCCTTGTTGCCTTGAATATCAAGTGATTTTTCGAAATGAAGTCCTAATATTTTGTCTCTCTCTTGCTTGGATCTCAAAATGATCAAACAGTCTCTGGATCTGTCCTTCCTCACCACTCTTCCCAGTCTAAAAGCACTTACGATTTTGAAGTCCTTATCTTCTTCAATGGCCCAGAACTTTGAAAATTCTGATGACAAATGTCAGGGGTTCAGGAGCAGAGGCAAGGGCAAGGGAGGAAACAGAGAACGAGGGGGAGGAGGCAGAAGAAAAGATGAGTGATGACGACGACCCGAGATCTCCGAGTCTTTCCAGTGAATCAGAAGATTCACAGAAAGGAGCACCAGTGGCCAGGGCAAGGGGGGAGCCTAGGGGGACACCCCAGGAAGATAGAGCCAGAGGGGACTCAGAGGAGAGCAGTTGGAAATCGGGACCAGCGTCACTGCCAGAGAGCAGGGAAGAGGAAGAGCGCCAGGGATCAAGCGCTGGCAGCTCACAACAGGGGGGAGGGCACGAGTCAGGAGTGGCCACACCTCCATCGGGGAGCGAAGAAACGGTCAGACGGAAAGTGGAAGGTTGGGCGCGCGCGCCAAGTTCAAATGCACAGGAAAGTGACGCAGTAGGCAGCCAGGAAAGGGAGCCAGGTCCTAAAGCCCGGCGCAAGGAGACAGGGAGTTCCGGGGGGTCGGCGTCAGAAGAATCCCGGAAGGAAGAGACCCCGGGGGGCAGAGGGACCCAGAGGAGAACAGTCAGGCGGAAAAAGTGGAGCAGGGCTAGGATATTAAGTTGGTGCACAAGGGGCGGAGACTCAGACGGAGCTTCGCCGATCTAGCCATTAGACGTAGAGTTGCACGCAGCAGCTTGAGAATGGAAACTGTAACTCAATAAAGACTTTTACTTAATGACCGCTGGCTAGCGTGATCCTCTGTGAGCTAGGATCTTGAAGCAGCTCTGACAGTAAGCTCCGTCTCAAAATTGTGGGCATCTACAGCCTCGAGGAGAGGAGAGAAGCAGGTGCCTACTAGCTAGCTCACGAACGGCAGACGACATGACGGCTGAGCAGCAGATAGAGGAACTCAGAAAAGCAGTGTCACAACTGAATGCCGAGGCTCTCGCATCCAGGAAGAGAGAGGAGGAGGCAGCTGCCGCCTGCAGGGATCTCCAGGTCAGGTTGGACATGCTTACGAAGCAAGGGCAACTGACACCCAAACAGGAGGGAATTGGGTTGGCGAGACGAACAGGCGGTCTGGTCTCTCACTTCGATGGGAACCTGCAGCAGTACCCCAACTTTAAAGCAGATGTAATGTGCGCACTGGAACTGCTGAAAAAAGACTTTAGAGATGAGCAAGAGAAAGTGGGATTCATCATGTCCCATTTGCATGGGGAAGCCAAGGCATGGCTGCGCAATTTGTGGAGGGATAAGGATCCGGCGCTCCAAAATGCGGATGCCTTTATTAAAGCGATGGATGGGTGTTTTTTATCAAGCATTGACGTGGATCTTGCTCGGCAGCAGATACATGGACTGAAACAAGGGAGGGCCAGCGTAAGGCAGTATCATGCCCGCTTTTTCGCTTTGGTCAGTGCTCTGGAATGGGACAGGGATTCGGCTCCTGTAAGAGACCTGTTTTGGGAGGGATTGCACGGCTCTGTTAAAGATGAAATTGCGAGGGGGGAGAGACCCCGGACCACGCAGGAGATCGTTCAGAGGGCGCTAGCGGTGGGGGTGCGGCTGGAAGAACGTCCGTGGAGCAGGGACGAAGGGCGTGGAGGGCGCGAACCAGCCAGGGGCTCCTCCTTCCTTCCCAGAGAAGCAGCGCGTGTGCAATCCACGCCTCCGCCAGGAGGAGGGGTGGAACCTATGGAGGTTGGAAGTGCAAGGGCTCAGTCAGCAGCCAGAGCCCTAGCACCGACAACAGTGAAAGCGAAGCCTCCTAGAGGGAACAGGAAGTGTTACATCTGCGAGGATCCAGGGCATATGGCGAAAGAGTGTCCCTGGAGGCTCGTCAAGCACACTGCAGCCTCAGCAATGGTAACTGCAGCAACGCAGCAAGGAGAACCACAGCAGGGAAACGACGATGTCTGGCTGGAGGAAGAGGCACTGGGGCCCAGCCAGATGTGTCAGTGAAGAAGTCCCCGGAGATTTCACAGCCCATGGACCCCCTCCCGCCCAAACGAGTAGTGAGGCTCACCGCATCGCTCCAGCTGCCCAATGGAATCACCATGGACGTGCCGCTCACCATTGACTCGGGAAGCAATGCGGACTTTATAGGGCAGGACTTTGTCGACCGGCACGCTATACAGTTGCTGCCGGCCACGCTGCCCCTGCAGGTGGTCACGGTGGACGGCAGGGAGCTGCTAGGGGGGCAAGTGGTGAAGCAGACGCCACCAATGGTGATGCGCCTTGGGAATCACAGGGAAATCATCAGCTTCAACGTCACTCAACTATCGGACACGCCCATTGTATTGGGCATGAGTTGGCTGGACAAGCACAGCCCAACGCTGGCTTGGTACCAGAGGCAGCTGACCTTCGGCTCTTCCTTTTGTGCTGAACACTGCATCGTGCCCCGGCAGGAAGGAGAGGAAGAGGAGTCACAGCTGCTGCTAGGCACGCTGCAAGCGATTCCCCACAAGTACGCAGAATTTTTGGAGGTTTTCTGCGAGAAGGAGGCAGACAGGCTACCCCCCCACAGACCATATGACTGCAAAATTGACCTGCTGCCGGGGGCGGCGCTGCCTAAAGGGAAGCTGTATTCCATGTCTGAGGACGAACTGCAGGAACTCAAAGAGTTCATAGACCATAATTTGGAGCGCGGTTTCATCCGGGAGTCCAAGGCAGCGGGGGGCAGTCCTGTATTCTTTGTTAAGAAGCGGGACACGCCCCAAAAAAGACTTGTGGTGGACTATCGCGTTTTAAACAGTGTAACCAAGCCATCGGACTTCCCCATGCCCCGAATCGACGACCTCCTCGCAAAGGTACGGAAGGGCAGCGTGTTCACCAAGTTAGACCTGCGAGGGGCGTACAACCTCATTCGCATGCGGGAAGGAGATGAGTGGAAGACAGCCATGTTCACGCCTCTGGGCACCTACGAATATAGAGTTATGCCTTTTGGATTGCAAAATGGCTCCCACGATTTTCAAGCGTTCATGCATCACGTGTTGGCGGGGCTCCTCTACAAGACGTGCGTCTGTTTCTTAGATGACATCCTGATCTTTTCGGAATCGCAGCAGGAGCATGACAGACACGTCAAAGAAGTGCTAAGCAGGCTACAGCAGCATAGGCTCTACGCCAAGCTGGAGAAGTGCCAATTCGACGTGACGGAGGTGGATTTTCTGGGCTACAAGTTGTCTGACAAGGGGCTCGCCATGGACAGCGCCAAGGTTCGAGCGGTGTTGGACTGGAAAAGCCCACGCAACCGGAAGGAGGTCCAACGGTTTGTCGGCTTCGCGAACTTCTATCGCAAGTTTATCAAAGGCTTCGCTATGCAGACAGCGGCCATCACGGACACGCTTAGCTCCAAGAAAAAGAAGTTCATCTGGACAGAGCAGGCGGAGCAGTCCTTTCAGGCACTCAAGCGTCTCTTCGCGTCGGAAGAGCAGCTGCTGCATGTCGACCCCAGCAGGCCGATGAGGGTGGAGACAGACGCCTCGGACAGAGCCGTGGGAGCAGTCCTGCTGCAGAAAGACCCGCAGGGGGTTTGGCGGCCGGGAGCGTTTTACTCCAGGAAGCTCAGCAAGTCCGAACAGAACTACACCATCTGGGACAGGGAGTTGCTGGCCATTCATGCAGCATTCAAAGCATGGAGGCACTTCCTGATCGGCGCCAAGCACACGGTGCAGGTCTGCACGGACCACAAGAATCTGGAGCACTGGCGCACGGCACAGTTCCTGAACCAGAGGCAGATACGTTGGGCTGAGTTCTTTGCGAACTTCAACTTCCGAATAGAGTATGTCCCGGGGGACACCAACATCATGGCGGACGCTCTCTCCCGTAAGCCACAATATCTGGAGGACGCCAAGCCAGCGGCCGCCATGCACATCTTCGCACCAACAGTGTGGGCGTGCGCTGCGGCAACAGTGGACCTGGAGGCGGTGCGACGAGCGTTGCAGGATGACTCCTTCGCGCAAGCAAAGATGGCAGAGGTGCACAGGGGCACGGCAGCGACCGACGAGTTCCAGCTGAGAGATGGATTGCTCATTCGTAAAGGGGCCATCTACGTGCCGGGAGACGAACTTCGCGCCAAGGTACTGCAGCAGCTGCACGACGCGCCCACTGCCGGGCACTTTGGCAAGGAGAAGACGGTGGAATTAGTCGCCAGGGACTTCTGGTGGCCCGGAATGAGAGGGGAGGTCGCGGACTACGTGGCGAGGTGTGACACCTGCCAGAGGGCCAAACCGGTGCACAGACCGCCGGCCGGACTGTTGGAACCGCTGCAAACTCCGGTCGAACCATGGGAGAGAGTGGCCCTGGACTTTGTCACGGATCTGCCCAGCTCGAGGGGCAAGACGGCCGTGCTGGTGGTGGTGGACTTGTTCTCCAAGATGGCACATTTCATTCCGTGTGCCAAGGTGGCCACGGCGGAGCAAACCGCCAAACTATTCATAGACCACGTGTTCAAGGTTCACGGTCTGCCACGGTCTATTCTGTCCGACCGGGGGCGGCAGTTCATCTCGAATTTCTGGCAGAAGCTGATGGGCTTCCTGAACGTCAAGATCAACCTGGCGTCGGCGAGACACCCGCAGACCAACGGGCAGGCGGAGCGGGTCAATGCCATCATGCAGCAGTACCTGAGATGTTATGCGAATCAACAGCCTGCGACGTGGGTGGATTACCTGCCGCTCGCCGAGTTCGCCTACAACAACACGAAGCACGTGTCAACGGGGGTCACGCCGTTCTTCGCCAACAACGGGAGGCACCCCAGGACCTTCCCGGGACTGGAAAGGATGGGGGAGGGGGAGCCGCAGACAGCAGATGCGTTCGCGTCGGAGTTGCAGGAGGTCCACGATCAGCTGCGGCGGCACCTGGAGCTGGCCAAACATGCATACAAGGTGCAAGCGGACAAACACAGAAGGGTTGGCGAAGAGATCCATGTGGGAGACTGGGTCTGGTTAGCAGCCCACGCAGTGCCGGCCAGGTCGTTGGCCAAGAAGAAACTAGGGCATAAGCAACTGGGGCCCTACCAAGTCGAAGAGCAGGTCAACCCGGTGGCTTTCAGGCTGGCGCTTCCGGAGGGTTCCAGAATGCATCTGGTGTTCCACAGATCGGTGCTCACTCCCTACAAGGCACCGCACAGGTTTCAGGAACCCGGAACGGCACCGAGTCCGCTCAGAGAAAGAACCAGGCACGCTGGAGTGGCACAGGAGGAACGCATCAACGAAGTCACGGAGATTTTGGACTCCAGATGGGGGGAAGAAGGGGTAGAATACCTTCTCGCCAAGGAGGGCACCCCGGCCAGTGCGAACAGCTGGGTGCCGGGCTACGCCTTGGACGAACCTCTGCTCAAAGACGAGTTTCATGCCCTCTTCCCACATAGACCAATGCCAGCAGACTTTTTCGACGACTGGCTTTTCACGCCCACGCTTTCTGCCAGCACGTTCCGGGGGTTCGACTCGGACGAGGACCCGATACGAGACGCCCGTTCCCCGGAGGGGTCACCCTCGGGATCTGCATCAGAACCCTCGTATTGGTGGGACGATAGACCAGAGGAGCAGTGGCGCAGGAAGTGGCAGGAAGGTCCAGGACGAGCAACGCCGCCAGGAGGAAGTGAGGGAGAGACGGACATGGACGTTTTCGGGGACGACCCTGGTTTCGAGCACGGCGGCACAGAGATGGAAGCGGAGGTGACCGTCGTCGACGAGAGCAGGGAGGAAGAACCGGGAGACTTCAGATGGAGGCCCGCCACGGGAAGCGAACTGTATCCGACGTTCGTTCCTCTGACACAGCAGCACCCAGCTCCCGCACCGGAAGGAGGGGAGGGGGGAACGGGGGGCTTCGAGGGGGGGATGGATGTCAGGGGTTCAGGAGCAGAGGCAAGGGCAAGGGAGGAAACAGAGAGCGAGGGGGAGGAGTCCGAAGAGAAAATGAGTGATGACGACGACCCGAGATCTCCGAGTCTTTCCAGTGAATCAGAAGATTCACAGAAAGGAGCACCAGTGGCCAGGGCAAGGGGGGAGCCTAGGGGGACACCCCAGGAAGATAGAGCCAGAGGGGACTCAGAGGAGAGCAGTTGGAAATCGGGACCAGCGTCACTGCCAGAGAGCAGGGAAGAGGAAGAGCGCCAGGGATCAAGCGCTGGCAGCTCACAACAGGGGGGAGGGCACGAGTCAGGAGTGGCCACACCTCCATCGGGGAGCGAAGAAACGGTCAGACGGAAAGTGGAAGGTTGGGCGCGCGCGCCAAGTTCAAATGCACAGGAAAGTGACGCAGTAGGCAGCCAGGAAAGGGAGCCAGGTCCTAAAGCCCGGCGCAAGGAGACAGGGAGTTCCGGGGGGTCGGCGTCAGAAGAATCCCGGAAGGAAGAGACCCCGGGGGGCAGAGGGACCCAGAGGAGAACAGTCAGGCGGAAAAAGTGGAGCAGGGCTAGGATATTAAGTTGGTGCACAAGGGGCGGAGACTCAGACGGAGCTTCGCCGATCTAGCCATTAGACGTAGAGTTGCACGCAGCAGCTTGAGAATGGAAACTGTAACTCAATAAAGACTTTTACTTAATGACCGCTGGCTAGCGTGATCCTCTGTGAGCTAGGATCTTGAAGCAGCTCTGACAACAAATAACCAATCAAATCCCCCTGTTCAAGTTCCGGGATGGCTCTCAATCTGAGATTATTTTCCCTATTTCTTAATTCAATCATAGACAGGTAGGCCTGCTGTTCGTTAATTTGTTTGTGCAAAGGTTTTACTTCCACCTGTATTGCTTCAACTTTCTGATTGGCTTCCACAGCTTTTTGATTAGCTTCCTCAGCCAGTTTGCGATTTTCTAGAGTTGCTTCCTGTAGATTCCCGATTGCTTGTGTATGTTGAGCAACTTGTTCAGTCAATTTATTAATGCTGGCTGTGGCTTGGTCAATTTTTGTCGAATGCTCGTCTGCCTTTTTATTTAAACTTTCCAATTGTCCCAAAAATTGTTCTAAAAGTGCAGAAGATCCTCCTGTAGCCATATCCTCTAATGATGTCTGCTCAGCTTCTCCTTCTTGTATCCCTAAAACAGATGGGACAGATGATCTGCGTGGCTGAGAAGTCAGAGTTGTTTGTACTAATTGTTTAGCTTTCGTTTTAGCCAATCTTGCTTTCCCCGTGCCACTCATTCCAATCCTGTCTACGTGCCAAGGTCAAGCTATGTGCAGTCCCATGGGAAAGTCAGTTCCAGAGAGTAAACAGCAAGGCAGCAGAAAATCAAAACAGAAGGCAAATCCCAGACAATTGTAAATCCACAGTCCTCTAGGGGGAGTGCAACAATGTCTCAAAGGAAAGAATAGAGTTGTTCCGCCATTAAAATCCCAGCAGTTTAAAACACGTTGAAAGGATCCTTCAGCTCCCTTTTGCGATGCAGAACTTCCCAAAGTTAAAACAAAGTCTCAAAGAGGTGCGAGAAATAACTTCCCCATTTGTATCCAAATTGTAACACTCCAATGTAACACTTTCGACAGTTAGCCAGATTCAGCAGTTTGACAGTTCTTTTTGCCTTTAGCCTGACAGCCCGTGAATTGGGCTTCTTTTAAACAATCCAGAAAGAAAAGGGGGGGTAACAAAGAAAAGTAAAACGAAATTGTCTCTTAATCTCTTAAAAGTCTCTTGAAAGCAAATTCAGTTGTTGCACAATAAGCCACACTTTTAAAACCTTTTTTTTTTAAAGCGATTCCAGCTTGTCAAAATCTTTACTTTAGTTCTTTAAGCACGGTCGGGAGACGGACTTCCTGGTTGCATCTCCCGCTTTCAGCCAAATTCAGTCTCTTTAGTCCCAAGATTTCTTAATTTCCCCTTACTTACGGGTTTGTAGTTTTAAATCAATTGTTCCAGGAAAAAAGGTCAGCGCTCATCGGTAGCAGCCGCGCGGCTTCACTTCCGCAGAAAGAGCGATCAACTCACAGCACCGCACCACCCTTCCACGTTCCGGAGCCCCTTACGGGGTTCCTTCTTCATTTCGGGGGGCGCTTCTGGTGCCCGCCGAGTCCCACGGTCACAGGCTCACTCTGCCTGTGGTTTATCTTTATGGGTCTCCGCTGTGCCGTAGCGGACGACCCGTTTCTGCGGAGCTCCCCTTCACAGAGCGAAGAGGACCGCCATTACCGTTTCGCGCCGCCTCCGGAAGTCGAGTCCTTTTTTCTTAAACCTTACTTCACCGACTTCCCCATACCTCCCCTTTCTGCATCCCAATTTCCAAATTTGTTTCAGCAAATCCTGCCCCTTGGTTTTATCGAATTTTCCCTTATTCTTTTCTTATACTTAATCTTTTACAGCTGTAATCCCCTTTTTTCTAAAACCTCAACATTTTAGCATTCATTAATTTTGCAATGTTTCTTAAGATAAATTTTAAATTTTTTCCAGTCTTCATCCGCCGTCTCTTTCCCCTGGTCACGGATTCTGCCGGTCATTTCAGCCAGTCCCATGTAGTCTATCACCTTCATCTGCCATTCTTCCAGAGTGGGTAGATCTTCCAATACTTTGCGATGAGTATTCTTGCTGCTGTTGTAGCATACATAAAAAAAGTTCTGTCTTTCTTTGGCACCAATTGGCCGACAATGCCCAAGAGAAAGGCCTCTGGTTTCTTAGGGAAAGTACATTTAAGTACCTTTTTCATTTCATTATATATCATTTCCCAGAAAGCCTTAATCTTCGGGCACGTCCACCAAAGGTGATAAAAAGTACCTTCAGTTTCTTTACATTTCCAACACTTATTATCAGGCAAATGGTAAATTTTTGCTAGCTTGACTAGGGTCATGTACCACCTATAGATCATTTTCATAATATTTTCCTTTAAGGCATTACATGCCGTGAATTTAATACCGGTGGTCCACAACTGTTCCCAGTCAGCAAACATAATGTTATGACCAATGTCCTGTGCCCACTTAATCATAGCAGATTTAACTGTTTCATCTTGTGTATTCCATTTCAGCAACAAATTATACATTCTTGACAGATTCTTAGCATTGGGTTCTAACAGTTCTGTTTCTAGTTTTGATTTCTCCACCTGGAAGCCAATTTTCCTGTCCTGTTTATACACCTCCATTATTTGATAGTAATGGAGCCAGTCTCGTACTTTAGACTTCAATCTCTTATAACTCTGTAATTTCCGTTTATCTCCCTCTTGTTCCAAAATTTCCCAATATTTTGGCCATTTGGCCTCCATGTTAAGTTTTTTCACGGCTTTAGCTTCCATTGGCGATAGCCACCTTGGGGTTTTATTTTCCAACAAATCTTTGTATCTGATCCAGACATTATATAATGCTTTCCTAACAATGTGATTTTTAAAAGCTTTATGCGCTTTAACCTTATCATACCATAGATATGCATGCCATCCAAATACATTATTAAAACCTTCCAAGTCCAAAGTATCTGTATTCTCGAGGAGCAGCCACTCTTTCATCCAGCAAAAAGCTGCTGGTTCATAGTACAGTTTTAAGTCCGGCAGGGCAAATCCCCCTCTTTCCTTTGCATCCGTTAAAATTTTAAACTTTATTCTGGGTTTTTTGCCCTGCCAGACAAATTTCGAAATGTCTTTCTGCCACCTCTTGAAACAGTCCATCTTGTCAAGAATTTGCAATGCTTGAAATAAAAATAACATTCTAGGCAATACATTCATCTTAATAACTGTAATTCGGCCTAACAAGGAAAGCTTCAAATTTGACCATATTTCTAGATCCTTTTTAACTTCTGTCCAGCATTTCTCATAATTATCTTTAAACAAATTCACATTCTTAGATGTCATATTAATCCCCAAGTATTTCACCTTCTTGACCACTGTCCTCCCTGTTTCATTCTGGAACCTCTCCCTTTCCATAGCTGTTAAATTTTTCTCCAAAACTTTACTTTTTTGTTTATTCAACTTGAATCCTGCAACTTGACCAAATTCTTGAATTAGTTCTAAAACCCTTTTTGTACTAGTGTCTGGCCTCCCCCCTGAGATCCTCATCCCTGATGGTCTCCGCTGGAACCCACGTGTTTTCCGACTCAGGTTCCCCCTCCCAAGCCACCAAATACTCCACTACCCCTCCTCTCAATCTTGAATCAAGTATTTCCGTGGCTTGACTGCTGAGTTCCCTCTCCTCTATGCGTGGGTAAGCATCTATCTTAGATAGATGCTAAGAAAAACAAGATTTGGATTATGAGAGCTTGATTTGAATTAGAGAATGAAGAATGGAGGGATCTCCCTATTGGGAGATCTGAAGACCTATGGATTACAAATCTGATCAAGGCGAAAGTTGGAGCTTTGGGGACATTTGGGACATTTGGACTTAAAAGCAACAAGAAACAAGATTTGGACTCCACTTTTGAACATGGAGGTCTGGTTGGAAGAAACATAGACCCTATAGGGACAGAGCTTCTCCGAGACCTGATGTCTAATATAAAGGACTACCAAAAAAACCGGCAGAGAGGGACTGAGAGAGATTTGAGGGCCTCGGACGTGAAATCTCCAGGCTGATAGTTCATGGACTGATGGACATTTATTGGGGATCGAAACCGGGAAAGGGAGGGTGAGAGATTTAGAATCCAAAGGGTGAATAATTATATGTTGTTTTTCTGTTATTTTGTTTTGCAATTAATATAAAAATTGGGAAATTCGTGGAAGGGAATTTGGATCGACCTTAAAAAAGGGTGCAAAGAATGAGTATTGTTGTTTAAATTGAGGTCTATAAGTTAAAATTGGTTAATTAAGATGAATTAAGTATAATAATAATAAGGTAAAAGTTGGGGACAAGAACTTGCTGAGCTAATTATTGGAATTGGAATACAAGAAGGTGAGGTGTGGGGAAGTCAGGGAAAGATGTTAAGAAAATAAGGATTTGAACTATACTTGTTATTTGTGTTGTGTTTGTTTGTGTTTTTGTGTTTGTTTAAAACTTTAAAAAAAAAATGTATTTTTTTTTAAAAAAGAAGAAGTATCATGAACAACATCTTAAAAGACGGAACCATGCCGGATTCTGGAAAATACAGCCTTATTGCATGAATTCCAAAACAGGGAACGCACAATCTACTTATTAACAACTATAGGCCTATCGCACTTCTAAAGAACGATTAAGCCATTTCCGAGCCTAGGGAGGAGAGGGTGTTGCGGGCTGGCCCCTCCCACAAGTGCGGGGCTGGAGTTTAGCCCCGCGAGAGCCAGGGAATCCCCGGGGGCGTGCCTCTCCGCCTTCCCCCTGCCCGCAAATAGGCGGGCTGGGGAGGCGTGGCCTGGGCTATTTAAGGCCAGGCACGCCCCGGGATCTCCCTCTTTCCCCTCAGCAGCAGAGAAGTTTTTGAACGCCTCCAGCAGCTTACCGCTTCACAGCTGATCGCTCCCCTGCGCCCTCCTCCGCAGTCGTTCCTTGTCGCCCATCTGAGCAGGTCGTATTGGTGCTTTGATTTGGGGATCCTCTGTCTATTTTCGCGTTAGTCTAGGGGAGTGTGGAGCCTGCCTAGTGGGAGCCCGCGCAAAACTACGCTACAAAATCCCCTCCATCCCCCTGCTTGGTGCCTTCTTTTCCCTGCCACTCCACCTATTGGTCTTTACTTCCCTATCCCGGTGCTTGCTTCTCACAGAGTGTTCCGCGGAGTTGTTCTACACTTCGTTCCGCCCCCCTTATCCCGTCTGTATTTCTAGTTCTACAGCGTGCTATTCCCTTGGGTATTGAGTCAGCAGCAGCCATTTTTACTTTGGGCTAATACAAGGGGTTAGCCGGCGCCATCTGAAGTAGCCGGCCGCGTGGTGGTCGCTTTAATTGTTGGGGGACGGGTGTTTATTTTCGTCAGCCGTGTTTGCTTGTTTGTGGGTTGTTCTTGACTGTTGCAAGTTGCGGTTGCTCCTCGGACGATTGGTGTCCTATTGATGCGGGTATTGAGGCAGCAGCGGCCATCTTTACTTGGGGCTCTTAAATAGTGTTAGCCGGCGCCATCTTGTATAACCACGTGGTGGACGCCATTTTAATTGTGGGCATCTCCCTCCCGGTCGCCATCTTGGGAAGGTCCCTGTGGTGCGTCCAGGCAGCCACTTTGAGCGGGGACATTTAACTTTATCCCCGCTTTTCCTTCTGTTAGGGGTTATTTCTGTTAGGGGTTATTTAATGGTTTCTTCCTTTCTGTTATTACCTGTTTTTCTGTAGTTTCTGCCGCCTTTTATTCTTGTGCTCGAGCTGCCTTTTCTGTCGGCAGCCGTGGGTCGCTTCAGCTACTTCCTAGGTGACACTCCCACCTAGCGGCAGGATTTGTTACTGCAGCCCGTGATTCAGTGACTTATTTCTACAGTGTTCTATCTCCTTTAACAGCAAGGCTATTCACGCAACAGTTGATGTTTGCTATATAATAGGGGTATTTAGTTAACTATTTGTCTTTAGGAAAATAGAATGAATAAATAAAAATAAAACTTTCTTTCATTGTTACAAATTTTTCCTGCGTATTAGTGGAGGAGCAGTTAAGCTATACCTTACCATATAGACAGAATAGCATCACTTAATATAAGCAGGAGGCCTGCAATTTAACAACGTGGTCTCAAACAACCCTTCTATTTGGAGTGCCCGGCTTTGAGGGCCGGCCTGTGAGGAAAGCAGTGGTTTGAAGTGATTCATTTTACAGTTAATCAGAGTCACCCTACTCGCAGTTTATTCATTCATTAGCAACGCAGAGCCATTTTGGCTATTCAATTTGATTTGGCAACACGTGATAATAACTCTACCTGTGAGAATTGATACATAATTAAATAAAAAAAATACATAAATAAATAAGCGAATACATACATATACATACATACATACATACATAGAAAAAGATAAATAAATAAATAATTACACACACACATACATACATACATTCATAAATAAATAAATAAAATTAAATAAATAAATAAATAAATAATAAATAATAAATAAAATAAAAATAAATAAATAAAAAATAAATAAATAAATAAATAAAAAAAGGAAAGAAAGGTTTGAAAAGCAGTTGCGATTGCAATGGCTTCTGGTGGCGAGCAACAACCTTCCACCTCCGGCAATCAGTCAGCGGGTGCTGCAGGTGGTGAGGGCGCACGCATGGTGTCAATTTCTTGCAATCCTCAAACTTTTGATCAGCTTTTCAGGGCATTTGAATCTTTCTATAGACAATGCAGACCTGTGCCCGGGGCTCTTCCGGCCCCAGAGCCCTCACAGAACTTTATACCTGACACGCCACCAGCCGACCAAGGTCAGGTTTGTGCACCTCTCCTAGCAGCAGCCAATGCCCGGCCTGGGACATCAACAGCTAGCCGCCCCAATACACGCGCACAGTCCGCGCTAACCAGAAAGGCAGCGCAGGGTGGCAGCAAGGGCAAGGCACCTGCGAAGCGTGTGGACAAAGGGAAGGCTCCGGCTAAGGGTGCCAACGTCATACCCCTTTCACAAACATCAGGTATTCCGAGTGTTTTTCAGGAGGAAGAGCCTCAACATAGTTCCACCGAGGACAGCGCAGGTTCTGGGTCCGATGACGACCGAGCGGAACCGCAACCACCTCAGTCGGCCGTTGAAACCAACGCAGCCGACGCAGGCGCGCAAGGGGGTAAGAGGAAGTCAAAGAAGAAACACACCTCCGCAAAAAAGAAGAGGAGCAGCAAATCGGACACGGATGAGGATTCAGGTACGTCCTCCTCAGATTCTGATAGCGAAGGCCCCATGGATAGCTACTGGGGTCAGGGAGAAGGCCTTCATGGGATTCCTTTGTGGGCTCATCAACGGAGGGCCAATTCCCATAGGAAGACCTTTAATGGGGTGCTTGATTGGAAAGATGGGGCTCTAGTAGAGGAGGTAAAGGTTGCCACCAACCAGCCCACTGATTTCGTTTTGGGGAACCATCTAACCCAGAAAAAGAGGAATAAAATCCTTAATGGGGAGTACGTGGATATATTCACCCTCCTTCCTCCCGCCAAATTAGTGGGCAGAGGTGAAAAGAGGCGCTCTTATGGTAAGAGAAGGTATAGAACGCCTAGAGCGGAGCGCACTTTCGAGAACTGGTTAGATGGCTACCAGGTTCTCATGGGGGTTGTGTGCGCTGCTTATCCCAGGCGCGCCATGGATCTCGTGGCCTATATGGCTCACGTAAGGAGGGCCCGCGCACTCGCGGGAGAAAATGCTGCACTGATTTATGATGAGAATTTTCGCAGAAACGCGTCTCTGCACCCTACCACACGATGGGACCTTACTGATCCAAACTACTGGGGAGAGGATGTAAACCCTTACATTGATAAGAAAAATCTGGATTCGGCTAAAGTGGGTAAGACCGAGGTAAAACGGCGGCGCCAGTGTTGGGAGTTCAACAGGGCTGTGTGCTCACGCCCCTTCTGTAAGTACCTCCACGAGTGTGAACGTTGCTGGGGTAACCATCCCGCCTCTGCCTGCTTCAAGGGTAAACAACAGCCCTTTCGGGGTGGCAGGGGGTACTCCCACGGCAACGCCAGGGGCGCCCCCGGATCCGCGCAATTGGGAGCAGGTAACCGCCAGTAATATCGGCACAGCTTCACCAGCTTTACCTGAGACAGCAGCAGATCCCTCCACTAGGTTTCAGGTATCCGTCAATAATTTCGATCTTGGCATGGCTCTTTCACCTATCCGCTTGCAGCCTTTAAATACCCTGCTGAAAATATACCCCGATCGTGAAGCCGCACACTATTTATGGGAGGGTTTCTCCAAAGGTTTCAGAATCCCGGTCGCTGTTCCCCCCAATTCCGGCGTACCTCAAAATCAAAAATCAGTTAGGGAGAGGCCCGATATAGCTAGGAAAAAGATAGAGAAGGAGATCAGGGCAGGAAGAGTGGCCGGTCCCTTCGATGAGCCACCCTTGGCAGGACTTCATCTATCTCCCCTAGGCATCGTCCCAAAAAAGGCCCCTGGGGAATTTCGGATGATTCATAACCTCTCATACCCTAGGGGGGGCTCAGTCAACGATGCAATTCCCCAGGAGCTCTGTTCGGTTAAATACGCCTCCTTCGATCAGGCAGTAAAAATGATTCGGAGATTTGGGCAAGGGGCATTCTTAGCAAAGTGTGACATCGAGTCGGCCTTCCGCCTTCTCCCAGTGCGTCCAGAGGACTTCCGATGGTTAGGCTTTAAATTTGAAGGGGCTTATTTTATTGACAAGGCGATGCCCATGGGCTGCTCCGTGGCTTGCGCGGCCTTTGAATCCTTTAGCACATTTCTGGATTGGGCATTACAACACAAAACTGGGTCGCTGGGCGTGTCGCATTACCTTGATGATTTTATTTTGGCGGCTGACAGTAAAGCCCGTTGTTCAGCACTCCTCGAGGCCTTTACAGCCTTGGTGAAGGAATTGGGGGTACCTCTAGCCGCCGACAAAACGGAGGGCCCGGCCACCTGTTTAGTGTATCTGGGTATCGAGCTGGATACTGTGGCCCAGACCTCACGGTTGCCAGTAGATAAGCTCATGGCACTCAAGGCATTGATCCAACAGCTGTTGCCCCTAAAGAAAATTACCCTGAAACAGATTCAATCATTGCTGGGTCATTTAAATTTCGCCTGTAGGGTGGTGGCGCCGGGGCGCCCTTTTTGTAACCGCTTGGCCAGATTATCGGCGGGCCTTAAGGCACCACAGCACAGGGTACGCCTATCCAAAGGAGTCAAGGCTGACCTGGGCGTCTGGCTGCAATTTTTGGAAAGGTACAACGGTATATCTCTATGGCAGGACTCCATGGCACTGAGCACGGACTTCCAGGTTCAGTCAGATGCGGCAGGGTCTCTGGGTTTTGGGGTCTACTTTAAAGGCCAATGGTGCGCCAGACAGTGGCCCCAGGAATGGCGAGGTCAGCCCATTACCCGCGACCTTACATTTTTGGAATTTTTTCCGATAGTAGTAGCGGTGCATCTTTGGGCGGAGCGGTTTAGCAATCATAGGGTTTGTTTCAATACAGACAATCAGGCAGTGGTTTCGGTCCTGGCAAGACAATCCGCGCGCTCCACCAGAGTAGGAAACCTCCTACGATCCTTTGTACTTCTGTGTCTGGAACGGAACATATACTTTTCGGCCAAATTCGTACCTGGCGTTAATAATGACATCGCGGATGCTCTGTCTCGTTTTCAGATGGAGCGCTTTCGCTCTTTAGCGCCGGATGCGGAGCAATCATCGATGCCTTTCCCGGAGCATCTCTGGAATCTTGGGAGAGAGAAGTAATGAAGGGAGTATTCGGTGCTGTGGCTCCGTCCACAATGCGTTCATACAGGAAGGCTTGGGCGGATTTCCTAAAATTCCGTAGTAATACACCGGGCGCCAGGCCCTTCGCTACACCTTCAACGAGAGAGGTCCTCCACTACTTGGCTCACCTGAAAGAGTTAGGCAGGGCACCCAAAACCCTTAATATTCAGTCAGCAGGGATTTCTTACTTTTGTAAAGCCTTTTTTGCGACCGACCCGTGCGCGGCTTTTATCGTACGCAAGACACTGGAAGGATGGCGCAGACAGCACCCCCCTAGTGCAGATAGGAGGCGGCCTATAACGTATGACATCTTGTCACAGATGCACAAAGCATTACGCTCAGTGTGCTGGTCTAAGTACGAAGCGCGCCTATTCTCGGCTGCGTTCTCTATATCATTTTTTGGTGCACTACGTATTGGGGAGGTCGTCTGCGAAGGGGGGGTCAACCATACACAGAGGGGCATCCTGTTAAGCGATCTGACCCTGTCACAGTCAGATCTAATAGTTAGGGTTCGGAGCTCAAAGACAGACCAACAGGGTAGAGGGACTCTTCTCCACCTTCCAGCAGCCCAGGACAAGGGCCCCTGTCCGGTAAGGGACACGAGACGCTTTCTATACCTCAGGCCAAAAAACCCGGGCCCCCTGCTGATCCACGCAGACGGGTCGCGATTGGCCAGGCAGCAATTCACCAGGGTGATGCATATGGCTTTGACGGCATGTGGGCTACCAGCGGCTGAGTTTGCGGCACATTCTTTCCGCATTGGGGCGGCCACCACCGCTGTGCATCTGGGGCTCTCCACCAACAGGATTAAAGAAATGGGGAGATGGAGATCCAATGCTT
This sequence comes from Podarcis bocagei, assembly GCF_964188305.1. Lineage (NCBI taxonomy): Eukaryota > Metazoa > Chordata > Lepidosauria > Squamata > Lacertidae > Podarcis > Podarcis bocagei. The sequence goes on from NC_138131.1 coordinate 12,419,545, forward strand.
ATAAAACATATGTCAGAAATAGCGTATGACTAAGAGGTATGCCGCTAAACCCCTTTTCCCTGTCTGCTTGCTTTCCAGGATCTAAAAAGGTGCGCATCTGGTTGGTGGGCCACAGTATAGTTCATTGGGCCAGGATTCGGGCCATGAATACAGGGCTAGGGCAAAATCTGAAGTTGCCTGCGAAGGTGGAGCTGGCGTGGCTAGCGCGGAGAGGGATGCGCTGGAGTGAGTTCAAGCCAGCAGTGAGGGCGAAGGCTGCCTCTGAAGGGCCTCCTGATGCACTAGTGATTCAGTTGGGCGAGAACGACCTCGCATACCGCAAGGCGATAGATCTCAGATGGAACATTTTTGATGACCTGTCCGAGCTGGTGACAGCGTACCCAAACATCAAAATACTGTGGTCCTCGTTGCTTGAGAGGAGGACATGGAGGGACTGTGCGAGCCCAGTGGGTGTGAATAGAGCAAGGAAAGTTTTAGAGCGGGCAGTTGAACGTAGAGTGGTGGCCTTCGGCGGGTGCATCATCCGACACCCAAACATACAGTTCAGCAACGAGGCCCTCTACAGGCGGGATGGCGTGCATTTGTCCGATGCAGGGAATGATATATGGCTGGGAGATATCATAGCAGGGATTAGGGGTTGGTTACAGGCCTGAAGGTATTGGCGGCGAGCTTTGCTCGAGTGGCGGTTAGGCATTGGCAGGGGTCTATTGTGATGCAAATGGATGGGGGGGAAGGACACGCCATCACCTTCCCCCGAGAAAAGGGTAGTCCGGTAGAGGACTCCGGGGGCGTTTGCCTTGTCCGAGACCTAGTAAGGTGAGGGCCGCCGGCACGCCCACGAGCGGTGACACCCGTGGGGGTCCTAGCTGGCGTACTCCAGCAGGGCACCCCCACGGTTTGTGTTCAACCCTTCCCGGTTCCCATGCCGGGTAGTCATAGGAACCAATGCCTAAGGCCAATACCTTCAATTCTGTAATCAATAAAGTTGTGGCCATTTTCGCCCATTAACCTTAACTAACGTGTCCTGTGTCTTCATTTCTTTGGGGGAGGGAAATTGCCACGCAAAGCCATTTCCGAGCCTAGGGAGGAGAGGGTGTTGCGGGCTGGCCCCTCCCACAAGCGCGGGGCTGGAGTTTAGCCCCGCGAGAGCCAGGGAATCCCCGGGGGCGTGCCTCTCCGCCTTCCCCCTGCCCGCAAATAGGCGGGCTGGGGAGGCGTGGCCTGGGCTATTTAAGGCCAGGCACGCCCCGGGATCTCCCTCTTTCCCCTCAGCAGCAGAGAAGTTTTTCCCAGCCCACCCACCCTTAGGTTAGGCAGTCTTGACCTTGCTATGGACTTCGGTTGGTCGCCGCAAGGGGCCTGGTAGGAATTTTTCCAAGTTGGCGACATTGCAGCCTTTTGGTTTTTTCGCCTACCTCGTAGCAAATCGTCACAACTTTCACGGTTTTGGCGGTTAGGCATTGGCAGGGGTCTATTGTGATGCAAATGGATGGGGGGGAAGGACACGCCATCACCTTCCCCCGAGAAAAGGGTAGTCCGGTAGAGGACTCCGGGGGCGTTTGCCTTGTCCGAGACCTAGTAAGGTGAGGGCCGCCGGCACGCCCACGAGCGGTGACACCCGTGGGGGTCCTAGCTGGCGTACTCCAGCAGGGCACCCCCACGGTTTGTGTTCAACCCTTCCCGGTTCCCATGCCGGGTAGTCATAGGAACCAATGCCTAAGGCCAATACCTTCAATTCTGTAATCAATAAAGTTGTGGCCATTTTCGCCCATTAACCTTAACTAACGTGTCCTGTGTCTTCATTTCTTTGGGGGAGGGAAATTGCCACGCAATAAATTATATGCAAATATTTTAGCCGAAAGATCAATAAAAGGCTTCTAGATGATGATGATACACAATGACCAAGCTGGCTTTTTGCCCGGGAGGCACATTTATAGCAACACTAGAAACATGATAAACTTATTAGCGTATTTAGACTTAAGAATAGAAAAGAAGGCAGTCTTAATGGCTATAGATGCAGAAAAAGCTTTCGACAGGGTATCCTGGAAATTTATGAAAGGTCTATTACACCATATGGATTTTTGTATACAGTATATAAAAGGGATTGAAGCAATATAATCAAAACAAAAAGCTAAAATCATAATCAATGGAAATTTATCACAGGAGTGTGAAATCAGTAAAGGGGTCAGACAAGGTCGCCCACTATCCCCCTTAATGTTCATATTAACATTGGAAGTTTTATGTAAACAAATTAGGGAAGAAAAAGAAATAAAAGGGGTTATGCTGGGAAATAGAAGTTACAAAATGAGGGCATTTGCTGATGATTTAATTATAACTACGGAGCAACCAAAACAGAGTTTAAGAAAGGCGTTGGAAATAATATATGGCTACGGTAAAGTTGCGGGGTTCAAAATGAATTTAAACAAGACAAAACTATTAGTTAAAAATATGTCGCCAAATGAAAAAGCAGAATTAGAACAAATAATACACATTAAAATCTACCCCAAAATCAAGTATTAAGGATTATGGATAACACCAAAGAATATTAACTTATATGAAGATAATTATACCCATTATTGGAAAGATATCAAAAGACAGTTGGAGACATGGACAAGGTTAAATTTATCATTCCTGGGCCGCATTTCGGTAATTAAAATGATAGTTTTACCGAAGCTACTCTTTCTATTCCAGACGATTCCAATTACAGGAAAGACCAACAGTATCAACAAGTGGCAAAAAGAAATTTATAAATTTTTGTGGAAGGGTAAAAGACCAAGAGTAAAGCACAAGATATTAATAGATACTGTAGAAAGAGGTGGCTACGGGTTACCGGATTTGAAGCTATATTACGAAGCCTCATGTCTTCTCTGGTTGAAAGATTGGTGTCAGGGGTTCAGGAGCAGAGGCGAGGGCAAGGGAGGAAACAGAGAGCGAGGGGGAGGAGGCAGAAGAAAAGATGAGTGATGACGACGACCCGAGATCTCCGAGTCTTTCCAGTGAATCAGAAGATTCACAGAAAGGAGCACCAGTGGCCAGAGCAAGGGGGGAGCCTAGGGGGACACCCCAGGGAGAAGGGTCCAGAGGGGGCTCAGAGGGGAGCAGTTGGAAATCGGGACCAGCGTCACCAACAGAGAGCAGGGGAGAAGAAGGGCGCCAGGTATCGAGCGCTGGCAGCTCGCAACAGGAGGGAGGGCACGAGTCAGGAGTGGCCACACCTCCATCGGGGAGCGAAGAAACGGTCAGGCGGAAAGTGGAAGGTTGGGCGCGCGCGCCAAGTTCAAATGCACAGGAAGGTGGCGCAGTAAGCAGCCCGGAAAGGGAGCCAGGTCCTAAAGCCCGGCGCAAGGAGACAGGAGGGTCCGGGGGGTCCGCGTCAGAAGAGTCCCGGAAGGAAGAGACCACGGGGGGCAGAGGGACCCAGAGAAGAACGGTCAGGCGGAAAAGGTGGAGTAAAGCTAGGTTAGTAAGCTGGTGCACAGGGGGCGGAGACTCAGACGGAGCTTCGCCGGTCTAACCCATAAGACGTAGAGCTGCGCGCAGCAGCTTGAGAATGGAAACTGTAACTCAATAAAGACTTTTACAAAGTGACCGCTGGCTAGCGTGATCCTCTGTGAGCTAGGATCTGGAAGCAGCTCTGACAATTGGTATTTATTTAAAAATTGGGATATTTTAGATCTAGAAGGTCATGACACCCTGTTGGGTTGAAATGAACGACAGATGAGTAGGTAGGTGTCATACGGGAGGCGTCTCTCGAGCAAGCCTCGGAGACTCCCTTTTATTGGATATTATACAGCGTTTGCCACGTGTGTGCTTGTTGCTGATTGGTTAACATAAGTACAAAGCAAGGGTTGTATATAAGACATTAATTATTGCGTATAAGACATTAATCATAGACAGGTTAAAGGTTGGGAAAAGGAACGCAGAGTTTACACAGGCATGGTTTCGGACTGCCCGTACCAGAGTGGTACGAAAAGGAATGTACAAGGAGGGGTAAGTACAGATTGATATTGTAATGGGAATTGGGGTTGCTCGTGCGTAAAGGATGCTGAAGTTCTAGGCAACGTTGCCTGGCTAAACCTTTCCCTGGCTGGACACCCCCCTCCCCCCAGAACCCCCCTCACCTCCGTCCCGTTCCTTTGGCCTAAATTCCTCCCTTCCCTCTGACGGCGATGCGGGAAATCCCCTGAAGGAGCTACCCCCATCCTCTGAAGATTCAAACATAGCTCTCCACCTGCTGCTATCTCTTCGTACCGGATCACCCTCCCAGTCCGATTCCTCACCCTCAGATTCCTCTCCTTCCTCCTTGTCGGAGGCCGGAAACCCCACAAACTCTTCTTCCTCATCTGTAGTGCCAAATTGCTCCTCCCAGAACCTCGCTACCGGTTTGGGCTTCCTTGGGAACCTGCTGTGAAACTCCCCCCTGAGATCCTCAACCCACGTGTTTTCCGACTCAGGTTCCCCCTCCCAAGCCACCAAATACTCCACTTCCCCTCCTCTCAATCTTGAATCAAGTATTTCCGTGGCTTGACTGCTGAGTTCCCTCTCCTCTATGCGTGGGTGAGTGGGGACCTCTCTCTCTCGCCCCGGAAATTCCAGCCCCTCCCTGTACAGAGAGAGTAGGGACCTATGGAACACCGGGTGTAGTTTCATAGTGGTCGGCAACTTGAGCCGAAAGGCCACTGGACTGACCTGCTGGGTTACCTCGAAAGGTCCCAGCCGCCTGGGCAGCAATTTCTTGCACCCTCCCTTGAAAGGTAACCCCTGGGTTGACAACCACACCCGGTCCCCCACCCGTATGGTTTCTCCTTCCCTGCGGTGCTTGTCTGCATGCCTCTTAAACACTTCCTTGGCCCTTTCCAAGTTCATTTTAAGTTGTTGGTGTAAGGCTTCCATTTCTTCCACAAACTGCTCCGCTGCTGGCACACTCCACCTCTCCTCCCCACCCCCTGGGAAAGCCCTGGGATGACACCCGTAATTGGCCATGAACGGGCTCATCCCCGTGGACACGTGTTCCGCGTTATTGTACGCAAATTCTGCCAGCCCCAGTTTATCCACCCAGTCGTTCTGCCTCTCGCTGACATAGCAGCGTAGATATTGTTGGAGTATACTGTTCGCTCTTTCCGCTTGTCCGTTGGTCCCTGGGTGTCTGGCCGTCGAGAAGCTCACCTCGACTTCCAGCAAGCTCATGAGCTTCCTCCAGAACCGGGAAGTAAATTGCTTCCCTTGGTCGGACAAAACCCTCAAGGGGGCGCCATGCAGTCTGAAGATGTGATCCACAAACAGCCTGGCAGTTTCCTCTGCCGTCACCGCATGCGAGCAAGCGATAAAATGGCACATTTTTGTTAACAGGTCAACAACCACCATGAAAGCTGTTTTCCCTCTCGATTTGGGCAAATCTGTCATAAAATCTATGGACACCACCTCCCATGGTTTTCCCGGTGTGGGTAAAGGTTCCAGTAGTCCCGCGGGCGCCGCCCTCTCCCCCTTTGCTCGCTGGCAGCAGTCACACCCTCATACGTACTCCCGTACATCTTCCCTCACCCTTGGCCACCAGAACTGCCTGGTGACCAGCAACATGGTCTTGTGATGACCGAAATGCCCCGCCGTCGGGTTATCATGGAGTTGTTTGATTACCCTTCTCCTCAAGTCATCCCCTGGTACATATAGTGCTCCCCTGTAATATAGTACCCCATCTTTCTCCTCAAACCCCCCATGGTTTCCCCCCGTGCCTCTGAGTTCCCGGATTTTTGTTTGGGCGAACTCGTCGTCCCTCGTCAGTCCTACTAGTTCTCGTGTCTCAACTAACACTCCCCCCCACACCCATCGGTTCTCGGGAATCACATGTCGTGCTTCTGGAGGTCCTTCTCCTTCCAGATACTCCGGCTTCCGGGAGAGGGCGTCTGCTCTGACGTTTTCCTCTCCCGGCACGTATCAAATCTCGAAGAAAAACGTGGAGAATTCTTGAGCCCACCACACCTGTCGTTGGTTGAGTACTCGTGCAGTCCTCCAGTACTCTAGGTTCTTATGATCCGTGTACACCTGGATCTTGTGCTGCGCCCCTGGATCTTGTGCTGCTCTTCCGAAGCAAACGCCTTTTTTAGCCTTTCGAAAGATTGCTGTGCCTCTTCTGTCCAGACGAACTTCCTTTTGCTACTGAGACAATCGGTGATGGGTGCGGTTAAGTGGGCGAAGTTCTTGATGAACTTCCAATAGAAGTTCGCAAACACCAGGAACCTCTGCACGTCCTTCCGGGTCTTGGGGGCCTTCCATTCCAGCACCGCCTGCACCTTGCTTGGGTCCATAGCTAGGCCCTTGTCCGACAACCTGTATCCCAGGAACTCGACCTCTCGTGCGTGGAATTGGCACTTCTCCAATTTGACCCACAACTGGTGTTCCTGTAGCCTCTTTAGCACTTCCCGAACGTCCCGAACGTGTTGCTCCTCATTGTCCGAATAGATTAACACGTCATCTAGAAAGGCCACGCAATTCTTGTATAGCAAGGATCCCAACACATGGTGCATGATAGATTGAAAACAGGCAGAGCCTGATTGTAATCCGAAGGGCATAACGAGGTACTCAAAGGCTCCCAGAGGGGTGAACATGGTGGTTTTCCATTCATCCCCTTCCCTCATCCTAATCAAATTGTACGCCCCCTGAAGGTCCAGCTTGGTAAAGATCTTTCCCTTCCTCACCCGGGTTAAAATATCGTCAATCCTGGGCATTGGGAAGGTCACGGGTTCCGATACAAGGTTCAAGGACCTGAATTCTACGACCAATCTGGGCTGTTTAGTGTCCTTTTTGTCCGCAAAGAACACCGGACTGCCTCCCACCGCCCCTGATTCCCTTATGAAGCCTCTTTTCAGGTTCTTGTCAATAAACTCCCACAACTCCTGCATCTCCTTGTCCGACATGGCTTACAATTTACCCACTGGCAGCTGAGCTCCTGGTAGTAGGTTGATTTGACAGTCGAAGGGCCTATGGGGGGGTAGTTTATCCACTTCCTTCTCGCTGAAAACATCCTGCCGGTCAGTGTATTGTGGTGGTACCTTCCCCTTTTCTCCCACTGCCATTCCTGCTACCTGGGCCAAGGCTACCCTCGGGACTTCCCCACCGTGACAGTGTTCCAAACAGTGAGCTGACCCAAAGGTCACTGTCCGCTGGTGCCATACCACCACTGGATCATGTAGCGCCAACCAGCTCATTCCCAGGATGACTGGTGGTCCTGCCAGTCTGGCTACATGAAAGGCAAGGGTTTCTGTGTGTCTGGAGACCCTCATTCTCATGGGGGGAGTCTGGTGCGTCACTTCCCCTCCCAGGAGTTCCCTGCCATCAATGGTCGTTACTTGTAAGGGGCACTCTAGCGGCAGGAGGTGTAACTGGTGCTCCAGCGCGAAATCCTTGCTGAAAAAATTACAGGAACTGCCTGAGTCCAGCAGTGCCTTAACCTTGATTGGGTGTCCATTAGGGAGTTCTAGCACCACCTCTATGGCTATGGCTGCTTGGGGGGGGTCTGGCTTGGGCACTTTTACTGGTTGCTTGCCTGGCTGCTGTGCCCGCTGATCGGCAGCCAAGCATTGGCGTTTCCCTGCTCCTTAGCGCCCTCCTCCTCTGCTGGTCCCTTCTCCTGCATGGTCGGGGAGCCTTACCTCCACTCTTGGCTCCGATGGCAGTTCCCTGACAGATATGGTGTGAACTCAAGGTGAACAGAACGTACCAGGGTGATGAGGGAATGTCTTAGCATCAGCACGGTTTGAGCAGCATGAGCAGAACAAAGCTTAGAAGCAAGACTTCCCATCATGCCACAGTTATGTGCAGAAGCAATGCTTCCCATCATGCCATGGTCATGTACAAAAGCAATGCTTTCCTTCATCTCCCCCTTTCTTTTCTTATTTGCGAGGTGTTCTGGGTGAATAAGACAAAAATGCTTCGGGATACGTGGTATGCCAGCGCATGCCCGAAATAAGTTCGCCACATCTCCCCTAATGTTTACTGCTGGTGCTGAAATTTCGCAAAGTAGGCAGCAATGATTTTATTGGGTGGCTGAGGTAAAGAGAGAAATCGAGACAAAAGACTTATGAGTCCAGGAATGCATTGGAGGAAGCAACATAGCAAAATCAATATACATACTATAATAATGGCATATTGAAAGAGATTACGAAGCCAATTCAGGTTTGGCAACCAGCCAGTGAGCCACTGGGTGAATGAGTCCCACAGGCCAGAAAGTCCAACATCCTGTTTAATGTGGTGTGTAAGATTTTGCAAATGAGAGATTTGCTTTTGGATGGCTTTGGAATTATCAGTAATATTAAAACAACACATGTCGTCCACTTGTTCACAGCCGTAATGATGAAGCGTCAATAGATAATCGATAGCAGCGCGGTTCTGCAGAACTCCATGCTGGAGTTCACTCTGAGAAGTAAAATTCAGGGCTTTTGCTGCAGAACAAGCTAAAGAGTTAATGTTCCTACTATTGCGTACAGCCAATCCAGGGACTCCTAGGAGAGAAACAGCTAAAGAGATATATTCAGACCTACTGGGAAGAGAAATTGAATCGTCACAATCGTTAGTCAATGCAATAGAGCGGCGATATCGAGAGCGGGTCAAATGATGCTTTTTGGGTAATACGATGGACAAACGGCTTAAGCAGCAGGGTGTGCCATGGCTGATGTTTGCTGGAATGTAATTAAATGTATAGCCAGGACACGTCCAGAACCACCCAGCAGGTAGTTCTTTGTATTTATATACATAAGAAATATTGACATAATTAGAGCACTGGAAATTATCCTTGCCCATTTCCACACAGTTGGATTTTGTGCAATTGACCATACGGGCACAGGTGACATTAAAAGAAGCCACGTATGGGGTCAACAAATCAATGGCCAAAGGTGGGCGTCGGCGCACTTGGTTACCCCAGTTGTGGTAACCGGAATAACCAAGGGTGAGGAGAGAATCGTTTTGGGGTAGGGATGGGAAAAACCAGGTATCATTTTGTATGTCAAAAGGGTCATGGCAAACAGGGATAAGGCACAGCCAAGGATTTCACCTATTGATACCTGTTGGGTTAGGCAAAAGGAAGAAATATTGAGGGTCTTTGCAAAAGATTCCCACACATTTGTTGGTGTGGAGTTACCGCTATTAAGAGCGGAAGCAGAAAGAGGCAAAAACAAAACGCTGAAAATGAGCACTAAAGCAAGTAGCTTTCCCCCCGTTATGGGCCATTGTTCTATCCATACCCGGGTGGTTGATTTCCAGTGGAGGGGGAGTGCAAGCTTACTCGTTTAATTGAATGGTAGCTTGTAATTGTTGTAGTAAGTCTCTGCCCCACAGATTGAGATGGATTTTTAACACACAGGGCTGGATATATGCAATGGTTTCAGAGCTATCAGGCAGAGAAACAGGCAGCCACTGTACGCTTTGGGAAGAGGTTTGAGGTCTACCTACACCCCAAACTGCAGAGGCAGACTCAAGTGGCCACGTGGGGTCCCAGCAACTACTGGAAATTACAGAAATGTCCGCGCCTGTGTCAATCAAGCCTTCCAGAACCTTGCCATTTATCTTGTACTTACGAAGAAGTTTCTGATGACCAATCTGCTGGATTACAGCTAACAGCCGTGGAGAAAAAGGAGAGAGCTCGTGCAAATTACTATCAATAATAGAAACAGTAGGGTGAGAAGGGAGCACCACCAAATGCGCCCAGGACTCACCCTTCTTTAACTGCATGGGCATGTGGCTCCAAAGTTGAACCATTATTGTGCCCACATAGTCAGGATCCAGAACTCCTGGAATAACCTGGATTCCTTCTTTTGCCACAGAAAATTTGGGTAAAATTAAACCTGCGACTTTAGGAGGTAGTGGGCCCGCCAATTGGGTGGGCATAAGCACAATTTCACCAGGTAAAACAGTGTCTTTGGTTTTTTGATTAATTAAGTCGATGGTAAAATCAGAGCGTGTATCCTTTGAGATGGTTTTAATAGTGGAGACTAACGGCGGAGGGCTCCCTATTTGTCCGGGCCCCTAAGGAGTTTCCCGAAATCCTGCACTGATTTGCCCAATGGTAGCCTTTACCGCACTTCGGGCATTTCTTGGAAGGCTTAGCCTTAGTGGCACCATCATTCCTGTTTGCACCCCCGCCAGGGGCTCTGCATTGTTTAGCAAAATGACCTGGGCGCTTGCAGTTGAAGCAGTTCCCAGTGGGCTTGTTGCCAGCCTGGATGGCACCAGCAAGCAAGGACATCGCATGACTCTGGTTTCCAACATCTGCACGGGCTTGAATCATATCGGCCAGGTCATATTTAGGGCGATGTATGATCGACTGCAAAGCCCTTTTGCAGTCAGTACTTGCATTTTCAAAAGCCAATTTTTTCATCAATTCATTTTGAGCTGTAGCATCATCAATCTGCCTAGTGACTGGTTCTTTCAATCTATCTATAAATTGATGGTAGGGCTCCGAATGTTGTTGCTTAACAAAGGAGCTAAGTGGTTGTCCTGAGACAGGGACTTTGCGAAAGGCACGTTGCACACAGGTCGCGGTGCGACTAAAATGTAAAGGTGTTAATTGCGCTTGGGCTGGTATATTACCATACGGACCAGCACCAAAGAGTTGGTTGGCTGAATGCTGTGGATCAGCCAGGGCTACTGCGCAATGCTTAAATTCACTTTCAAAAACTACATACCAAGCCAGGGATAACAGCATGCGCATCAGATCTTTCCAATCTTGAGGTAGGATTGTATAACCAGTTGCTATTCCCTCCAGCATTCCTGTCACATAAGTGGATTTTAGGCCGGAATCAGTAATGGCTTTCCTTAATTCTCTCAGAATAGAATAAGGAAGCGTCTCATACATAATTTGTTGTTGCGCAGTGCCAGGGTTAGTATAAGAAATAGGGAAAGCAGACGGCAGTTCCCCGGCCCACCCCGCCTCCTCCTCCAAGGAAAGAATTCCTTCCTGTCTAGCTTGAAAAAGTGCAGCACGCACGGCTCCTGTAGGAGCAGGCGAAGGAGGGAGGGTAGGGGGGATGTGGGGATGTGGGCTGAGGCGAAGGGGGGGTTAGAGAAGAAGAGTTTGGATTTGATATCCCGCTTTATCACTACCCGAAGGAGTCTCAAAGCGGCTAACATTCTCCTTTCCCTTCCTCCCCCACAACAAACACTCTGTGAGGTGAGTGAGGCTGAGAGACTTCCGAAAAGTGTGACTAGCCCAAGGTCACCCAGCAGCTGCATGTGGAGGAGCGGAGACACGAAGCCGGTTCCCCAGGTTACGAGTCCACCGCTCTTAACCACTACACCACACAGAAAGTTGCGATGGAGGCAAAAGCTTTGGGTAAGGAGGTAGATTGTCTGTTGCGGCTAAAAGGGCAGGTGGCAGGGCAGTTGGTGGGGAATTGTCTGGTGCGGGTGCCGACGGAGACGCCTGGGGACCTAATCTAGCGACGGCATCCGCACACTTCTGCCAAGTGAGCAGACAATGAATGCCAAGTCTCCATCCCCAAGGACCCTATTTCTGGGTACCAGGGGCACTCGCAAGCAATATGACATAACAATCGTTCAATTTCTTTCAAGGAAATATGCACACCTGCTACTCTCTAGTAGATAGGTAGCCGTGTTGGTCTGCCATAGTCAAAATAAAAAAAATTCCTTCCAGTAGCACCTTAAAGACCAACTAAGTTAGTTCTTGGTATGAGCTTTCGTGTGCATGCACGTGAAGAAGTGTGCATGCACACGAAAGCTCATACCAAGAACTAACTTAGTTGGTCTTTAAGGTGCTACTGGAAGGAATTTTTTTTATTTCTGCTACTCTCTGTCTGACTAAATGAAACTGCTCTTTAGCATGCTCTTTTTGGGACTTTGTAAGCTCCCCCCCCCTACTCACGGTGTAGCGCGCTGAGACTTTTCCAGTCGAGTGAAGTATGAGGCTGCGTAAAGGGATCTGGCACGTCGAGGGTCACCAGATGTTGGGTTGAAATGAACGGCAGACGAGTAGGTAGGTGTCATACGGGAGGCGTCTCTCGAGCAAGCCTCGGAGACTCCCTTTTATTGGATATTATACAGCGTTTGCCACGTGTGTGCTTGTTGCTGATTGGTTAACATAAGTACAAAGCAAGGGTTCCATATAACACATTAATTATTCATTCTTCATTTCATTTTATTGCATTAGCCGTGTGGCCATAGCATGATATACATTGAAATAACAACATAAAATGGGGGTGGGGAGGTAAAGGTAGATATCATCCTGGGCGATTACTTAAAGAAAGAAAAAAAAACTGCTGAGGCTGGAGGAGGACCGTTAAAGGGTCCTTCAGCTCCTCAGATATGTCCTAACTCGATTGTCCTTGTGCAATAAGGCTACTTGGAACTTCGTTCGGTTGTGCGGCATATCGACTGCAGCTGTGATGTTAAGGAAGAAGTTAGTGCCGCTTTCCTCTTCATCACACTAAGCAGGAAGTTAGCTGTCATCTCGGTAATCCAACAATCAGAATCCTGCAAAAGGAGGGACACTATCCAAGGCTGGATTGGGAGATGAAGCTTATTCACGAGGGGAGTTAAAAACCGAGATCTTTCAACTGTCCAGTTGGGACAGAAGAGCATTACATGTTCCATTGTCTCCAGGGTCGTGTCATTACAGGTGCATGTTCTATTTGCGATTGGGAACTCTGGAATAATGACCCGACAGAACTGCTGTAGGAAAACAGTTGAGACGGGCACAGGTAAAGGCCCTACGCTTAGCCTCCGAGGAAATTGTGAAGCAGTATAGAGGGATCCCTTCAGGGGGTGGAATAGCTAGGGCTAGGCCTGAACACGGTCCTCTTGCATAGGAGGCTGTGTTAGAGAAGTCAAGTTGCTGTAGTTTCTTTTTGATTAGAGGTAGGGCCGCCGGGCTGATACACTCTAAGTTAAGAACAGTTTTACAATTCAAATTGAGAAGAGAGCGGAATTTGAGGTTAATTGTAGTTTTCCAAGGGGAATTATGAATGTCTCTTAGGATCAGATTGGAAAAACCACCTCTAATTCGAGCATCCGATGCTAATAGGTGGAAGCTGTAGGAAATGGCTCGACTCCATGCTCTTTTAACAATTGAGGGCTGGGCAAACTCGAGTCGTAGGGCTGCACCTGAGACACATCTTGGGACGCCGGAAAGAGATCTCAGAAACATATGAAGAGGGCGATCCAAGTTACCTGATATTGCTGTAGTCCATACTTCACATCCATATAATAATTTAGGGACAACTTTGGCATTAAATATTTGTATTGCTGCTGGAAGATGTTTGCCACCCTTCTGGTGGTAAAATCGGACTATGGCGTTAGAGGTCGTAGTTGCAGCGAGAAAGGCAGATTGTAGATGGGTGGTCCAGGACAGATTATAAGTGAATATTATGCCTAGATATTTAAAGGCTTTTACCTTTTCTAAGTAGCCACCTGTGATCTTAAGCGGCTCCAACTTGAGTTTGCGGGAACGAGTGAAGTGGAGGACTTTCGATTTTTTATAATTAATGTTAAGAGCTTCCGCCTTACAATAGGCGATAAATGCATTAACTGCATTTGCTAGGTCCGCAGCTGTTCTGGATAAGATGACGGCATCATCAGCATAGAAAAGGGAAGCAACGGGGTGGCCTGCTAAGTGAGGAGGATACTTAGATGCTAGCTTCAAAGTGGAAATTGCATCGTGAAGATAGAGATTAAACAATAAAGGGGCCAAGAGACAACCTTGTCGGACGCCCTTGGCCGTTGGAAATGGAGTAGTGAGGGAGCCATTGGGACCGCTTCGGACGCGGGCTGTCCCAATAGGAATTTCAACCAGGCTGATTGGACAGAGGCAGCCACAGGAGGAGCAAAGGGGGCTGGATTAAGGGAATATAAGTGCTGGCCATAATGGCAGGAGGCCAGGCCAGAGCTTGGTAACCATATACCACTGTGCCTCTCATTTATTTGTCTGACAAATAAATTATTATTTTAATTTCTCTATTGCTGCATTGAATATTTCATTCCAGCTAAGCGTTAACCACAAGCAGGGTGCTACATTTTATGGTGCCGTGACTCGGATAAGTGGTCTGCTGGAACGCAGCCCCTTCGCCTTACTGGGCGGGGTACAAGAGAGAGGACCGCTCACTGCCTACCCAGCGCGCACTGGGAAGTTTTTTCCCAGGGGAACGCAGAAGTCTCGTCTGTCTGATACCCTGCCCACCGACGGCGACGGACTGGGGGGAACCAGAGAAATAAACAGGCAACCAACTAAGGGTAAGTGCACTAAGGGGTTTTTGGCCCTCCAATTAATTGGGAGGAAGAGAAGTCTTGATCAAACTTCTGCGTCTCAGTAAGTGGGAACTGAGTACGCTAGGTGGTTGGGTACATCAGATGGTGATCTGGTGTAGGGAAAGGGAAGATTGGGAGGTAGAGTGTGGTGAAGTATCCAGCGCATTGTATGTGTGAGAAAGTACAGAGCAATCTGTAGCTGACCTGAGTGTGGAGTGGGCAGTACTTCGGTTCCTAGTAAGGCGACTTCACTAGGCAAGGAAACCCACGAAGCGTGAGTGTGAGTGACTGAGTGGATACTTCACAGGGCCATACAATAGGAGTTGGGGGTTCAAAGGGGGAAAATACACCTCTTGAATGTATGTTAAATAATTTTAAGAAAGCCTTCTCAGGGGCGTATGGAGTCAAAATGACGCCAGAGCGCCTGAGAACGTTATGTGAATTAGAGTGGCCGAAGCAAAATACTGAATGGCCATCTCAAGGAACCTTTGATATAAATTTAGTAAGCAAACTTTGGTCTAACATCGCCAAAGAAACTGGAGGGTGCCCAGAACAATTTTCATATATAGATTCTTGGCTGAGCACATTAAATAAAAATCCTCCATGGATAAGGGAATGCAAAGTCAAACGATGCAAATTATTGGCTGTAAAAGCCGAAGCTAGGAAAGGAATCTTGCCAAATAAACTCAAACCCATTTTTGAGGGACCAGAGGAAGAGGTGCTTCCACCTCCACCCTATGCTCCACATCGAAGGGAGCCTAATCCAAACACTCCACCAGTTGTAACCCCAAGGCAAGAAAGTGGAATGAATAATGGGGCTGGAGTCACAGAACTTGATTCCTTGATAGATTATGATAAATATCTTCAGGAGGCATTGGAGGCCTATAATAAAGCCCAAGCAGAAGTGGTTATTCCATCTGTGAGTCCCAGTAGAACTCCATCTACAGTCTCTTTTAGTGGAACAACTGATTGCCTACCCCAAACCCCTGTACATCCAAGTCCTAGAGAATTATTACAGAAGTTACAGGGAGACCTTAATCGGTCAGCAAGCAATACAGCCAGGCGTATAAGGCTGCTAAAAGAACGCCTTGGGACAAATACCATCCCCTATGATTTGAGGCCCCTAGAGCAAAGCGAAGAGAAAGATCACGTAGTAGCCCCTCTCAGAAGAGTATTTGATGCACTTGAGGAGCCTGTGCTGGTTAACGGGCAACTCGGACCACGGCCACCTCGAACTTCGACCCTCCAGTACATTCCATTCACAACTACGGATCTGATGAATTGGAAAACACACACCCCATCTTTTGCAGAAAAACCTCAGACTATGATGGACTTGGTGACTTCAATAATAAATACTCATAGTCCTACTTGGACAGATTGCCGCCAGCTCCTGAATACTCTGTTCACCACTGAGGAAAGGAGAGACATAATTGAAAAGGCACAGATATATTTGCGTGAGCAGGCCAGAGTGGGAAATATTTTTAATATTGACCGTCATCTCCAAGACAACTTTCCCTTGGAAGATCCTAATTGGGATCCAAACAATGCAATTCATCTGGCCAGGCTTACCACCTATCGCCAGACGCTTGTGCAAGGTATCCGCAGGGCATGCCAGAAGCCCACTAATATGTCTAAAGTCTCAGAGGTAGAACAGAAACCAAATGAGAGTCCAGGAGACTTTTTAGAGAGGCTGCAAGAAGCCTATCGTATATGGACTCCTTTTGACCCTGAAGCCCCTGAAAACAGCAGAATGATTACTGCTACATTTGTGGCCCAGTGCGCTTCTGACATTCGTAAGAAAATTCAGAAATCAGAAGGATGGGAAGGGATGCTGATGAGCCAAATTATGGCCATTGCACGCCGAGTTTATCGGAATAGGGATGAGGCTGAGAAGCAAGAGAAGAAGAAGTGGCAGAAGGAAAAGATGGTAATGCTGGCCACAGCAGTGAAGCAAGACTACCGCCCCTTAAATGGAGGGAGAGGGCGGGGAAGGAATCCACCACTGGGAAGGAATCAATGTGCAAATTGCAAGAAGGAGGGTCATTGGAAGCGGGAGTGTCCTGAACCCCTGAGGTTGGAAGAAGTACGCCCAGGCCCATGCCCAGGCCCAGGCTCCGGCCCAAGAAACCAGGGACGGGGACGGGGAATGATCCGAGATGGAAGATATCAGAGACCTGGACAAGGACGGAGTAGGGACAATGTCATTGGACTGGCAGAGGAGGATTTTACCCAAGACTAGGAACGACCGGACTCCATAAAGTTAGGCTTCCAGGAGCCCACGGTCACGATTCAATTAGGGAGCCATTTAATAGACTTTATGATTGATACTGGGGCTGAATACTCAGTACTCCCAGAACTATTGCAGAAAAAGGCATCCAAAAGTGTAGTCATTAAAAGTGCCACTGGTCAGTCAGCTAAGAGGTCTTTCCTCCAACCTTTGGAATGCCAGATTGGGGGACATCGTTTAACCCATCAGTTTTTGTATATACCTGAGTGTCCAATACCTCTCTTAGGTAGAGATATGCTGTCCAAATTGCAGGCCCAAATCACCTTCACTCCTCGAGGTCCAGAAATGAAACTGCCATCAAAGGCAGCAGGAATAATTTCCCTCTCAGTACCTAAGGAACAATCATGGCGCCTACTGTCAGCCCTGCAAGTCCAACCCACATTGGATACAGAGTTAAACAAGCTCCTCCGAACCCTACAGGTGCCACCAGGAGTATGGGCCGAAAATAGCCCACCAGGAATGGCTAAGAATATAGCTCCAATTGTAGTAACCTTAAAACCTATGGCTACCCCTGTATCTGTAAAGCAATATCCTTTACCCCGGCGAGCAGCAGAGGGCATCCAGAAACATTTGGACCGCCTATTAAAATATGGTCTGCTTAAGCCCTGCCAATCAGAATGGAACACACCCCTTTTGCCTGTTCGAAAACCTGGAACAGATGAATACAGGCCAGTGCAGGACTTGAGGCTCGTAAACCAGGCTATCGAGACCTTGCACCCAAATGTACCAAACCCATATACCTTGCTGAGTTTGATCCCACCAGAAGCAACATTTTTTACTGTATTGGACTTGAAAGATGCATTCTTCTGTTGCCGGCTGGCACCACAGAGCCAACCTATATTTGCCTTCCAGTGGGAAGACCCTTTAACAGGAACAAAAGGCCAGCTAACCTGGACGAGATTGCCCCAGGGATTCAAAAATTCCCCAACTTTATTTGGCACTGCCTTGGCGAAGGATCTAACAAGTTACCCCTCAATACCTGGAGAAAAGGTGGTTCTGCAATATGTAGATGACCTTATACTAGCAGCAAAGGATTTTGATACCTGTAAAGAAGGTACAGAGGAACTGCTCCACTTGCTCTGGGAAGCTGGCTACCGAGTTTCCCAGAAAAAGGCACAGTTATGTTTAGAAAAGGTCAAATATTTGGGCTTTGACATCTCACACCAACAACGAGCATTGAGGCCAGAGAGGAAAGAAGCTATTTGCCTTATCAAGGAACCTACCACAAGGAAACAACTCAGAGGATTCCTGGGAACAGCAGGGTTTTGTAGACTATGGATACCTGATTTCAGCAGTCTGGCCAAGCCCTTACATGAAAGCACTCGAGGTGCAGAAAAGGACCCATTCGTATGGGGACCTGAGCAACAACAAGCCTTTTTAGTTATCAAACAACGACTTATGGAGGCCCCAGCCCTTGGACTGCCTAATTCGGAAAAACCCTTTCAGCTGTATGTACATGAACAGAATGGGATTGCAGCGGCAGTCCTGACCCAGAGATTAGGAAGTTGGAATCGTCCAGTAGCTTATTTGTCAAAACAATTGGACTCAGTAGCAAAAGGATGGCCTCCATGCCTAAGGGCAGTAGCGGCCACTGCAAGCCTTGTCAAAGAAGCTGATAAATTTACCTTCGGCCAGACGATGTATGTGAATGTACCTCATGCTGTTCTGACACTCATGGAATATAAGGGTAGTTATTGGCTAACGAACCCAAGGATGGCTAGATACCAAGGCCTATTGTGTGAAAATCCCAGGATTCATCTACGAGTAGTGAATATGCTCAATCCAGCAACTTTGCTGCCCCTACCAGAGGTAGATGATGAGGAATCACATGATTGTCTCCAAGTAATGGATGAAGTTTATTCCAGTAGACCCGATCTGAAAGATGAACCATTGAAAAATCCAGATGTTGTATATTATACTGATGGTAGCAGTTACCTGCATGAAGGTGCCAGACGAGCAGGATATGCTGTGGTCACCAATGAGGAAGTTGTGGAAGCTGAAGCTTTGCCTGCCGGCACCTCAGCACAAAAAGCTGAACTTATAGGTTTAACTAGAGCTCTGCAATTGGCAGCCGGATGTAAGGCAAACATCTATACTGATTCTAAATATGCCTTCTTAACCCTGCATGCACATGGTGCTCTATGGAAAGAAAGAGGTCTAATAGGAGCCCACGGGAAGGCCTTGAAATATGGACCTGAAGTAGAAATCCTGTTGGAAGCAGTATGGGCTCCAGAACAGATTGCTGTAATGCACTGCAAAGGTCATGGACGAGGAAGGGATCCAATAACCAGAGGAAATCATGCTGCTGACAAAGCAGCCCGAGAGGCAGCCCAAAAGCCTGTGGGAGGATTTATAGCAGCCCTCATACCAGAGGTAGTTCCAGAAGAAGTTAAACCTCACTATACCCCAGACGAGAGGAAGTGGGCTGAACAGGAAGGAGCGGTTGTGAAGGACGGTTGGATGATCCTGCCAGACAATAGGATTTATGTACCTCATCACCTAGCAGGCACAATTGTAAGAAATTATCATGAATCTACTCACCTTGGCGGTACTGCAACCAGAGAAAGTCTCAGTCGGAAGTTGTATATTATTAACCTATCACAATTAGCAACTTGCATTTCACAGAAATGTGTTCTTTGTGCTAAAAACAATCCCAGGCAGGGACCGGTACAACCTCCTGGAATCCAACATGTGGGATATGTCCCCATGGAAAGCCTAATTGTGGACTTCACAGAGCTGGTCCCTTCTAAGGGATTCAAGTATCTCCTTGTGTTTGTAGATACTCTTACTGGATGGGTTGAAGCTTTTCCCACCCGAACTGAAAAGGCACGAGAGGTAACTAAGAGACTCCTCACTGAATTGATCCTGAGGTTTGGGTTACCTAGATGCATTGGAAGTGATAATGGGCCAGCGTTCATTGATCAAGTAGTACAAGAAGTATGTCGAGTCCTACAAGTGAAATGGAGACTGCATGCAGCATATAGGCCTCAAAGTTCAGGGAAAACTGAAAGAATGAATCGGACTCTGAAAACCCAATTGGCAAAATTAACCCAGGAAACGGGATTGGGATGGGTAGATGTGTTACCCATAACACTGTTTCGTGTTCGGTGTGCACCCACAAAAAGACTTAAGTTGTCACCTTTTGAGCTCCTGTATGGGAGGCCGCCCTCCTTTGTTCAGGATATTCCAGCTGACCTCAAACAAATAGGAGACCATGTGACACAGGAACAAGTGCAATCTCTCTCCCGTGTTTTTGTTTCTCTTAACAGGTGGGCCCTCGAGCGCACGCCGTGCAGCATTGCCGAGCCGATTCATCAGTTCCAGGCTGGCGATAGCGTATGGGTGAAAGAGTGGAAACGAGATCCACTTGCACCTAAGTGGCGTGGACCTTACACCGTCTTGCTCTCTACTCC
This sequence comes from Podarcis bocagei, assembly GCF_964188305.1. Taxonomy (NCBI): domain Eukaryota; kingdom Metazoa; phylum Chordata; class Lepidosauria; order Squamata; family Lacertidae; genus Podarcis; species Podarcis bocagei. The sequence continues at coordinate 12,439,492 of NC_138131.1, forward strand.
AACAGCGGTGAAGGTAGCTGAGGTGACCCCCTGGATTCATCACTCCCGTTTGAAGAAGTCCGAAGGCAGTTGGACGTGCAAAGGTGACCCCTCTAATCCTCTTAAACTGACTCTCTCCAAAAACCCCTGTATCTAGCCCTACCGGGAACGGGCTAGGTCACGGGCAACATTAGACGACCGGCCTGCTGCAGCCACAACCTGGAAGCTGGCTGACCTGCGCACGCCTGAAGCTTGAGGAGCATCTGAACCAGCGATTGTGAACGGGAAGATTCTCTTATACAATTAATTGACTGCCCCCCCTTGTGGAACAATTATCAGAGATATTACTCATTGGGGATCCTTGGGATATATGTTTTGGTCTTGGTGGTTCCCCATTTCTGTCACTGGGGGAATTATATTGGGGCTAATATTTTTATGCTATCACAATAAGGTAATCTTTTGTGGAAGGAATGCATATACTGCACATCAACATGATTTTATTATTAATCCTGATCCCTTGGGAAGGGGAAGGGTCCTTGAATCTGACCAAATTTGCTAAATATGGATTCCGCCATGACCACAATATGTGGGTAGGCTTAGCTGAGATGGTAGCCAATGTTGCAAATAGGACCAATTGCCTTGTTTGCTCTCTTGGGCCAGATGATTCAGAGGGAGGTATGCCCTTATTACCGATACCATTAAATGCCATTGGTATGGTAAGCGAAATGCCACACCAAACAGAAGTACAGAATTTCCCCGGATGGAACTCAATTAAACCACTACGAGTTATACCTGTACAAGGGGAATTCTGTGTACATAAATCATCAGAGGCAGCTGATCCTCCCATGGTAGGCTCTTCTCATTGTCACTATACTTGGGATTATATTAAGAATAGTCAAACCTGGGCAAATGGTACTACCTATCGAACTCGGAATACCTTGCCCTGTGCACCTCCTTTTATTCATGCATGGAAAGTGGTATGGAACATAACTGTGACAGAGAAAGGCAATCTAACATACTGCACTGTGAACTCTCTACCCCTTTTGATATTTCGCCTTATGCACTCCACATACCAAAAACCTCAGACCCGATGGTTGTGGTGGATATGTGGAGAATGGGCATACAAGCAACTCCCTTCCAAATGGAGTGGGACTTGTTTCTTGGGATGGATATTACCACCAATGTGGATTATGCCCACTAATTTGGCCAAGCGTACACGAAGAAACGCTGATATTTCTCGTATAGCAGGAGGAAGTACCCAAAGTTGGAGCGATACTGATGATTGGCCACCAGAGCGCATTATAGCCTATTATGATCCTGCCTCCTGGAATCCTGGTGAGCTCATACAAGGGGCACGGGATCCTATTTATAATCTAAACAGAATAATTCGATTGCAAGCAGTAGTGGAACTTGTAACCAATGCAACGGCCCAGAGTTTGAGACTTATTGCACAACAGCTGGATGAAAGTAGAGCCGCCATTTTGCAGCTGAAAATGGGAATGGATTATGTACTTGCCAAGCAGGGAGGCCTATGTGGAGTCTTGAACTTGACAGGGAATGCCTGTTGCTTTAACATTTCAGATAATGGTGAGGCAATCCTTGTGTTGGCCACAAAGATGGAGAGTATAGCACATGTCCCAGTACAAACATGGGAAGGATGGGATATGGGATGGCTCACTAACTGGTTACCTAATGTTGCGGGACTCAAAGGGATACTATTGTCTTGCTTGTTTTTCTTGACGGTAGTAATAATGGTTTTATGTATGGTGCCATGTATCATTTCATGTTTTAGAAGCACAATTAGCAAGATGATTTCGAATGAAACTCTACCTCATATCATGGCCCTATACAGAGCTTTACCTCAGGAATATGATGAAGGTCAAGCTATCAAGGACACTTGGGATGAAGGTCCTTGAGCTTGAAAGGGGGGAATGAGGCATCTAATCATAAGCCTGCATTTTATTAATGTTTGATCAGGGCTTGTATATTAAAGAGAGCTTAAAGATTTTCAAAAGTTTCATGCCAGGCAGAAGACCAGCTGCTTAGAGAACCTTGGAAATGTTTTCCTCCTAGACAAGGGGCCCCTTGATTTATAGCAGAAAACAATTCTCAAAGTCGTAAAAGGGGGAATTACAGGCTGAGAGCGAGGACACTGACCCTACATGTTACAGAAGATAAAAAAAAGCAGAGATAAACATAATTAGGAATGAGTAAATAGTAAAATAATACCAATGTGCCTCCCAGTAAAATGAGCCAGATCTTCTTCCTAAGGTTAAAAAGGCCAAGAGCAATGGAGAAGCATCTAGCTGGCAGAAAGAGAGCATTTTTGGGAAGTCTTTTCTAAAGCTGTTTCTTTCTTAAACTGAGAGAGTTAAAGGGCAATAAATGTTGGGAAGAGCTAATGGGAAAAGCAGCTGGCTGAAGGGGGGGTGTAAACTGAAGAGGCTTCTTTTGAAGCTGTTTTTTACTGAGTTCCTTTTTTACTTTACAAAGGCCTTATTCCTTTTAAAAGGCTACCTATGTTATGTATTAAATATATTGGCTTAAATGTAATTATGCAAAGGATTTAAGAAATGCTAGATTCTTATTTCATATAGTTGTAAGAGTTGTATTTATCCTGAAATTAAGTCAGCCACCAGCCTAGCCCCCCTGCCAGACAGGAGACGCCATCGAGCACTCCTGATATATAGTTGTCAGGCATTTGTTTAGAAACCTTCAAATGAAGGAGATCTTTCAATGTTGATGTGAACTCAAGATCCTTGACATATGTTTAAGATAAAAATTTAAGATTAACCATTTGTTTTAGAAGGCAATAGGGCAAGGAGGGCAAGAGGTGAGCTGGTAATTAAGAATCCTTGTTGAGACACATGTAAGATATATTACTACTTATTTGTCATTTATAGATGTAACAATATATAGCTCTTTGTGTTCCATATAAGGACAGGAGGATATGGGTGTATCTTTTGTGATTGGTTCTAGCAAACAACCAATAGGAATTTCAACCAGGCTGATTGGACAGAGGCAGCCACAGGAGGAGCAAAGGGGGCTGGATTAAAGGAATATAAGTGCTGGCCATAATGGCAGGAGGCCAGGCCAGAGCTTGGTAACCATATACCACTGTGCCTCTCATTTATTTGTCTGACAAATAAATTATTATTTTAATTTCTCTATTGCTGCGTTGAATATTTCATTCCAGCTAAGCGTTAACCACAAGCAGGGTGCTACAGAACCACGAATGAGCGAGCCGGTTGCACCAGACCAAACAGGCCCATCACAGCCAGCATCCTTGGAACACGAGCCAGAACCTGAACCCCAGACCAGGGAACACCACAGGCCGCAACGCACACGTAGGCCACCGGCATACCTCGAGGACTATGAATGCGACCTCCCGGGCAGGACTGGAACTTAGAGGGGAGGGGTGTTATGTACTGAGTTGAATAGGATCCAAACTGCAGCAGTCTGATTGGTCCTAGAACAATAGGATCCAAATTGCAGCAGTCTGATTGGTCCGAGAACAATAGGATTCAGAATGCAGCAGTCTGATTCGTCCAAGAACAATACAGCAGTATGATTGGTTGGCAGGAACCACCCAATCATACTCCAGATACAAGTGAATCCACAACCTGACTGGCTTACAGTAGAATTCCAGAATTAACCAATCATGTGCAGACCATTGTGTAAATAATGTATATAAAGCAGATACTTTGAGGGGACTTTCATTCATTCCTCCTCACCACTATGAGCTGAATAAAGAGCATGAAATCACTTGGTGACTCTGAGTATATTTCAAATACATCAAACATTAAAAGCTTCCTGAAACAGGGCTGCCTAAAAGCCTGGTAGTAGTTGTTCTCTTTGACATCTCTTGGGAGGGCGTTCCACAGGGCGGGCACAACTACCGAGAAGGCCCTCTGCCTGGTTCCCTGTAACTTGAATTCTCGCAGTGAGGGAACCGCCAGAAGGCCCTCGGTGCTGGACCTCAGTGTCCGGGTAGAACGATGGGGGTGGAGACGCTCCTTCAGATATACTGGACCAAGGCCGTTTAGGGCTTTAAAGGTCAGCACCAACACTTTGAATTGTGCTCGGAAACATACTGGGAGCCAATGTAGGTCTTTCAAGACGGTGTTATGTGGTCTCTGCGGCCGCTCCCAGTCACCAGTCTAGCTGCCGCGTTCTGGATGAGTTGTAGTTTCCGGGTCACCTTCAAAGGTAGCCCCACGTAGAGCGCATTGCAGTAATCCAAGCAGGAGATAACCAGAGCATGCACCACTCTGGCAAGGCAGTCCGCAGGGAGATAGGGTCTCAGCCTGCATACCAGATGGAGCTGATAAACAGCTGCCCTGGATACAGATTTGACCTGTGCCTCCATGGACAGCTGCGCACCTGGTCCTTCAGGGGCACAGTTACCCCATTCAGGACCAGGGAATCCTCCACACCTGCCCGCCTCCTGTCCCCCCAAAACAGTACTTCTGTCTTGTCAGGATTCAACCTCAATCTGTTAGCCGCCATCCAACCTCCAACCGCCTCCAGGCACTCACACAGGACCTTCACTGCCTTCACTGGTTCTGATTTGAAAGAGAGGTAGAGCTGGGTATCATCCGCATACTGATGAACACCCAGCCCAAATCCCCTGATGATCTCTCCCAGCGGCTTCATGTAGATGTTGAAAAGCAAGGGGGAGAGGACAGAACCCTGAGGCACCCCACAAGCGAGGGCCCAGGGGTCTGAACACTCATCCCCCCCCACCACTTTCTGAACACGGCCCAGGAGGAAGGAGCGGAACCACTGTATAACAGTGCCCCCAGCTCCCAGCCCCTCAAGATGGTCCAGTAGGATGTTATGGTCGATGGTATCAAACGCCGCTGAGAGATCCAGCAGAACTAGGAAACAGCTCTCACCTTTGTCCCTAGCCCGCCGGAGATCATCAACCAGTGCGACCAAGGCAGATTCAGTCCCATGATGAGGCCTGAATCCCGACTGGAAGGGATCCAAATGGTCCGCTTCTTCCAGGCGTGCCTGGAGTTGTTCAGCAACCACTCGCTCAATCACCTTGCCCAAGAATGGAAGATTTGAGACTGGGCGATAGTTGGCTATCGTGGCCGCATCTAAAGATGGTTTTTTAAGAAGCGGTTTAATAACAGCCTCTTTCAGCGAGTCTGGGAAGGCTCCCTCACGGAGGGAAGCATTCACCACCCCACGAAGCCCATCGCCCAGTCCTTCCCGGCTAGCTTTTATAAGCCAGGATGGGCAAGGATCAATGAGACAAGTGGTTGGTTTCACTCGTCCAAGCAGCCTGTCCACATCCTCGGGGGTAACAGATTGGAATTGATCCCACACAACTTGACTAGACAGGACGCTAGCACTCTCCCGCCCCGGCCCTGCTCCCACGGTGGAGTCTACCTCTTATCGAATCTGAGCGACTTTATCTGCAAAAAACTTTGCAAAGTCATTGCAGGAGATCATGTTGCCCCTACTGGGCCCTGATGGAGCAGGTGGTTCCGCTAAATTGCGAACCACCTGAAAGAGTCTCCTGCTGCTGTTTTCCGCAGATGCAATAGAGGCGGTGAAGAAAGTCTTCTTCGCCGTCGCTATCGCCACTTGGTAGGCTCGACATTGAGCTCTAACCCGTGTCCGGTCAGATTCAGAATGGGTTATCCGCCACCGGCGCTCTAGCCGTCTCAATGTCTTAATGTCAGATCACCAACATCCATAGAGGTGAACACCAGGTCTAAGGCATGCCCGTGGCTCTGAGTTGGGCCAGACTTATTCAGGGACAGCCCCATGGAGGCCATGCTTTCCACGAAGTCCCGAGCGGCCCCTTGTAAGGTCGTGTCGGCATGGATGTTAAAATCCCCTAGGACAACCAAACTAGGTGTCTCCACGAGGACATCTGCCACGACCTGAAGCAGCTCGGGCAGGGAATCCTTGGTGCAGCGGGGAGGTCGGTACACCAATAGGAATCCTGTGTTGGTTTCTGCTCTCTTCACTGTGCAGCGAAGTGCTTGTCACAAGACAATGTTTACATTCCACAGTCAGAGTTCTGTTGGGTTTTCCCACGGGAATGGGAGACTGGATGTGACGTACACTGGTTTCCTGTTTTTCACTGTTCTCTCGGAGTTCTTTGTTCCGAGGAGAAGGACGGTTACTTCTCTGCTCCCGCAGAGGCAAGATGCATGTTTGTAATTTCTCAACATTGAATTGAAAATAAAGCAACGTTAAGCATGTGGCATGTACTGCTCATCATTCCGCTGTACACAGGACTCTGCAATTACAACATTTTTGGTTCCGGGCCCAGAAAGACGCAATCAAACTGAAGGATGGAGACTCCAGCAGCCGAGTCGGAATGCCGGCAGAGGAACAGAGAAACGGATCGGCGTTATCTGCTCTGCGCATCGAGTTTGATTGATGAGAAGGTATGTGCTCATGCTCCGGGCAGCCTGCCAGCTTCTAGTTTATGGCTTTATGGCTGGACTTTGAACTTCTAAAGCCGTTTTGCCGCGATACAGGCAAAGGCTCTAAGGCACAAGCTCACAGGCTTGGGAGGCTTGAAAACCGAAAGTACCTTTACAAGTGCTTTTGGAAGCAGCTGGAAGAGCCAGTGTGGTGTAGTGGTTAAGAGCGGTAGTCACGTAATCTGGGAAACCGGGTTCGTGTCCTCGCTCCTCCACATGCAGCTGCTGGGTGACCTTGGGCCAGTCACACTTCTGTGAAGTCTCTCAGCCCCACTCACCTCACAGATTGTTTGTTGTGGGGGAGGAAGGGAAAGGAGAATGTTAGCCGCTTTGAGACTCCTGAAGGGGAGTGAAAGGCGGGATATCAAATCCAAACTCTTCTTCCAAACTCTTCTGTACACAGACGCAGCTTGTTTAAAGTAGCAGAGATGGCTATTGCAAAGCTGGCTGATGCTTTTGGGATTCCTAAGCTCAATAAGAAAAACTACGCGGACTGGGTACTCTATGCAGAGGCAATTCTGCGGAAAGAGGGTCTGTATAATGTTATTACAGACAACCCCCCAGCTCCAGTTACAAACCAATGGGGCAGCTAAGGATTCCAAAGCAAGGGGAACTCTTACATTGATAGTATCCCCAGAAGAGCTCTGTCTGTTGCGTGGAAAGACCACAGCCAGAGAAATTTGGGACGCTTTAAGAGAAGCTCACTTGAGGACAGAAGCTGGTTCCTCAATGTACTACTATGCCAAGCTGCATGGTATGGCTCTTGCTGAAGGTGGAGATGTGCGTACACACCTGATGGAGATGCAGAATCTGAGACATGAGCTGCAACAGAGAGGACTCAACTTTCCAGAGGCTGTGTATTCCTTTATGATACTACATTCTTTGGGTCCAAGTTGGGAGTCCGTTGCCACTCAGATTGCTGTTCAGCCAACTGCTCAGCTCACAGTAGTATATGTTACTGCCGTGATCCAGAATGAAGCAGATCGCCGGGGTGCTAGCTGCATGGGTAAGGGGGAGTCTTCACAGACGTCATCCCAGAATGCAGTGGAACCACCAGAGGGCGCCAAAGCTTTGAAGGCAGTGAAATGCTACTCGTGTGGACGTCTAGGCCATATGAAGAGGGAATGCAGATATCCCAGGGCCAAGACAGAGCAGCGCAGCGGAAACTCATTGCGTGGAAAAGGCCAAAGCAAAGGCAAAGGTCCAGTGTCCAGGACAACGCAGCACAAGGCAATGGTCTCACGCTTCACTCCAAAGGTTGCAAAGGACCAGAAGACGTCTAGATCTTTCTTCGTTGTTGATTCAGCAGCTACCCACCACATGTGCAACGATAAGCGACTGTTCGTGTCTTTTACACCGCAGGAAGGTGCGATTCACCAGGCGGATGACCACACGATTCCCAGTCAAGGCTACGGAACTGTTGTTCTTCACAGTTTGGACTTAGAGATACAAGATGTACTTTACGTTCCAGATGCCACACACAATCTACTCAGTGTTATGCAGCTGAATGAACGGAACATTGACGTTTCATTCAAGAACAAGAAATGCACCATCACAAAGAAAGACGATTATGTATTGCATGCTGAAAATGTTGGTCGTTTGTTTGTTTTGTATTATGATGATGTTGTGCAGAATGAGACTTGTTGCATTGCAGGTTCTAACAAAAGTTTGCATGCAGGATGTATTCATGATTTTCACAGGAAATTTGGTCATTTGCATTTTGAGGCAGTATCTAAAATGCCTGCCTTGGTTGAAGGTATGACTATTAAACCCTGCAGGTACCACATGAAGTGCAAGGCATGCGCAGCAAACAAGGTGAAAATGGCTGCGAAAGGTAAGGTGTCTAGTAGGAAAGCTACAGAACCATACCAGGTTGTTCATGCTGATTTAGTTGGTCCACTATCGCCCTCTTTGGGTGGCAATAGGTACTTCATGGTTCTCATTGATGCATTTTCCAGGTATATTTATGTGTACAATCTCAAGCAGAAATCAGAGGCTTTTCCAAGGTTCAAGGAATTCTGTGCTTGGTTGGAAAATGTGCATGGTAAGAAGATAAAAACTCTTTTCACAGATCGCGGGGGAGAATTCACTTCTCAGCAGTTTGAAGCTTTTCTGACTGAGAAAGGAATTCAACACGATTTGTCCAGTCCTCGCTCGCCATGGCAGAATGAACTTTGCGAAAGGGCAAATCAGACATTGCTTCAAGGGTTAAAAACCTTGCTGCATGATGCCAATCTTCCAGAGAGTTATTGGGCCGAATCTCTCTCGTGTTTTGTTTACAGTTACAATCGCAGGTTATCTTCAGCGATTGGTTGTACCCCCTATGAGAAGATGTTTGGCAAGAAACCATACATAAAACACATGAGAATTTTTGGTTCTGACATGTGGGTTCATACACCACAAAGCTCCAAGTTAGACAAGCGTGGATTGCATGGTATCTTTCTAGGTTATCAGAAAGGTTCTTACAGAATAATGATGACTGACTCTAAGACAATTAAGCTCACAAGAAGTGTTGAGTACAATGCCAAGTGGGGGGAGAATGTGGGAATTTTTCAATGTTATCCTGATGACAGTGATGAGACTGAGGATAAGCAACAGCAAAAGCAGCCGCAACAACCCACACCCACAGATGAAGGTTCTGATTCTGAGTCTGAAACCGAATCGGATAATTCAGAGGATTTCAAGAGTGCGAAAGCCTCTATGCGACCCTCTGAAAGCTCTGATCAAGAATTGGAAGAACCATTGTTCACAATAGGCCACTTTTCTCCTAAGAAGGAAGAGGAAAGTGTTGAAGACCAAAGGCTAATTCGCAGGTCACAAAGAGCCACAAAAGGCAGACCTCCAAAGAGATTTGCTGATGAATTTGCTAAGACAGCAGTGGCAGCTGTTAAAAGCTCCAAGAAGGTATTTGAACCTTCAAGTTTCCAAGAAATCCAGGATATGGATTCTAAGGAAGCTGAGCCATGGTTAAATGCCATGAAGGCTGAGCTTGATTCCTTAGAAAGGAACAAAACATGGGAGCTAGTTCCAGTAGTTCCAGGAATGAAACTGCTTGGAAGCAAATGGGTCTTCAAAGCGAAGACTGATCAAAATGGCAAGATAGTCAGACACAAAGCCAGATTGGTAGCCAGAGGTTTTGCACAGGTACCAGGTGAAGACTATCACGAGACCTACTCACCCACCGTGAGGTGTGAGAGCATTAGGCTTATGCTCAAGCTAGCTGCAGAGGAGAATCTACACATTAGTCACCACGATGTGAATACAGCATTTTTGTACGGATCTCTAGGTGAATCACTTTATATGCTTCCACCTGATGGCGTACAGGTAAAACAAGGATTTGTTTGTGCTCTTAAGAAGTCCCTTTATGGTCTCAAACAAAGTGCACGGTGTTGGCACACTAAACTCACTGAAGTATTGTTTTCTCTAGGTTTTCAGCAACGGAAAGCTTAAAGGGAAGTTTTCCTTCTGCCCATACTTGCTGCATTTTGGGGAAGCCTTGCACCTTTTCTCTTGCATTCTAGAAAGTCTTGCTTATAATCTTTTCCCTGCTTTTGCACAAACTGTACAAACTGTTCCAAACACCAGGACATTCTTTTCCTTGTTCAGTCATCCTAAGCGCATGGAAAACAAACCGTACCTGCTCTCCATGCCTAGCTGACCACATCTACAGAACCTGATTGTTATATTGTTTCGTGCCATATTAATCTCTAGTTACAATTTAATTAGGAGGCTTCATGCCTGTCTAGTTCTAGCTCCGATTCCTAGCCTTTACTCCATCAATGATAAATGATCACATGTAATCCCCACCTCTCACATGTAATTCCCGCCTTAGTAGTTATGTTAACCAATCACAAGTTTCTTTGTGTATGTATCAACCAATCAGCCACAAGCACACCTGTGGCAATGCTTGTAATATTCAATAAAAGAGGCTCTCAAGGTCCGCCCAGAGAGACGCCTCATGTTACACCTGCCTCTCTCGTCTCCCGTGATTTTTCATTCCTACATCTGGTGACCCCGACGTGCCAGATCCCTTGCGCAGCCAAGCAGTCAGCCAGCCTCATACTTCACTCGACTGGAGAAGTCTTAGCCGGCTACACCGTGAGTATGGGGGGGGGAGCTTACAAAGTCCCAGAAAGTGCATGCTACTGAACTGCTTCATTTAGTCAGACAGAGAGGTGCAGGTGCTCATGTTTCTTTAAAGGAAATAGAACGTTTGTTATGTGAGATTGCATTTCAATGTCCCTGGTACCCTGAGGCAGGCTCCTTGGGGGTAGAGGCTTGGCAAAAGATTGGAAAAACTTTTTTTGCAGAACCCAGGGCTCCTATTCACTGTCTGCTAACTTGGCAGAAATGTGCAGATGCCGTGGCAAACTTAGGGCCCCTGGCCCCCCAGGCGTCTCCCTTGGCTCCTGCACTTCTAACTATTGCAGACAATCCCCCTCCCTACCCCAAGCTTTTGCCTCCTGCACAATCCTGCCAATCCCTCCCTCCTTCGCCTGCTTCCACCCCCCTTCCCCCCTCCTGCATCTGCTCATACAGGAGCTATGCCTCAGCCCACACCCATTCCCCCTACCCCCCCTCCTGCATCTGCTCATACAGGAGCTATGCCTCAGCCCACCCCCATCCCCCCTTCCCTCCCTCCTGTGTCTCCTTTGCCTGCATCTGCTCCTACTGGAGCTGTGCGTCTAGAACTTTCCCAGGCAAGGCAGAAAGGGCTCCTATCCTTAGAGGAAGAGTCTGAGTGGGCTGGGGTGTTGCCATCTGCTTTCCCTATTTCTTATGCAAACCCAGGCACAGCGCAACAACAGGTGCTATATGAAACCCTTTCTTATTCTGTAATGCGAGAATTAAGAAGGGCCATTGTTGATTCCGGATTCAAATCCACCTATGTAACAGGAATGCGTGCTGATATGATTAAAGCCTGTGCAGATGTTGGAAGCCAGAGTCATGCGATGTCCTTGCTTGCTGGCGCGATCCAAGCTTCCAATAGGCCTACAGGTAATTGCTTTAACTGCAAGCGCCCTGGCCATTTTGCTAAACAATGCAGAGCCCCTGACGGGGGGGGGGGGCTAGCAAGGATGGCGCTGCCAACAAGGCTAGACCTTCCAAAAAATGCCTGAAATGTGGAATTGACTAATGATTGTGATGCTTTTGTCTCCTTTTTCAGTAGGTCTGAATATATCTCTTTAGTTGTTTCTCTCCTAGGAGTCCCTGGATTGGCTGTACAGAATCGTATGAACATTAATTCTTCAGCTTATTCTGCAGAAAAAGCCCTGAATTTTACTTCACAAGCTTCTCACCTTTTGAATAAAGAACAGAGTGAATTTCACTATGGACTTTTACAAAATCGTTCTGCTATCACTATTTGCTGATGCTTCATCATTATGGATGTGAATTATTATGGATTGCAAAATCTTACACACCACATTACACAAGACGTTGGATTTTCTGGCCTCTGGGATTCTTTCACCCAGTGGCTTACTGCTTGGCTACCTAATCTTATTTGGCTTCGTAATCTCTTTCAATATGCCCTTGTCATTATATGCATCTTAATTTTGTTATGTTGCTTCCTTCAATGCGTTCCTGGCCTCATAAGTCTTTTCTCTCGCCTTCTCTCTCCCCCTCAACCACCTAATAAACTCCTTGCCGCCTACTTTGCGAAATGGCAACACCAACAGTAAACCTATGGTGAGATGTGGACAGATTTATTTTGGGCATACGCTGGCAGACCACGTATCCCGAAATATTCTTGTCCCATCGATCCTGGACGGATTTATTTTGGGCATACGCTGGCAGACCACGTATCCCGAAATATTCTTCTCCCATCGATCCTGGACGGATTTATTTTGGGCATGCGTTGGCAAACCACGTATCCCGAAATATTTTTGTCCCATCGACCCTGGCGAACTTATTTTGGGCATTTGTTGGCACACCACTAATCCTGAAATATTTTTGCCTTATTTACCCAGAATGCCTCGCAAACAAGAAAAGAAAGGGGGAGATAAAGGGAAGTTTTCCTTCTGCCCATACTTGCTGCATTTTGGGGAAGCCTTGCACCTTTTCTCTTGCATTCTAGAAAGTCTTGCTTATAATCTTTTCCCTGCTTTTGCACAAACTGTACAAACTGTTCCAAACACCAGGACATTCTTTTCCTTGTTCAGTCATCCTAAGCGCATGGAAAACAAACCGTACCTGCTCTCCATGCCTAGCTGACCACATCTACAGAACCTGATTGTTATATTGTTTCGTGCCATATTAATCTCTAGTTACAATTTAATTAGGAGGCTTCATGCCTGTCTAGTTCTAGCTCCGATTCCCAGCCTTTACTCCATCAATGATAAATGATCACATGTAATCCCCACCTCTCACATGTAATTCCCGCCTTAGTAGTTATGTTAACCAATCACAAGTTTCTTTGTGTATGTATCAACCAATCAGCCACAAGCACACCTGTGGCAATGCTTGTAATATTCAATAAAAGAGGCTCTCAAGGTCCGCCCAGAGAGACGCCTCATGTTACACCTGCCTCTCTCGTCTCCCGTGATTTTTCATTCCTACAAAAGCTGATCCATGTGTATTTGTCAAAGAGGAGGGACAAAAGAAGCTGTATTGTTTGTTTTATGTTGATGATATTTTATTCTTTTGGAAAGATGTCACAATGTACAATAATGCCCTAGCTCAACTGAAAGAGCACTTTGACATGAAAGATCTCGGTGAGGTAAACAACTACCTATCTCTGGAAATAGAGAGAGATCAAAGTGGTAACATTCTAGTACACCAGTCACGGAAAATTGCTGATGTGTTAAGCAAACTGAACCTGATGGATGCTAACCCTGTAGACACACCAATGACAACAGGTTATCAGGTAGATGACACTGAAGAAGCATTTTCTGACACTACACTGTACAGAAGTGTGCTAGGCAAGCTAAACCTCATTGCCAGATGTTCAAGACCTGATATTGCTGTTAGCTGTAATTTGCTAAGCAGACAAGTTAACAATCCTACTGTTAAGGATTGGAAAGCTCTGAAACGCATAGCACGCTATTTGAAAGGCACTATGCATTACAGACTGAGATTTAACAATCAGAAGTCTGGTGGTCTTGAGATTTTTGCAGATGCAAGTTTTGGAAGTGACACTACAGACAGGAAAAGTACGTCTGGAGTTTGCTACATGTACAATCAGGGTCTGTTTGATTGGTCATGCAAGAAGCAAACAACAGTTAGCTTAAGTACTTGTGAAGCTGAACTGAATGCACTGTCTTATTCACTTAAGGATTGTGAATGGTTATTACAATTGTGCAAAGACATGAAAATTCCTGTCAAATGTCCAATCCAGGTTTATCAGGACAACAAAGCATGTTTGGCTTTGCTGAATTCGGAAGGTTGTAAGCAAAGCACGAAGCACTTGCAATTGAAGTTGCAACATGCTAGGGAACATATTCAGAAGGGACTCGTAACAGTGTCCTATATGCCAGGTAATGAAATTCCTGCTGATGTATTGTCCAAGATTGTATCACGGGATCAACACTGTACCTATGTACAGAAGTTGGGTTTGTACTGATATTGTACGAACACGCTGCCCAGTGATGTTCACAGAAAGGGGGAGGATGTTGGTTTCTGCTCTCTTCACTGTGCAGCGAAGTGCTTGTCACAAGACAATGTTTACATTCCACAGTCAGAGTACTGTTGGGTTTTCCCACGGGAATGGGAGACTGGATGTGACGTACACTGGTTTCCTGTTTTTCACTGTTCTCTCGGAGTTCTTTGTTCCGAGGAGAAGGACGGTTACTTCTCTGCTCCCGCAGAGGCAAGATGCATGTTTGTAATTTCTCAACATTGAATTGAAAATAAAGCAACGTTAAGCATGTGGCACGTACTGCTCATCATTCCGCTGTACACAGGACTCTGCAATTACAACATCCTGTACTGCCCCTATTGCCCAACTTCCAGAACATGCACTCAGAGAACTGGGTCTTTCCAATAGGACACCCGGTGCAAACTAATGACTTCCTAAAAATCACTGCAATCCCCCCTCCCCGCCCACAAGGCCTGGGTTGCTGTGCATAAGAGAAACCTGGTGGACATGCAGCGGCAAGGACAGGCCCATCTGCTTCATCCAACCAGGTCTCTGTCACACATGCCAGGTCAAAGCCTCCATCCACAATCAGGTCGTGGATGGCAGTGGTTTTATTCATCATTGACCTGGCATTGCACAGCAACACTTTCAGGTCATGTGGGTTTCCCTTGTTGATTCCAGTATCCTTCCGGTCAGGACCAGACCTGGAGGCAGGGATAGTCCTCAGACAACGACTAAGCCTGCTTCCTCGGTAATGACATGGTCTGGTCTTAGCGTAAATCCTCCTCCTACCCATGATCACTGAGATCGGATGTCCGAGTGCATCCCCCCCTGTGGAACCTGCCCCAGCCATTTTGCTTGCTGAGACCCACTCCCAGGCAGCCCTGAGCCCTCACCTTAAAATCAAATTAAAGCCTATACAAAAACCAAACTAACAGAACAATAAAACTATAAAAACAAAAAACAAAGTTACAAACACAACATAATTAAATTAAACAAATTCCCCCACTCAACTAAACACCCACCCCACCGCACACACCCGAGGCCTCCCTGGAGCCCCATAAGCTGTGGAGGTGAGTATGGGGCCCGCCCCCAGGCCCAAGGTGGAAAAGGGCTACCGGGGGGAGCGGTCCTCCCCACAAGCTCACGGCAGAGCGGCAGCAGCAATGTCCCGGGCCTCCTTGGAGCCTTATATGCTGAGGTGGAGTATGGGGCCCGCCCCCAGGCCCAAGGTGGAAAAAGGGCTTCAGGGGGAGCGGTCCTCCCAGAGACTCACCGGCAAAGCAACAGCAGCAATGTCCCGGGCCTCCTTGGGGCCTTATATGCTGAGGTGGAGTATGGGGCCTTCCCCCAGGCCCAAGGTGGAAAAGGGCTTCAGGGGGGAGCGGTCCTCCCCAAGACTCACCAGCAAAGCAACAGCCGCAATGTCCCAGGGCCTCCTTGGAGCCTTATATGCTGAGGTGGAGTATGGGGCCCTCCCCCAGGTTCAAGGTGGAAAAAGGGATTATGCTGGGAAATAGAAGTTACAAAAAGAGGGCATTTGCTGACGATTTAATTATAACTACGGAGCAACCAAAACAGAGTTTAAGAAAGGCGTTGGAAATAATATATGGCTACGGTAAAGTTGCGGGGTTCAAAAGGAATTTAAACAAGACAAAAGAGAGCCAGACCCTGAAACATAGCTGGGTCAGAGGCAGAGGAAGAGCCATCATGAGACCCTGAATCAGAGTCAGAACCAGATCTTCACTCAGAACCAGACCCTGAAAGAGAGCCAGAGCCACAGACAGAGCCACAGACGGAGCCTAGAGCCACAGCCGAGATCCACAGCCTGAGTCTGAAATAGTGCTTGATAGAGTGCTGGATCCTGAAACAGAGACACTGTCTGAAACTGAGCCTGACGCTTAAACGTAGCCAGGGGCAGAGGGAGAGGCAGAGCCTGATACAGTGCTTGATACAGCATAGGAGCCTGAAGCAGAGACACAGCCAGATCCAGAGACACAGCCAGAGCCAGAACAAAACCCTAATTCAGAACCAGAGCCTGAAAGAGAGCCAGAGCCAGAAACAGTGCTTGATAGAGTGCCAGAGCCTGAAACAGAGGCAGAGGCAGATACAGGGCTTGAAACAGCGCCAGAGCCTGAAACAGAGAAACAGCGTGAAACAGAGACAAAGGCTGAGACACAGGCCGAGCCTGAAATAGAGCTAGAATAAGTGCTAGAGCCAAAGACTGACACAAAGCCTAATAAAGAGCAGAAGCCTGAGCCTGAGCCTGAGCCTGAGCCTGAGCCTGAGCCTGAGCCTGAGCCTGAGCCTGAGCCTGAAACAGTGCTTGATACAGTGCCAGAGCCTGAAAAAGAACCAAAGCCACAGCTACAGCCATAGTGCCACAGCCTGAGTCTGCAACAGTGTTTGATACAGCGCAGGAGCCTGAAACAGAGACACAGCCTGAAACATAACCTGAGCCTGGTTATTAGCATGGCAATTAAAGAAGGGAGCCCCCGGTGATGACCTTATATCCATTGATGCCATCAAAGCAAATAAAGATTGGTGGATCCCACTTTTAGCAGCACTTTACACGTATATAAACAAAACTGCAAAATTTCCCTCAAGCTGGAGCTCGGCGTTGATTGTATTAATACATAAGAAAGGCCCACGGCCCAACTCATAGCCACGGGCATGCCTTAGACCTGGTGTTAACCTCTTTGGATGTTGGTGATCTGATATTAAGTAAAAGCGAAACCAAAGAAGTGCCATGGTTAGATCACTTCCTGGTGCAACTGGACTTCTCTGCGACCCTTCCCCTCTGCAGGGAGGTGGGACCGATTCGGATGGTCCGCCCCCACCACTTAATGGATCCAAATGGTTTCCAGAGAGCGGTAGTGGATGTTTTATCCCATGTTGATGGCCTTTCAGCTGATTCCCTGGTGGCCCGCTGGAATGTGGAGTTAACCTGGGCTATTGACTGTTTGGCTCCAAAGCGCCCTCTCCGATTGCATGGAGCCCGGACAGCCCCATGGTTTTCCACGGATCTGAGGGCAATGAAACAATCGTTGAGACGGCTAGAGCGCCGGTGGCCGATAACCCATTCTGAATCTGACCGGACACGGGTTAGAGCTCAATGTCGAGCCTACCAAGTGGCGATAGCGACGGCAAAGAAGACTTTCTTCACCGCCTCTATTGCATCTGCGGAAAACAGCAGCAGGAGACTCTTTCAGGTGGTACGCAATTTAGTGGAACCACCTGCTCCATCAGGGCCCAGTAGGGGCAACATGATCTCCTGCAATGACTTTGCAAAGTTTTTTGCAGATAAAGTCGCTCAGATTCGATAAGAGGTAGACTCCACCGTGGGAGCAGGGCCGGGGCGGGAGAGTGCTAGAGCCCTGTCTAGTCAAGTTGTGTGGGATCAATTCCAATCTGTTACCCCCGAGGATGTGGACAGGCTGCTTGGACGAGTGAAACCAACCACTTGTCTCCTTGATCCTTGCCCATCCTGGCTTATAAAAGCTAGCCGGGAAGGACTGGGCGATGGGCTTTGTGGGGTGGTGAATGCTTCCCTCCGTGAGGGAGCCTTCCCAGACTCGCTGAAAGAGGCAGTTATTAAACCGCTTCTTAAAAAACCATCTTTAGATGCGGCCACGATAGCCAACTATCGCCCAGTCTCAAATCTTCCATTCTTGGGCAAGGTGATTGAGCGAGTGGTTGCTGAACAACTCCAGGCACGCCTGGAAGAAGCGGACCATTTGGATCCCTTCCAGTCGGGATTCAGGCCTCATCATGGGACTGAAACTGCCTTGGTCGCACTGGTTGATGATCTCCGGCGGACTAGGGACAAAGGTGAGAGCTGTTTCCTAGTTCTGCTGGATCTCTCAGCGGCGTTTGATACCATCGACCATAACATCCTACTGGACCGTCTTGAGGGGCTGGGAGCTGGGGGCACTGTTATACAGTGGTTCCGCTCCTTCCTCCTGGGCCGTGTTCAGAAAGTGGTGGTGGGGGATGAGTGTTCAGACCGCTAGGCCCTCACTTGTGGGGTGCCTCAGGGTTCTGTCCTCTCCCCCATGCTTTTCAACATCTACATGAAGCCGCTGGGAGAGATCATCAGGGGATTTGGGCTGGGTGTTCATCAGTATGCGGATGATACCCAGCTCTACCTCTCTTTCAAATCAGAACCAGTGAAGGCGGTGAAGGTCCTGTGTGAGTGCCTGGAGGCGGTTGGAGGTTGGATGGCGGCTAACAGATTGAGTTTGAATCCTGACAAGACAGAAGTACTGTTTTGGGGGGACAGGAGGCGGGCAGGTGTGGAGGATTCCCTGGTCCTGAATGGGGTAACTGTGCCCCTGAAGGACCAGGTGCACAGCCTGGGAGTCATTTTGGACTCACAGCTGTCCATGGAGGCACAGGTCAAATCTGTATCCAGGGCAGCTGTTTACCAGCTCCATCTGGTACGCAGGCTGAGACCCTATCTGCCTGCGGACTGCCTTGCCAGAGTGGTGCATGCTCTGGTTATCTCCCGCTTGGATTAATGCAATGCGCTCTACGTGGGGCTACCTTTGAAGGTGACCCGGAAACTACAACTAATCCAGAACGTGGCACCTAGACTGGTGACTGGGAGCGGCCGCAGAGACCACATAACACCGGTCTTGAAAGACCTACATTGGCTCTCAGTACGTTTCCGAGCACAATTCAAAGTGTTGGTGCTGACCTTTAAAGCCCTAAACGGCCTTGGTCCAGTATATCTGAAGGAGCGTCTCCACCCCCATCGTTCTACCCGGACACTGAGGTCCAGCACCGAGGGCCTTCTGGCGGTTCCCTCACTGCGAGAAGCCAAGTTACAGGGAACCAGGCAGAGGGCTTTCTCGGTAGTGGCGCCCGCCCTGTGGAACGCCCTCCCACCAGATGTCAAAGAGAACAACAACTACCAGGCTTTTAGAAGGCATCTGAAGGCAGCCCTGTTTCGGGAAGCTTTTAATGTTTGATGTATTATAGTATTTTAATATTCTTTTGGAAGCCGCCCAGAGTGGCTGGGGAAGCCCAGCCAGATAGGCGGGGTATGTATGTATGTATGTATGTATGTATGTATGTATGTATAAATAAATAAATAAATAAATAAATAAATAACAACAATAATAATAATTGTTATTATTATTATTCTTCCCTAATTTGTTTACATAAAACTTCCAATGTTAATATGAAAATTAAGGGGGATAGTGGGCGACCTTGTCTGACCCCTTTACTGATTTCACACTCCTGTGATAAATTTCCATTGATTATGATTTTAGCATTTTGTTTTGATTATATTGCTTCAAACCCTTTTATATACTTTATACCAAAATCATTATGGTGTAACAGACCTTTCATAAATTTCCAGGATACCCTGTCGAAAGCTTTTTCTGCATCTATAGCCATTAAGACTGCCTTCTTTCCTATTCTTAAGTCTAAATACGCTAATAAGTTTATAATGTTTCTAGTGTTGCTATAAATGTGCCTCCCGGGCAAAAAGCCAGCTTGGTCATTGTGTATCATCATCTGGAAGCCTTTTTTTGATCTTTCGGCTAAAATATTTGCATATAATTTATAATCGTTCTTTAGAAGTGTGATAGGCCTATAGTTGTTAATAAGTAGATTGTCCGTTCCCTGTTTTGGAATTAATGCAATAAGGCTGTCTTTCCAAGAATCCGGCATGGTTCCGTCTTTTAAGATGTTGTTCATGATACTTCTTAATGGGTCAGACAGTAAGACCTCCATTTTTTTATAATATATTGCCGGTAGGCCGTCTGGCCCTGGTGGCTTTCCTATCTTTGCTTCCTTAATTGCTCTTTGAATTTCGTACGATGTAATAGGGGCATTCAACAGTTCTTTTTGTTCTTTAGTAAGTTTCGGAAGACAGTTCTGTTCTAAATGTTCTTTAACTTCTTCTGTTGTTTCATTTCCTTCCTTATAGATTTCTCTAAAGAATTCGAGAAATCGTTTCTCTATTTCTTTAGGGTTGTTTATTATTTTGCCTTTGCACTTAACTCTATTTATAAGCCTTTCTGCCTCTCTCTTCTTTAATTGCCATGCTAATAACCAGGCTCAGGTTCTGTTTCAGGCTGTGTCTCTGTTTCAGGCTCCGGCGCTGTATCAAACACTGTTGCAGACTCAGGCTGTGGCACTATGGCTGTAGCTGTGGCTCTGGTTCTGTTTCAGGCTCTGGCACTGTATCAAGCACCGTTTCAGGCTCAGGCTCAGGCTTCTGCTCTTTATTAGGCTTTGTCTCAGTCTTTGGCTCTAGCACTTATTCTAGCTCTATTTCAGGCTGGGCCTCTGTCTCAGCCTTTGTCTCTGTTTCACGCTGTTTCTCTGTTTCAGGCTCCGACGCTGTTTCAAGCCCTGTATCTGCCTCTGCCTCTGTTTCAGGCTCTGGCACTCTATCAAGCACTGTTTCTGGCTCTGGCTCTCTTTCAGGCTCTGGCTCTGAATTAGGGTTTTGTTCTGGCTCTGGTTGTGTCTCTGGATCTGGCTGTGTCTCTGCTTCAGGCTCCTATGCTGTATCAAGCACTGTATCAGGCTCTGCCTCTCCCTCTGCCCCTGGCTACGTTTAAGCGTCAGGCTCAGTTTCAGACAGTGTCTCTGTTTCAGGATCCAGCACTCTATCAAGCACTATTTCAGACTCAGGCTGTGGAACTCGGCTGTGGCTCTAGGCTCCGTCTGTGGCTCTGTCTGTGGCTCTGGCTCTCTTTCAGGGTCTGGTTCTGAATGAAGATCTGGTTCTGACTCTGATTCAGGGTCTCATGATGGCTCTTCCTCAGCCTCTGACCCAGCTATGTTTCAGGGTCTGGCTCTCTTTCAGGCTCTGGTTCTGAATTAGGGTTTTGTTCTGGCTCTGGCTGTGTCTCTGGCTCTGGCTCCAGCTCCGGCACTGTATCAAGTACTGTTGCAGACTCAGGCTGTGGATCTAGGCTGTGGCTGCAGCTATGTTTTGTGCTCCGGCCCTGTATCAAGCCCTATTTCTGGCTCTGGCTCTGGCTCTGGCTCTGGCTCTGGCTCTGGCTCTGGCTTTCATTCAGCTCTGCCTCTGGCTCTGACTCTGATTCAGGGTTTCGCTCTGGATCTGGCTCTGGCACTCTATCAAGGACTGTTTCAGACTCAGGCTGTGGCTGTGGCTCTGCCTCTGTTTCAGGCTCAGGCTCTCTTTGAGGCTGTGTCTCTGTTTCAGGCTCCGGCACTGTATCAAGTACTGTTGCAGACTCAGGCTGTGGCTCTAGGCTGTGGCTGTGGCTGTTGCTCTGGTTTGGGCTGTGGCTCTTTTTCAGGCTCTGGTTCTGAATGAGAGCTTGGTTATGGCATTGATTCAGGGTCTCGCTCTGTCTCTGGCTGTGTCTCTGTTGCACCTCAAACGGTGGTTTGTTGTTGTTGTTGTTGTTGTTGTTGTTGTTGTTGTTGTTGTTGTTGTTATTTTCTTTCTGGGGTGGGACAAATGTTTAGTTGGGGCGGGGATTATTTTAAGTTTAGCATACTTGTTTCTTGCTTTGTTTTTCTTTTACAATTTTTTTAGGTTATTATATAGTTTGTATTCTGCTTTTTAAGGGGAAAGGGTCAGGGCTGCCTGGGAGGGGGCCTCAGCCAACAGAATGGCTGGGGCAGCTTCCCTACAGTGGGATGTATTGGAACACCCAGTCTCTGTTATCGCGGGTTAGAGGAGCAGTTGCACTAAGACCAGACCACGTCTTTACCGAAGATCTGGTTCTGGTTCTGACTCTGATTCTGATTCTCTGGTTCTGGCTCTATCAAGGGCTGTTTCAGACTCAGGCTGTGGCTGTTGCTCTGGTTCTGGCTCTGGCTCTGGCTCTTTCTCAGGCTCTGGTTCTGAATGAGGGCTTGGTTCTGGCACTGATTCAGGGTTTCGCGCTGGCTCTGGCACTCTATCAAGGACTGTTTCAGACTCAGGCTGTCGCTGTGGCTCTGGCCCTGTTTCCATTCTTACAATGGAATGTACACAAAACAATAATCCTTTCTATATAAATTTTCCAATACACTCTGAAAGCATAATAAATCCAAGTAGAAAAGTGATCTTTTATTTTTTCATAACTTATCAATATTAGTTGACCCTCCTCCTCCCACCTTAATATTGTGTTATACGTTATCCAGTTCTCTTTGATGTTGTTGCTTTTTTTAAACAGCGATTGCTTCTAGTGCAGAGTTCCATCTTGGGGTTTTCTGTTCTAAATATATTTTGTATTTTCCCCATACCTTATATATAGCATTTCTTATTATATGATTTGAAAAACTCCTATGCGTCTTTATTTTCCCATAATTAAGGTAGCCATGCCACCCAAAACGGGTGTTGAAGGAAAGCATTGTTTTTGCACATGACCATGGCATGATGGGAAGCATTGCTTCTGCACATAACTGTGGCATGATGGGAAGTCTTGCTTCTAAGCTTTGTTCTGCTCATGCTGCACAAACCGTGCTGATGCTAAGACATTCCCTCATCACCCTGGTACGTTCTGTTCACCTTGAGTTTACACCATATCAATCTGTACTTACCCATCCTTGTACATTCCTTTGCGTACCACTCTGGTACGGGCAGTTCGAAACCATGCCTGTGTAAACTCCGCGTTCCTTTTCCCAACCTTTAACCTGTCTATGATTAATGTCTTATATGCAATAATTAATGTCTTATATGGAACCCTTGCTTTGTACTTATGTTAACCAATTAGCAACAAGCACACACGTGGCAAACGCTGTATAATATCCAATAAAAGGGAGTCTCCGAGGCTTGCTCAAGATACGCCTCCCGTATGACACCTACCTACTCGTCTGTCGTTCATTTCAACCCAACATCTGGTGACCCTCGACGTGCCAGATCCCTTTACGCAGCCTCATACTTCACTCGACTGGAAAAGTCTCAGCGCGCTACACCGTGAGTATGGGGGGGAGCTTACAAAGTCCCAAAAAGAGCATGCTAAAGAACTGTTTCATTTAGTCAGTCAGAGAGTAGCAGGTGTGCATATTTCCTTGAAAGAAATTGAACAATTGTTATGTCATATTGTTTGTGAGTGCCCCTGGTACCCAGAAATAGGGTCCTTGGGGATGGAGACTTGGCATTCATTGTCTGCTCACTTGGCAGAAGTGTGCGGATGCCGTCGCTAGATTAGGTCCCCAGGCGTCTCCGTCGGCACCCACACCAGACAGTTCCCCACCGACTGCCCTGCCACCTGCCATTTTAGTTGCAACAGACAATCTACCTCCTTACCCAAAGCTTTTGCCTCCATCACAACTTTCTCTAACCCCCCTTCGCCTCAGCCCACATCCCCCCCATCCCCCCTACCCTCCCTCCTTCGCCTGCTCCTACAGGAGCTGTGCGTGCTGCACTTTTTCAAGCTAGACAGGAAGGAATTCTTTCCTTGGAGGAGGAGGCGGGGTGGGCCGGGGAACTGCCGTCTGCTTTCCCTATTTCTTATACTAACCCTGGCACTGCGCAACAACAAATTATGTATGAGACGCTTCCTTATTCTATTCTGAGAGAATTAAGGAAAGCCATTACTGATTCCGGCCTAAAATCCACTTATGTGACAGGAATGCTGGAGGGAATAGCAACTGGTTATACAATGCTACCTCAAGATTGGAAAGATCTGATGCGCATGCTGTTATCCCCGGCTCGGTATGTAGTTTTTGAAAGTGAATTTAAACATTGCGCAGTAGCCCTGGCTGATCCACAGCATTCAGCCAACCAACTCTTTGGTGCTGGTCCGTATGATAATATACCAGCCCAAGCGCAATTAACACCTTTACATTTTAGTCGCACCGCGACCTGTGTGCAATGCACCTTTCGCAAAGTCCCTTTCTCAGGACAACCACTTAGCTCCTTTGTTAATATTAAGCAACAACATTCGGAGCCCTACCATCAATTTATAGATAGATTGAAAGAATCAGTCACTAGGCAGATTGATGACGCTACAGCTCAAAATGAATTGATGAAAAAATTGGCTTTCGAAAATGCAAGTACTGAATGCAAAAAGACTTTGCAGTTGATTATACATCGCCCTAAATATGACTTGGCCGATATGATTCAAGCCCGTGCAGATGTTGGAAGCCAGAGTCATGCGATGTCCTTGCTTGCCGGTGCCATCCAGGCTGGCAACAAGCCCACTGGGAACTGCTTCAACTGCAAGCGCCCAGGTCATTTTGCTAAACAATGCAGAGCCCCTGGCAGGGGTGCAAACAGGAATGGTGATGCCAATAAGGCTAAGCCTTCCAAGAAATGCCCGAAGTGCGGTAAAGGCTATCATTGGGCAAATCAGTGCAGGAGTTCGGGAAACTCCTTAGGGGCCCCACTCCCGGGCCAGGACAAATAGGGAGCCCTCCGCCGTTAGTCTCCACTATTAAAACATCTCAAAGGATACACGCTCTGATTTTACCATCGACTTAATTAATCAAGAAACCAAAGACACTGTTTTACCTGGTGAAATTGTGCTTATGCCCACCCAACTACCTCCTAAAGTCGCAGGTTTAATTTTACCCAAATTTTCTGCGGCAAAAGAAGGAATCCAGGTTATTCCAGGAGTTCTGGATCCTGACTATGTGGGCACAATAATGGTTCAACTTTGGAGCCACATGCCCATGCAGTTAAAGAAGGGTGAGTCCTGGGCGCATTTGGTGGTGCTCCCTTCTCACCCTACTGTTTCTATTATTGATAGTAATTTGCATGAGCTCTCTCCTTTTTCTCCACAGCTGTTAGCTGTAATCCAGCGGATTGGTCATCAGAAACTTCTTCGTAAGTACAAGATAAATGGCAAGGTTCTGGAAGGCTTGATTGACACAGGCGCGGACATTTCTGTAATTTCCAGTAGTTGCTGGGACCCCCACGTGGCCCCTTGATATTGATTTTGCTATGTTGCTTCCTCCAATGCATTCCTGGACTCATAAGTCTTTTGTCTCGGTTTCTCTCTCCCCCTCAGCCACCCAATAAAATCATTGCTGCCTACTTTGCGAAATTGCAGCACCAGCAGTAAACATTAGGGGAGATGTGGCGAACTTATTTCGGGCATGCGCTGGCATACCACGTATCCCGAAGTATTTTTGTCTTATTCACCCAGAACACCTCGCAAATAAGAAAAGAAAGGGGGAGATGAAGGAAAGCATTGCTTTTGCACATGACCATGGCATGATGGGAAGCATTGCTTCTGCACATAACTGCGGCATGATGGGAAGTCTTGCTTCTAAGCTTTGTTCTGTTCATGCTGCTCAAACCGTGCTGATGCTAAGACATTCCCTCATCACCCTGGTACGTTCTGTTCACCTTGAGTTCACACCATATCTGTCAGGGAACTGCCATCGGAGCCAAGAGTGGAGGTAAGGCTCCCCGACCATGCAGGAGAAGGGACCAGCAGAGGGAGAGAGAACACTCCCTTTGGGGAAGGTTATCAGCGTGACACCGGGGAGGAAGGGGACCAGGGAAGGACTTCGGAGAGAGGGCTCCAAGACTCTTCCACAGAGACCAGCGGGGAGAGTCCAGGACCTCAGCTGGCTACGCCTACTCTGTGCAGAAAGCTTCAGCGCAGGGAGGCTAGGCGGAGACTGGGCGTCAAGGAATTTTTATGTTGGAAGAAATTCAGGAAACGCCCACTGACGGATTCTGCCATCGACTGACACAGCCACGGAGGAAGGGCTGTCCAGCCAGGGAAAGGTTTAGCCAGGCAACGTTGCCTAGAACTTCAGCATCCTTTACGCACTAGCAACCCCAATTCCCATTACATTATCAATCTGTACTTACCCCTCCTTGTACATTCCTTTTCGTACCACTCTGGTACGGGCAGTCCGAAACCATGCCTGTGTAAACTCCGCGTTCCTTTTCCCAACCTTTAACCTGTCTATGATTAATGTCTTATATGCTATAATTAATGTCTTATATACAACCCTTGCTTTGTATTTATGTTAACCAATCAGCAACAAGCACACACGTGGCAAATGCTGTATAATATCCAATAAAAGGGAGTCTCCGAGGCTTGCTCGAGAGACGCCTCCCGTATGACACCTACCTACTCGTCTGTCGTTCATTTCAACCCAACAGGGTGTCATGACCTGGCTCTGGCTCTGGCTCTGATTCATGTTCTCCCTCTGACTCTGATTCAGGGTTTCGCTCTGGCTCTGGCTCTGGCACTCTATCAAGTACTGTTGCAGCCTCAGGCTGTGACTCTAGGCTGTGGCAGTGGCTGTGGCTGTTGCTCTGGTTTGGGCTGTGGCTCTTTTTCAGGCTCTGGTTCTGAATGAGGGCTTGGTTATGGCACTGATTCAGGGTCTCGCTCTGTCTCTGGCTGTGTCTCTGTTGCACCTCAAGCGGTGGTTTGTTGTTGTTGTTGTTGTTATTTTCTTTCATAGAATCATAGAATCATAGAGTTGGAAGAGACCACAAGGGCCATCGAGTCCAACCCCCTGCCAAGCAGGAAACACCATCAGAGCACTCCTGACATATGGTTGTCAAGCCTCTGCTTAAAGACCTCCAAAGTAGGAGACTCCACCACACTCCTTGGCAGCAAATTCCACTGTCGAACAGCTCTTACTGTCAGGAAGTTCTTCCTAATGTTTAGGTGGAATCTTCTTTCTTGTAGTTTTGATCCATTACTCCGTGTCCGCTTCTCTGGAGCAGCAGAAAACAACCTTTCTCCCTCCTCTATGTGACATCCTTTTATATATTTGAACATGGCTATCATATCACCCCTTAACCTCCTCTTCTCCAGGCTAAACATGCCCAGCTCCCTTAGCCGTTCCTCATAAGGCATCGTTTCCAGGCCTTTGACCATTTTGGTTGCCCTCCTCTGGACACGTTCCAGTTTGTCAGTGTCCTTCTTGAATTGTGGTGCCCAGAACTGGACACAGTACTCCAGGTGTGGTCTGACCAGAGCAGAATACAGTGGCACTATTACTTCCCTTGATCTAGATGCTATACTCCGATTGATGCAACCCAGAATTGCATTGGCTTTTTTAGCTGCCGCGTCACACTGTTGGCTCATGTCAAGTTTGTGGTCAACCAAGACTCCTAGATCCTTTTCACATGTACTGCTCTCAAGCCAGGTGTCCCCCATCTTGTATTTGTGCCTCTCATTTTTTTTGCCCAAGTGCAATACTTTACATTTCTCCCTGTTAAAATTCATCTTGTTTGTTTTTGCCCAGTTCTCTAATTTGTCAAGGTCGTTTTGAAGTGTGATCCTGTCCTCTGGGGTGTTAGCCACCCCTCCCAGTTTGGTGTCATCTGCAAATTTGATCAGGATGCCCTTGAGTCCATCATCCAAGTCGTTGATAAAGATGTTGAATAAGACCGGGCCCAAGACAGAACCCTGTGGCACCCCACTAGTCACTCTTCTCCAGGATGAAGAGGAACCATTGATGAGCACCCTTTGGGTTCGGTCAGTCAGCCAGTTACAAATCCACTGAGTGGTAGCATAGTCAAGACCGCATTTTACCAGCTTCTTTACAAGAATATCATGGGGCACCTTGTCAAATGCCTTGCTGAAATCAAGGTAGGCTACATCCACTGCGTTCCCTTCATCTACCAGGCTTGTAATTCTGTCAAAAAACGAGATCAGGTTAGTCTGACATGACTTATTTTTCAGAAATCCATGCTGACTATTGGTGATCACAGCATTCCTTTCTAGGTGCTCACAGACTGTTTGCTTAATGATCTGCTCCAGAATCTTCCCTGCTATTGATGTCAGACTGAGTGGGCGGTAATTATTTGGGTCCTCTCTTTTCCCCTTTTTGAAAATGGGGACAACATTTGCCCTCCTCCAGTCTGCCGGGACTTTGCCTGTTCTCCAGGAATTCTCAAAGATGACTGCCAGTGGTTCTGAGATCACATCTGCCAGTTCTTTTAATACTCTTGGATGCAGTTCATCTGGCCCTGGAGACTTGAATACATCTAAACTAGCCAAATATTCTTGTACTATCTCCTTAGTTATTCTGGGCTGTGTTTCCTCTGCTGAATCATTTGCTCCAAATTCTTCAGGTTGGGCATTGTTTTCTTTATCGGAGAAGACTGAGGCAAAGAAGGCATTGAGGAGTTCAGCCCTTTCTGTGTCCCCTGTTTGCATTTCACCATCTTCTCCTCTGAGTGACCCCACTGTTTCTTTGTTCTTCCTTTTGCTACGAACATACCCATAAAAGCCTTTTTTGTTGCTTTTAACCTCTCTAGCAAGCCTGAGTTCATTCTGTGCTTTAGCTTTTCTGACTTTGTGTCTACACGTGCTGGCTATTTGTTTGAATTCCTCTTTGGTGGTTTCCCCCCTTTTCCATTTTTTGTACACATCCTTTTTTAATCTTAATTCAGTTAAAAGTTCTTTAGATAGCCACTCTGGCTTCTTTAGGCACCTTCCATGTTTCCGTCTCATTGGTATTGCCTGGCGTTGTGCTTTTACTATCTCCCTCTTAACAAACTCCCAGCCATCATGAACTCCCTTTCCTTTTAGTATTGCTGTCCATGGGATCTCACCCAGCACTTCCCTAAGTTTTATGAAGTCGGCTTTCTTAAAGTCAAGAAATTGAGTCCTAGTATGCTTGGCTGCTCCTTTCCGCTGTATAGTAAACTTCAGAAGAGCATGATCACTCGCGCCTAATGATCCTTCCACATCTACCCCACTAACCAGGTCATCAACATTGGTTAGGACCAGATCTAAAATGGCTGTTCCTCTTGTTGCTTCTCCCACTTTCTGGACAATGAAGTTGTCTGCAAGGCCAGTAAGGAATCTGTTTGACCTTATGCTCTTGGCTGAGTTTGACGTCCAACAAATATCCGGGTAATTGAAGTCCCCCATTACTACTATCTCCCTTCCTTTTGCATGCTTGGCCATCTGTTCCAGGAAGGCATCATCTATGTCCTCCGTTTGGCTTGGGGATCTATAGTAAACTCCCACAATGAGGTCTCTGTTATTCTTCTCTCCCTTAATTTTGACCCAAATGCTCTCACTTTGGCTTTGAGGTTCTAAATCTTGGATCTCTTCACAGGTATACACATCCCTGACATATAACGCCACTCCTCCTCCTTTCTTGTCTGGCCTGTTTCTCTGAAATAGATTGTATCCCCCCATTATTACATTCCAATCATGGGACTTATCCCACCAGGTTTCAGTGATGCCTATTATGTCATATTCATATCTTTCTGGGGTGGGACAAATGTTTAGTTGGGGCGGGGATTATTTTAAGTTTAGCATAATTGTTTCTTGCTTTGTTTTTCTTTTACTATTTTTTTAGGTTATTGTATAGTTTGTATTTTGCTTTTTAAGTGGAAAGGGTCAGGGCTGCCTGGGAGGGGGCCTCAGGCAACAGAATTGCTGGGGCAAGTTCGCTACAAGTGTGTGTGTTTTGGTTCTGAATGAGGGCTTGGTTCTGGCACTGATTCAGGGTCTCGCTCTGGCTCTGGCACTCTATCAAGGACTGTTTCAGACTTAGGCTGTGGCTCTGGCTCTGTTTCCATTCTTAAAATGGAATGTACACAAAAAAATAATCCTTTCTATATAAATTTTCCAATACATTCTGTAAACATAATAAATCCTTAATTGTTGTCCACCTCTTTTTAGTTCCTTTATCACTCGAATGCTAGCACAGAGTCAAAACTATTATTGTATTTTTGAACATATCTTGTATAACCATCCCATTTTTCTGCAAATTTTTGCTTTGAGATTCCTCTGAGTTTGCTAGTCAATTGAGCCGTCTCCACCAATTCCTGTAATTTGATTTGCCAATCTGTTATTTTTGGAGCCTCGTGATCTTTCCATCCCTTGGCCACAAGTATACGAGCTGCTGCGGTTGCATACAAGAATACCTCTCTTAGATTTTTTGGGATCTCTTTATCTAAAATACTTCATAGAAATGCCTCTGTTTTTTTCATAAAAGTTATCTCCATCATCTTTTTTAATTCATCGTATATTCTCCCCTCCCAAAAAAACCACTTAATCTTTTCACACGTCCACCACATGTGGCTCATGTCACCGTTATTTCCTCCACATCTCCAACAACCATTCGCCAAATTTTTATCCATTCTTGATCATCTGGAAGGAGTGAGGTACCACCTATGAGCCATTTTCATCATGTTCTCTCTTATATTATAGCTGGCTGTAAATTTCAAATTTACATTCCATCAGTTTCCCCCATCTTTTAGCATAATTGGACGGCCCACATCTTGGGCCCACTTTATCATTGAAGCGTTAACCTCCTCATCCATTACTTCGAAGTCTAATAGAAGTCTATACATTTTTGCGATTATTTTGGTTTTACTATTCAGTAGTTCTCTTTCAAATCATGAAGGCTCCTTTTCAAAACGTATCTGCTTATCCTGTCTGAACACTTCATTCACGTGGAAGTAATCTAGCCAAGTAGAAAAGTGATCTTTTATTTTCTCATAACTTATCAATATTAGTTGACCCTCCTCCCCCCCCTTAATATTGTGTTATACGTTATCCAGTTCTCTTTGATGTTGTTGCTTTTTTTTAACAGCGATTGCTTCTAGTGGAGAGTTCCATCTTGGGGTTTTCTGTTCCAAATACCTTTTGTATTTTCCCGATACCTTATATATGGCATTTCTTATTATATGTTTTGAAAAACTCCTATGTGTCTTTATTTTCCCATAATTAAGATAGCCATGCCACCCAAAACGGGTGTCATGACCTTCTAGATCTAAAATATCCCAATTTTTTAATAAATACCAATCTTTCAACCAGAGAAGACATGAGGCTTCGTAATATAGCTTCAAATCCGGTAACCCGTAGCCACCTCTTTCTACAGTATCTGTTAATATCTTATGCTTTACTCTTGGTCTTTTACCCTTCCACAAAAATTTAGAAATTTCTTTTTGCAGCTTGTTGATACTGCTGTTCTTTCCTGTAATTGGAATAGTTTGCAATAGAAAGAGTAGCTTCGGTAAAACTATCATTTTAATTCCCGAAATGCGGCCCAGGAATGATAAATTTAACCTTGTCCATGTCTCCAACTGTCTTTTGATATCTTTCCAACAATGGGTATAATTATCTTCATATAAGTTAATATTCTTTGGTGTTATCCATAATCCTAAATAATTGATTTTCGGGTAGATTTTAATGTGCATTATTTGTTCTAATTCTGCTTTTTCATCTGGCGACATATTTTTAACTAATAGTTTTGTCTTGTTTAAATTCATTTTGAACCCCGCAACTTTACCGTAGCCATATATTATTTCCAACGCCTTTCTTAAACTCTGTTTTGGTTGCTCCGTAGTTATAATTAAGTCGTCAGCAAATGCCCTCATTTTTTAACTTCTATTTCCCAGCATAATCCCTTTTATTTCTTTTTCTTCCCTAATTTGTTTACATAAAACTTCCAATGTTAATATGAAAACTAAGGGGGATAGTGGGCGACCTTGTCTGACCCCTTTACTGATTTCACACTCCTGTGATAAATTTCCATTGATTATGATTTTAGCTTTTTGTTTTGATTATATTGCTTCAATCCCTCTTATATACTTTATACCAAAATCCGTTATGGTGTAACAGACCTTTCATAAATTTCCAGGATACCCTGTCGAAAGCTTTTTCTGCATCTATAGCCATTAAGACTGCCTTCTTTCCTATTCTTAAGTCTAAATACGCTAATAAGTTTATAATGTTTCTAGTGTTGCTATAAATGTGCCTCCCGGGCAAAAAGCCAGCTTGGTCATTGTGTATCATCATCTGGAATCCTTTTTTTGATCTTTCGGCTAACATATTTGCATATAATTTATAATCGTTCTTTAGAAGTGCGATAGGCCTATAGTTGTTAATAAGTAGATTGTCCGTTCCCTGTTTTGGAATTAATGCAATAAGGCTGTCTTTCCAAGAATCCGGCATGGTTCCGTCTTTTAAGATGTTGTTCATGATACTTCTTAATGGGTCAGACAGTAAGTCCTCCATTTTTTTATAATATATTGCCGGTAGGCCGTCTGGCCCTGCTGGCTTTCCTATCTTTGCTTCCTTAATTGCTCTTTGAATTTCGTACGATGTAATAGGGGCATTCAACAGTTCTTTTTGTTCTTTAGTAAGTTTCGGAAGACAGTTCTGTTCTAAATGTTCTTTAACTTCTTCTGTTGTTTCATTTCCTTCCTTATAGATTTCTCTAAAGAATTCGAGAAATCGTTTCTCTATTTCTTTAGGGTTGTTTATTATTTTGCCTTTGCACTTAACTCTATTTATATGCCTTTCTGCCTCTCTCTTCTTTAATCATCATCATCAACCTTTTATTCGACCGTCAGTCAGGAAAAAAAAGTACATTTATCAATACGCAGTTAAAAGCTCCAGGAAAATTTTAGAACTTAGCCAACACTAAAATGGGCTAAACAGATAGCCCCATATCAATACAGTCAATTATAATCTTGCGACGCTTAAAAGCTAAAAAAAGAAATTTGGCCAAAAAGGAAGGTATAGCTCTAGTGACGTTATTCAGCAAGTGTAAAACCTGGTTTTCTCCGGATAGGAAGCTAGATTGGCATAGAAGTGGGTCTATAAAATTATGTCTAAACTCTGTATAAGAAGGGCAAGTCAAGAGAATGTGTTCGGTGGACTCAACCACACCCATGGCACAATGACAGGTTCTCTGGGCGTATGGTACTCCCCTGTACCTTCCCCACAATATCGCAGAGTCAAGGACATTTAATCTAGCCGCTGTAAGAAGTCTACGGTATTCCACATAGTGAATTTCTGCAAGGTAGGGGGCTGGTATGGTCCGATAAATCTGGTCCCCTAGGAACATCCCTGGTTTTACCTGGCCTATGTCCTCTTGTCTGGCAATGTCACTCAGTCTCCGGGAAATCACAGCTCTAGCTTGATTGTACGTCATAGACTCAAAGTAAAGGTGAGACAATCTGCAGGATTGAACCTCGTTAGTGACCGCCCTTTCCCACAATGATTGGAAATCGTCCCTCAATATCAAGGGGGCAATACCCACTGGTTTAAAACAAAGCTTGAGCCATAGCCAGAGCTTCGTCTTCAAGGCCACATGCCGTAGAGCTTGCCAGCCGACTTCTAATCTCATAACCGCGCCCGCTACCGAGGGGGGAATCCTAAGGATGGCTCTAAGGAATCGCGTTTGGATAGAATCCAATTTCAAAAAATCCCTACGGGAGCCTAAAGAGATGCCCACCAAAAGAAGGGGGAGGACTTGTCAGTGTTTGTAAAAAGCAAAGAAAGATGGAAAGGGTTCTGACCTCCCTTTGTCTCCTCAGCCTGGTCCTCGGACCCTTGTCGGCACAAAAGAGTCCACGAGAATATCCTTGCAGACTTTTATTCTTAAAAGTCCTTGTGCAAAACACGACTGAATAACTATACTCACCAGCACCAACCAACCCAAACACCAGCCACAGCCCAAACTAACATTTCTCACTTATATATACAACTTGGTGCAGACCGCTGAGTCATGCTGACCCAGCTTTATTCGCATTAAACAATCTCTCACATTCACATGACGGATAGCAATATGTTTTGATGCGGATTTCATTATTTCTGAGCCCGCTAATGCAATGCACGATTGGCTATCTTCATACACTTGGATAGGCAAATCTACTTTACAGTCTAGATCTTTCAGTATCTGTATAAACCACATGATTTCATTGCATGCTAGCAACAGGCTCCCATATTCTGCCTCACAGGATGAGGTCGCAACAAATCCTTGTTTCTTTGACCTCCATCCAATTATGGAATTGGCAAACATCATAACCATTCCACTTGTAGATTTTCTAGTAGCTACACAGCTTCCCCAGTCCGCATCAACAAATACTTCTAGTTTTTCATCTTGTGTACTAGATATCTTTAAACATACATTTAATGTCCCCTTTAGATATCTGATAAGCCTTTTCAAAGCACACCAATCGGCAGTACTGGGTTTAGATACACGTTGGCTCAGAACATTTGTAGCACATGCAATGTCTGGCCTTGACCACTGGCTTAAATACAACAGTGATCCTATTTTTTGAGTGATACAACTCAGGCTGATCAAATTCATCATCACACAGTGTCTTTGGGAAATCTGGTGTCATGGGAGTCTGAACTGGCTTTCAGTTTTTCATGCCAAACTGCTCTATCAAATGAAGAATTTTCTCTTTCTGGCTCAATAGGAAGCTTCCACCAGCTTCCTGCCTTACTTCTACTCCCAAGTAATTGCTTACAGGCCCTAAGGCTTTAAGCTTAAACCTCTTTTCCAATTGACTTGTGAGCTTCTGGATCTCATCTGTGGAACTCCCTGCCACAAGCAAGTCATCAACAAAGACTAAGAGCATTAGATATTTGTTGCCTGTCCCCTTGGTGTACAGACATGGATCAGCCACACTCCTTTTAAAACCAATTTTTACAAGGGCTTCATTTAAACACTGGTTCCAACACCTTCCACTTTGTTTGAGACCATAAACAGCCTTTCTCAAACGCCAGACTGCACCATTCCCCTCTTCAAACCCAGGGAGTTGTCTCATTAACACTTCATGGTCTAAATTTGCATGCAGATATGCAGCATCAACATCAAAATGGTGCACTGCTAGTTGTCTTACAGCAGCAATGGAAAGCATTAAACGAAAAGTTTCACTCTTTACCGTGGGAGAAAACACTTCATCATAACTCTCCCCTTTAATCTGAGTGAACCCTCTGGCTACTAATCTGGCTCGAAAACGTGGTTCCCCAGATGCAAGGGTTTTCCTTTTGTAAACCCACTTGCATGACACCACTCTGCCACCAGGTGGCGGCATTATGACCTCAAACACTTTGTTACGTTTAAAAGAGTCCATTTCTTCTTTCATAGCTTGTTCCCACAAAGCACGTTCCCCAGGGGGTAAGTCTAAGACTTCATTATAACTTTGTGGTTCCACACAACTCACATTGCATACTCTCACTCCTCCTAGGGTCAAACGTTGAGGAGGTACACCCTTGTTTGAACACTGGGAGCGTCTAGGCACAACTACTTCTTCTTCCCCCCTTATCTCTGGCTCTTCTTCCTCTTCCTCTAGAGAAGTATTATCTATTGCCACATCTTTTGGGGAAATCTGTGCCTCTTCCTCATCCTGCTCCTGTGTTGCCAATGGCTGAGAAGAAGCCTCTTCTCTTACTTGCAGGGGCAGTAGGCAGTCAGGGTTGGCATGGATCGCAGTCCATCTGTCCTGGTCAGCGAAGTCTGCGCTTCGTGACAGAACCACGCGTCCTGGGCATAAATTGAAACACCACCCTTTGGCATAGGACTGAAATCCCACAAACCGCAGTTTCTGCGCTCTAGCGCCCCCTTTCTGGCGCTGAGCTTTGGGAATGTTTACATGTGCCCAAGAACCCCAATTATGGAGCATTGTCCACTCTGGTTCTTTCCCAAACAACATACGATATGGTATATCTTTTATAGAGCTAGACCAGGTTCTATTAGTCAAAAAGTTTGCGGTCAGAAAAGCCTCGCCCCACAGCCTATGGTTGTGGCCCAATCCTGCATCCACTAGCAGGCAGTCCTTTACTGACTGTATCACAGCCCCACGTCTTTCACACTTGCTGAGCCCCTTTTGTGGGGTCTCCAGAAATCTCTCCTGACTCTCTCTTTAGAGTCCCACTGGATGGTCCTGGCTGGCACTCACCGGCTTCTAGCTGCTGCCTCTGTTGACCCTCAGGTCCCGCCTGGCTCTGCAACTGGTGTAGCTGCTCTTTGAGTCGCCTACTGTGGTCCTCTAGCAGTTCAAACTGTTCCAGTAGCCGATGCTGAGTGCTTTCCTGATCCTCAGATCCTAGCCGCTCCAGCGCCGCTGCAGACAGTTACAGCTTGCCACCAACTGCTCCAATGCACAGCCACTGTCTCCGTACACCACCAGGACTCACCAGTTCCTTGCTGAAATGCTGTTAGTCGTTTTGCACTCTGCACATGCTCAGAAACACTGGGCCCATAACCTGTCAGTGTGTGATGGCCGGGGATTCCGAGTCTGAGAGTGAACCGGAGGAATCCCAGCCGGCACAGGAGTCCCCGCCTCCAGGGCCGGCTGAACTGGGGCAAGGCCTAGATGCTGAGGAGCCTGCACCTGTGCCGGATCCTCAGGGGCAGGCACCAGGTGAGACCATTCTGGCCCCAGAGGTGCTGGAGGACTCAATGGCTACAGGTGAGCCTCCCCCGGGGCCCAGTAACCCTTCGGCCTCTCCTGAACTGCAGAGGCTTAGGGCAGAGAGGCGAAGGGAACTGGTCTCTCCCAGGAGGAGTGCTCGCCTTAAGGCCAGGAGAGGTGGGGCTTCTGGGGGCCGGGACCGCCCCCGGCCTTAGAAGAAGATAAAGGTCAGGCAGCCCGGTCCCAGGTTGCGGGAGCAGCGTCGTTGTGGAGTACCTGTTTGACCCAGACCTAGATCTGCACTCCCGGTGTGCCTGTTCCTCGCCCGGCTTCCTGCTCCTGACTCTCCGGTATTCCTGTTCCTCACCCGGCTGCCCGCTGCTGACCCACCAGTGTTCCTGTTACCCGCCTGGCTTCCTGCTGCTGCCCTACCAGCGTTCCTGCTCCCCCGCCCGGCTCCCTGTTTCAGACCTCGCGTCTCATCTAGTGATCGTCTACCCTGCTAGTGACTCTGGACTGAACTTCGGATACGGTATTAGAACCTTTCCCCCCCGGGACCAGCACAGTTTGCTCCCGCCACACCCGCACTCCCTCTTTGTTGGGGTGCGTTCGGGAAGAGTCAGAGGCCATGGCTGACCAAGCGGCTAGACTGTTGGCAATAGCCCAGGAGAACCAGGCCTTGACGCACACCGTGCAGCAGCTCAGTAACGCGGTTACGGCACTTCAGCAGCGGTTGGACGCCCTCCCAGCTCCTGGGGCCGACGCCCCGGCTCCTGGCAAGTACCCAGTGGCTTTGCCTGAGAAATTTGATGGGGCCCCGGCCAGCTTTCCCATGTTTCTTGCCCAGGCCAAGCTGTACATTCAGGGGCGCGCCCGGAACTTCCCTGACGACCGCACCAAGGTGCATTTTTTGATTAGTTTGTTAAAAGACCAGGCGGCCAAGTGGGCGTTGCCGCTGCTCAGGCAGGACTCCCCTTTGCTGGCGGACTATGTGGGGTTTTGCAATCTGTTGGAGGCTGCGTTCGGCAACCCCCAGAAGGGGAGTCAAGCCAACCGGGCGATTCGGCGGTTGAAACAGGGCAAGTCCACGGTGGCCGCATACACCACGGAATTACGGTTGCTGGCACAGGACTTGACCTGGAATGACTCTGCTCTTCGGGACCAGTATCTCGAGGGGCTTTCAGACGAGATAATGGACCAGCTGGCCACTATGGAACGTCCCACCACGCTAGACACCCTCATTCAACGGAGTCTACAGATAGACGATCGGTTAGAGGACCGTCGTCAGGCTCGGGGCCGCCGGCACTTCCAGTTCTCGGCACCAGTTTCTACCAGCAGCCCCACAGGCACAGCTGAGTCATTGGAGGAACCTATGCAGCTTGGGGCAGTGCGGCCACGCCTCTCCCCCGCAGAGAAGTTGCGGCGTCGGGAGGGGAATCTATGTCTCTATTGTGGCGGAAGCGGACACTATGCCCGGTCCTGTCCTGAGAATCGCCAGCCACAGGGGAAACCGCCAACCCCAGTAGCTGATGGCCCTGGCTACCTGGGGTCCCAAACAGCACAGAATGGGGCCGCACCAATTGAACTACAACACCTTATGGTTCCGGTACGTCTATACCCTCCAGGTGGACCCTGGATTCTTACCCATGCTCTAGTGGATTCGGGGGCAACCCGCTCCTATATGGACGCTGCTTTTGCTGCCCAGCATTGGGTGCCACTTTGGAACAAGCCAGAACCGGTACAGGTGGAGGCAATCGACGGACGGCTCCTGCGTTCGGGTGCCGTTACTCAGGAGACCCAGCCCCTGGTCGTGTGCCTCCAGCAGCACCGTGAGATGTGAACTTTGGATATTGCCTCCATGCCCCGGTTCCCCCTGGTGCTTGGGATGGACTGGCTGGAGGCTCACAATGTGCAGATTGACTGGGTCAAACGGACTGTACACTTCCCAGACCCAAGTTCTTCTGCTGAGACTGAGATGCTAGCAGCTGCGCCCACTGAGGAGGCTGCTGCAACGCTCCCCGCTGAGTACCGGGACTATCACGACGTGTTCGAGGAACGGGGGGCAGACCAGCTGCCGCCGCATCGGTCCTTTGACTGCGACATAGACCTCCAGCCCGGAGCGCCCCTACCGGTGAGTGGCTTATACTCTTTAACAGAGCCAGAGCGCGAGGCTTTGCAGGACTTCTTGCGCAAGAACCTGGAGCGTGGGTTCATTAGGCCTTCTACCTCGCCCACTGCTGCGCCAGTGCTCTTTGTTAAAAAGAAATGTGGGGAGCTCCGCCTTTGCCATGATTACCGGGCCCTGAATAAAATTACCATCCCAGACCGGTACCCCTTGCCCCTTATTTCGGAGTTACTGGAGCGGGTGCAAGGGGCGCAGGTGTTCACCAAGCTAGACCTCTGGGGTGCCTACAATTTGATTCGGATCCGAGCCGGGGATGAGTGGAAGACAGCATTCGGGACCCGGTACGGGCAGTTCGAATACCTACTTATGCCCTTCGGTTTGTGCAACGCGCCTGCTGTGTTCTAACGGTACATCAACCACGTGTTCCAGGACTTGCTAGACAAGTACGTGGTGGTGTACTTGGATGACATTCTGGTTTACTCCCGTGACCCGGCGCGCCACGAGGGTCATGTCCGGACCGTGCTGCAGCGCCTGCGCGAGCACCGTCTGTATGCGAAGCTCAGCAAGTGCGAGTTCCATCAGCGGTCAGTGGACTTCCTGGGTCACCGACTCTCACCAGGTGGGGTGCAGATGGATCCTGGGAAGGTGGCAGCGGTTCGAGAATGGGCGGCACCTCGGAACCGCAAGGACCTACAGCGTTTCCTGGGGTTCGCCAACTATTACCGGACCTTCATTGCGGATTATGCTCATCGCACCACCCCGTTGACCCGGCTACTGCGCCCCAAGACGCCGTTTTCCTGGGACAAAGAGGCAGAGGAGGCATTTCAAGGGTTGAAGGCCTGTTTCCAGAGAGCGCCAATCTTGCAACATCCGGATCCTTCTTGACCCTTTGTGGTAGAGACTGACGCCTCCAGTACGGCTCTCGGTGCCGTCTTGTCTCAGCAGTGCGGACCGGAAGCGCCACTCTTACCCTGCGCCTACTATTCCCGCCAGCTCCTCCCAGCGGAGCGTAACTATACCGTGTGGGAGAGGGAACTACTGGCCATCAAGGTGACCTTTGAGGTTTGGCGCCACCATCTTGAGGGGGCTCGACACCCGGTGGAGGTGAGAACCGACCACCGGAACCTGGAATACCTCCAGACCACCCGCAAGCTGAACCAAAGGCAGATCCGGTGGGCATTGTTCTTTTCCCGGTTCCAGTTCCGGATCCGCTACATCCCTAGCTCCCAAAACCAGAAGGCGGATGCCCTGTCCCGGAAACCTGAAGACAACGCAGACACGGTACAGCACGCAGTACCCACCACGATCCTACCACCAGCTGCATTCCTGGCCACCCAGGAGGTTGAGCCACTGCAGGCTCGGGTGCGGGAACAGCAGCGGGTCAATGCTTGGGCCCAGGAACGACTCCGGGAACTGGCCGAAGGGTCATGCCCTCAGTATCCAGGGCTGGTCTTGCATCAGGGTCTTCTGCTGCACCACGGGCGTCTGTACATCCCACCAGGGCCGCTGCGGGCTGAGGTTCTCCGGATGACCCATGATGCTCCAGCAGCGGGGCACTTTGGGCGGTATCGGACCACCCATCTGCTAAGCCGTTAGTTTTGGTGGCCCCGTCTGAAGGCTGACGTGGCTCGCTACGTCGCTGGTTGTGATGTCTGCAGGCGGGCCAAGGGGCCTACCGGGCGACCCCCCGGCCTTCTTCAGCCGTTGCCGGTTCCACCACGTCCTTGGCACACAGTTTCTCTGGACTTTGTAGTGGAGCTACCCCCGTCTCGGGGCTGTACCTGCCTCCTAGTTTTCTCCGACCATTTCACGAAGATGGTGCACTGTGCCCCCTGCCCATCCGTACCCTCAGCTAAGGAAACCGCTCAGCTGTACCTTCAGCATGTCTTCCGCCTGCATGGCCTACCTGAGCGTGTGGTGTCCGACCGTGGCGTTCAGTTCACGGCCCGGGTTTGGCGTGCTTTGCACCAGGCCCTCGGAACAGAGGTCTGTCTCTCATCTGCTTACCACCCACAGACTGATGGCCAGACGGAACGGGCGAACGCGGTGCTGGAGCAGTACCTCCGGTGCTGGAGCAGTACCTCAGGAGCAGGGACACATGATCAGATTGGCCTAGTTGTGCCAGTGGTTCGGCCTTATAGGCCTGTTTGACATTTGTATACAGCCTGTCCAGAGTCCTTTCTCCCCTGGTTGCACACTTTATGTGTTGATAGAATTTAGGTAGGACCACTTTTAAATCTGCCTGGTTGAAATCCCCGCATACAAGAAATGCAGCCTCGGGATACTTGCCTTGTTGTCTGCTGATGGCATCATGCAGAAGACCCATTGCCTCATTGATGTTCGCATCAGGTGCAATGTATACTATAGTTATCAGTACTGCTGTAAATTCTCGGGGGAGATATATAGGTCTGCATTTAAGCGTCATAAATTCCACAGTTAATATAAGATATTTTATTTATATCCCGCCCTCCCCAGCCGAAGCCGGGCTCAGGGCGGCTAACAACACTAAAATAGTGCAACATTATAAAAACATCATAAGAATTAATTAAAATCAAAATTGATGGCAACCATAAACTAAAGTATTGTAAAGATTGCCAAAGGAGGGAGTCAGGCTGTGCCCTAACCAAAGGCCTGGTGGAACAGCTCTGTCTTGCAGGCCCTGCGGAAAGATGTCAAGTCCTGCAGGGCCCTTGTCTTTTGTGACAGAGCGTTCCACCAGGTTGGAGCCGCAGCCGAAAAAGCCCTGGCTCTAGTTGAGGCCAGCCTAACCTCTCTGTGGCCTGGGACCTTCAAGATGTTTTTATTTGAGGACCGTAAGTTCCTCTGTGGGGCATACCAGGAGAGGCGGTCCCGTAGATACGAGGGTCCTAGGCCGTGTAGGGCTTTGAAGGTTAAAACCAGCACCTTAAACCTGATCCTGTACTCCACCGGGAGCCAGTGCAGCTGGTATAGCACCGGATGAATGTGATCCCACAGCGAAGACCCCGTAAGGAGTCTCGCTGCGGCATTCTGCACCTGCTGGAGTTTCTGGGTCAGTCTCAAGGGCAGCCCCACGTAGAGCGAGTTACAATAATCCAGTCTGGAGGTGACCGTCGCATGGATCACAGTGGCTAGGTCAGGGCG
The DNA here is from genome assembly GCF_964188305.1 of Podarcis bocagei. Taxonomy (NCBI): domain Eukaryota; kingdom Metazoa; phylum Chordata; class Lepidosauria; order Squamata; family Lacertidae; genus Podarcis; species Podarcis bocagei. The sequence goes on from NC_138131.1 coordinate 12,480,774, forward strand.
AGAGAGGTAAGGAGCCAACTGCTTAGCTTGGCGGAGATGAAAAAATGCCGCCTTTGTTATAGCTGCAATCTGCGCCTCCATGGAGAGGGAGGTATCGAAGATTACACCCAAACTCTTAACGGACGGTGCTGGCACTAATTGCACCCCCACAAGAGATGGGAGTTGCCCCCTCAATCCCATATCGTCCCGTCCCAGCCAGAGGACCTCTGTCTTCGAAGGATTTAACTTCAACCGGCTCCCACGTAACCATCCAGCCACAGCTTCCAAGCATCTGATCAGTGTGTCTGGGGCCGAGTCAGGATGGCCATCCATCAACAGATAGAGTTGGGTGTCATCAGCATACTGATGGCAGCCCAGCCCAAAACTCCGGACAAGCTGGGCGAGGGGGCGCATAAAGATGTTAAAAAGCATCGGGGAGAGAATCGCACCCTGAGGCACTCCACACACCAAGGAGTGGCGGGATGACAGTTCCCCCCCAAGCGCCACCCTCTGTCCCCGACCAGAGAGAAACGAGCGCAGCCATTGAAGGACTGTGCCCTGGATCCCCACGTCGGCGAGGCGGTGGTCCAGAAGTTCGTATGCACACAAACCTCCCCCCCTTCTTTTACCAGAGTCCTCTGTTCTATCATGGCGGAACACTGTATAGCCTGTTAGTTCTATGGCTGAGTCAGGAATAATTGGTGTCAGCCAAGTTTCTGTAAGCAGCAGAAGACAGCATTCACTCACAGTTTTCTCCGTTGCTATCCACAATTTCAACTCCTCCAGCTTATTCACCAAAGATCTCACATTCACATAGAAAATGCTGGGAAGCGGTAAGTTATAATGTTGTGTCTTCAACCTTAATTGCCTTAATCGCCTTCCTCCTCTGCAGCCTCTCTTCTGTTTACGGTCTCTCCTGTGTCTCTTTACTCACCAGTTCTTTGAAGTCAAAAAATCTTCCTTGCAGACGCGGAGACACTCACAATTTGTGCAGCACTCACTCCTTAGCCGAATAGATAACATGTCCTGCCGACTATAAACAAGTCTATTTTGGCAGGACAAAAAAGCCAAATTCTGAGTTGAGGAGCAACCAGCCGCTGCATCTACACGCGCCGCCATCTTATCTCTTTTGCAAAGACCCTCAATATTTCTTCCTTTTGCCTAACCCAACAGGTATCAATAGGTGAAATCCTTGGCTCCTGCCTTATCCCTGTTTGCCATGACCCTTTTGACATACAAAATGATACCTGGTTTTTCCCATCCCTACCCCAAAACGATTCTCTCCGCACCCTTGGTTATTCCGGTTACCACAACTGGGGTAACCAAGTGCGCTGACGCCCACCTTTGGCCATTGATTTGTTGACCCCATACATGGCTTCTTTTAATGTCACCTGTGCCCGTATGGTCAATTGCACAAAATCCAACTGTGTGGAAATGGGCAAGGATAATTTCCACTGTTCTAATTATGTCAATATTTCTTATGTATATAAATACAAAGAACTACCTGCTGGCTGGTTCTGGACATGTCCTGGCTATACATTTAATTGCATTCCAGCAAACATCAGCCATGGCACACCCTGCTGCTTAAGCCGTTTGTCCATCGTATTACCCAAAAAGCATCATTTGACCCGCTCTCGATATCGCCGCTCTATTGCATTGACTAACGATTGTGACGATTCAATTTCTCTTCCCAGTAGGTCTGAATATATCTCTTTAGCTGTTTCTCTCCTAGGAGTCCCTGGATTGGCTGTACGCAATAGTAGGAACATTAACTCTTTAGCTTGTTCTGCAGCAAAAGCCCTGAATTTTACTTCTCAAGCGCTTCATCTTCTAAAAAAAGAGCAGAGTGAACTCCAGCATGGTCTTCTGCAGAACCGCGCTGCTATCGATTATCTATTGATGCTTCATCATTACGGCTGTGAACAAGTGGATGACATGTGTTGTTTTAATATTACTGATAATTCCAAAGCCATCCAAAGGCAAATCTCTCATTTGCAAAATCTTACACACCACATTAAACAGGACATTGGACGTTCTGGCCTGTGGGACTCATTCACCCAGTGGCTCACTGGCTGGTTGCCAAACCTGAATTGGCTTCGTAATCTCTTTCAATATGCCATTATTATAATATGTATATTGATTTTGCTATGTTGCTTCCTCCAATGCATTCCTGGACTCATAAGTCTTTTGTCTCGGTTTCTCTCTCCCCCTCAGCCACCCAATAAAATCATTGCTGCCTACTTTGCGAAATTGCAGCACCAGCAGTAAACATTAGGGGAGATGTGGCGAACTTATTTCGGGCATGCGCTGGCATACCACGTATCCCGAAGTATTTTTGTCTTATTCACCCAGAACACCTCGCAAATAAGAAAAGAAAGGGGGAGATGAAGGAAAGCATTGCTTTTGCACATGACCATGGCATGATGGGAAGCATTGCTTCTGCACATAACTGTGGCATGATGGGAAGTCTTGCTTCTAAGCTTTGTTCTGCTCATGCTGCTCAAACCGTGCTGATGCTAAGACATTCCCTCATCGCCCTGGTACGTTCTGTTCACCTTGAGTTCACACCATATCTGTCAGGGAACTGCCATCGGAGCCAAGAGTGGAGGTAAGGCTCCCCGACCATGCAGGTGAAGGGACCAGCAGAGGGAGAGAGAACACTCCCTTTGGGGAAGGTTATCAGCGTGACACCGGGGAGGAAGGGGACCAGGGAAGGACTTCGGAGAGAGGACTCCAAGACTCTTCCACAGAGACCAGCGGTGAGAGTCCAGGACCTCCGCTGGTGGACGTGTGAAAAGATTAAGATTTGTTTTGTGGGGGGAGAATATACGATGAATTAAAAAAGATGATGGAGATAACTTGTATGAAAAAAACAGAGGCATTTCTATGAAGTATTTTAGTTAAAGAGATCCCAAAAAATCTAAGAGAGGTATTCTTGTATGCAACCGCAGCAGCTCGTATACTTGTGGCCAAGGGATGGAAAGATCACGAGGCTCCAAAAATAACAGATTGGCAAATCAAATTACAGGAATTGGTGGAGACGGCTCAATTGACTAGCAAACTCAGAGGAATCTCAAAGCAAAAATTTGCAGAAAAATGCGATGGTTATACAAGATATGTTCAAAAATTCAATAATAGTTTTGACTCCGTGCTAGCATTCAAGTGATAAAGGAACTAAAAGGAGGTGGACAACAATTAAGGATTTATTATGTTTTCAAAATGTATTGGAAAATTTATATTGAAAGGATTATTGTTTTGTGTACATTCCATTGTAAGAATGGAAACAGAGCCAGAGCCACAGCCACAGCCTAAGTCTGAAACAGCCCTTGATAGAGAGCCAGAATCAGAGAATCAGAATCAAAGTCAGAACCAGATCTTCGGTAAAGACGTGGTCTGGTCTTAGCGCAACTGCTCCTCCCACCAGAGGAGATTGGGTGTTCCAATACACCCCCCCCCGGTAGGGAACTTGCCCCAGCCATTCTGTTGGCTGAGGCCCCCTCCCAGGCAGCCCTGACCCTTTCCACTTAAAAAGCAAAATACAAACTATACAATAACCTAAAAAAATAGTAAAAGAAAAACAAAGCAAGAAACAATTATGCTAAACTTAAAATAATCCCCGCCCCAACTAAACATTTGTCCCACCCCAGAAAGAAAATAACAACAACAACAACAAACCACCGTTTGAGGTGCAACAGAGACACAGCCAGAGACAGAGCGAGACCCTGAATCAGTGCCATAACCAAGCCCTCATTCAGAACCAGAGCCTGAAAAAGAGCCACAGCCCAAACCAGAGCAACAGCCACAGCCATAGCCTAGAGCCACAGCCTGAGTCTGCAACAGTACTTGATACAGTGCCGGAGCCTGAAACAGAGACACAGCCTCAAACAGAGCCTGAGCCTGAAGCAGAGGCAGAGCCACAACCACAGCCACAGCCTGAGTCTGAAACAGTCCTTGATAGATTGCCATAGCGAGACCCTGAATCAGAGTCAGAGTGAGACCATGAATCAGAGCCAGAGCCAGAGCTGAATGAAAGCCAGAGCCAGAGCCAGAAATAGGGCTTGATACAGGGCCGGAGCGCAAAACATAGCTGCAGCCACAGCCTAGAGCCACAGCCTGAGTCTGCAACAGTACTTGATACAGTGCCGGAGCTGGAGCTGGAGTCAGAGCCAGAGCCAGAGGCACAGCCAGAGCCAGAACAAAACCCTAATTCAGAACCAGAGCCTGAAAGAAAGCCAGACCCTGAAACATGGCTGGCTCAGAGGCAGAGGAAGAGCCATCATGAGACCCTGAATCAGAGTCAGAACCAGATCTTCATTCAGAGCCAGACCCTGAAAGAGAGCCAGAGCCACAGACAGAGCCACAAACGGAGCCTAGAGCCACAGCCGAGATCCAGAGTCTGAAATAGTGCTTGATAGAGTGCTGGATCCTGAAACAGAGACACTGTCTGAAACTGAGCCTGACGCTTAAACGTAGCCAGGGGCAGAGGGAGAGGCAGAGCCTGATACAGTGCTTGATACAGCATAGGAGCCTGAAGCAGAGACACAGCCAGATCCAGAGACACAGCCAGAGCCAGAACAAAACCCTAATTCAGAACCAGAGCCTGAAAGAGAGCCAGAGCCAGAAACAGTGCTTGATAGAGTGCCAGAGCCTGAAAGAGAGGCAGAGGCAGATACAGGGCTTGAAACAGCGCCGGAGCCTGAAACAGAACCAGAGCCACAGCCACAGCCATAGTGCCACAGCCTGAGTCTGCAACAGTGTTTGATACAGCGCCGGAGCCTGAAACAGAGACACAGCCTGAAACAGAACCTGAGCCTGGTTATTAGCATGGCAATTAAAGAAGAGAGAGGCAGAAAGGCTAATAAATAGAGTTAAGTGCAAAGGCAAAATAATAAACAACCCTAAAGAAATAGAGAAACGATTTCTCGAATTCTTTAGAGAAATCTATAAGGAAGGAAATGAAACAACAGAAGAAGTTAAAGAACATTTAGAACAGAACTGTCTTCCGAAACTTACTAAAGAACAAAAAGAACTGTTGAATGCCCCTATTACATCGTACGAAATTCAAAGAGCAATTAAGGAAGCAAAGATAGGAAAGCCACCAGGGCCAGACGGCCTACCGGCAATATATTATAAAAAAAATGGAGGACTTGCTGTCTGACCCATTAAGAAGTATCATGAACAACATCTTAAAAGACGGAACCATGCCGGATTCTTGGAAAGACAGCCTTATTGCATTAATTCCAAAACAGGGAACGGACAATCTACTTATTAACAACTATAGGCCTATCGCACTTCTAAAGAACGATTATAAATTATATGCAAATATTTTAGCCGAAAGATCAAAAAAAGGCTTCCAGATGATGATACACAATGACCAAGCTGGCTTTTTGCCCAGGAGGCACGTTTATAGCAACACTAGAAACATTATAAACTTATTAGCGTAATTAGACTTAAGAATAGAAAAGAAGGCAGTCTTAATGGCTATAGATGCAGAAAAAGCTTTCGACAGGGTATCCTGGAAATTTATGAAAGGTCTATTACACCATATGGATTTTGGTATACAGTATATAAAAGGGATTGAAGCAATATAATCAAAACAAAAAGCTAAAATCATAATCAATGGAAATTTATCACAGGAGTGTGAAATCAGTAAAGGGGTCAGACAAGGTCGCCCACTATCCCCCTTAATTTTCATATTAACATTGGAAGTTTTATGTAAACAAATTAGGGAAGAAAAAGAAATAAAAGGATTATGCTGGGAAATAGAAGTTACAAAATGAGGGCATTTGCTGATGATTTAATTATAACTACGGAGCAACCAAAACAGAGTTTAAGAAAGGCGTTGGAAATAATATATGGCTACGGTAAAGTTGCGGGGTTCAAAATGAATTTAAACAAGACAAAACTATTAGTTAAAAATATGTCGCCAGATGAAAAAGCAGAATTAGAACAGATAATACACATTAAAATCTACCCCAAAATCAAGTATTTAGGATTATGGATAACACCAAAGAATATTAACTTATATGAAGATAATTATACCCATTGTTGGAAAGATATCAAAAGACAGTTGGAGACATGGACAAGGTTAAATTTATCATTCCTGGGCCGCATTTCGGAAATTAAAATGATAGTTTTACCGAAGCTACTCTTTCTATTCCAAACGATTCCAATTACAGGAAAGACCAGCAGTATCAACAAGTGGCAAAAAGAAATTTCTAAATTTTTGTGGAAGGGTAAAAGACCAAGAGTAAAGCATAAGATATTAATAGATACTGTAGAAAGAGGTGGCTACGGGTTACCGGAATTGAAGCTATATTACGAAGCCTCATGTCTTCTCTGGTTGAAAGATTGGTATTTATTAAAAAATTGGGATATTTTAGATCTAGAAGGTCATGACACCCGTTTTGGGTGGCATAGCTATCTTAATTATGGGAAAATAAAGACGCATAGGAGTTTTTCAAATCATATAATAAGAAATGCTATATATAAGGTATGGGGAAAATACAAAAGATATTTGGAACATAAAACCCCAAGATGGAACTCTCCACTAGAAGCAATCGCTGTTAAAAAAAGCAACAACATCAAAGAGAACTGGATAACGTATATTATCAATATTAAGGGGGGAGGAGGAGGGTCAACTAATATTGATAAGTTATGAAAAAATAAAAGATCACTTTTCTCCTTGGCTAGATTACTTCCAGGTGAATGAAGTGTTCAGACAGGATAAGCAGATAGGTTTTGAAAAGCAGCCTTCAAGATTTGAAAGACAACTACTGAATAGTAAAACCAAAATAATAGCAAAAATGTATAGACTTCTTTTAGACTACGAAGTAATGGATGAGGAGGTTAAGGCTTCAATGACGAAGTGGGCCCAAGATGTGGGCCGTCCAATTATGCTAAAAGATGGGGGGAACTGATGGAATGTAAATTTGAAATTTACAGCCAGCTATAATATAAGAGAGAACATGATGAAAATGGCTCATAGGTGGTACCTCACTCCTTCCAGATGATCAAGAATGGATAAAAAAATTGGCGAATGCTTGTTGGAGATGTGGAGGAAATAACGGTGACATGAGCCACATGTGGTGGACGTGTGAAAAGATTAAGATTTTTTTTGGGGGGGGAATATACGATGAATTAAAAAAGATGATGGGGATAACTTTTACGAAAAAAACAGAGGCATTTCTATGAAGTATTTTAGATAAAGAGATCCCAAAAAATCTAAAAGAGGTATTCCCTCCCCCTCTTCTGGGGTGGGTTCCGGGTGCTCCCACGCTGTGGGGGTGAGTGCGGGATACAGTTCCTTCCCCCTCGCGTGCAGCCGACCAGTTGGATCCGGCCAGCCCGTAATGGGTTCGTCGACGTTGATCTCTTCTGCTTTCATCTCTCTGCATTCGTGTTCGAACCCAAGGTCCTCCCCCAACACGTCCATGTCCGTCTCTCCCCCTGTTACCTCGGGTGATGCTGCGTGCCAGGGCCCCCTTAGCAGTTCCCTGCTCCACCCCACCTCCGGTTGAGTGTCCCACCAATAAGAGCGATCCGTGGCAGACCCCAAGAGTGATCCCTCCGGGGAGCTTGTGTCTGGCGCCGTTTCCTCAGCGGATGAGAACCCCTGGAACGTGCTGGTTGAAAGTGTGGGTGTGAAAAGCCAGTCGTCGAAATAATCTGCCGTCATAGGTCTGTGCGGGAAGAGTGCATGGAACTCGTCTTTGAGGTAGCGCTCCTCCAAGGCATAGTCCGGCACCCACCTGTTGGCGCTGGCCAGGGTACCTTCCCTGGCGAGGAGATATTCAACTCCCTCTTCCCCCCATCTCGAGTCTAAAATCTCCGTGACCTCGTTGAGTGGCGCCGCCCTCGGTGACCCCTCCCCCGTTGGCGACTTCCTGAGTGGGCGAGGTGCGGTCCCCGGCGCCTGAAACCTGTGGGGTTCCTTGTAGGGTGTGAGGACTGACCTATGAAATACCGGGTGCATTCTGGAGCCCTCCGGGAGTGTCAACCGGAAGGCTACTGGGTTGATTTGTGCCTCGACTTGGTAAGGCCCTAGCTGCTTGTGTTTGAGCTTCTTCTTAGCTAACGTTCTGGCCGGCACTGCCTGGGCCGCTAACCAGACCCAGTCCCCCACCTGGATGTCTTCCCCGACTCTCCTGTGCCTGTCTGCCTGCACTTTGTAGGCGTGTTTTGCTAGTTCCAAGGTCCTTCGGAGTTGCTCGTGGACCTCCTGTAACTCTGCTGCCAAGTGCTCTGCTCCCCGTGGCTCCCCCTCCCCTTTCTTCTCTAACCCCGGGAAGGTTCTGGGATGCCGCCCATTGTTGGCGAAGAACGGTGTCACCCCTGTAGACCCGTGCTTCGTGTTGTTGTAGGCGAACTCGGCCAACGGTAGGTAGTCCACCCAGGTCGAGGGCTGTTGATTCGCGTAACATCGCAGGTACTGCTGCATGATGGCGTTGACCCTCTCCGCTTGTCCGTTGGTCTGCGGGTGTCGTGCCGACGCTAAGTTGATCTTGACGTTCAGGATGCCCAGCAGCTTCTGCCAGAAGCTCGAGACGAATTGGCGACCTTGGTCGGACAGGATGGACCATGGTAAGCCGTGAACTTTGAACACGTGGTCTATGAACAGCTTGGCGGTCTGTTCCGCTGTGGCCAGCTTCGCGCAAGGAATGAAGTGCGCCATCTTGGTGAACAGGTCTACGACCACGAGTACCGCTGTTTTGCCTCGCGAGCTGGGCAGATCTGTGACAAAGTCCAGGGCCACCCGCTCCCACGGTTCGAGCGGCGTCTGAAGCGGTTCCAGCAGTCCCGCCGGCTTCCTGTGCACTGGTTTGGCCCTTTGGCATGTGTCACACCTAGAGACGTAATCCGCGACTTCTGCCCTCATCTGGGGCCACCAAAAGTCCCTGGCCACCAATTCCGCCGTCTTGTCCTTGCCGAAGTGCCCAGCACTGGGCGCGTCGTGTAACTGCTGCAGGACTTTCGCTCGGAGGTCGTCTCCAGGCACGTAGAGAGCCCCTTTGCGGGTGAGCAGTCCGTCACGTATCTGGAACTCGTCGTCCTTCGCTGTGCCTCTTCGCACCTCCTCCATCTTGGATTGTGCGAAGGCATCCGTCTGCAGCGCGCGACGCACTGCGTCCAGGTCCACGGTGGCTGAAGCGCATGCCCACGCTTTCGGTGCGAAAATGTGTTTGGCCGCCACCGGTGCCGCTTCCTCGAGATACTGCAGTTTCCTGGATAGTGCATCTGCCATGACGTTGTTGTCTCCCGGGATGTATTCTATCCGGAAGTCGAAATCCGCAAAGAACTCCGCCCAGCGGATGTGTCTCTGGTTCAGGAACCGCGCCGTGCGCCAGTACTCCAGGTTCTTATGGTCCGTGCGGACCTGCACAGTGTGTCTGGCTCCGATGAGGAAGTGCTGCCACGCCTTGAAGGCTGCATGAATGGCCAGCAACTCCCTGTCCCAGATGGTGTAGTTCTGTTCCGACTTGCTGAGTTTCCTGGAGTAGAATGCGCAGGGCCTCCAGTTCCCTTGCGGATCTTGCTGCAACAGGACCGCCCCCACCGCTCTATCTGATGCGTCAGTCTCAACCCTCATTGGTTTGCAGGGGTTTACGTGTAGCAGCTGTTCTTCGGACGCGAAGAGACGCTGGAGTCTCCGAAAAGACTGTTCCGCCTGGTCCGTCCAGGTGAACTTCTTCTTCTTGGAGCTGAGGGTGTCTGTGATAGCCGCTGTCTCCTTCGTGAACCCCTTGATGAACTTACGATAAAAGTTGGCGAAGCCGACGAACTTCTGGACCTCCTTCCGATTGCGTGGCCTCTTCCAGTCCAACACCGAGCGGACCTTGGCGCTGTCCATGGCGAGTCCCTTGTCGGACAGCTTGTAGCCCAGGAAATCCACCTCTGTCACGTCGAACTGGCACTTCTCCAGTTTGGCATAAAGTCTGTGCTCCCGTAGTCTCTGCAGGACCTCCTTGAGCCTCCTGCGATTCCGAGAAGATCAGGATGTCGTCCAGGAAGCATACGCACTTCTTGTAGAGGAGGCCCGCTAACACGTGGTGCATGAAGGCTTGGAAACAATGGGAGCCATTTTGCAGACCAAACGGCATAACTCTATATTCATAGGTGCCTAAAGGCGTAAACATGGCCGTCTTCCACTCATCGCCCTCCCGCATGCGTATAAGGTTGTACGCCCCTCGTAGACCCAACTTGGTGAAGATCTGTCCCTTCCTCACCATCGCGAGCAGGTCGTCAATCTTGGGCATGGGGAATGCTGTGGGCGTTGTCCTGGAATTTATGATCCTGTAATCAACTACGAGTCTCCGTTGGGGCGTGTCTTTCTTCTTCACGAAAAACACGGGACTGCCCCCCACTGCTTTGGATTCTTGGATGAATCCCCGCTTCAAGTTGTGATCTATGAACTCCCTGAGTTCTTGCAGTTCGTCCTCAGACATGGAATATAGTTTTCCAGTCGGCAGCGTCGCCCCCGGCAGGAGGTCAATCGTGCAGTCGTAGGGCCGGTGGGGAGGCAGCTTGTCCGCTTCCTTCTCGCAGAAGACCTCCAAAAACGCCTTGTACTTGTTGGGCACCGCCTGCACCATGCCTAGGTGTAGCTGCTGTTCATCTTCCTGTCCCTCCTCTTCCTGGCCGGTTCGGATGCAGTGTTCCGCGCAGTAGGAGGAGCAGAAGGTCAAATGCCGCTGGTACCACGCTAATGCCGGGCTGTGCCTATCCAGCCAACTCATGCCCAACACTATGGGCGTGTCCGACAGGTGGGTGACGTTGAAGCTGATGACTTCGCGGTGATTTCCAATTTGCATCACCATAGGTGGTGTTTGCTGTACCACCTGTCCACCCAGCAGTTTCCTGCCATCGACTGTGACGACGTCTAGGGGCATCGTGGCTGGTAGGAGTGCTATGCAATGTCGCCTGATGAAGTCCACCCCCACAAAGTCTGCATTACTACCAGAGTCAATGGTAATAGGGACTTCCAGGGTGAATCCATTTGGTAGCTGGAGTGATGCGGTGAGTTGCACCACTGGTTTGGGTGGGAGGGGGTCCGTGGGCTGCAAAATCTCTGGGGACTGCTTCACTGACTCGCCTGGCTGGGCCCCAGTGCCTCTGCCTCCAGCCAGGCTTCGTCGTTTCCCTGCAGCTGTTCCCCCTGCTGCACTGCTCCTCTTACTGTTGCTGAGGCTGCAGTGTGCTTCTGGATCCTCTGGGGACACTCTTTGGCCATGTGCTGTGCACTGTTGCAGATGTAACACTTCCTGCTCCCTCTAGGAGCCTTCGTCTTGACTGCTCTTGGTGTTTGGGCTCTGGTCGCTGTCTGAGCCTTGGCACCACCTATCTCCATTGGCTCTTCTCCCTCCTCCAGTGGAGGCGTGGAGTGCGCGCGCCCTGTTTCCCTGGGTATGAAGGGAGGTGTTTTGGCCGGTGTGCGTGCCAGACGACCCTCATCCCTGCTCCAAGGGCGTTCTTCCAGGCGTACCCCTATCGTCAGCGCTCTCTGGACGACTTCTGTGGTAGTAGTAGGTCTCTCCCCCCTCGCCAGCTCATCTTTCACGGGTCCATTTAGCCCCTCCCAGAACAGATCCCTCACAGCAGCGGAGTCCTTCTCCCAGCCCAGCACATTTACCAACACAAAAAAGCGGGAGTGATATTGTCTCACCGTGGCTTTGCGCTGCTGCAGCCCGTGCATTTCCCTCCTGGCCACATCCACATCTACCGTTGATTTAAAACAGGCGTCCATAGCCTCGATAAACGCTTTTGAATCTTGGAGGGCGGGATCATTTTCGCGCCATAAACTGCGCAGCCACGATTAAGCTTCCCCATGCAGATGAGTGATTATGAACCCCACTTTCTCCTCCTCATCTCTAAAGTCTTTCCGAAGCAAATTGAGCGCGAAAACTATGTCTGCTCTGAAGTTGGGATACTGCTGCAGGCTCCCGTCGAAATGGGCTACGATGCTGCCCCCCCTCTTGCCGAGGCCAATTCCCTCCGGCTTGGGTCCTGGCAGCCCCTCTTTGCCCAAACGTTCCCACCTGGTTTGCAGATCTCGGCAGCGCGCTTCTGCTTCCTCTTCTCTCTTTCTGGAGGTTGCTACTTCTGCGTAAAGCCTCGTGACTGCTTCTTGCAGTGCTGCCACCTGCTCCTCCGTAGTCATTTTTGCCTATCTTCGTGAGCTCGCAAAAAAAAATTTTTTTGAGACGGAGCTTACTGTCAGAGCTGCCCGAGGTCCCAGCTCACAAAGGACCAACGCCAGTACGTTGTTATATACAAAAGTCTTTATTGAAGTTCAGTTTGTCTTTCACATCAGCAGCGTGCAGCTCTACGTCTGAAACTCTAGACCGCCGAAGCTCCGTCTGAGTCTCCTCCCCCCAGACACCAGTTTAAGACCCTAGCCTTGCTCCACCTCTTCCTTTGCTCTTTCCTCCTCTGGGTCCGCCTGTCAGCTGGGGTTTCGCCCTTCCTAGACTCTTCTGACGCTGAGTCCCCTGAGTCTCCCCCCTGCCTCCGGCGGGCTTTAGGACCTGGTTCCCCATCCGGGTTTTCTGCTGTCCCGCGCGCCTGTACATTCGAACTTGGCGCGCGCACCCAGCCGGCAACCTTCCTCCTGACCGTTACACTGCTCCTGTCACTGCTTCCCCCTTCTGGGAGGCTAGCTGGACCTGACCTCCCCTCCGTTCCCCCACTCTCCGACAGAGGCGTGGTCAGTCCCGACTCATATTCTCTCCCTGCTGGAGGAGAAGATGCCCCTGACACCTGGGACTCTTCCCCCCCCCACTACGCTCTGGTGGGGAAGCTGGTCCTGATCTCCAGCTGCTGCTTTGGGAGTCCCCGCTGGCCCCTTGTTTCTGGTGTGTCTCCCCTGGGACCCCCCTTGCCCTGACCATTGGCGCCTCCTTCTGGGAATCTTCTGATTCGCTGGAGAAGCTCATGGAATCTCTCGGGTCACTGTCGTACTCCCCTACGCTACCCTCAGATCCTTCCCCTTCGCTCTCCATCTCCTCTCTCCCCTGTACCTCTGCTCCTGAGCCCCTGACACCGTTCATGGCCAATTACGGGTATCATCCCAGGGCTTTCCCACGGGGTGGGGAGGAGAGGTGGGGTGTGCCAGCAGCGGAGCAGTTTGTGGAAGAAATGGAAGCCTTACACCAACAACTTAAAATGAACTTGGAAAGGGCCAAGGAAGTGTATAAGAGGCATGCAGACAAGCACCGCAGGGAAGGAGAAACCATACGGGTGGGGGACCGGGTGTGGTTGTCAACCCAGGGGTTACCTTTCAAGGGAGGGTGCAAGAAATTACGGCCCAGGCGGCTGGGACCTTTCGAGGTAACCCAGCAGGTCAATCCAGTGGCCTTTCGGCTCAAGTTGCCGACCAGTATGAAACTACACCCGGTGTTCCATAGGTCCCTACTCTCTCTGTACAGGGAGGGGCTGGAATTTCCGGGGTGAGAGAGAGAGGTCCCCCACTCACCCACGCATAGAGGAGAGGGAACTCAGCAGTCAAGCCACGGAAATACTTGATTCAAGATTGAGAGGAGGGGAAGTGGAGTATTTGGTGGCTTGGGAGGGGGAACCTGAGTCGGAAAACACGTGGGTTCCTGCGGAGACCATCAGGGATGAGGATCTCAGGGGGGAGTTTTACAGCAGGTTCCCAAGGAAGCCCAAACCGGTAGCGAGGTTCTGGGAGGAGCAATTTGGCACTACAGATGAGGAAGAAGAGTTTGTGGGGTTTCCAACCTCTGACAAGGAGGAAGGAGAGGAATCTGAGGGTGAGGAATCGGACTGGGAGGGTGATCCGGTACAAAGAGATAGCAGCTTGTGGACAGCTATGTTTGAATCTTCAGAGGATGGGGGTAGCTCCTTCAGGGGATTTCCCGCATCGCCGTCAGAGGGAAGGGAGGAATTTAGGCCAAAGGAACGGGACGGAGGTGAGGGGGGTTCTGGGGGGAGGTGGATGTCAGGGAACTGCCATCGGAGCCAAGAGTGGAGGTAAGGCTCCCCGACCATGCAGGAGAAGGGACCAGCAGAGGGAGAGAGAACACTCCCTTTGGGGAAGGTTATCAGCGTGACACCGGGGAGGAAGGGGACCAGGGAAGGACTTCGGAGAGAGGGCTCCAAGACTCTTCCACAGAGACCAGCGGGGAGAGTCCAGGACCTCAGCTGGCTACGCCTACTCTGCGCAGAAAGCTTCCGCGCAGGGAGGCTAGGCGGAGACTGGGCGTCAAGGAATTTTTATGTTGGAAGAAATTCAGGAAACGCCCACTGACGGATTCTGCCATAGACTGACACAGCCAAGGAGGAAGGGCTGTCCAGCCAGGGAAAGGTTTAGCCAGGCAACGTTGCCTAGAACTTCAGCATCCGTAACGCACGAGCAACCCCAATTCCCATTACAATATCAATCTGTACTTACCCCTCCTTGTACATTCCTTTTCGTACCACTCTGGTACGGGCAGTCCGAAACCATGCCTGTGTAAACTCTGCGTTCCTTTTCCCAACCTTTAACCTGTCTATGATTAATGTCTTAGATGCAATAATTAATGTCTTATATGGAACCCTTGCTTTGTACTTATGTTAAACAATCAGCATCAAGCACACACGTGGCAAACGCTGTATAATATCCAATAAAAGGGAGTCTCCGAGGCTTGCTCGAGAGACGCCTCCCATATGACACCTACCTACTCGTCTGTCGTTCATTTCAACCCAACAGGGTGTCATGACCTTCTAGATCTAAAATATCCCAATTTTTTAATAAATCCCAATCTTTCAACCAGAGAAGACATGAGGCTTCGTAATATAGCTTCAAATCCGGTAACCCGTAGCCACCTCTTTCTACAGTATCTATTAATATCTTGTGCTTTACTCTTGGTCTTTTACCCTTCCACAAAAATTTAGAAATTTCTTTTTGCCACTTGTTGATACTGCTGGTCTTTCCTGTAATTGGAATCGTTTGGAATAGAAAGAGCAGCTTCGGTAAAACTATCATTTTAATTACCGAAATGCGGCCCAGGAATGATAAATTTAACCTTGTCCATGTCTCCAACTGTCTTTTGATATCTTTCCAACAATTGGTATAATTATCTTCATATAACTTAATATTCTTTGGTGTTATCCATAATCCTAAATACTTGATTTTGGAGTAGATTTTAATGTGTATTATTTGTTCTAATTATGCTTTTTCATCTGGCGACATATTTTTAACTAATAGTTTTGTCTTGTTTAAATTCATTTTGAACCCCGCAACTTTACCGTAGCCATATATTATTTCCAACGCCTTTCTTAAACTCTGTTTTGGTTGCTCCGTAGTTATAATTAAATCGTCAGCAAATGCCCTCATTTTGTAACTTCTATTTCCCAGCACAATCCCTTTTATTTCTTTTTCTTCCCTAATTTGTTGACATAAAACTTCCAATGTTAATATGAAAATTAAGGGGGATAGTGGGCGACCTTGTCTGACCCCTTGACTGATTTCACACTCCTGTGATAAATTTCCATTGATTATGATTTTAGCTTTTTGTTTTGATTATATTGCTTCAATCCCTTTTATATACTGTATACCAAAATCCATATGGTGTAATAGAAATTTTATAAATTTCCAGGATACCCTGTCGAAAGGTTTTTCTGCATCTATAGCCATTAAGACTGCCTTCTTTTCTATTCTTAAGTCTAAATACGCTAATAAGTTTATAATGTTTCTAGTGTTGCTATAAATGTGCCTCCCGGGCAAAAAGCCAGCTTGGTCATTGTGTATCATCATCATCTGGAAGCCTTTTTTTGATCTTTCGGCTAAAATATTTGCATATAATTTATAATCGTTCTTTAGAAGTGCGATAGGCCTATAGTTGTTAATAAGTAGATTGTCCGTTCCCTGTTTTGGAATTAATGCAATAAGGCTGTCTTTCCAAGAATCCGGCATGGTTCCGTCTTTTAAGATGTTGTTCATGATACTTCTTCTTTTTTTTAAAAAAATACATTTTTATTAAAGTTTTAAACAAACACAAAAGCACAAATAACAAGTATAGTTTCAAATCCTTATTTTCTTAACATCTTCCCCTGACTTCCCCACACCTCCCCTTCTTGTATTCCAATTCCAATAATTAGCTCAGCAAGTTCTTGTCCCCAACTTTTACCTTATTATTATTATACTTAGTTCATCTTAATTAACCAATTTTAACTTATAAACCTCAATTTAAACATCAATACTCATTCTTTACACCCTTTTCTAAGGTCGACCCAAATTCCCTTCCACAAATTTCCCAATTTTTATATTAAGTGCAAAACAAAATAACAGAAAAACAGCATATAATTATACACCCTGAAATATCCTTGGGACATGAGTGGCCCAGCAGAGGAGATAACTACTAGAGCTAAAGCAAAACAGCAGCAACAACAACAAAAGAAAAGAGGCTCAATATCAAGTTTAACACCGACAGGTGCAGCTGGGCAGGAAAAAGTGACGGCTGTCTCCATGGAGTCAATGACACAGGCGTTACTCAAGATGAATCAATCCCTGGAAGCTTTGACACAGCAGAGTACAGAAAATTCACAAAAATTAACAGAATTAACAGCAAGGCTGGATTTGAATACGAAAAGTGTGACATCCAATACAGAATCTATAAATAAACTGATTGAAGAAAACTCTGCAACACGTAAAATCGCAGAGGATGCCAGAAAGATTGCTGAGGAGACACAGGAAAAATTAGAACCGATCTCTAAAAAAGTGTATGAACATGATGCGGCCTTGTCTTTGATGGAATTACAGAGAAAGGAGAGAAATTTGAAATTAAGATTGATTCCTGAAAGTGAAGGAGACAGCCTTGTGGAGTTCCTTACACAAGAGTTTTCTGACTTTTGGCAGGAGGAATTGGAGGAAGAAGAATTCAAGATAACAACAGCATTTAGACTGGGCAGGAGACAGAACAGAAAGACTCCGAGGGATTGCCTGATTACTTTCAGAACCAAGGAAGAAAGAGACAAAATACTGAAATTAAATTACCAAAAGGCCTTGGAAATTGGAAATTCTCATATACAGATTTTTAAGGACACCCCTAAATATATTTTGGAGGTGAGAACCTTCTACAAAGAAAAAATTGGGGGGGGGGGAATCTACATTTGCCTTTGTGCTATAAGAACTTACAGACTTGGGCGGCCGGGAGCGAAGATGGCCGCCGAACTAGCTGCAGAGTTCTGGAGGTTATCTGAGGCAAGTTCTAAATCTGCTTTTTAAACAGGCTCGACATTGAGCCAACCTTTGAAACTCCCTTTATAATATATTTTAACTCCTCCAGAGTTTTTAAGTAGTTTAATAGTCCTTCTAGCTTGCTGCTTTTAAAAAAAAGAGCTCCTTTGCTACCTTGTTACCTTGTTATCTTGATGTCCGGAGGGTTTTGCTCCCTGCGATGCCGCGCCCCTCAAGTCTGACCGACAATAAGGAAAACGGGTGACAGCTGATTTATTGCCAACTCCGTGTTACGCTCTGAACTATAAGCTATCAAATTACAAATCATAAACAGCTATCCCAAATCTTGCCTCATTTTGGACTTTAGCCCATAGCTGGGTGGACAAAGATTTACAAATGGTACTTACTAGAAAGAAACGTAGGGACCTGGGGATAGTGACAAGTCCATTGTTCCAGGAGTGTTATGAGAAACAGAGTAAAATCACGCAATACTTTTTACACACAAGGGACAACGAGAATGGAAATGGAAATGGAAATGAGCAAAAGATGGCTGAGATGGCTGAGTTGAAGCAGGATGAGGCTCTTCTTTTTCCCTCTGCTGCTCAAGATCACTCAACCTTCTCTAGAGGAATACAGGACACAGAGAATAACAACCAAAATAGAAATACAATGAGCCTGGCCCATGAAATAGTCTTGGCTGAGATATTATCTACAGAGTTACAGGAAGAAACCCGAAACTCCCAGAAACCCCAGACTTCATCTATGGGCTCCCAGACGGAAAATAATGACTGCTATCCTCAAGACTGGCTGCTCTCTATAAATCTGGATCTGGCAGCTATGAAAAAATACTTAACAATAACAAATGGGCTGCTCCTGACATTAGTGGAAAATTATCCCCTTCAAGCTAAAGGCTCAGAACCTCATGGTGTTGATCCACAAACCACCCCTCAAGAGCCAGAATATACAAAGCAACCAGCAACCAGCAAGTGCACACAAGGATAAGCAGCGGAAAATCATTTACATCAAGGAAAGGACATAGGGCTGTATGTATCTGTCCCTAAAATTGAATTTCCTATCGAAGTAAATCAAAAGAAGCGAGGCATTAGTAAGAGATCCCACAAGAAGAAAGCTGAAACTAAAAAGAAAAGTAAGAACATAAAAACTGCAAGGAAATCTGTTACAAACCGACGTGCATGCAAAGTATGCTGGAAAAGACTATATAAGCTGATTCCAACAAAATCAAAAACAAACTCTAATAAACCTGCTACACATGGCAGCAGAGAGAACAACAGTGTGGATCCAGGAAAAAAGACCCAGCTGAAGTCTTTGAAAGAAACATCATTGCTGCCTAATAAAACAAGTGAGGAAACGGAATCACTACCCGGGTGCCCTATGCTGAAACCCCAAGGATCCATAAATATTAAAGAAGACTCACCCCATACTATTGATTATGGCAGATTTCAAGATGAGCCAGTAGCAGGGCAAGACTTGCCCCAGGATAAAGGATGGAAACTGATGTTGGCAGATAGGAAGTTAGCTTTTCTTAACTACCCGAAGCCAAAGGGCTTCCTTACACAGGAAGAACGCTCGGTGCATTTTGTGAATATTTTAGATGATATGCTACCAGGGAAAATAAAATTAAATGACATTACCTCAGTAGATTTCATATTCTACAATGGATATTCTCTGCGAGTGATTGCCTCCTTCAAAGATCAAAACTTGGCTAAATATATATATAGATCAAGACATCTGCTGTCAAAGAAAAGGATAACGGTAACAAGATTTTTCGAAAACAGCACATGTTTGAAATTGTTCCCTGATGAGTTTACGACAGCTGAGATAAGATTTACTCGTAAACCAAAGGAGGAGAGAGGACACTCAAAAGACAAACTGGAACATACTGAGCAAGGGCCCTTGAAACTAAGACAGGAGATGAGATTGCCTAATGAGGGGATGGATAACTTCTACCCAGAAGAAAAGGCATTAATAAACCAGTTTGGTTTGTTGCCTTTCTTTGCCCAATCTGAGATCTTGAGAAGATTGGAGACCCTTAGAAATAAGTTAACAGAGATGAATGCTCAGGAAAAAGTAAGAGAGAAAGAACCGGCAACGGACCAATTGAAGAAAGAGAACCTATCCGAAAAAGCCAAGACAGACCTCATGAAAGATTACTTTTATAATACCTCTACAATTGCGGAGATAAACCTGTTAACAACAGATCTAACACAGTGCGTAAGGGACAGCAACAATCTACCATCTAAGAAGGAAACCATCCCTATGGCAACCACGAAAGACTACCCCTATATTACCTCTGCAGCTGCAGAGATAAACCTGAAAACAACAGATCTAACACAGTGCGTAAGGGATAGCAACAACCTACCATCTAAGAAGGAAACCATCCCTATGACAACCACAACGCGCTCTTGGACCAGCATGAGATACCTGGATGAGGATGAACTTGGTATCAGTCAAATAGAACACCTCAAGGTAGATTCGCCAAAAAAAGGAGTACTGATCACTAACGTTAGCACGCTGCACCCTTCAACTGATTCCATTGAGTACCTGGGCGATAATACATCTATGGACATTGCCAAAATGAATGAAATCCAACCAACAGATAAAAAGATAGGCCCAAAAAATCTTTCAAAGGCAAATTGACTAAGATCAATTTTTGGCAAGACAACGTGCAACCTTGCCTTGCTAACTTGGAATATTGCAGGTTGGCAAAAGAGGGTCTCTGACCAATCCTTTGCTAAATATATCCAGAGACATGACATTGCGTTTCTCCAGGAGACCTGGAGCACAAGTGAAGTGGAGTTAAATGGTTTTTCTGCGTTCTCCCTCCCAGGTCTTTTAAGTACTAGAGGGGGGCGAGTTAAAGGTGGGTTAGTTACTTTAATCTCAACAAGGCTAAGGGCCACATTTAAAAAACTAGACCCACTAGACCATCTGGCCACAGCTGTGCAAGTACAGTGGAGAACCCACAGCTGGCTGCTGATTAATGTATACCTACCCCCACAAAGAGAGAAAAGATTGATAAGAAATACTTGGGTTCAGTTAGAACAGTATCTTGACAAACTACTAAATCAATTTCCTGATGCCTCTGTAGTGGTGGCAGGCGACCTAAATGCCAGAACTGGACAATCTGATGAGGCTTTGTGTGCCCATTTCCACGAAACAGTCCCCATTATAGAGGAAACCCACCCAATACCAGCTAGAATCTCAAAGGATAAAGGCTGCAATTATGCCGGCTTATGCCTACTACACTTGGTCAATAAGTTGGACCTGGTTATATTAAATGGCCGTACAGAGGGGGAGAAGGTCGGAGAATTCACATTTATATCTAACAATGGCGCCTCCACAATTGATTATATAATCGTGTCGTATGATCTTCAAAACAAAGTTCTGGAATGCAAAGTGGAGGAGCGCTTAGACAGTGATCATCTGCCATTAAGTGCACTCGTAGCTGCGGGAAAGGATTTATCCTGCGCTGAAAAAATCGAGCATTCGAGCCCTACAGCTTTGGAGCTCAGATATTCGCGCATTAGATGGACAGATGAACTGCATAAGGAAATTTCAAGTAGGCTATGCTCAAAGGAATTCCTCATTAAGAGAGAAAACCTTATAACTTCCTCAAGCCATGAATTAAAGATAAATTTATTTCAGGAGTTAATTTTACTCCTTCAAGATCCCCTGAAGGAAAAAAGGAACAGGCCAAGTAGGCAATCCTCAGTATATAAAAACTCCAAACCCTGGTTTGATCAAGAATGTCAGGATATGAAGCTAAATTTACTGAAAAAATACAAGAATTATAGATCTGCCAATTTACCCCAACTCCCCACGGGCTGGTTTGAAGATAAACGGAATTATAAAATTTTGATCAAAAACAAAAAACTCCTGGCACAGAAAAGAGAATGGAAATGCCTAATAGATGCATCCAGAGAGAGAGATTCGGCCACCTTCTGGAGACTGGTAGCAAATGGAGTGCGACCTACTTCCTCAGAAGTGGAGTATACTATACCTGCAGGGACTTGGGAGGCATTTTTCCAATCTTCATATTCAGCTCTGCCTTTGACTCAGCCACTAATACAGTGTGCGGCAGGTGATGAGTGGCCTCCGGTGTCGGTCGCGGAGATTAGGAGGCTTATTCAGGCACTCAAACACAGAAAAGCCCCGGGAGCAGATAACATCTCTCCTGAACTTCTCAAAGCCAATATTGACTGGTGGGCCCCAGTCCTTGCCACCCTTTTCACCAGCATAGATCAAACAGCAATAATACCAGAGGACTGGGGATTGGCAATCATCGTTCCCATATTCAAAAAAGGCTGTAAACTTGATCCAGCCAATTACAGACCAATCAGTCTCTTAAGCATCATCAGCAAACTTTATGCAACTCATTTACGTGAAAAGTTTGCGGACTGGCTGGAACAGGAGCACATCCTAAAGGAAGCCCAGGCTGGTTTCAGGGCACATAGATCAACTCTAGACCAAGGATTGGTATTGCAACATCTAGTGGAGAAATACACCTCAAAGAAAGGAGGCTCTCTCTATGTAGCCTTTATAGATTTCAAATCAGCCTTCGACTCGATACCCCGGCACAGACTTTGGGAAAAACTAAATGTCACAAACATCGATAGACGTCTTTTGCTTCTTATCCGTAGACTACATGAAAATACTCGGATCCGTGTTAGATGCGACCGTTATGGGAACCTATCAAAGGAAATCCAAAGTTCCCATGGTGTCAAGCAAGGCTGTGTTCTTGCCCCTATTCTTTTTAACTTCTATATAAACTCCTTAGTCGGAAAGATGGAGGAAGCAAGCACTCATTCCCCAAATCTAAATAATACACCAATCCCGGTCCTTTTGTACGCGGATGATGCGGCACTTATTTCCTTCTCTTGTGTGGGTCTAAGAAAACTTTTACGAGCTCTTACAGAGTATTGCGAAGCTGAACACCTAATAATAAATTACACTAAATCAAAAATTATGGTGTTCTCCAAGAGAAAACTCCGACATAAATGGAAAATTAATAACCAACCTATTGAGCAAGTAACAACTTTTAGATATCTTGGAATAATTTTTGATGAGAAGGGATCTTGGTGTCATCAGATTAAGAATTCCATCGTAAATGCGCAAAGATCTTCCAGAGCTATCATAAGATTCTTTTACAGAAAAGGAGGTCAATATGTCCCTGCTGCCTCCCAGGTCTTTGTTGCAAAAATACTTCCACAATTGACGTATGGCACCCAGATATTTAATTGTCAAAAACTCAAGTCCCTGGAATCTGTACAAACTAAATTTTATCGTTCCCTACTAGGGTTACCTACCTGTGTCTCTAACACTGCCATTAGGCTGGAGGTTGGCCAACTCCCTATTAATGCCAGGATATGGATCTTGAAGATTCACTTCTGGCTAAAACTCATATTTTTCCCAGTGGGAGTGGCTCCATTGACTCTACTAGACCCGTTCCAGTCTAAATGGAGATTGTCGCTTTATGAAAAATTGAGGGGCCTGGGGCTTTCCTCACAAGAACTCATAGCCTCAGGCTTTGAAAAGGCTAAAATGATGGTGAGCCAGCGAATAGGAGATGTAGAGCTTCAGGACCATATGAGCAAGATAGATAAATATCCAGCTATCCAAGATTATGGAAAAGGGTTTAATCTAACCCCATATTTGCTGGACCTACAAATCGCAAAATATAGGCGGGCGTTTACCCTTACCAGATTTGATGTATTGCCATCTGCCTTACTAAAGGGCAGATACGAGGGCACACCCTATGCTGAACGAGTTTGCCCATGTGGTCTGAAGGAGGTGGAAACGGCTTCACATGTGCTGTTACACTGCGACCTTTACGGGGATATCAGGTTACTGTTTATCTCCCCTATCGTTCAGAAATTTCCAGGTCGATCTGAATCTCAGCGGCTGAAAATCCTACTAGGAGATAAAAACCCAGAAGTAACACTGAAAGTGGCCAAGTTTTCTGCGGCCGCGATCAAGCGGAGGGCATTAGCTGTAAAAAAGTAAAAGATCTGACCCCTGGATAAGCCCCCCCCCCCTTTTTTAAGCCCATACATATACTGTAGTGCATATATGAGTATGTATATGTGGGTGGGTGTGTATATGTGTATTGTCTTTATGTATAATTTTACAACTTTTAATTGACACCATCATTCCCTTGTAAACTATTGCTGCCTTTTATGTTGTTTTTTTTTTTTCCTTTTCTTCTGGTCTATGACCGTAATAAATTTATTCATTCATTCATTCATTCATTCAAGATCTGGTCTACCTGCTGAAAAGGAACAACATACTCTTCAGGTGGGAGTTTCCACAAGGACTGTCCTTTAACTACAAGGGAAAGAAGGTGAAAATAAAAACAATTCAAGACAAAGAGAAATTCTTGGAGAGAAACCACGAGGATCTGCAGAAGGGAACAATAGACCCAATCTCAGAGCAAAAAAGAGCAGTGGACATTCTGAATCTATCATTTGGACTTAAACCACCACGACAGGGGTGCCCAATTTCCCCATTGCTTTTTATTTCAGTTCTGGAGGTGTTGCTAAATATGATTAGAGACGACCAGCAGGTTAAAGGTGTACAGGTCGGAGCCAAACATTACAAGTTAAGGGCCTTTGCAGATGACCTAGTTTTGACCTTACAAGAGCCAGACACTAGTACGAAAAGGGTGTTGGAGATAATTCAACAATTTGGCCAGGTAGCCGGGTTTAAACTGAACAAACAAAAGACTAAAGTATTAGAAAAAAATTTAACAGTCATGGAGAAGGCGAAATTCCAGGACGAGACAGGTTTGACAGTGGTTAAGAAGGTGAAATACCTAGGGGTTCATTTGACATCTAAAAATTTGAACTTGTATAAAGATAATTATGAAAAATGTTGGTCAGAAATCAAAAAAGATCTAGAAATATGGTCAAATTTGAAATTGTCAATGTTAGGCCGAATTGCAGTTATCAAGATGAATGTATTGCCTAGAATGTTATTTTTGTTTCAGACTTTGCAGATTTTGGACAAGATGGACTGTTTCAAGAGGTGGCAGAAAGACATTTCGAAATTTGTCTAGCAGGGCAAAAAGCAAAAATTTAAAGTACTGACAGATGCAAAAGAAAGAGGGGGATTTGCCCTGCCGGACTTAAAATTGTACTACGAAGCAGCAGCGTTTTGCTGGCTGAAAGAGTGGATGCTCCTCGAAAATACAGATATCTTGGATTTAGAAGGTTTCAATAATTCATTTGGTTGGCATGCATATCTATGGTATGATAAAATCAAAGTGCATAGGGCCTTCAAAAATCATATTGTCAGAAAAGCATTATATAATGTCTGGATAAGATATAAAGACTTGTTGGAAAACAAAACCCCTAGATGGTTGTCACCCTTGGAGGCTAAGGCATTGAAAAAGCTCAATATGGAGGCCGAATGGCCAAAGTATTGGGAAATCTTGGAGCAAGATGGAGATAAATTGAAGTTACAGAGTCATGAGAAATTGAAACCTAAAGTACGAGATTGGCTCCATTATTATCAAATAATGGAGGTCTACAAACAAGACAGGAAAATTGGCTTCCAGGTGGAGAAATCAAAATTAGAAACTGAATTGTTAGAACCCAATACTAAGAATTTGTCAAGAATGTATAATTTGCTGCTGAAATGGAATACACAAGATGAAACAGTTAAATCGGCTATGATTAAGTGGGCACAGGACATTGGTCATAACATTATGTTTGCCGACTGGGAATGGTTGTGGAACACCGGTGTCAGGGAACTGCCATCGGAGGAACAGGTGGGGAAAGGGCTCACGGAGGCTGGGAGGGACTCAACAGTTGAAGCAGGGACCAGCAGGGGGAGAGATGGGTCTCTGGAGGAGAGTCTCACAAAGGCTGAGAGAGACGCAGCAGCTAAAGCAGGAACTAGCAGGGAAAGGGGAGGATCTCTGAGAGAAAGCGAGCAAGAGGGAGGGCTCAGGGACACGTCCAGCGAGAACAGTGGGGAGGTGTCAGAAGCTCCCATAGGGAGACCTATTCCTTGCCGGAAGCTGTCACGCCGCGAGTCCCGAAGACGTGTTTCCGTTAAGGAGCTTTTATGCTGGAAGCGCTTCCGAAAACAACCACTGTCGGAATCTGCAAGTGACTAGAGCAGACATGTCTGAGGAGCTCTGTCACACACAGAGGTTTGTGGAGTTGCACAAACTCTGAGGGACTACGATTTTACGCACAAGCAGCTCATCATCCCATCACAGCATTCCGACAGTCTTTGTAAGCTGTTTGTGCAGGAGAAGGCATCATGAGCGACCCAGCCGGAACCGGAGAGGCAGGAGTTGGAGCGGGTCCAAGCTTGGAAGAAAGGTACCGAGCGTTGGAAATCCAACTGGCGCTGCAGATGGCGAGGCTTGAGGAGAGAAGGGCTCAGGATGCAGACAAGAAGGGGAGAGCCACCCAGTTCACCAGAAAGGTACCAGGATTGGTGCAGAAGTTTGGGGGGGACCCCAAGGACTACCATGCCTTTAGAACAGAGATGCAATATGCCCTCAATGTGCAGTTTGATGAATTCCCTGACGAGGAATCGCAAGTAGCTTTTGTGATTGGGCATCTTGAAAAGGGGGCGAGGGACTGGGTTAGACCCCTGATGGCAACGCATAATGACGTCCTAAAGGACACCATGAAGTTCTTTCGTGCAATGGATCTCATGTTTTCCAGCGATATTGAGGAGGGAGTGGTGCGCAGACAGCTAATGGCTTGCAAGCAGGGAAGCCGATCTGTCCGTGAGTACTGGACTGAGTTCACCATGCTGGTTCACAGATTGGGGTGGGACTTATCGGCGGCACCCATTCAAATGCTATTTGAAGAAGGCCTTGCTTCGGCTGTGAAAGACGAACTTTCCCGGGGTCCTAGGGCGGATTCTATGGATCAGCTGACTAAATCTGCGCTGACCATAGGAGCGCGCCAGGAGGCGAGAGCTTTGGAGAGGCGGGAAGGGAAGGGGGAACGTTGGAAGGAGTTCCGCATTCCTGACATTCCAGAGACAACTTTCCCGCCGGCAGAGCCGATGGAAATCGGAACAGCGCGCGCGCAGTTTCAAAGCCCAGTGAGGGGGGGAAAGAAGGAGGGAAAAGGCGCCCGGAAATGCTATCTCTGCCAACAGCCAGGTCACTTTGCCAGAGTCTGCCCCCAGAGGAAGGAATGGCAAGGGATGATGGGAGCTGTTGAGGGAAGAGAGGAGGAAAAACCGGAGCAGGTAAAAGCCAACGCCTGGTTGCCACAGTCGGGGCACAGCAGCCAGGCCAAAGAGCAGTGAAAGTGCCCATGCCAGAAGCTCCTCAACCTGCCCTAGTGATAGAAGTGTCGCTAGAGCTGCAAAATGGACACCCCCTAAAGATAAAGGCGCTGTTGGACTCAGGCAGCTCCTGCAATTTCATGAGCAAAGAGTTTGCAGCTGAACACCAAATACAGACTATCCCTTTAAGCAACCCCCTGCAGGTGACCACGATCGATGGCAGGGAGTTGTTGGGAGGAGAAGTCAGCTTGCAGACCGTCCCAATGATAATGAAGGTGGCAAGGCACACAGAACTGATAGCGTTTAATGTGGCCACCTTGGGAGGAGCTCCTATTATTTTGGGGATGAGCTGGCTAGCGTTACATGATCCGCTGGTGGGCTGGCATCAGAGAGTGGTTTCCTTTGGTTCAGCACATTGCTTAGAACACTGCAAAGGGGGAAAGGGTTCAGCAGGGGCCCAAGCCACCCTAGCAGGGACGGAAGTAATGGAGAAAGTGAAGGTACCACCACAATACGCAGATCTCAGCGACGTGTTCAGCGAGAAGGAAGCTGACCAACTACCCCCGCATAGGCCCTTTGATTGTCAAATCAATTTACTCCCTGGGGCACAGCTTCCTGTAAGCAAGTTGTATGCCATGTCAGACAGAGAAATGCAGGAGCTAAGAGAGTTCATTGACAAGAACCTGAAGAGAGGCTTCATCAGAGAGTCCAAAGCAGTGGGAGGTAGCCCAGTGTTTTTTGTGGATAAAAAACACACGGACAAGCCGAGACTGGTGTGTGACTTCAGGGCGTTAAACGCAGTGTCAGAACCCGTGGCTTTCCCTATGCCCCGGATTGACGACATTTTGACCAGGGTGCGGAAGGGAGAGATTTTTACAAAGCTGGACCTAAGGGGGGCGTACAACCTGATACGTATAAGGAAAGGGGATGAATGGAAAACCACCATGTTCACCCCTTTGGGGGCATTTGAATATCTCGTTATGCCATTTGGCTTACAAGCAGGCTCGGCGTGCTTCCAATCGTTTATGAACCATGTACTGGGGCCTTTGCTTTACAAGAATTGTGTGGCCTTCCTAGATGACGTGTTGGTGTATTCTGAGAATGAGGAGCAGCATGTGAGAGACGTCAGAGAAGTGTTGAGCAGGCTGCAAGCCAACAGGCTGTGGGTGAAACTGGAGAAGTGTCAGTTTCATACCAAGGAGGTGGAATTCCTGGGGTACCGCCTGTCAGACAAGGGATTGGCCATGGATCCCGGCAAGGTCCAGGCAGTGCTGGAATGGAAAACACCCAAAACCAAGAAGGATGTGCAGAGGTTCCTAGGGTTTGGGAACTTTTATCGTAAGTTCATCCGAAACTTTGCACACCTGACGGCGCCCATTACGGACTGTCTCAGCAGTAAGAAGAAATTTGTTTGGACTGAGGAGGCGGAGCGAGCTTTTGAGGAACTGAAAAGGGCCTTCGCCTCTGAAGGACAACTTCTGCATGTGGATTTACAAAAAAAGATGAGAGTCGAAACAGACGCATCAGACAGAGCCATAGGGGCAGTGCTTCTTCTGCAGCCAGGGAAGGAGGAGTCAGAGTGGAGACCGTGTGCCTTTTTTTCGCGAAAGCTGAACAAATCCGAGAGGAACTGCACGGTGTACGACCGAGAACTTCTTGCTATTCATGAGGCTTTCCGGAGATGGAGGCATCTGCTAATTGGCGCACAACATAAGGTGCAAGTGTGCACTGACCACAAGAACCTAGAGTATTGGAGAACGGCACGAGTGCTCAACCAACGGCAGTTGAGATGGGCCCAGGAGTTCTCCAAATTTAACTTTGAGATTTGTTACGTGCCAGGCCCAGAGAACGTTAGGGCGGACGCTCTCTCACGCAAACCTGAATATTTGGAGGGGGAGGGAGCACCCGAAGAAAGACATGTCATTCCAGAGGACCGCTGGGTGTGTGGGGCGGCATTGGTGGGGCAAAGGGAACTGGTAGAGGGAACGGTGCATGATGAATATGCCCAGGAGAAACTCAGGGGTCTCAGGAGGGAGGGAGATAAACCCGGGGGTTTTGAGGAGAGAAACGGGGCGTTGTATTACAAGGGAGCGTTATATATACCTGAAGGTGATTTGAGGGAGAAGGTACTCAAGCAACTGCACGATAGCCCCACAGCAGGGCATTTTGGGCAACACAAAACCACGTGGCTGGTTACCAGGGAATTTTGGTGGCCCAAGGTCAGGGAAGATGTGCGGGAGTATGTGAGAGGGTGTGACCAATGCCAGCGAGCCAAGGGGGAGAGGCGGGCACCGGCAGGGTTATTAGAACCGCTACCCACACCTGAAAGACCATGGGAAGCAGTGGCAATAGATTTCATGACTGATCTGCCAAAGTCCAGAGGGAAAACAGCCATCATGGTTGTGGTAGACCTGTTAACCAAAATGGCCCACTTTATAGCATGCTCACATGCTGTCACGGCAGAAGAAACCGCTAAATTGTTTGTAGAAAATGTGTTTAGGTTGCATGGCGCCCCCTTGAGGGTGGTTTCAGACCGAGGGAAACAATTTACTTCCAGGTTCTGGAGGAAGCTCATGAGCTTACTGCATGTAGAGGTCAATTTTTCGACTGCCCGGCATCCTGAAACCAACGGGCAGGCGGAAAGAGCCAATGGCATCCTCCAGCAATATTTGAGGTGTTATGTCAATGACAGAGAGAATGATTGGGTGGAGAAGCTGGCATTGGCGGAATTTGCCTACAACAATGCAGAGAACGTGTCCACGAGGATGAGCCCCTTTTTGGCTAATTACGGGTGCCATCCCCGGGCTTTCCCAGGGGGGGAAGGGGAGAACTGGTGCGTTCCAGCTGCCGAACAGTTCGTAGAAGAAATGGAAGCGATCCATCGCCAGCTCCAACTTAACTTAGACAGGGCCAAGGAGGAATATAAGAGGCAGGCAGACAAAAACAGAAGAGAAGGTGAAACCATTAGGGTGGGGGACCAGGTGTGGCTGTCAACCCAAGGGTTACCATTCAAAGGAGGTTGTAAGAAGTTAAGACCCAAAAGACTGGGCCCATTTGAAGTCACGCAACAGGTCAACCCAGTGGCTTTCAGACTCCGGTTACCGAACCACATGAAGCTGCACCCAGTTTTCCACAGGTCGTTGCTGCCACCGTATAAAGGGGACAGAGAAGGGAGGGTCACTCGGGGACCAGCAATGGAGGAAAGGGAACACAGCTACCATGTAGCGGAGATCCTCGATTCCAGGTGGAAGGGAGATCAAGTAGAGTATTTGGTAACGTGGGAAGGGGAACCGGAGTCGGAAAACACCTGGGTCATGGCAGAGGAGGTCAAGGACGAGGTTTTAATAGAAACTTTTCATCAGAGGTTCCCACGTAAACCTCAGCCAGTGGCGAGGTTCCGGAGGGAATACTTTGCCACCACCGACGAAGAAGAAGAGTTGGAGGGGTTCACAGATTCCGAGGAGGAGGAGGATTCAGCGAGCCGGAACAGCGACCGATGGAGGGAAATGTTCGAGACGTCTGAAGATGAAGAGGATTCTTTTCGGGGTTTTACCTCCTCACCGCCCAGAGGAGAGGGAAGGGGCGGGGGTGAAGGGGGTCCTGGAGGGGAGGTGGATGTCAGGGAACTGCCATCGGAGGAACAGGTGGGGAAAGGGCTCACGGAGGCTGGGAGGGACTCAACAGTTGAAGCAGGGACCAGCAGGGGGAGAGATGGGTCTCTGGAGGAGAGTCTCACAAAGGCTGAGAGAGACGCAGCAGCTAAAGCAGGAACTAGCAGGGAAAGGGGAGGATCTCTGAGGGAAAGCGAGCAAGAGGGAGGGCTCAGGGACACGTCCAGCGAGAACAGTGGGGAGGTGTCAGAAGCTCCCATAGGGAGACCTATTCCTCGCCGGAAGCTGTCACGCCGCGAGTCCCGAAGACGTGTTTCCGTTAAGGAGCTTTTATGCTGGAAGCGCTTCCGAAAACAACCACTGTCGGAATCTGCAAGTGACTAGAGCAGACATGTCTGAGGAGCTCTGTCACACACAGAGGTTTGTGGAGTTGCACAAACTCTGAGGGACTACGATTTTACGCACAAGCAGCTCATCATCCCATCACAACCGGTATAAAATTTACGGCATGTAATGCCTTAAAGGAAAATATTATGAAAATGATCTACAGGTGGTACATGACCCCAGTCAAGCTAGCAAAAATCTACCATTTGCCTGACAATAAGTGTTGGAAGTGTAAAGAAACTGAAGGTACTTTTTATCACCTTTGGTGGACGTGCCTGAAGATTAAGGCTTTCTGGGAAATGATATATAATGAAATGAAAAAGGTACTTAAATGTACTTTCCCTAAGAAACCAGAGGCCTTTCTCTTGGGCATTGTCGGCCAATTGGTGTCAAAGAAAGATAGAATTTTCTTTATGTATGCTACGACAGCAGCAAGAATACTCATC
This sequence comes from Podarcis bocagei, assembly GCF_964188305.1. NCBI lineage: Eukaryota > Metazoa > Chordata > Lepidosauria > Squamata > Lacertidae > Podarcis > Podarcis bocagei. The sequence goes on from NC_138131.1 coordinate 12,511,649, forward strand.
GCAAAGTATTGGAAGACACAAGATCTACCCACCGTGGAAGAGTGGCAGATGAAAGTGATGGACTATATGACACTGGCTGAGATGACTGGCAGAATCCATGATCAGAGGAAAGAGACGGCGGAAGAGGACTGGAAGAAATTTAAAATTTACCTTAAGAACTATTATAAAATTGATGAATGCTAAAATGCCGAGGTGTTGAGAGAAAAAGGGATACAGTGACATAAGATTAAGTTAAAGAAAGGACTAAGAGGACACATATTTGATAAAAATTGCTTAGAAGCTGCTGAAATAATTTAGTAAATTGGGATGCAGAAAGGGGAGGTTGTTGCACCTTCAACTGCAAGTGCTTCGTGCTTTGCTTACAACCTTCCGAATTCAGCAAAGCCAAACATGCTTTGTTGTCCTGATAAACCTGGATTGGACATTTGACAGGAATTTTCATGTCTTTGCACAATTGTAACAACCATTCACAATCCTTAAGTGAATAAGACAGTGCATTTAGTTCAGCTTCACAAGTACTTAAGCTAATTGTTGTTTGCTTCTTGCATGACCAATCAAATAGACCCTGATTGTACATGTAGCAAACTCCAGACGTACTTTTCCTGTCTGTAGTGTCACTTCCAAAACTTGCATCTGCAAAAATTTCAAGACCACCAGACTTCTGATTGTTAAATCTCAGTCTGTAATGCATAGTGCCTTTCAAATAGCGTGCTATGCGTTTCAGAGCTTTCCAATCCTTAACAGTAGGATTGTTGACTTGTCTGCTTAGCAAATTACAGCTAACAGCAATGTCAGGTCTTGAACATCTGGCAATGAAGTTTAGCTTGCCTAGCACACTTCTGTACAGTGTAGTGTCAGAAAATGCTTCTTCAGTGTCTTCTACCTGATAACCTGTTGTCATCGGTGTGTCTACAGGGTTATCATCCATCAGGTTTAGTTTGTTTAACACATCAGCAATTTTCCGTGACTGGTGTACTAGAATGTTACCATCTTGATCTCTCTCTATTTCCAGAGATAGGTAGTTGTTTACCTCACCAAGATCTTTCATGTCAAAGTGCTCTTTCAGTTGAGCTAGGGCATTATTGTACATTGTAACATCTTTCCAAAAGAATAAAATATCATCAACATAAAACAAACAATACAGCTTCTTTTGTCCCTCCTCTTTGACAAATACACATGGATCAGCTTTCCCTTGCTGAAAACCTAGAGAAAACAATGCTTCAGTGAGTTTTGTGTGCCAACACCGTGCACTTTGTTTGAGACCATAAAGGGACTTTTTCAGAGCACAAACAAATCCCTGTTTTACCTGTACGCCATCAGGTGGAAGCATATAAAGTGATTCACCTAGAGATCCGTACAAAAATGCTGTATTCACATCGTGGTGACTAATGTGTAGATTCTCCTCTGCAGCTAGCTTGAGCATAAGCCTAATGCTCTCATATCTCACCGTGGGTGAGTAGGTCTCGTGATAGTCTTCACCTGGTACCTGTGCAAAACCTCTGGCTACCAATCTGGCTTTGTGTCTGACTATCTTGCCATTTTGATCAGTCTTCGCTTTGAAGACCCATTTGCTTCCAAGCAGTTTCATTCCTGGAACTACTGGAACTAGCTCCCAAGTTTTGTTCTTTTCTAAGGAATCAAGCTCAGCCTTCATAGCATTTAACCATGGCTCAGCTTCCTTAGAATCCAAATCCTGGATTTCTTGGAAACTTGAAGGTTCAAATACCTTCTTGGAGCTTTTAACAGCTGCTACTGCTGTCTTAGCAAATTCATCAGCAAATCTCTTTGGAGGTCTGCCTTTTGTGGCTCTTTGTGACCTGCGAATCAGCCTTTGGTCTTCAACACTCTCCTCTTCCTTCTTAGGAGAAAAGTGACCTATTGTGAACAACGGTTCTTCCAATTCCTGATCAGAGCTTTCAGAGGGTCGCATAGAGGCTTTCGCACTCTTGAAATCCTCTGAAGTATCCGATTCAGTTTCAGATTCAGAATCAGAACCTTCATCAGTGGGTGTGGGTTGTTGTTGCTTATCCTCAGTCTCATCACTGTCAACAGGATAACATTGGAAAATTCCCACATTCTCCCCCCACTTGGCATTGTACTCAACACTTCTTGTGAGTTTAATTGTCTTAGAGTCAGTCATCATTATTCTGTAAGAACCTTTCTGATAACCTAGAAAGATACCATGCAATCCACGCTTGTCTAACTTGGAGCTTTGTGGTGAGTGAATCCACATATCAGAACCAAAAATTTTCATGTGTTTGATGTATGGTTTCTTACCAAACATCTTCTCATAGGGGGTACAACCAATCGCTGAAGATAACCTGCGATTGTAACTGTAAATAAAACACGAGAGAGCTTCGGCCCAATAACTCTCTGGAAGATTTGCATCATGCAGCAAGGTTTTTAACCCTTGAAGCAATGTTTGATTTGCCCTTTCGCAAAGTCCATTCTGCCATGGCGAGCGAGGACTGGACAAATCGTGTTGAATTCCTTTCTCAGTCAGAAAAGCTTCAAACTGCTGAGAAGTGAATTCTCCCCCGCGATCTGTGAAAAGAATTTTTATCTTCTTACAATGCACATTTTCCAACCAAGCACAGAATTCCTTAAACCTTGGAAAAGCCTCTGATTTCTGCTTGAGATTGTACACGTAAATATACCTGGAAAATGCATCAATGAGAACCATGAAGAACCTATTGCCACCCAAAGAGGGCGATAGTGGACCAACTAAATCAGCATGAACAATTTGGTATGGTTCTGTAGCTTGCCTACTAGACACCTTACCTTTTGCAGCCATTTTCACCTTGTTTGCTGCGCATGCTTTGCACTTCATGTGGTACTTGCAGGGTTTAATAGTCATACCTTCAACCAAGGTAGGCATTTTAGATACTGCCTCAAAATGCAAATGACCAAATTTCCTGTGAAAATCATGAATACATCCTGCATGCAAACTTTTGTTAGAACCTGCAATGCAACAAGTATCATTCTGCACAACATCATCATAATACAAAACAAACAAACGATCAACACATTCAGCATGCAATACATAATCTTCTTTCTTTGTGATGGTGCATTTCTTGTTCTTGAAGGAAACGTCAATGTTCCGTTCATTCAGCTGCATCACACTTAGAAGATTGTGTGTGGCATCTGGAACATAAAGTACATCCTGTATCGATAAGTCCAAACTGTGAAGAACAACAGTTCCGTAGCCTTGACTGGGAATCGTGTGATCATCCGCCTGGTGAATCGCACCTTCCTGCGGTGTAAAAGACACGAACAGTCTCTTGTCGTTGCACATGTGGTGGGTAGCTGCTGAATCAACAACGAAGAAAGATCTAGACGTCTTCTGGACCTTTGCAACCTTTGGAGTGAAGCGTGAGACCATTGCCTTGTGCTGCGTTGTCCTGGACACCGGACCTTTGCCTTTGCTTTGGCCTTTTCCACGCGATGAACTTCCGCTGCGCTGCTCTGTCTTGGCCCTGGGATATTTGCATTCCCTCTTCATATGGCCTAGACGTCCACACGAGTAGCATTTCACTGCCTTCAAAGCTTTGGCGCCCTCTGGTGGTTCCACTGCACTCTGGGATGACGTCTGTGAAGACTCCCCCTTACCCATGCAGCTAGCACCCCGGCGATCTGCTTCATTCTGGATCATGGCAGTAACATAGGCTACTGTGAGCTGAGCAGTTGGTTGAACAGCAATCTGAGTGGCAACGGACTCCCAACTTGGTCCCAAAGAATGTAGTATCATGAAGGAATACACAGCCTCTGGAAAGTTGAGTCCTCTCTGTTGCAACTCATGTCTCAGATTCTGCATCTCCATGAGGTGTTTACTCACATCTCCACCTTCAGCAAGAGCCATATCATGCAGCTTGGCATAGTAGTACATTGAGGAACCAGCTTCTGTCCTCAAGTGAGCCTCTCTTAAAGAGTTCCAAATTTCTCTGGCTGTGGTCTTTCCACGCAACAGACAGAGCTCTTCTGGGGATACTATCAACGTAAGCGTTCCCCGTGCTTTGGAATCCTTAGCATTCCATTCAGCTGTAATTGGAGCTGGGGGGTTGTCTGTAATAACATTAAACAGACCTTCTTTGCGCAGAATTGCCTCTGCATAAATTACCCACTCCGTGTAATTATTCTTATTGAGCTTAGGAATCCCAAAAGCATCAACCAGCTTTGCATCAGCCATCATTGCTGCTTTAAACGAGCTGCGTCACAGTACTGCAGCTTCTTCCAAAAGCACTTTTAAAAAGTACTTTCGCTTTCCCCAGCCATTGCCTTTATCGCGGCAAGACGGCTTTGAAAGTTCAAAGTCCAGCCATTAAAGCCATAAACTAGAAACTGGCAGGCTTCCCGGAGCATGAGCACATACCTTCATCAATCAAACTCGACGCTCAGAGCAGATAACGCGATCCGTTCCTCTGTACCTCTGCCGGCATTCCTCAGTTTGATTTACGTCTTTCTGGGCCCGGAACCAAAATGTTGATATTGCAGAGTCCTGTGCACAACGGAATGACGAACAGTACGTGCCACATGCTTAAAGTTGCTTTATTTTCAGTTCATTGTTGAGAAATTACAAACATGCATCTTGCCTCTGCGGGAGCAGAGAAGCAACCCTCCTTCTCCTCGGAATAACGAACACCGAGAGGAACAGTGAAAAACAGGAAACCAGTGTACGTCACATCCAGCTTCCCATTCCCGTGGGAAAACCCAACAGTAATCAAACTGTGGAATGTAAACATTGTCTTGTGACAAGCACTTCCGCTGCACAGTGAAGAGAGCAGAAACTAACAGAGGTATGGGGGAGTCCGAGAAATGAGGGTTATGAAAAAAAGGTTATGAAATTATACATGTTTGTTTGTCTTTTTATTTGTTTGTATTGTTTAAAAAATGTTGTAAAACCAATTTAAAAATTATATTAAAAAAAATGAAATATACTCAGAGTCGCAAAGTGATTTCATGCTCTTTATTCAGCTCATAGTGGTGAGGAGGAATGAATGAAAGTCCCCTCAAAGTATCTGCTTTATATACATTATTTACACAATGGGCTGCACATGATTGGTTAATTCTGGAATTCTACTGTAAGTCAATCAGGTTGTGGATTCACTTATATCTGGAGCATGATTGGGTGGTTCCTGCCAATCAATCATACTGCTGCATTGTTCTTCGACCAATCAGACTGCTGCATTCTGAATCCTATTGTTCTCGGACCAATCAGACTGCTGCAATTTGGATCCTATTGTTCTAGGACCAATCAGACTGCTGCAGTTTGGATCCTATTCAACTCAGTACATAACACCCCTCCCCTCTAAGTTCCAGTCCTGCCCGGGAGGTCGCATTCATAGTCCTCGAGTTACGCCGGCAGCCTACGTGTGCGTTGCGGCCTGTGGTGTTCCCTGGTCTGGGGTTCAGGTTCTGGCTCGTGTTCCAAGGATGCTGGCTGTGATGGGCCTGTTTGGTCTGGCGCAACCGGCTCGCTCAGTTGTGGTTCTGGTTCCGGTGTCCTTTTGGCCTTGCGGGTCCTCTCTGTATTTACTGATTCTGCCTCTCCTGCTGGCCCCTCCTGGTCTATGGGCCTCACTGCCCCTCTGTTCCCTTGGGACTCCTCTGACCTTTCCTCCTCCTGGTTTTCTCCTGGGAATCGTCGCCGTATCTGGTTGCAGTGGCGGCGCCAGCATTGCCCCCCCATCCGTTAGCACCTCGTATGACACGGGGCCAGTGACCCTGGTGACTGTGGCGGGTACCCATGCTGGGCCTGCCCCAAAATTCTTTGCGTACACTGGGTCCTGGGCCTCGAAGGTCCGGGGGTTCCTGCCTTCCCCCACCACTACCTCATCCTGAGCTCTATCGGGGTGAAGGCGGTCCAATCTGATTGCAAGGCGCCGACCCATTAGTAGTTCAGCAGGGCTCCGGCCAGTCGTTGAGCTCGGGGTGCTGTGCTGTGCTAGGAGGAATGTGGCAAGTCGGTACTCCCAATCCCCTTGCGTCATGCGGCGAAGGGTGTCCTTGGTGGTCCGCACCATGCGTTCTGCTTGGCCATTGGTGGCAGGGTGGAAAGGCGCCGAACGGATGTGGCGGATGGCGTGGGGTTTCCCAGGGGGCATTAGGCACCGGCTCCAGCACTCCTTGCTCCACGAGCCGGTCCAATTCCTCGTCTATACGGGGTTTCAGGGAGAACGGGACCCGGCGGGCCTTGAGCCTGACCGGTCGTACTGCGGGGTCAAGCTGTAGAGCAATGGGGGGGCCCCGTATACTGTCCCAATTTCCCATCGAAAACCCCTGGAAATTCCTTGCAGATGGCGTCCACGTCCACTTGTAAGGTAGTGTGGTTCACCCCGGTGATGGCTAGCCCCAGTGGTCCAAACCATGCCAATCCCAGTAAGCTAATGTAGGGGCCCTTGACCACGAGCAAGTCCACTTGCCGTGTCCGCCCTCGGTATTGCACCCTGAAGGTCCCCACCCCCATTGTGGGGACCTTACGTTTCTGGAAGTCCCGGAGGGTGAATGGGGTCTGTCGGCGCCCGCCGTTACAAATGGTGCTTTTTAAGCATAAAATAAAGACACAGAGGCCAGCAATATTTCCAAGGACGGAGGGCAGCTCAATTCAGACTTCTCCTCTCCCTCCAGTCCGTTTATTACTCTTTGTTCCTCTCCAGCCGCATGGCTGCATTCCAATGTCTCACCTTACCTACATCCGGTCCTGGCTTTAACCCACCCACAAACAATATAGGGTTACACTGCCCAGAGGGGGGGGGGGCATACAGTATTTTTCGCTCTATAACACGCAGTTTTTTCCTCCTAGAAAGTAAGGGGAAATGTCTGTGCGTTTTATGGAGCGAATGCCTACGGATGGCAGGGGAATCCGCTGCAGTTGTGAGCAGTCCGTGGCTCTCTTTGAAACTGCAAAGCGGGTGTAAGCGGCTCCTGTCAGCGAGCCGAGCCGGGGAGGAGGGAAAAAAGCAGAGCGGCGCTGGCTGCTTTAAAACAACCCGTGCTCTCTGTCCCTCTCTCCTCACTGAGCTGCTACGTAGCAGAAAAACGTTTCAGCCAGCCTAGCCGAGGAGGGAAAAAAGCAGAGCGGCGCTGGCTGCTTTAAAACAACCCGTGCTCTCTGTCCCTCTCTCCTCACTGAGCTGCTACGTAGCAGAAAAACGTTTCAGCCAGCCTAGCCGAGGAGGGGAAAAAGCAGAGCGGCGCTGGCTGCTTCAAAACAACCCGTGTTCTCTGTCCCTCTCTCCCCACTGAGCTGCTAAGTAGCAGAAAAACGTTTCAGCCAGCCTAGCCGAGGAGGGAAAAAAGCAGAGCGGCGCTGGCTGCTTTAAAACAACCCCGTGCTCTCTGTCCCTGCCTGCAGTTTTTTGCTGTCCGATTTTGGATCAGCCACTGTAGGGGCTCTGTGTGTGTGTGTGTGTGTGTGTGTGTGCTTGAGCTATCGTTCTCCTCCTCCTGCTTCCTGTTCTCTCTCACAGCGCCCCAGCGCTCTCCTGCGACTTTAGGATTGATACTGTGTGTGTGTGTGTGTGTGTGTGATCGTTCTCCTTCTCTTGCTTCCCACTCCAGCCCCTACGTTCTCCTGCGACTATAGGATTGATACTGTGTGTGTGAGAGAGAGAGGGGGGGGGGATCGTTCTCCTTCTCTTGCTTCCCACTCCCAGCGCCCCTGCCTCTCCTGTGACTTTAGGATTGATACTCCGTGTGTCTGTGTGTGTGAGAGGGATTGTTCTCCTCCTCCTGCTTCCTGTTCACTTCCCCAGCGCCCCTGCGACTTTAGGGCGACTTTAGCATGGATCCACATGGATCCTCAGGATTTTTGCATTGGGCTACCCCAAACTCACCGTCAGATCACATGTCTGTGGCCACAGCATGAACCACAAAAATCATACATCCACTGTTTTGTTTAGAATATTTTTTTCTTGTTTTCCTCCTTTAAAAACTACATGCGTGTTATGGTCTGGTGCGTGTTATAGAGTGAAAAATACGGTAACTCCCTATAAGGTCAATGCATTCCAATACATTGTAAAGCTCAGAGTGCTGGTCAGCCAAGGTCAGGGGGCACCCTGCAATATTACAAGCCTTTACCATGGCTATGACTCCCACATGCCCTCTTTCTTTATTTAATTAATCAGTACCAATACGGTTATATCGAGAGCGATAGACGACTCATGTGAGACCGGAAGCGGGCCGCGGACTGGAGAACCATGCAGTACATACAGAAATTAAAGAAGGAATACATTGTATACAGCAACACAAAATAATGCAAATAACTACTATAATGATCACTAAAATCAATAAATGTCGAAGCCAACTTCCATCCGGAAGCCAAGAATATAAGAATTCTGATTCCAAGCTGCATGGTAGGCTTCCTTTCTAGTTTATTAGCCATGCACTGGTGTCACTTCTGTAGCACTGAGATTGGTCATTGTATGTTCCTGTAAGAGAACAAGAGCTATTAAAAGTGAAATTCAATGTATATTGACAGTTTGGATATATGCCCCATGATTCTTTCCCCTCCTTAATTTGAAAATAAATGGAGGGCAGGCTTATGGAGGGTCAAGTGTACTGGGGGCCAAAAAGATTGCTTAGGGGATATAATATTTGTAAATTGAAAAGATCCATTGACAGGCACGCCATGAAGCATTATGCCTGAATGACTCGCAAAAGGCGGTATGTGCATACATAACCAACATTTAGAAGCATGCAATAAACTGGTAAACTTAATCATATCTTGTACAAAAATATTATTCCTCCATATCTTATGATAATTTTCTCCCCTAAAAGTCTTATTCAATAGTGCTGTTCTTATAGTTCGAAAGTGGCTGAGCCGTGGATGCTGCCAGCCAGAGTAGGATTCAGACGACAGCTGCTTGCCAGCCGATAAGGTGGTTTCAACTGTATTGGGTCGTCTGCTTCTCTTCCTTGTATAACGGTGCAGCAAAGGATGGCAAGGCAAATGGTTAGGAAGGCAGATCCGCGGTTAAAGAGGCTTGCCATGGCCGCACACATCGAGCTGGAAACCACAAAGGCTTGTCCTCGATGTCCACTGCCGCGTACCCTCGTCCCCACGTGATCAGCGGGACAGGTCCATGCCACGCAGGATCAGGCAAGCGTCGGTACACCACCAAGGGGCGGGGGAGTGCCTCCTCCTTCCTAAAATGCAATTAAGCGGGGGTAATGGGTCCTAAGATGTGGATATAAAAGGATGGTTAAGTACAAAAAGAACTTGGTGAACAGCCGAAGGGATATCTGCTGTTGGTATGCTTCGGCCGCCAAGCTGTTTAAGCAATAGTGTTTTGAACGTCAGGTGTGCTCTTTCCACCTGCGGAGTTAAAGGGTATGCCATGAGTTAATTTCACATTCCACAACATACAAAATTCCGAAAATGTTTTAGAAATATATGCTGGACCATTATCAGTTTTGATACGCGCAGGTTTACCCATGACTGAGAAACAGCGGATAGTGTGCTGAATGACATGCCAAGCTGTTTCCCCCCTCATGGGCGTAGCCCATATGAGTCCAGAGTGGGTGTCCACCGTGAGGTGAACCTTGGAGAGTGGAGCCAACACAGGTGTGTGTGTGACATCCATCTGCCAACACGCCAATGCAGACGTGCCCCTAGGATTGACAGCATCAAAAGTAATGGCCAGCTGAGATTTAGGACAAGAAGCACATAGGGAAACTATATCCCTTGCTTGGGCCAAGGGAATAGAAAAATGCTTTGCCAATGCTTTCGCAGGAAGGCGAAAGGTGTTATGACATAGTATAGGATCAGAAAAGAGAGAAAAGGCAGAAATGTTCTTCAATGCTGCATCTGCTCTTGCATTGCCCTCTGCTAAATACCCTGGACCTAAGGTTATATTATGAAGCTGCAGCTTTCTGCTGGATGAAGGATTGGTTACTTTTAGATAACACTGATGTCCTAGATCTGGAAGGGTTCAATAATGCTTTTGGTTGGCATGCATATTTGTGGTACGACAAGGTAAAAGTTCATAAAGTGTTCAAAAACCATATTGTCAGGAAAGCAATATTTATTGTCTGGACAAAGTATAAAGACTTATTAGAAAATAAGACCCCAAGATGGTTATCACCAATGGAGGCTAAGGCCCGGAAAAGACTCAATATGGAGGCCGGTTAGCCGAAATATTGGGAAATAATAGAAAAAATCGGAGACAACTGGAGGTTGCAGAGTTTGGAGAAACTGAAGAATAAGGTGCGAGATTGGTTACATTACGCTCAAATTAAAGAGGTCTTTAATTTGGACAAAAAAAAAAGGATTCCAGGTGGAAAAATTGAAATTAGAAACAGAATTGTTAGAACCAAAGACCAAGGTACTTTCAAGAATGTATAACTTGCTGCTTAAATGGAACACTCAGGATGAGACAGTTAAATCAGCCATGATAAAATGGGCTCAGGATATTGGGTACAACATTATGTTTGAAGACTGGGAAAGGTTATGGACCACCGGTATGAAATTCACGGCATGTAATGCCTTGAAGGAAAATATTATGAAAATGATATATAAGTGGTACATGACCCCAGTCAAACTTGCAAAAATATATCACCTAGCTGCTAACAAATGTTGGAAATGTAAGGTGGCTGAAGGGACATTCTTTCACCTCTGGTGGACCTGTCCAAGAGTGAAGGCCTTCTGGGAAATGATTTACAATGAGCTAAAAAAGGTATTTAAATATACCTTCACTAAGAAACCAGAGGCCTTCCTCTTGGGCATTGTCGGCCAGAAAGTGTTAAAGAAGGACAGAACTTTTTTTTATGTATGCAACCACAGCAGCAAGAATACTTATCGCAAAGCACTGGAAGACACAAGATTTGCCCACACTGGAAGAGTGGCAGACGCAACTGATGGACTATATGGAACTGGCCGAAATGACTGGCAGAATTCGAGATTTGGGAGAAGAAACAATGGAAGAGGATTGGAAAAAGTTTAAAGACTATTTACAAAAACAATATAAATTGTATGAATGTTAAGAAATTGCACGATTCAGAAAAGCATGGTTCCAGCAACTCGTCTGAAAGATTTAGAAAATTAAGTGATATGCAAGAAAAGGTTGAAACTTAAAATAATATTATGTTCAACTTAAGTTTCAACTAATTGTCAAAAATTACTTTAAGATTAGAAGTATAATATTTGAGAGGTATGAAATAAGAATTGAAACAAGGTAATAATTTGCTGGTATTTTTATTATAGAGAATGCAGGGTAGGGAGATGCGAGGAAGTCCAGTTAGTTATATAAAAATATTATGAACAGTTGTGTTTTTCTTTTTTTCCCTTTCTTTTTTTTCTTTCTCTTTTCTATATTGTTTGTTGGTATGTTTGCTATGTGATTCTCCATTCTATGTTTGAAAATTGAATAAAATATTTTATAAAAAAAAAGAAAAGAAAAGAAAAGAGAGAAAAGGTAGAAATGTCCTTCAATGCTGCATCTGCTCTTGCATTGCCCTCTGCTAAATACCCTGGGTGCGATGTGTGGGAGCGAAGATGTGCAACATAATAAGGGAACTCTCTATGCTGAAGTAAGGCCTGCAGGGTAAGAAACAAGGAAAACAAGTCAGAATCCAAGGAAGGAGTTATACAAGATATTGGTAAAATAACAAAAAGGCGATATACATACTGAGTATCCACAATAAGATTGAAAGGTTGAGTAGGAAAGGATTGAAAGGTAAGAATCACAGCTGCTAGCTCAGCTCACTGGGCAGAAGACTGTGAAGGGGTAAATAACATTTCCATTGTCCTCCCTCCTCCCACGTCACTACTCCCCTACTTCTTGTTCCATCCGTGAAAAGGGTCAATGCAGAGGGGAGAGCTGTGAGAGACAAGGGGGTAGCCAAAACATAGGTGACCTGTGTCAGAAATGTCAAACGGTCATCCTTTGGAGGGTTAAAAATGATGACACCTATAAAATCTGCCAAAGCAATTTGCACGGCAGCATTTGTGATCAATAAATGCTGCTGTTCAGTCTGTGAGAAAGGTATATAAATTGAGGTAACATCATAACCGCTTAAAGTTATCGCTTGTGAACGTCCTTTGATAACAATGTCTGATGTGGATTCAATTATGGAATAAATGTTTTTTGGTGGGGTGTGCGGTAGATGTAGCCATTCTATAATGCAGATAGTCTTCTTCTTGTTCTGCCTGAGCATATAAAATTCCTGTTGGCAACAATGGTGTAGCAAACACCGGCAGATGCAGCTCGTGTGCAGCACCTCTAGGTGGCGCATGCGGAAAGGTTTCGATGTTTCATCCACAAAATGTTGACAAAGTGTAGGGGAGTTCCGCATGCCTTGAGGCAGGACAATCCACTGATATCGCTTGTTGGGCTGCGAATTGTGATATACTGGCAATGTAAAGCAAACCGTTCCCTGCCTGCTGGAGCCAGTGGGATGAAGATGGTTCAATGTGGCCGAAAGTCAATTGTTCAGAAATAAGCTGTTCAGAAACAAGATGGTGCCATTGCTGCGGATTTTCCTTTTGGTGGAGGCCACCGTTCTACCCACACTGAGGTATCGGTGATCCTGGTTTGCCACGCTGGAAACGTTGTATCGGTGGCTACAGGCTGGTTTTCAATTAGACGACTCACTGCTGTAATCCATAAGGGAAGAATATGATTCTCTTGCCTCTTGCCTGATTGAACTCCACCTTGATTGAATACTGGGTTCTGGGATTTTTCTCATTGCTTGTTTAGCAGCAAGAGCAGTATCCCTCAATAAGATCTGCAGCAGTGTGGCTTGTACTGAAGCCTGAGCGAAAAGGCCACGCCCCATCATGGCATCTATGACATCTGCGAGGGTAATATTTGGATTATTTCCCCTGATTTGTTGTAACAAGGCTGGAGCATGGCAGGCAGTTTCCCATTTGTGGGCAAACAAAACACCTGCTGATGGGGGTAACACTGTACGTGCCAAAAGCTTGATGTCATCTGGAACCAAAGGCTGGGCTAATGTGGCTTCCAAAAGAGCCTGTGTAAATGGGCCTTGAAATCCATTTGTCCTTACTGACAATTAAAGCTCTTTCAAGATTTTAAAGTCAAAAGGTTGGTGCTGGGCTTGAGTTCCTGCTGGAGCACCAGCAGGGGGCACAATAACAGGGAATGCCATAGTATCCTGAATTAAGGAACAGGCAAGGACTGCACATTGAAAAGAGGTAGCTGGGTCTGCCTCTGAAAGATTAGGACTATTGCCAGCCAGACCACGGTATTTTTGCAGGATTGGGTCCTCTGGTGAGGAACTGTAGTCTGGAGGTTTGGGGTCTGGAGCTGCTGGCAAAGCAAGTGCTGGTAAGGCAAGTATCGGAACAGAGGCTAACACAGCAGACTCTAACACAGCAGTCTGGATTAAGGAAGCTGGAGGTTGTGTTGGCAATGCAGCCAGGGAGATATTTTTTGGTGATAAAGAACCCATAGCATATCGAACCTTGCACCAAGCATTTAAAATCCGAGTACTGATGCTGGGGAGCTCATGAAAATGTTCACCAATCTTGTCCCAAAGTTTCAATTCCCAAGTTCCATTTGCAATTACACCCAAGTCCCAGGGAGAATGTTCATCAATGGCCAGAATGAGCTGTATCAAATCACCCTCCGGAACTTCCAATTTGTTGGAGGAGAGGAGAAATTTTAAGTCTTTTAAAAATTTCTGTTGGGGATTAGACAAAGAGCTGCCCATTTTTCAAAAATCAATATAATATAAGAGAAGGGATCGGACTCACCAGGGATCCTAAGATGCTTCAGCGCTGTGCAACCCTTGCCGGGCGTGGTAAGTCGATGATATCCACTGCTTGGATAGAAAAACCTCTCACGGTTTCTTTTAAAATCCTCTTAGTCTGCCTCAGACTGTTTGCTTCAAGTTTTGCCTCTTTTCTTTAAGTTACCTCTTCTTTTAAGTTAGCCTCACACGGGGCACCACTTGTCGGAGCCCGCCGTTACAAATGGTGCTTTTAAAGCATAAAATAAAGACACAGAGGCCAGCAATATTTTCAAGGACGGAGGGCAGCTCAATTCAGACTTCTCCTCTCCCTCCAGTCCATTTATTACTCTTTGTTCCTCTCCAGCCGCATGGCTGCATTCCAATGTCTCACCTTACCTACATCCGGTCCTGGCTTTAACCCACCCACAAACGATATAGGGTTACACTGCCCAGAGGGGGGGGGGACATAACTCCTTATAAGGTCAATGCATTCCAATACATTGTAAAGCTCAGAGTGCTGTGTGTGGCAGTCAGCTCAGCGGGATCCCACCTTCGTCGCCAGTGAAATATACTCAGAGTCGCAAAGTGATTTCATGCTCTTTATTCAGCTCATAGTGGTGAGGAGGAATGAATGAAAGTCCCCTCAAAGTATCTGCTTTATATACATTATTTACACAATGGGCTGCACATGATTGGTTAATTCTGGAATTCTACTGTAAGCCAATCAGGTTGTGGATTCACTTATATCTGGAGCATGATTGGGTGGTTCCTGCCAACCAATCATACTGCTGCATTGTTCTTGGACCAATCAGACTGCTGCAATTTGGATCCTATTGTTCTAGGACCAATCAGACTGCTGCAGTTTGGATCCTATTCAACTCAGTACATAACACACCCTTTGGATTCTAAATCTCTCACCCCCCCTTTCCCGGTTTCGATCCCCAAAAAATGTCCATCAGTCCATCAACTATCAGCCTGGAGATCTCACGTCCGAGGCCCTCAAATCTCTCTCAGTCCCTCTCTGCTGGTTTTTTTGTTAGTCCTTTATATTAGACATCAGGTCTCGGAGAAGCTCTGTCCCTATAGCGTCTATGTTTCTTCCAACCAGACCTCCATGTTCAAAAGTGGAGCCCAAATCTTGTTTCTTGTTGCTTTTAAGTCCAAATGTCCCAAATGTCCCCAAAGCTCCAACTTTCGCCTTGATCAGATTTGTAATCCATAGGTCTTCAGATCTCCCCATAGGGAGATCCCTCCATTCTTCATTCTCTAATTCAAACCAAGCTCTCATAATCCAAATCTTGTTTTTCTTAGCATCTATCTTAGCAGGCCTCTGGCTCTCCTTTGTCGTCTGCGGCATTTCAGCTCCTCCTTCCCACTCCTCTGAAACAGCACATATCTCTTCTTGTTCAGCTGCATAGGTTTCTTGAGTCAAGTCCTTGACACATTCAACAAGTTTGTTTACTTTTAAATTCAAAGTTGTAGCATTTGTAGCCAAAGCTTCACTCTGACCTTGTAACTTTCCCAAAAGAAAAAACATTCTATCCAGCTCAGCCTGTATTTTTCGACCTGCAGCCATTGTAATGTCTTAGAACCCCCTCTAGAGGGATTCTAGTTACTTAATATTCCTTCCACCTCCAATCCAACATTCGAGTTAATTTGTTTCTATTCTTCTTTATTTTCAACAGTTTAAAGTCAAATTGTAACAAAAATAACAAGCAAAGATAGCAGAAACCAATATTTTTTTCGTTTTCCAACTTTGACAGCTAATTTGACAGCTGTCAAACTCTTTATGTCTCCTCAGCAGGCTCTCTCGCGGATCACTCCCGGGTCCCTGGGGGTTGCACTTCAGCTCTTAAAATCAGTTCTTATCCTCCAGCAAAGTTACTTATGTTGCCAAGTCGTGGAATTAATAGCTTTTATCCCGTAAAGAGAAGGATGTTCTCTCAACCTTAGTTATCAATTCTTGCTTTACTTTATCTACAGGAAGGGGAGACAGACTTCCTTTTAGCACCTCCCTCGATCGTGCCAAATTCAGAAAAAAACGATTTTTAGTTCCAATTTCTGTACTACTCACGGGTTGTTACTTTTAAAGTCCAAATGTTCAAAGAAAGAAGTCAGCGCTCTCCGGCCATGGCATGCGGCTTCGCTCCTTAGAAGAAGCGGTCTACTCTCAGCACCGCGCCACTCTCTGTCCCCCACTCTGAAGCCTTTAAAAAGGCTTCTTCGCGGGTCGGGGGGGCGCAAATGCTGCCCGACGAGTCCCCAAGCCCACAGGCTTCAGCGCCTGTGGTTTCTGAGGGTCCCCGCGTCGCCGCAGCGGCAAGACCCGTCTTCTACAGAGCAGATTCCCTCCGGAGCTCAGAGGGAATCCGCCATTAGCCTTTCGCGCTAACCCGGAAGTCTCTGTTCATGAAACTTCTTAATGGGTCAGACAGTAAGTCCTCCATTATTTTATAATATATTGCCGGTAGGCCGTCTGGCCCTGGTGCCTTTCCTATCTTTGCTTCCTTTATTGCTGTTTGAATTCCGTACGATGTAATAGGGGCATTCAACAGTTCTTTTTGTTCTTTAGTAAGTTTTGGAAGACAGTTCTGTTCTAAATGTTCTTTAACTTCTTCTGTTGTTTCATTTCCTTCCTTATAGATTTCTCTAAAGAATTCGAGAAATCGTTTCTCTATTTCTTTAGGGTTGTTTATTATTTTGCCTTTGCACTTAACTCTATTTATAAGCCTTTCTGCCTCTCTCTTCTTTAATTGCCATGGTAATAACCAGGCTCAGGTTCTGTTTTTCAGGCTGCGTCTCTGTTTCAGGCTCCTGCACTGTATCAAACACTGTTGCAGACTCAGGCTGTGACACTATGGCTGTAGCTGTGGCTCTGGTTCTGTTTCAGGCTCTAGCACTGTATCAAGCACTGTTTCAGGCTCAGGCTCAGGCTTCTGCTCTTTATTAGGCTTTGTCTCAGTCTTTGGCTCTAGCACTTATTCTAGCTCTATTTCAGGCTCGGCCTGTGTCTCAGCCTTTGTCTCTGTTTCACGCTGTTTCTCTGTTTCAGGCTCCAACGCTGTTTCAAGCCCTGTATCTGCCTCTGCCTCTGTTTCAGGCTCTGGCACTCTATCAAACACTGTTTCTGGCTCTGGCTCTCTTTCAGGCTCTGGTTCTGAATTAGGGTTTTGTTCTGGCTCTGGCTGTGTCTCTGGATCTGGCTGTGTCTCTGCTTCAGGCTCCTATGCTGTATCAAGCACTGTATCAGGCTCTGCCTCTCCCTCTGCCCCTGGCTACGTTTAAGCATCAGGCTCAGTTTCAGACAGTGTCTCTGTTTCAGGATCCAGCACTCTATCAAGCACTATTTCAGACTCAGGCTGTGGATCTCGGCTGTGGCTCTAGGCTCTGTCTGTGGCTCTGTCTGTGGCTCTGGCTCTCTTTCAGGGTCTGGTTCTGAATGAAGATCTGGTTCTGACTCTGATTCAGGGTCTCATGATGGCTCTTCCTCTGCCTCTGACCCAGCTATGTTTCAGGGTCTGGCTCTCTTTCAGGCTCTGGTTCTGAATTAGGGTTTTGTTCTGGCTCTGGCTGTGGCTCTGGCTCTGGCTCCAGCTCCGGCACTGTATCAAGTACTGTTGCAGACTCAGGCTGTGGCTCTAGGCTGTGGCTGCAGCTATGTTTTGCGCTCCGGCCCTGTATCAAGCCCTATTTCTGGCTCTGGCTCTGGCTCTGGCTTTCATTCAGCTCTGGCTCTGGCTCTGGCTCTGGCTCTGATTCATCTTCTCCCTCTGACTCTGATTCAGGGTTTCGCTCTGGCTCTGGCTCTGGCACTCTATCAAGGACTGTTTCAGACTCAGGCTGTGGCTGTGGCTCTGCCTCTGTTTCAGGCTCAGGCTCTGTTTGAGGCTGTGTCTCTGTTTCAGGCTCCGGCACTGTATCAAGTACTGTTGCAGACTCAGGCTGTGGCTCTAGGCTGTGGTTGTGGCTGTTGCTCTGGTTTGGGCTGTGGCTCTTTTTCAGGCTCTGGTTCTGAATGAGGGCTTGGGTATGGCACTGCTTCAGGGTCTCGCTCTGTCTCTGGCTGTGTCTCTGTTGCACCTCAAACGGTGGGTTGTTGTTGTTGTTGTTATTTTCTTTCTGGGGTGGGACAAATGTTTAGTTGGGGCGGGGATTATGCCTCTGTTCTCCATCATCTTTTTTAATTCATCGTATTTTCTCCCCCCGAAAAAAAAATCTTAATCTTTTCACACGTCCACCACATGTGGCTCATGTCACCGTTATTTCCTCCACATCTCCAACAAGCATTGCCAATTATACATTCTTGATCATCTGGAAGGAGTGAGGTACCACCTATGAGCCATTTTCATCATGTTCTCTCTTCTATTATAGCTGACTGTAAATTTCAAATTTACATCCCATCAGTTTTTCCCATCTTTTAGCATAATTGGATGGCCCACATCTTGGGCCCACTTTATCACTGAAGCCTTAACCTCCTCATCCATTACTTCGTAGTCTAAAAGAAGTCTATACATTTTTGTGATTATTTTGGTTTTACTATTCAGTAGTTCTCTTCCAAATCTTGAAGGCTCCTTTTCAAAACGTATCTGCTTATCCTGTCTGAACACTTCATTTACCTGGAAGTAATCTAGCCAAGTAGAAAAGTGATCTTTTATTTTTTCATAACTTATCAATGTTAGTTGACCCTCCTCCTCCCCCCCTTAATATTGTGTTATACGTTATCCAGTTCTCTTTGATGTTGTTGCTTTTTTAAACAGCGATTGCTTCTAGTGGAGAGTTCCATCTTGGGGTTTTCTGTTCTAAATATATTTTGTATTTTCCCCATACCTTATATATAGCATTTCTTATTATATGATTTGAAAAACTCCTATGCGTCTTTATTTTCCCATATTAAGATTGCCATGCCACCCAAAACGGGTGTTGAAGGAAAGCATTGCTTTTGCCCATGACCATGGCATGATGGGAAGCATTGCTTCTGCACATAACTGTGGCATGATGGGAAGTCTTGCTTCTAAGCTTTGTTCTGCTCATGCTGCACAAACCGTGCTGAGGCTAAGACATTCCCTCATCACCCTGGTACGTTCTGTTCACCTTGAGTTCACACCATATCAATCTGTACTTACCCCTCTTTGTACATTCCTTTTCGTACCACTCTGTTACGGGCAGTCCGAAACCATGCCTGTGTAAACTCCGCGTTCCTTTTCCCAACCTTTAACCTGTCTATGATTAATTTCCTATATGCAATAATTAATGTCTTATATGGAACCCTTGCTATGTACTTATGTTAACCAATCAGCAACAAGCACACAAGTGGCAAACGCTGTATAATATCCAATAAAAGGGAGTCTCCGAGGCTTGCTCGAGAGACGCCTCCCGTATGACACCTACCTACTCGTCTGTCGTTCATTTCAACCCAACATCTGGTGACCCTCGACGTGCCAGATCCCTTTACGCAGCCTCATACTTCACTTGACTGGAAAAGTCTCAGCGCGCTACACCGTGACTATGTGGGGGGGGGGGAGATTACAAAGTCCCAAAAAGAGCATGCTAAAGAACTGTTTCATTTAGTCAGACAGAGAGTAGCAGGTGTGCATATTTCCTTGAAAGAAATTGAACGATTGTCATGTCATATTGCTTGTGAGTGCCCCTGGTACCCAGAAATAGGGTCCTTGGGGATGGAGACTTGGCATTCATTGTCTGCTCACTTGGCAGAGGTGTGCGGATGCCGTCGCTAGATTAGGTACCCAGGCGTCTCCGTCGGCACCCGCACCAGACAATTCCCCACCAACTGCCCTGCCACCTGCCCTTTTAGCCGCAACAGACAATCTACCTCCTTACCCAAAGCTTTTGCCTCCATCGCAACTCTCTCTAACCCCCCCTTCGCCTCAGCCCACATCCCCACATCCCCCCTACCCTCCCTCCTTTGCCTGCTCCTACAGGAGCTGTGCGCGCTGCACTTCTTCAAGCTAGACAAGAAGGAATTCTTTCCTTGGAGGAGGAGGCGGGGTGGGCTGGGGAACTGCCGTCTGCTTTCCCTATTTCTTATACTAACCCTGACACTGCGCAACAACAAATCATGTATGAGACGCTTCCTTATTCTATTCTGAGAGAATTAAGGAAAGCCATTATTGATTCCGGCCTAAAATCCACTTATGTGACAGGAATGCTGGAGGGAATAGCAACTGGTTATACAATGCTACCTCAAGATTGGAAAGATCTGATGCGCATGCTGTTATCCCCGGCTCGGTATGTAGTTTTTGAAAGTGAATTTAAGCATTGCGCAGTAACCCTGGCTGATCCACAGCATTCAGCCAACCAACTCTTTGGTGCTGGTCCGTATGATAATATACCAGCCCAAGCGCAATTAACACCTTTACATTTTAGTCGCACTGCGACCTGTGTGCAACGCGCCTTTCGCAAAGTCCCTGTCTCAGGACAACCACTTAGCTCCTTTGTTAATATTAAGCAACAACATTCGGAGCCCTACCATCAATTTATAGATAAATTGAAAGAATCAGTCACTAGGCAGATTGATGATGCTACAGCTCAAAATGAATTGATGAAAAAATTGGCTTTCGAAAATGCAAGTACTGACTGCAAAAAGGCTTTGCAGTCGATCATACATCGCCCTAAATATGACCTGGCCGATATGATTCAAGCCCGTGCAGATGTTGGAAGCCAGAGTCATGCGATGTCCTTGCTTGCCGGTGCCATCCAGGCTGGCAACAAGCCCACTGGGAACTGCTTCAACTGTTCAACTTCAACTTTAACAACTGTTTTGCTAAACAATGCAGAGCCCCTGGCGGGGGTGCAAACAGGAATGGTGATGCCAATAAGGCTCAGCCTTCCAAGAAATGCCCGAAGTGCGGTAAAGGCTATCATTGGGCAAATCAGTGCAGGAGTTCGGGAAACTCCTTAGGGGCCCCACTCCCGGGCCAAGACAAATAGGGAGCCCTCCGCCGTTAGTCTCCACTATTAAAACCACCTCAAAGGATACACGCTCTGATTTTACCATCGACTTAATTAATCAAGAAACCAAAGACACTGTTTTACATGGTGAAATTGTGCTTATGCCCACCCAATTGGCAGGCCCACTACCTCCTAAAGTCACAGGTTTAATTTTACCCAAATTTTCTGCGGCAAAAGAAGGAATCCAGGTTATTCCAGGAGTTCTGGATCCTGACTATGTGGGCACAATAATGGTTCAACTTTGGAGCCACATGCCCATGCAGTTAAAGAAGGGTGAGTCCTGGGCGCATTTGGTGGTGCTCCCTTCTCACCCTACTGTTTCTATTATTGATAGTAATTTGCATGAGCTCTCTCCTTTTTCTCCACAGCTGTTAGCTGTAATCCAGCAGATTGGTCATCAGAAACTTCTTCGTAAGTACAAGATAAATGGCAAGGCTCTGGAAGGCTTGATTGACACAGGCGCGGACATTTCTGTAATTTCCAGTAGTTGCTGGGACGCCACGTGGCCGCTTGAGTCTGCCTCTGCAGTTTGGGGTGTAGGTGGACTTCCCAAAGCGTACAGTGGCTGCCTGTTTCTCTGCCTGATAGCTCTGAAACCATTGCATATATCCAGCTCTGTGTGTTAAAAATCCATCTCAATCTGTGGGGCAGAGACTTACTACAACAATTACAAGCTACCATTCAATTAAATGAGTAAGCTTGTATTCCCCCTCCACTGGAAATCAACCACCCCGGTATGGGTAGAACAATGGCCCATAACGGGGGGGAAACTACTTGCTTTAGTGCTCATTTTCAGCGTTTTGTTTTTGCCTCTTTCTGCTTCCGCTCTTAATAGCGGTAACTCCACACCAACAAATGTGTGGGAATCTTTTGCAAAGACCCTCAATATTTCTCCCTTTTGCCTAACCCAACAGGTATCAATAGGTGAAATCCTTGGCTCCTGCCTTATCCCTGTTTGCCATGACCCTTTTGACATACAAAATGATACCTTGTTTTTCTCATCCCTACCCCAAAACGATTCTCTCCTCACCCTTGGTTATTCCGGTTACCACAACTGGGGTAACCAAGTGCGCCGACGCCCACCTTTGGCCATTGATTTGTTGACCCCATACGTGGCTTCTTTTAATGTCACCTGTGCCCGTATGGTCAATTGCACAAAATCCAACTGTGTGGAAATGGGCAAGGATAATTTCCACTGCTCTAATTATGTCAATATTTCTTATGTATATAAATAGAAAGACCTACCTGCTGGCTGGTTCTGGACGTGTCCTGGCTATACATTTAATTACATTCCAGCAAACATCAGCCATGGCACACCCTGCTGCTTAAGCCGTTTGTCCATCGTATTACCCAAAAAGCATCATTTGACCCGCTCTCGATATCGCCGCTCTATTGCATTGACTAACGATTGTGAAGATTCAATTTCTCTTCCCAGTAGGTCTGAATATATCTCTTTAGCTGTTTCTCTCCTAGGAGTCCCTGAATTGGCTGTACGCAATAGTAGGAACATTAACTCTTTAGCTTGTTCTGCAGCAAAAGCCCTGAATTTTACTTCTCAAGCGCTTCATCTTCTAAATAAAGAGCAGAGTGAACTCCAGCATGGTATTCTGCAGAACCTCGCTGCTATCGATTATCTATTGATGCTTCATCATTACGGCTGTGAACAAGTGGACAACATGTGTTGTTTTAATATTACTGATAATTCCAAAGCCATCCAAAAGCAAATCTCTCATTTGCAAAATCTTACACACCACATTAAACAGGATGTTGGACTTTCTGGCCTGTGGGACTCATTCACCCAGTGGCTCATTGGCTGGTTGCTAAACCTGAATTGGCTTCGTAATCTCTTTCAATATGCCATTATTATAATATGTATATTGATTTTGCTATGTTGCTTCCTCCAATGCATTCCTGGACTCATAAGTCTTTTGTCTCAGTTTCTCTCTCCCCCTCAGCCACCCAATAAAATCATTGCTGCCTACTTTGCGAAATTGCAGCACCAGCAGTAAACATTAGGGGAGATGTGGCGAACTTATTTCGGGTATGCGGTGGCATACCACGTATCCCGAAGTATTTTTGTCTTATTCACCCAGAACACCTCACAAATAAGGAAAGAAAGGGGGAGATGAAGGAAAGCATTGCTTTTGCACATGACAATGGCATGATGGGAAGCATTGCTTCTGCACATAACTGTGGCATGATGGGAAGTCTTGCTTCTAAGCTTTGTTCTGCTCATGCTGCTCAAACCGTGCTGATGCTAAGACATTCCCTCATCACCCTGGTACGTTCTGTTCACCTTGAGTTCACACCATATCTGTCAGGGAACTGCCATCGGAGCCAAGAGTGGAGGTAAGGCTCCCCGACCATGCAGGAGAAGGGACCAGCAGAGGGAGAGAGAACACTCCCTTTGGGGAAGGTTATCAGCGTGACACCGGGGAGGAAGGGGACCAGGGAAGGACTTCGGAGAGAGGGCTCCAAGACTCTTCCACAGAGACCAGCGGGGAGAGTCCAGGACCTCCGCTGGCTACGCCTACTCTGCGCAGAAAGTTTCCGCGCAGGGAGGCTAGGCGGAGACTGGGCGTCAAGTAATTTTTATGTTGGAAGAAATTCAGGAAACGCCCACTGACGGATTCTGCCAGCGACTGACACAGCCACGGAGGAAGGGCTGTCCAGCCAGGGAAAGGTTTAGCCAGGCAACGTTGCCTAGAAATTCAGCATCCTTTACGCACGAGCAACCCCAATTCCCATTACAATATCAATCTGTACTTACCCCTCCTTGTACATTCCTTTTCGTACCACTCTGGTACGGGCAGTCCGAAACCATGCCTGTGTAAACTCTGCGTTCCTTTTCCCAACCTTTAACCTGTCTATGATTAATGTCTTATATGTAATAATTAATGTCTTATATACAACCCTTGCTTTGTACTTATGTTAACCAATCAGCAACAAGCACACACGTGGAAAACGCTGTATAATATCCAATAAAAGGGAGTCTCCGAGGCTTGCTCGAGAGACGCCTCCCGTATGACACCTACCTACTCGTCTGTCGTTCATTTCAACCCAACAGGGTGTCATGACCTTCTAGATCTAAAATATCCCAATTTTTTAATAAATACCAATCTTTCAACCAGAGAAGACATGAGGCTTCGTAATATAGCTTCAAATCCGGTAACCCGTAGCCACCTCTTTCTACAGTATTGATTAATATCTTGTGCTTTACTCTTGGTCTTTTACCCTTCCACAAAAATTTAGAAATTTCTTTTTGCCATTTGTTGATATTGCTGGTCTTTCCTGTAATTGGAATCGTTTGGAATAGAAAGAGTAGCTTCAGTAAAACTATCATTTTAATTACCGAAATGCGGCCCAGGAATGATAAATTTAACCTTGTCCATGTCTCCAACTGTCTTTTGATATCTTTCCAACAATGGGTATAATTATCTTCATATAAGTTAATATTCTTTGGTGTTATCCATAATCCTAAATACTTGATTTTGGGGTAGATTTTAATGTGTATTATTTGTTCTAATTCTGCTTTTTCATCTGGCGACATATTTTTAACTAATAGTTTTGTCTTGTTTAAATTCATTTTGAACCCCGCAACTTTACCGTAGCCATATATTATTTCCAACGCCTTTCTTAAACTCTGTTTTGGTTGCTCCGTAGTTATAATTAAATCGTCAGCAAATGCCCTCATTTTGTAACTTCTATTTCCCAGCATAATCCCTTTTATTTCTTTTTCTTCCCTAATTTGTTTACATAAAACTTCCAATGTTAATATGAAAATTAAGGGGGATAGTGGGCGACCTTGTCTGACCCCTTTACTGATTTCACACTCCTGTGATAAATTTCCATTGATTATGATTTTAGCTTTTTGTTTTGATTATATTGCTTCAATCCCTTTTATATACTGTATACCAAAATCCATATGGTGTAATAGACCTTTCATAAATTTCCAGGATACCCTGTCGAAAGCTTTTTCTGCATCTATAGCCATTAAGACTGCCTTCTTTCCTATTCTTAAGTCTAAATACGCTAATAAGTTTATAATGTTTCTAGTGTTGCTATAAATGTGCCTCCCGGGCAAAAAGCCAGCTTGGTCATTGTGTATCATCATCTGGAAGCCCTTTTTTGATCTTTCGGCTAAAATATTTGCATATAATTTATAATCGTTCTTTAGAAGTGCGATAGGCCTATAGTTGTTAATAAGTAGATTGTCCGTTCCCTGTTTTGGAATTAATGCAATAAGGCTGTCTTTCCAAGAATGCGGAATGGTTCCGTCTTTTAAGATGTTGTTCATGATACTTCTTAATGGGTGAGACAGTAAGTCCTCCATTTTTTAATAATATATTGCTGGTAGGCCGTCTGGCCCTGGTGCCTTTCCTATCTTTGCTTCCTTAATTGCTCTTTGAATTTCGTACGATGTAATAGGGGCATTCAACAGTTCTTTTTGTTCTTTAGTAAGTTTCGGAAGACAGTTCTGTTCTAAATGTTCTTTAACTTCTTCTGTTGTTTCATTTCCTTCCTTATAGATTTCTCTAAAGAATTCGAGAAATCATTTCTCTATTTCTTTAGGGTTGTTTATTATTTTGCCTTTGCACTTAACTCTATTTATATGCCTTTCTGCCTCTCTCTTCTTTAATCATCATCATCAACCTTTTATACGACCGTCAGTCACAAAAAAAGTCCATTTGTCAATACGCAGTTAAAAGCTCCAGGAAATTTTTAGAACTTAGCCAACACTAAAATGGGCTAAACAGATAGCCCCATATCAATACAGTCAATTATAATCTTGCGACGCTTAAAAGCTACAAAAAGAAATTTGGCCACCAAGGAAGGTATAGCTCTAGTGACGTTATTCAGCAAGTGTAAAACCTGGTTTTCTCCGGATAGGAAGCTAGATTGACATAGAAGTGGGTCTATAAAATTATGTCTAAGCTCTGTATAAGAAGGGCAAGTCAAGAGAATGTGTTCGGTGGACTCAACCATGGCGCAATGACAGGTTCTCTGGGCGTATGGTACTCCCCTGTACCTTCCCCACAATATCGCAGAGTCAAGGACATTTAATCTAGCCGCTGTAAGAAGTCTACGGTATTCCACATAGTGAATTTCTGCAAGGTAGGGGGCTGGTATGGTCCGATAAATCTGGTCGCCTAGGAACATCCCTGGTTTTACCTGGCCTATTTCCTCTTGTCTGGCAATGTCACTCAGTCTCCGGGAGATCACAGCTCTAGCTTGATTGTACGTCATAGACTCAAAGTAAAGGTGAGACAATCCGCAGGATTGAACCTCGTTAGTGACCTCCCTTTCCCACGATGATTGGAAATCGTCCCTCAATATCAAGGGGGCAATACCCACTGGTTTAAAACAAAGCTTGAGCCATGGCCAGAGCTTCGTTTTCAAGGCCACATGCCGTAGAGCTTGCCAGCCGACTTCTAATCTCATAACCGCATCCGCTACCGAGGGGGGAATCCTAAGGATGGCTCTAAGGAATCGCGTTTGGATAGAATCCAATTTCAAAAAATCCCTACGGGAGCCTAAAGAGATGCCCACCAAAAGAAGGGGGAGGACTTGTCAGTGTTTGTAAAAAGCAAAAAAAGATGGAAAGGGTTCTGACCTCCCTTTGTCTCCTCAGCCTGGTCCTCGGACCCTTGTCGGCACAAAAGAGTCCACGAGAATATCCTTGCAGAGTTTTATTCTTAAAAGTCCTTGTGCAAAACACGACTGAATAACTATACACACCAGCACCAACCAACCCAAACACCAGCCACAGCCCAAACTAACATTTCTCACTTATATATACAACTTGGTGCAGACCGCTGAGTCATGCTGACCCAGCTTTATTCGCATTAAAGAAACAGCGGCCATTTTAGCCGTGACACCCCTTCTGTTTCTTAAATGCGAAAAACCCCAACAGAAACAATACATACATACAATACGTTATATACACAAACCCAGTTTTGTCATCAATTCATTATGACATGTTGCTGGCAAAGGCTTGGTAAACAAATCAGCAATATTATCTTGTGATTGACAATACTCCAGTTTGATTACCCCATTCTGTACACAATCTCTCACATTCACATGACGGATAGCAATATGTTTTGATGCGGATTTCATTATTTCTGAGTCCGCTAATGCAATGCACGATTGGCTATCTTCATACACTTGGATAGGCAAATCTACTTTACAATCTAGATCTTTCAGTATCTGTATAAACCACATGATTTCATTGCATGCTAGCGACAGGCTCCCATATTCTGCCTCACAGGATGTTGTTGTTGTTTAGTCGTTTAGTCGTTTCCGACTCTTCGTGACCCCATGGACCAGAGCACACCAGGCACTTCTGTCCTCCACTGCCTCCCGCAGTTTGATCAAACTCATGCTGGTAGCTTCAAGAACACCATCCAACCATCTCATTCTCTGTCGTCCCCTTCTCCTTGTGCCCTCCATCTTTCCCAACATCAGGGTCTTTTCCAGGGAGTCTTCTCTTCTCATGAGTTGGCCAAAGTATTGGAGCCTCAGCTTCACGATCTGTCCTTCCAGTGAGCGCTCAGGGCTGATTTCCTTCAGAATGGAGAGGTTTGATCTTCTTGCAGTCCATGGGACTCTCAAGAGTCTCCTCCAGCACCATAATTCAAAAGCATCAATTCTTCGGCGATCAGCCTTCTTTATGGTCCAGCTCTCACTTCCATACATCACTACTGGGAAAACCATGGCTTTTACTATACGGACCTTTGTTGGCAAGGTGATGTCTCTGCTTTTTAAGATGTTGTCTAGGTTTGCCATTGCCTTTCTCCCAAGGAGCAGGCGTCTTTTAATTTCGTGACTGCTGTCACCATCTGCACTGATCATGGAGCCCAAGAAGGTAAAATCTCTCACTGCCTCCATTTCTTCCCCTTCTATTTGCCAGGAGGTGATGGGCCCAGTGGCCATGATCTTCGTTTTTTTGATGTTGAGCTTCAGACCATATTTTGCGCTCTCCTCTTTCACCCTCATTAAAAGGTTCTTTAATTCCTCTTCACTTTCTGCCATCAAGGTTGTGTCATCTGCATATCTGAGGTTGTTGATATTTCTTCCAGCAATCTTAATTCCAGCTTGGGATTCATCCAGCCCAGCCTTTCGCATGATGAATTCTGCATATAAGTTCAATAAGCAGGGAGACAATATACAGCCTTGCCGTACTCCTTTCCCAATTTGGAACCAATCAGTTGTTCCATATCCAGTTCTAACCGTAGCTTCCTGTCCCACATAGAGATTTCTCAGGAGACAGATGAGGTGATCAGGCACTCCCATTTCTTTAAGAACTTGCCATAGTTTGCTGTGGTCAACACAGTCAAAGGCTTTTGCATAGTCAATGAAGCAGAAGTAGATGTCTTTCTGGAACTCTCTAGCTTTCTCCATAATCCAGCGCATGTTTGCAATTTGGTCTCTGGCTCCTCTGCCTCTTCCAAATCCAGCTTGCACTTCTGGGAGTTCTCGGTCCACATACTGCTTGAGCCTTCCTTGTAGAATTTTAAGCATAACCTTGCTAGCGTGTGAAATGAGTGCAATTGTGCGGTAGTTGGAGCATTCTTTGGCACTGCCTTTCTTTGGGATTGGGATGTAGATGTTGGGATACTGCCAGGGAGATAACGTCCATCATGGCCCCCAAGCTGGAGTTCGGACGATCCATCGGCCTCCCGTAGTCACGCAGATCCAACAGTTAGGGGCACAAAGCCTTAGAAATAGACAGGCTGCATTCCTAGGCTGGTGCACCCTCTTTCAGCAGAAAGCACAGTCAAAAGCTTGCACCGCAGAAGAGCAGAAGAGCATATTTACAGACTTTATTTAGAACATGAACAGAACAAAAGAAAACACGTCCATTCTCAGTCAGCGTCTCTGACCGTCTGGCAAAACCGAAAGGAACAACAGCAGAACATAAACATCCTGTAAACGGGACATGCGCAGACTCTGTTACTTACAAAGCCTGCTCCCTTTTAAGGTGGAACGGAAATATCCTAACATCCTCCCCCTTTCCGTGTAACCTGTAGTACCTGTGGTTCACCCAATTGCAACCTTTGTACATAAACCTTAAGTTGTTCTCTGTTAACAACCTTTGACAACAGATCAGCAGGAATTTCATTTCCTGCCATGTAGGACACCCGAATCAGTCCTTTCTGAATACACTCTCTTGCACGATGTAGCTTAATCTGCAAGTACTTGGTTCTCTGCTTGCAACTCTCGGAGTTCAGCAAAGCCAAACACGATCTATTGTCTTGATACACTTGTACAGGACATTTCACAGACACTCTGATGTCCTTAAACAGTTGCATCAACCATTCACAATCCATGAGTGAAAATGACAGAGCATTGAGTTCTGCTTCACAGGAACTTAGGCTCACTGTTGTCTGCTTCTTGCACAACCAGTCAAACAGGCAGTGGTTGTACATGTAGCATACTCCAGAAGTGCTTGTACCATCCGTGGTGTCACTTCCAAAACTTGCATCTGCAGAATGCTTTGGAAAGTGGCAGAAGGATATATCTAGGTTTGTCTGGCAGGGCAAAAAGCCCCGAATAAAATTTAAAATACTAACTGACTCAAAAGAAAGAGGGGGGTTTGCCCTGCCGGACCTAAGGCTATATTATGAAGCTGCAGCCTTCTGCTGGCTGAAGGACTGGTTCTTGTTGGAGAACACTGATGTCCTAGATCTGGAAGGGTTTGACAATGCTTATGGTTGGCATGCATATTTGTGGTATGACAAGGCGAAAGTTCATAAATTGTTTAAAAACCATATTGTCAGAAAATCAATTTTTGCCGTCTGGATGAAGTATAAGGATTTACTAGAAAGTAAGACCCCGAGGTGGCTATCACCGTTGGAGGCCAAGGTACTCAAAAAAAGGCCCAATATGGAGGCCTACTGGCCAAAATATTGGGAAATAATTGAAAGATCTGGAGATAACTGGAAGCTACAGAGCCAGGACAAACTAAAAAGTAAGGTGCGAGACTGGTTACATTATGCTCAAATTCAAGAGGTCTTTAAAATGGACAAAAAAGTGGGTTTCCAGGTGGAGAAATCGAAACTGGAGACTGAGTTATTAGAACCAAAAACCAAGGTACTTTCGAGAATGTATAACTTGCTGCTTAAATGGAATACACAGGATGAGACAGTTAAATCTGCTATGATAAAATGGGCACAGGACGTAGGACATAACATTATGTCTGAGGACTGGGAAAGGTTGTGGAACACCGGCATGAAATTTACGGCATGTAGTGCCTTGAAAGAGAACATTATGAAAATGGTATACCGGTGGTACATGGCCCCAGTCAAGTTGGCTAAGATATACCATCTGTCTGATAACAAATGCTGGAAGTGTAAGGAGGCAGAAGGGACATTCTTTCACCTCTGGTGGACCTGCCCGAAAGTAAAGGCCTTCTGGGAAATGATATATAACGAATTGAAAAAGTAGTAGATAGGTAGCCGTGTTGGTCTGCCATAGTCAAAATAAAAAAAATTCCTTCCAGTAGCACCTTAAAGACCAACTAAGTTAGTTCTTGGTATAAGCTTTCGTGTGCATGCACACTTCTTCAGATACGAATTGAAAAAGGTATTTAAATATACCTTCCCCAAGAAACCGGAGGCCTTTCTTCTGGGCATGGTGGACCGGAAGGTGTCAAAGAAAGATAGAACCTTGTTTATGTATGCAACCACAGCAGCAAGAATTCTTATTGCAAAGCACTGGAAGACACAAGATTTACCCACACTGGAGGACTGGCAGACGCAGTTGATGGACTACATGGAGTTGGCAGAAATGACTGGCAGAATTCGAGATCTGAGTGAAGAAACAATTGAGGAGGACTGGAAAAAATTTAAGGACTATTTGCAAAAATATTATAAGTTGTTTGAATGTTAAGACTGTGCACGATTAGGAAACGTTTATGCTTCCGCAACTGGATTAGGTAAATGATAAAGTAAGTTATGGTAAAAAAAAAAAAAGGAGACAAAATTGAAACAAATATATTATGTTTATTACAAAGGTATCAAAATCAAATTACAAACTTCTGAAATTGGTAACATAATAAATTCAAAAGTACATTAGGCGGTGAAATAAGGTAACAAATTGCTGACATTGTTAGTTTAAAGAATGCAATGTTGGGAGGATGCGAGGAGGTCCAATGGAAAGTAACTTACTGAAAGATAATTTGAAACATATTTAACTTTTCTCTTTTTTATTTTTCTTTATTTCTGGAAACTGTTTCTTGCTTTTTGCTTTGTAACTGAACCTGTGAACCTATGAAAAGAAACGCAATAAAAAATTTATATAAAAAATAAAAAAAAACCAAAACTTGCATCTGCAAAGATTTCAAGACCTCCAGTCTTTTGACTGGTGAACCTCAGCCTGTAGTGCATAGTCCCTTTCAAATAGCGGGCTATGCGCTTCAGAGCTTTCCAATCCTGAACCGTAGGATTGTTGGCATGTCTGCTAAGCAGATTACAGCTTACAGCTATGTCAGGTCTTGAACATCTGGCAATGAAATTCAGCTTGCCTAGAATGCATCTGTATAGCGTTGTGTCAGAAAACGCTTCAGCAGTACTGTCTACCTGGTAACCTGTCACCATCGGTGTGTCTGCTGGGTTTGCATCAACCAAATTCAACCTGGTTAACACATCAGCAATTTTCTGTGTTTGGTGTACCAGAAAATTACCTGCTTGGTCCTTCTCCACCTGCAGAGAAAGATAGTTGGATACCTCACCAAGATCCTTCATGTCAAAGTGCTCCTTCAGCTGAGCTAGGGTGCTTTGATAAAAAGCCTGATTCTTCCAAAACATCAGAAGATCATCAACAAAACATAAACAATACAGTTTGTTTTGCCCCTCCTCCTTGACAAACACACATGGATCAGCTTTGCCCTGGTGAAAACCTAGAGAAAGCAATGTCTCAGTGAGTTTTGTGTTCCAACACCTGGCACTCTGCTTAAGACCATATAAGGATTTCCGCAGTTTACAGACCATTCCCTTCTGTATCTGCACCCCATCAGGTGGAAGCATGAACAGCTCCTCGTTCAAAATCCCGTACAAAAAAGCTGTAT
Source organism: Podarcis bocagei (assembly GCF_964188305.1). Taxonomy (NCBI): domain Eukaryota; kingdom Metazoa; phylum Chordata; class Lepidosauria; order Squamata; family Lacertidae; genus Podarcis; species Podarcis bocagei. Next base: position 12,543,378 of record NC_138131.1, read on the forward strand.
TAATGTCATGATGGGTAACATGCAGTTTCTCCTCCGCAGCGACCTTGAGCATCAGCCGAATGCTCTCATATTTGACTGTGGGTGAGTAGGTCTCGTGGTAATCCTGTCCTGGTACCTGTGAAAAACCTCTGGTAACCAATCTGGCTTTGTGTCTGACTACCTTGCCATTCTGGTCTGTCTTGGCCTTGAAGACCCATTTGCTGCCAACCAGTCTCATTCCTGGGACTACCGGTACCAGTTCCCAAGTTTGGTTCCAGTTCAAGGAATCAACTTCAGCCTTCATGGCATTAAGCCAAGGCTCAGCATCTTTAGAGGTTAGCTCCTGAACCTCTTTGAAGCTTGAAGGTTCCCACACCTTCTCTGAGCTGCTAAGAACAGCAGTTGCTGTCTTAGCAAACTCATCAGCATACCTCTTTGGAGGTCTGCCTTTGGTCGCCCTTTCAGACCTGCGTACTAGACGCAAGTCTTCTGGACTCATCTCCTCTTTCTTAGGAGAAAAGTGACCAATGGTGAACAGTGGTTCTTCCAGTTCATTGTCAGACGCATCAGATGGTCTGACTGAGGCTTTTGCGCTCTCATAGTCTGCTGTGTCATCACTGTCACTGACACCAGCAGCAGCGCCGCCCACTGAACTGGAATCCGAACTCTGATCATCATCCTCATCATCATCCTCATCATCTTCAGCAGCAGCTTTCTCATCTTTAGCTGCTTGCTTGACATCACCTTCATCCTCCTCTGGGTAACTCTGGAAAATTCCCACATTTTCCCCCCACTTGGGATTGTACTCAACACTCCTTGTGAACTTAATGGACTTAGAGTTAGTCATCCATACCCTGTATGCACCTTTTTCGTACCCCATGAACAAACCATGTGCCCCACGCTTCCCAAGCTTGTTGGTTTGTTGTGTGCGTACCCACATGTCAGAACCAAAAATTTTCATGTGTTTGGTGTTGGGTTTCTTGCCAAACATCTTCTCATAGGGGGTACAACCAATGGGTGATGACAATCTGCGATTAAAAGAATAAACAAAATTCCCCAAAGCCTCCCCCCAAAACTTATCAGGGAGATTGGCATCATGCAACAAGGTTTTGATTCCTTGCAGCAATGTTTGATTTGCTCTCTCCGCAAGCCCATTCATCCATGGCGATCTGGGCGTTGACATGTCATGCTGGATTCCCTTCTCAGTCAGGAAAGCTTCAAACTGCTGAGAAGTAAACTCCCCGCCCCGATCAGTAAACAAACAAGAAATACGTTTACCGTGCACATTTTCCAACCAAGCACAGAATGCCTTAAACTTCGGAAACGCTTGCGATTTCTGTTCGAGCAAAAACACATGAATGTACCTGGAAAAAGAATCAATCAGAATCATGAAGTACCTTGCTCCTCCTAAAGAGGGCGCAAGTGGCCCAACCAGGTCCGCATGCACTAGCTGGTAGGGCTTGGAAGCCTGCCCTGCTAGACTCCTTGCCTTTTGGAGCAACCTTCACCTTGTTCTCTGCACAAGATACACATTTCATGTGAAATTTACAGGGTTTGATGTTCAAACCTTCAACCACCTCTGGCATCTTGGCCAGTGCCTTCCAAGAGAGGTGGCAAAACCTTCGATGTGCATCGTGAATGCAACCTGCATGAAGAACTTTGTTAGTTTGTGCAACACAACAAGAATCAGCATTAGACACAACAACAGTGTCATCATAAGTTATATGGAACAAACCATCCATAAACTTTGCATGCAAATAGTCCTCTTTGCCTTTACTGATGACACAGACGCTCCTCTTGAAGGAAATCTGAAAACCACGCCCAGTAAGCTGTGGGACGCTCAGCAAGTTGCTCGCAGCGCCTGGAACATACAGTACACCGCTGATGGTTGTGTGCAAACTTGCAAGTTTCACAGTCCCTTCTCCTGCAATTTGCAACGTCCTTCCATCAGCCAGGTGGATCTCACCTTCCTGAGGCTTGAAGGAGATAAAGAGATGCCAATCCTTCGAGATGTGGCGCGTACAGCCTGAATCAACAACAAAACTGCCTTTGGCTGTTGGAGCAGTCTTTACAGCAAGCAAACCCTTGTTTTGCAGCGGCGTGGGCTTTTGCAGCTTGCCCCCCTGCTCCTGGCCAGCAGACTTGCCTTTAGCCTTTGGTGAAGCTGTGCCAGCAAGCAAAACCTTGCTTTCCACTGGCGTGGGCTTTTGCAGCTTGCCCCCCTGCTTCTGGTCAGCAGACGTGCCTTTAGCCTTTGGTGAAGCTGTGCCAGCAAACAACGCTTTGTTTTTCCCTGGCGTGGGCTCTTCACCCTCCCTCTGCTCCTGGCCATCTGCAGACGGCTGACTTTGTTTACCTTTGCCTTTCCGGCCTCTGCAAAGGCGATGGCCTTGGTTCTCACGAGAACCAGAGCTCTCAGCTGCCGACTCCTTGGCTCCCCCTGGAGGCTGGAATGCTGCCTGGGATGACGTGACGGTCAGCTCCCCCTGCAGCTTGCAACTGGTGCCCTCAGCATTCCTGGATTCACTCGCATTCTGGGAAACAGCTAGGACCTCTGATGCAGTCAAACTCTGGGCTGGGATTTTTGCCTTGTGAGCTTTCATCAAAGCATTCCACATCCCACGTGCAGTGGTGTTGCCAGCCAGCGTCTTAATTTCCTCAAGAGATACGGATAAGACTATTACGTCTATCGCTTTCGAATCAGCTGATTTCCATCTCTCTGTCAGAGGAACTGGGGGGGGGGGCTCAAATACAGTATGCCATACTCCAAACTGACGCAGCAAACTCTCACACCATTTTGCCCAGGTTTCATAATTCCGCCCATCCAACTTAGGGCACTCAGCATTTGCCTTTGGGCACTGAGTGGCCTCTGAAGCTTCAAAAGCGTGGAAAAACTCCATTCCAGCTTTTATCTTGAGCCGTGAGTCTTTTTTTAACTTGAGAGACTCCTTATCTTGGCAGCCATTAATCACGAAGCCTTTTTGGCGCAGCTCCCAGGCCAATTAAGCCTTGCCGGAGATCAAAGGCTCCTTGACGAGGTAAAACAGAAAAGTGTCCCTTCCTTTCGCTTTCCCCCCAACATACCTCAAACGCAGTCTGTTGCAGCTTTACTCTCCTGTAGGTGCTATGAATCTGGGCCCATAACCTTGTTGTTGGGATACTGCCAGGGAGATAACGTCCATCATGGCCCCCAAGCTGGAGTTCGGACGATCCATCGGCCTCCCGTAGTCACGCAGATCCAACAGTTAGGGGCACAAAGCCTTAGAAATAGACAGGCTGCATTCCTAGGCTGGTGCACCCTCTTTCAGCAGAAAGCACAGTCAAAAGCTTGCACCGCAGAAGAGCAGAAGAGCATATTTACAGACTTTATTTAGAACATGAACAGAACAAAAGAAAACACGTCCATTCTCAGTCAGCGTCTCTGACCGTCTGGCAAAACCGAAAGGAACAACAGCAGAACATAAACATCCTGTAAATGGGACATGCTGTTGGGAAACTGCCAGGGAGATAACGTCCATCATGGCCCCCAAGCCGGGTGTCGGACGTCCATCAATCTCCCGTAGACAGGCAGATCCAGCAGTTAGCGACACGAAGCCACTGGAAATTCCTAGCCACATTCCAGGCTTGTGCACACTGTTTACCAGCAGATAAAAGCACAGCCAAAAGTCGCACCGCAGAAGAGCATAATTTACAGACTTTATTAGCGTTTAACAGAACAAAAGAAAACGTGACCGTTCTGTGTCAGCATCTTTGGCCGACTGGCAAAACCGAAAGGAACAACAGCAGAACATAAACATCCTGTAAACGGGACATGCGCAGACTCTGTTACTTACAAAGCCTGCTCCCTTTTAAGGTGGAACGGAAATATCCTAACATCAGACTGATCTTCTCCAATCCTCTGGCCACTGCTGAGTTTTCCAAACTTGCTGGCATATTGAGTGTAGCACCTTAACAGCATCATCTTTTAAAATTTTAAACAGTTCAGCTGGAATACCGTCACTTCCACTGGCCTTGTTATTTGCAGTGCTTTCTAAGGCCCATTTGACTTCACTCTCCAGGATGTCTGACTCAAGGTCAGCAACCACTCTACCTGGGGTGTACGAGACATCCATATCTTTCTGGTATAATTCCTCTGTGTATTCTTGCCACCTCTTCTTGATGTCTTCTGCACAGGATGAGGTCGCAACAAATCCTTGTTTCTTTGACCTCCATCCAATTATGGAATTGGCAAACATCATAACCATTCCACTTGTAGATTTTCTAGTAGCTACACAGCTTCCCCAGTCCGCATCAACAAATACTTCTAGTTTTTCATCTTGTGTACTAGATATCTTTAAACATACATTTAATGTCCCCTTTAGATATCTGATAAGCCTTTTCAAAGCACACCAATCGGCAGTACTGGGTTTAGATACACGTTGGCTCAGAACATTTGTAGCACATGCAATGTCTGGCCTTGACCACTGGCTTAAATACAACAGTGATCCTATTTTTTGAGTGATTCAACTCAGGCTGATCAAATTCATCATCACACACTGTCTTTGGGAAATCTGGTGTCATGGGAGTCTGAACTGGCTTTCAGTTTTTCATGCCAAACTGCTCTATCAAATGAAGAATTTTCTCTTTCTGGCTCAATAGGAAGCTTCCACCAGCTTCCTGCCTTACTTCTACTCCCAACTACTTCTTCTTCCCCCCTTATCGCTGGCTCTTCTTCCTCTTCCTCTAGAGAAGTATTATCTATTGCCACATCTTTTGGGGAAATCTGTGCCTCTTCCTCATCCTGCTCCTGTGTTGCCAATGGCTGAGAAGAAGCCTCTTCTCTTACTTGCAGGGGCAGTAGGCAGTCAGAGTTGGCATGGATCGCAGTCCATCTGTCCTGGTCAGCGAAGTCTGCGCTTCGTGACAGAACCACGCGTCCTGGGCATAAATTGAAACGCCACCCTTTGCCATAGGACTGAAATCCCACAAACCACAGTTTCTGCGCTCTAGCGCCCCCTTTCTGGCGCTGAGCTTTGGGAATGTTTACATGTGCCCAAGAACCCCAATTATGGAGCATTGTCCACTCTGGTTCTTTCCCAAACAACATACGATATGGTATATCTTTTATAGAGCTAGACCAGGTTCTATTAATCAAAAAGTTTGCGGTCAGAAAAGCCTCGCCCCACAGCCTATGGTTGTGGCCCAATCCTGCATCCACTAGCAGGCAGTCCTTTACTGACTGTATCACAGCCCCACGTCTTTCACACAGACCATTTTCAGCAGGGCTATAAGGGTTAGTCAAACGGTGAGTGATCCCCTTACGTCGCAACCATGTCCCAAATTGTTTGTTCAGAAATTCTCCGCCCCTATCTGTTTGCAACTGCACAACAGGGCGAGCAAAGAGCTTTTCAGCTTGGGCAACCCATTCTCTGAATGTGGGGAAACACTCAGATTTCTGCTTTAACAAAAACAACCAACTAAAACGTGATTTGTCATCTATTACCAGAAAAGCATATCTGGCGCCCCCTTCAGTCTTCTGTGGAAAAGGGCCTATCACGTCACAATGGACAAGTTCTAAAACCTCTTTAGATACTCTGTCGCTTTTAGAAGCCACAGGCTTCCTCTTAGATTTGGCCATTTTACATACATTGCAATCTAGGAAACAGTTACAGCTATTTACTTTTAGGTTCTTGCACACCTTTTGCATCTCTGAAAGCACACGGAAATTGGCGTGACCCAGTTTTCTGTGCAGTTCATGTACACACCCCTTATGAACTGGCAAATTATCCTGAACCACCTGGGCTGCTTTAACAGGCTTGTCCTGCATTACATATAACCCATTTTCCATCTTTGCATGGCCACATACCTGAGTTCCATTATTTATCAGACAGCCATCCTGCGTGAACTTAACACTAGACCCTGCATTAATCAAACAGCTTACAGACAGTAAACAAAAGTCCAAACTGCTGACAAACAGAGTCTCTGGTAGAGTAGTGTTCAAGCACTGCAGGAAACATGTTCCCTGGCCATCAATCTTGCTTCTACGACCATCAGCAAGATAAATTGAGTCTTTTCCATCAGCTGGCTTCTCCAGGGTCCTAAAGTCCTCCCGACTATTGCAGATAATCCTGCTGCTGCCAGAGTCCAGCAACCATGTTCCTCGAGGTATCTTTCTCTCCTCTCGAGAAAATGCAGACACAAACTGAGCAGAACACATGTTCTTCTTCCCTGAAGAGAACCCCTTCTGCTTACGTTTCTGTGTCGATTGCTCTCTCTGCTCCATGTCGTCTCCTGGAAGTCTTGCCCTGCATTGACGTTGGAGATGCCCGGGTTGGTTGCATCTATAGCATCTCCTCACCGCCATGGCCAAGTCCAAACCTTGGCGTTGCTCCATTGGCAGATTCTGCTGCTGGCCCCCTCGGCTGTAACTCCTCCGTTCTTGGAGTTCAGCCTGTCTATCTGACCTTCTTTCTGCTTCTTCGGTCAATCTACCAACCACATACTCAAGGGTCAGATCTCGGGGACGCATACTCTCCATGCTGTTAATCACAGGCAACCAGCTTTCAGGAAAACTTGAAAGGATAATGTAGGTTTGGTCAGTCTCATCATAACGCTTACCTCTCTGCTGTAGTTGAAGAAACAGAGATTTCAGCGTTTGAAGATGAGTTGCCAAACTCTCACCTTCTTTCATAACAGTCCTGAACAGCCTTCTGGTCAGAGAAATTATAGTTCCAGCAGTTTCTCTGACATGCATTGCCCTTAATAAATTCCAGCACTCAAACGCTGTGCTGGCATTTGCTACATGCAATAACTGAGAGTTGCTCAAACACAGCATAATTTGGGCACGGGCCCTTTCATCTAGCCGTTTTTTCTCAGCAGAGTCAGTTCTCAAAACCTCAGTTTCAACACAGTCCCATAGTCCATCTCTCCTTAACAACTGCTGCATTTTAATTGACCAACTCAGCCAGTTGCAATCTGAGAGAAGTTCAAAAGGGATGCCTCCCCCAATATTTACAACTTGGGAAGACTGGAAATCTGCCATCTCTGCTGGTGCTTGCTGAGCCCCTTTTGTGGGGTCTCCAGCAATCTCTCCTGACTCTCTCTTTAGAGTCCCACTGGATGGTCCTGGCTGGCACTCACCGGCTTCTAGCTGCTGCCTCTGTTGACCCTCAGGTCCCGCCTGGCTCTGCAACTGGTGTAGCCGCTCTGTGAGTCGCCTACTGTGGTCCTCTAGCAGTTCAAACTGTTCCAGTAGCCGACGCTGAGTGCTTTCCTGATCCTCAGATCCTAGCCGCTCCAGCGTCGCTGCAGACAGTTACAGCTTGCCACCAACTTCTCCAACGCACAGCCACTGTCTCCGTACACCACCAGGACTCACCAGCTCCTTGCTGAAATGCTGTTAGTCGTTTTGCACTCTGCACATGCTCAGAAACACTGGGCCCATAACCTGTCAGTGTTTGTAAAAAGCAAAAAAAGATGGAAAGGGTTCTGACCTCCCTTTGTCTCCTCAGCCTGGTCCTCGGACCCTTGTCGGCACAAAAGAGTCCACGAGAATATCCTTGCAGAGTTTTATTCTTAAAAGTCCTTGTGCAAAACACGACTGAATACACACCAGCACCAACCAACCCAAACACCAGCCACAGCCCAAACTAACATTTCTAACTTATATATACAACTTGTTGCAGACCGCTGAGTCATGCTGACCCAGCTTTATTCGCATTAAAGAAACAGCGGCCATTTTAGCCGTGACAGGACTTTCATTTGAAAGAGTCTCAAAGCTATCTTCACTGATTGAGCCTGATTCTTTGCATATAAGGATCTAATCTGGATGGCTGCTTTAGATGCGTTAGTTGTTATATAGTCTCTATGGGCCAGAAAAGACCTATTTGACCGTATTACTTGTCCCAGATATTTAAAGCAGTTAACCTGCTCTAAGGGGATCCCGTTCATCGACCATCGATGGAGTCTCTGTCGGGCAGAGAAGACCATCATCTTGGTCTTAGCATAGTTGGGTTGGAGCTCATGCTGATCACAGTATTCATGTAGAGCTTGCAACATTCTCCTCAGTCCAATAGGGGATCTGGCAAGAAGTGCAGCGTCATCCGCATACAGAAGAACATTCAGAGATCGGCCTGCTAATTTGGGGGGGTGGAAAGCATCATTGGCCATGTGAGTCACCAGTGAGTTAATGTAAAAATTAAACAATGCTGGGGCCAAAGCCCTTTCCGCCCCTGCAGCGGAGAGGGTGTTGCGGGCAGGATCCTCCTCCCACATCCGCGGGGGCTTCCCTTGCACCCGCGAGACTTGGGGGAATCCCCGGGCGTGTCTGCCACCCAGCCCGCCAATCAGCGGGCGGGGGAGGCGTGGCCTGGGCTATTTAGGGCCAGGCACGCCCGGGGACCGCCCTCTTTCCCCCCCTCGCCAGCTGTAGAGCGGTTTTCTTTTCCTTCGCTGCATTCGCCCTGCTTACCTTCACTACTGCCTCCAGCTGCAAATCGTCTCAGGAGTCTTGTGCTTACCTTCGCTACTGCCTCCAGCTACAAATCGTCAGGAGTCTTGTGCTTTTGTCTGATCCAACCGGGACAAGGAAACGAAGAGGGGTAAAGTAACCGTCGCTGCCACCGTTCGGCACTCCCCCCCCCTCTATTGGTGGTAACAGGGTTGGAGACTAGGCCTTTATTGTCTAGCCTGATTCTCAGGAAGGTGTTTGTATGGAGGCTGATAATCAGATGAAGGAGACGATGATCGATCTTTGTAGCAGCCAGTTTTGTCCATAGCTGCTTTCTAGAGATTCGATCAAATGCCTGCTTAAGAACCTTTGGGGCTTTGCCGGCATACTTTTCCGCCAGGTGATTCAAGGTTAATATTTGGTCTGTAGTAGATCTTCCAGGGCGAAAACCCGCCTGTTCATCGGCAATGATATTGTCGTCCTCCATCCATTTCGATAGTTTGTTTAGCAGGTACCCCGAGTAAATCTTCCCAATGACATTTAGCAAGCTGATTGGCCTAAAGTTGCTCGGCTCTGTACGTGGGCCTTTCTTATGTATTAATACAATCAACGCCGAGCTCCAGCTTGAGGGAAATTTTGCTGTTTTGTTTATATACGTGTAAAGTGCTGCTAAAAGTGGGATCCACCAATCTTTATTTGCTTTGATGGCATCAATGGATATAAGGTCATCACCGGGGGCTCTCTTCTTTAATTGCCATGCTAATAACCAGGCTCAGGTTATGTTTCAGGCTGTGTCTCTGTTTCAGGCTCCTGCGCTGTATCAAACACTGTTGCAGACTCAGGCTGTGGCACTATGGCTGTAGCTGTGGCTTTGGTCCTGTTTCAGGCTCTGGCACTGTATCAAGCACTGTTTCAGGCTCAGGCTCAGGCTCAGGCTTCTGCTCTTTATTAGGCTTTGTGTCAGTCTTTAGCTCTAGCACTTATTCTAGCTCTATTTCTGGCTCGGCCTGTGTCTCAGCCTTTGTCTCTGTTTCACGCTGTTTCTCTGTTTCAGGCTCCGACGCTGTTTCAAGCCCTGTATCTGCCTCTGCCTCTGTTTCAGGCTCTGGCACTCTATCAAGCACTGTTTCTGGCTCTGGCTCTCTTTCAGGCTCTGGTTCTGAATTAGGGTTTTGTTCTGGCTCTGGCTGTGTCTCTGCTTCAGGCTCCTATGCTGTATCAAGCACTGTATCAGGCTCTGCCTCTCCCTCTGCCCCTGGCTACGTTTAAGCGTCAGGCTCAGTTTCAGACAGTGTCTCTGTTTCAGGATCCAGCACTCTATCAAGCACTATTTCAGACTCAGACTCAGACTCAGGCTCAGGCTCTGGCTCTGGCTTTGGCTTTCATTCAGCTCTGGCTCTGGCTCTGGCTCTGATTCATGTTCTCCCTCTGACTCTGATTCAGGGTTTCGCTCTGGCTCTGGCTCTGGCTCTGGCTCTGGCTCTGGCACTCTATCAAGGACTGTTTCAGACTCAGGCTGTGGCTGTGGCTCTGCCTCTGTTTCAGGCTCAGGCTCTGTTTGAGGCTGTGTCTGTTTCAGGCTCCGGCACTGTATCAAGTACTGTTGCAGACTCAGGCTGTGGCTCTAGGCTGTGGCTGTGGCTGTGGCTGTGGCTGTGGCTGTTGCTCTGGTTTGGGCTGTGGCTCTTTTTCAGGCTCTGGTTCTGAATGAGGGCTTGGTTATGGCACTGATTCAGGGTCTCGCTCTGTCTCTGGCTGTGTCTCTGTTGCACCTCAAACGGTGGTTTGTTGTTGTTGTTGTTGTTGTTGTTGTTGTTGTTGTTGTTGTTGTTGCTGTTGTTTTCTTTCTGGGGTGGGACAAATGTTTAGTTGGGGCGGTGATTATTTTAAGTTTAGCATAATTGTTTCTTGCTTTGTTTTTCTTTTACTATTTTTTTAGGTTATTGTATAGTTTGTATTTTGCATTTTAAGTGGAAAGGGTCAGGGCTGCCTGGGAGGGGGCCTCAGCCAACAGAATGGCTGGGGCAAGTTCCCTACGGGGGGTGTTTATTGGAAAACCCAATCTCTGTTATCGCGTGTGGGAGGAGCAGTTGCGCTAAGACTAGACCACGTCTTTACCGAAGATCTGGTTCTGACTCTGATTCTGATTCTCTGATTCTGGCTCTCTATCAAGGGCTGTTTCAGACTCAGGCTGTGGCTGTGGCGGTGACTGTTGCTCTGGTTCTGGCTCTGGCTCTTTCTCAGGCTCTGGTTCTGAATGAGGGCTTGGTTCTGGCACTGATTCTGGTTCTCCCTCTGGCTCTGGCACTCTATCAAGGACTGTTTCAGACTTAGGCTGTGGCTGTGGCTCTGTTTCCATTCTTAAAATGGAATGTACACAAAACAATAATCCTTTCTATATAAATTTTCCAATACATTCTGAAAACATAATAAATCCTTAATTGTTGTCCACCTCTTTTTAGTTCCTTTATCACTCGAATGCTAGCACGGAGTCAAAACTATTATTGTATTTTTGAACATATCTTGTATAACCATCCCATTTTTCTGCAAATTTTTGCTTTGAGATTCCTCTGAGTTTGCTAGTCAATTGAGCCGTCTCCACCAATTCCTGTAATTTGATTTGCCAATCTGTTATTTTTGGAGCCTCGTGATCTTTCCATCCCTGGGCCACAAGTATACGAGCTGCTGCGGTTGCATACAAGAATACCTCTCTTAGATTTTTTGGGATCTCTTTATCTAAAATACTTCACAGAAATGCCTCCGTTTTTTTCATAAAAGTTATCTCCATCATCTTTTTAAAATCATCGTATATTCTCCCCTCCCCCCAAAAAAACTGAATCTTTTCACACGTCCACCACATGTGGCTCATGTCACCGTTATTTCCTCCACATCTCCAACAAGCATTCGCCAATTTTTTATACATTCTTGATCATCTGGAAGGAGTGAGGTACCACCTATGAGCCATTTTCATCATGTTCTCTCTTATATTATAGCTGGCTGTAAATTTCAAATTTACATTCCATCAGTTTCCCCCATCTTTTAGCATAATTGGACGGCCCACATCTTGGGCCCACTTTATCATTGAAGCCTTAACCTCCTCATCCATTACTTCGTAGTCTAAAAGAAGTCTATACATTTTTGCGATTATTTTGGTTTTACTATTCAGTAGTTCTCTTTCAAATCTTGAAGGCTCCTTTTCAAAACCTATCTGCTTATCCTGTCTGAACACTTCATTCACCTGGAAGTAATCTAGCCAAGTAGAAAAATGATCTTTTATTTTCTCATAACTTATCAATATTAGTTGACCCTCCTCCCCCCCCCTTAATATTGTGTTATACGTTATCCAGTTCTCTTTGATGTTGTTGCTTTTTTTTTAACAGCGATTGCTTCTAGTGGAGAGTTCCATCTTGGGGTTTTCTGTTCTAAATATCTTTTGTATTTTCCCCATACCTTATATATAGCATTTCTTATTATATGATTTGAAAAACTCCTATGCGTCTTTATTTTCCCATAATTAAGATAGCCATGCCACCCAAAACGGGTGTCATGACCTTCTAGATCTAAAATATCCCATTTTTTAATAAATACCAATCTTTCAACCAGAGAAGACATGAGACTTCGTAATATAGCTTCAAATCCGGTAACCCGTAGCCACCTCTTTCTACAGTATCTATTAATATCTTGTGCTTTACTCTTGGTCTTTTACCCTTCCACAAAAATTTAGAAATTTCTTTTTGCAGCTTGTTGATACTGCAGGTCTTTCCTGTAATTGGAATCGTTTGGAATAGAAAGAGTAGCTTCGGTAAAACTATCATTTTAATTACCGAAATGCGGCCCAGGAATGATAAATTTAACCTTGTCCATGTCTCCAACTGTCTTTTGATATCTTTCCAACAATTGGTATAATTATCTTCATATAAGTTAATATTCTTTGGTGTTATCCATAATCCTAAATACTTGATTTTGGGTTAGATTTTAATGTGTATTATTTGTTCTTTTTTAAAAAATATATTTTATTCAGTTTTAAAACATAAAATAGAAAATCACATATCAATATAGAAGTAAAAGAAAAAAGAGAAAAGAAAGGAAAAAGAAAAAGAAAGAGAAAAACACAACTGTTCATATTATTGTATTGTATACCTAACTGGACTTCCTCACATCTCCCTACCCTGCATTCTCCATAATAAAAGTGCCAGCAAATTATTACCTTGTTTCGGCTCTTATTTTATACCTCTCAGATGTTATACTTCTAATCTTAAAGTAATTTTTAACAATTACTTATAACTTAAATTGAACATAACATTATTTTAAGTTTCGACCTTTTCTTACATATCACCTAACT